>NC_136952.1:2322910-2375410 GCF_949987615.1 Pollachius pollachius
TTTTGGAGAGTGAATCAAATATTTGACTTAATTTAACTCAAATATTATCGACCGGTCGTCTTGAGTAGCCACACAAACAAAGTGGTAAGCTATAATCAGTTAAAAACCCAAAAGGTTGGTAGTGGTTAAAACTGCAAACTATTTCTACTGGTTGTTCTTCCAGATGTTTTTTTCACTTAACTAAATGTAATGCTGTATTTAAATCTGTATCAAACTGTTTGCTTGTATATCCTGAATAACATTTATACATATATGATATGTGAACCCCAGTTTCTTCATTGAGTGGCTATTATGTACAGACGACTGAATGAAGTTCTGGAAAGGATTGATTCTTACTCTAATGCGCGAATACGCGCATGCACACACACGCACGCACACACGCACACACACACACACACACACACACACACACACACACACACACACACACAGTCTCAAACACACACATTCTCTACCAGACACACACACTCACATTCTCTCTATCTCACACACACACACACACACACGCACACACACACCCGCGCACATTCCCACATAAAAAAACACACATTCTCTCACACACAAACACACACTCACACACTGTCTAACACACACACATTCTCTCACAGACACACACACACACACACACGCGCACACACACACACACACACAAGTACACACAAACAGAAGCAACCCCCCCCCACACACACACACACACACACACTCACACACTGTCTAACACACACACATACACACACACACACACACACACACACACACACCAACGTCTCTCCTTATCTCTTAGCACTCTTGAAGGTTCTTCGTTGCATCCGAGGCGTTCAAGGACAGAGGGACCTTCTCCGGCCAAGGTGTGTGTGTGTGTGTGTGTGTGTGTGTGTGTGTGTGTGTGTGAGAGAGAGAGAATGTTTGCGTGTTTGAGAATGTGTGCGTGTGTTTCTACATGTATTTTTATTTGTGTGTATGTGTATTTTTGTGTGTGTGTGTGTGAGAGAGAAAATTTTTGCGTGTTTGAGAATGTGTGCGTGTGTTTCTACATGTATGTTTATTTGTGTGTATGTGTATTTTTGTGTGTGTGTGAGAGAGAAAATGTTTGCGTGTGTGAGAATGTGTGCGTGTGTTTCTGCATGTATGTTTATTTGTGTGCATTTGTATTTTTGTGTGTGTGTGTGTGTCTGTGTACACCACTGGATAGGAAACAATGCCCTGTTGAGGAGTCAAGGCTGCGTGTCAGAAGGGCTCAGTTGTAACACAATGTGCTATTCAGCACAGTACTGGAGCTTACTGCCAAAGTACAGGCACCCTCTAGTCCCACCAGACCGGTGAACGGGAACAGGTCCTATACCATGGCAAGAGGTTAGGTCCAATCCTACGCTGTGTAGCATATCAGTGTTTACAACCTCCTCACACACGGTCCAACTCCACACACACTCAATTGCTACGGTATGGGTTCATTTACATATTTTTACTTTTTTATTGGGACGCTACTTATTTTATTTATTTTTCATGCCAATAAAGCTCTTTCATTTGATGGGTAAGGAAAAAGTAGGGGAGAGGGAATTTATTTTCATAATAAAAAAAATGTTTCTTGGTTAAAAAAGAACAGCAGATGGCGCCGTTTACACATTTCAGAGAAAAAAAAGACACTTGCTTCCATACGCGTAAGCTGACACCCGACAGAGCACCCAGTACCGGGGCCTGGCGATAGGGGGCCTGAATAGAATAAAGTGAAATAAAATAGTGTACAATAATCCATCCATGCTACACACCACCTAGGGGGCTTTCAATGGGCTCCTCCAGACAAAGAACACAAGGGTGATGATGATAGAAATTCGGTTTACTGTTAAAGTGTCAGTAAATGAACATCATAATGGTGGTGCTGTATGCTGCATGCAGGGGATCTCTCCCTGAGTGTGTGCAGTGATGGCTGGTCTAACCTGTGCACGCCGATTACTCAATGAGCAACAGGTGTCCAGAGTCCAATGAGACTCCAACCAGCCATCATCCACACACACTCCATAATCTGTACATTTAAAAAATACATCGAAAATTATAAAAGGGGACACTAAATAGAATGGAAGAGAAATATAGAGAATGGGGGATATTTTATAACTTCGGCAAAGGTGGGGGGGGAAATTAAGACAAGTTAAAGACATAGTCGCCTACTAATGACCCCGGACAGTGATTTATAAATGTAGTGTCTGTCTGTCTGTCTGTCTGTCTGTCTGTCTGTCTGTCTGTCTGTCTGTCTGTCTCGCTCTCGCTCGCTCTCTCTCTCTCTCTCTCTCTCTCTCTCTCTCTCTTTGTCTGTCTGTCTGTCTGTCTGTCTGTCTGTCTGTCTGTCTGTCTGTCTGTCTGTCTGTCTGTCTGTCTGTCTGTCTGTCTGTCTCTCTCTCTCTCTCTTTAAGAACAGAGCTCTTATAAACCTTGATTGCATTGAGGTGTGACAGCTCCATCTCTTCCTGAAAGTCTCTTGCTGTTAATTCAGCGTAGCGCTGCATCAGAAGCACTTAGTTCAGTCTGAGACCAACCTCTAACCCTCTGTACTGAAACATAATGAAGGCTTCTTCAGTCTGGACCTGCAGAATACTGGGAACTGGAATAATTCCTCCCGTGTGTGCGCGCGCGTGTGTGTGTGTGTGTGTGTCCTTCCATTTGGGTGTGGACAGGCATATCTGTGCGCAAGGTTGTGTGAGTGTGTGTGTTTGTGTGCGTGTGAGTGTTTTGGATTGTGTTTGTGAGTGTACATGTGTATAGCCAACAGAGAATGTGTGCTTGCACTTGACCCTGTCATACATCCATATCTCTGCCTGTGTGCGTGTGTGTGTGCGTGTGTGTGTGCGGGTGTGTGTGAGATAAGAGATGGGACGCGTGCGTGGGGGCAGATGATAGCAACACATCGCCATGACGACACGGCAGCAGCTTGAGCAGAAGAATCATGTCTATGCCTATATTAATGTGTGTGTGTGTGTGTGTGTGTGTGACATCATTGATATGTGATGCTACAGCTTTGTGTATGGATGAATGTGGGTGGGTGTTACTATTACTTTGTGTGTGTGTGTGTGTGTGTGTGTGTGTGTGTGTATTGGTTTCGGCGGAAGGGAGATGGTATCTAGGGTCGTTTATGTGGAAATCCCCCCCCCCCCCCCCGTCCCCCCCCCCGTCCCATGAGAAGTTCATCTGCGTTTTAACACACACACGTTCACACGTTCTGTCATGAAGCTCCTTCCTCCCCATCCGTTTCTCCTCCTCCTCCTCCTCCTCCTTCCTCTCCCTTCGTATCTTGTCCCCTGCTCTTCCTCCTCTCTCCTCACTGCTCCTCCTTCCCCCCCACCTCCTCTTCCTCGTGCCTGGTCTTAGTAATTAAGTTTTGGTCTCTAAGAAGCTAAATATATGACAGGGTCTGCAGCAGCATTTAATGCAATAAGTGTGCCAAATACACAAACACACACACACACACACACACACACAACCACACACATACACACACAGAGGAAGAATACCAGGAATTGATTGAGGAGGTGTGTATACGTAGAAACTCTTCCCACACTATTATATTACTACTGTGTGTGGGCACACAAGGGAGCGTGCCTGTGTGTGTGATGGTGTGTGCGTGTGCATGTGCATATTGAGGGCTGTGTGTGTGGCGTCCGTGTATGTGTGTGTTGGGGTTCCAGGGTTTGACCAGAGGCCCCGGGGGTCTGTGGGGGCCACGGCATCGATGCCAGGACTGAGCTGAGACAGACGGTACTGGAATCCCCAACGTCACAGAGCGTCACGCCTCTAATACCATAACAGACGCTGAGAGAGAGAGAGAGAGCGAGAGAGAGAGAGAGAGACGGAGTGGAAGACAGACAGAAAGATAGAGACAGACAGAGAGACAGATGGAGAGACTGACAGACGAAACAGGCCGAAAGACATATACACACGCACACAAAGATCCTTTAGTAATCCCATTCCCAGATATATAGATTCAGTACTTATTGCATTATATATACGTGGAAAATAATATATCCTATAATAGTTTCTGTGTGACTCAAGAGCTCCATCTCCTGAAGGCTCGAGGCGTGAATACTACATGTGTCGGGGCGCGTTCCGGAATCACGATGCGGGAATCGTGGGTTTGGGGTGATGAATTATTCTGAGAAAGATTTGGAGAGGCAGTCTCTCTGTTTCTGATTCCCATCCTCACGTCAGAGGCCGTTTCTCTGGAACTGGGAATGTTCCTCAAACGTAGAGGAATATTCTGAAGAATTACGTCAGATGTCAGAGGACCAAAACTGTACTGGAAAATAAGTGTGACCTGTGCAATCTGATTTTCGTGAACATTACAACTTAACTTTAGACTATTTTTACCCCTATTGTGTTTCCATTGTTGCTATCGGTTAGTTTATTAACAGTTCTGTATTTGTTGATGTTTCATTTCATCATGTGACGCAGCCATCACATCTGCTATGCAAAGCGCCATCGAAACAATAACAGAACATAAATACTTAAAGTTTATTTTTGGTCTAATGCCAAAGTCAATGTTTTAATAAAAGTGAGTTTTCAATAAAACTCATGTGTGTGTGATGGATGGAGAGAGAGAGAGAGAGAGAGAGAGGGAGAGAGAGAGGGAGGGAGAGAGAGAGAGAGAGAGTATCACACGGGGAGTCGGGGGGAGTCGGCGTTTGCATGGTTTAAATTAGCCAGTGCTTCCGAGTTACTTTCCTCCCTTCATGACGCCGTGGTCACAGTACGACGCACTCATTGGACGGCTCTGTTTCACACCGGTGACATGACGATGATGATGATGATAATGATGATGATGATGATCATAGGTTCTTCATCAGGAAGGTTTCTTCTTGTGGGGAGAATATATAACAGGATGCTGGTAATAGCCCAGACGCTACCGTGTGTGTGTGTGTGTGTGTGTGTTTGAATGTGTGAATGTGTGTATGCATGTGTGTGTGTGTGTGCGAATATGTTTGTATATGTGTGTGTGTGTGTGTGTTTGTGTGGAGAGGGTTATTTATTAGTGTGTGTATATGTGGGTTGGTTATGTGTGAGTGTATGTGTTAGTGTGTGTGTGTGTGTATTTATGTGTGTGTGTGTGTGTGTGTGTGTGTGCGTGTCTGTGTGTGTGTGTGCAATAATGTTTGTATATGTGTGTGTATGTGTGGGGAGGGTCAGGTATTAGTGTGTGTGGGTGTGTTTATATATGTGGGGTGGTTATGCGTGAGTGTATGTTTGCATGTTTGTGTGTGTATATGTTTGTGTGGGTGTGTGTGTGTGCGAGCAGCAGACCTTAGCTCCATATAGCCGTTAGTGCGTGCTATGACTGACGACTTCGAATAGCAGATGGCGTTACACAGGGTCACAGTTAGCCTCAGTCTGCCTGACAGCCTGATAACTCACACTCATGCACACACACACACACACACACACACACACACATACACACACACACACACACACTCACTCAAGCACTCACACACGAGTGTGTGTGTACAAATACATTTCCATCATCATTGCTCCATCTCAGGCACAGAATAGCCCAACTCGTTTAAACTGGTTATAGAAACGCATCATCATCATCATCATCATTTACATTTACATTTACATTTAGGGCATTTAGCAGACGCTTTTATCATCATCATCATCATCATCATCATCATCATCAACATCAACATCAACATGAACTTCATCATCATCATCATCATCCGTGTCAGAGAGCAAGCAGTGAGGAATGAAGAATTAATGATAGTTATGATACTTAGATATGATAGCTATGATAATGAATGGAAGAAAACAATTGTTTATAAAACCAGCCATCTTCAACACATTAATAACAATGATGTTTATCCTCACAATCCTCCTTCTCCTCCTCCTCATCATCTGCCTCCTTCTCCTCTCCCTCCTCCTCCCCCTCCTCCTCCTCCTCCTCCTCCTCCTCCTCCTCCTCATCATCGCCGTCCCCATCATCCTTCTCCCCCTCCTCCTCCTCCTCCTCCTCATCAACTGCCTCCTCCTTCTCCTCCTCCTCCTCCTCCTCCTCCTTCTCCTCCTCCTCATCATCGCCATCCCCATCTTCCTCCTCCTCCTCCTCATCAACTGCCTCCTCCTTCTCCTCCTCCTCCTCCTCCTCTTTCTCCTCCTCTTCATCATCGCCGTCCCCATCTTCCTCCTCTTCCTCCTCCTCCTCCTCCTCCTCATCAACTGCCTCCTCCTTCTCCTCCTCCTCCTCCTCCTCCTCATCATCGCCGTCTCCATCTTCCACCTCCTCCCCCTCCTCCTCCTCATCAACAACACCTTGCCGGTGTCTCCCCATGCTAGCCCCAACCCGCCTGCTGTTGATGGCGTTGTGATGTAGCGCTTGTGACGTAGCGTTGTGACGTAGACGCTGACACTCGCCCACTCCTCCGTCTCGACACCTTTGAACGTTGACACCATGGGATCAACATCTGCCTCTGACGAGGAGCAGGATGTCCAGGGCCGTAGCACCAAATTCTGGGCCCTGTATACCAGAGGTACTGATGCCCCCCCCGAATTCCCCCTACCAGCCCCCTGGGCAGAACTGTTGACGGGGGCCCCCCTCTGCCTTGGGCCCCCTCACAAACAACTGTGTAACTTATACCCGCAGTCAGGCGGCTCTGAGGGGGTCTGATCTGGAGACGGGAGGAGGGGTGGTGGAGACGGGAGGAGGTGGGGGTGGTGGAGACGGGAGGGAGGGTGGGGGAGAGGTGGTGTGACACCATCAAGGACGACCATGACCTGTTCCAGTGACACAGGCCTGATATAACCTTTTATATGAGTCTGTTACATGATGAATTAAATGTAATCATGTTTCCATGCAATGATATAATTTGATAAAATAAATGTAATATAATGTTTTAATATGAGCCTGAAATATAATGAATATATATATATATATATATATATATATATATATATATATATATATATATATATAAAATCATGTATCAATCTAAGAATACAACAGAAATATAATTAAATGTTATATATTCTTTCAATATACTGGTAAATATTAAATATGTAAAATAATATATTGTTTCAATATTCTACCGTTATAAAGATGTTTCAGTTTAAATATAATATAATAAGAATTGAATATAATATGTTGTAAAGTGCTAACATGATTAAATAGCATGTAGTCTTAATATACCCTTATCACAGAGTTGCCATCAAAGATGGATTGCATGTGCCGCTGACAACTCTAGTATGGGTCAGCCAGCTAAAACCGTCAGCCAATCACAGCCCTCGGCCAATTACAACAATGATTGCTCATAGTGTGACAGGTGTGCAGCCTTACCCAGCCCCAGAGTCCAATCAGTCTCACCTGGGCCAGGTGAGGCTGCTTCAACCAGCCCTCATCCCACTCCCAGGTACACTTACAACACAAAACAAACACACACATCGTTGTTATGCTAATGCTCATCATCATCATCATCATCATCATCATCATCATCATCCTCTCATCTAATTCCAAGTGAATCATATATTATAAACACTTTATTGTCTCGCATATCAATGTTTATCATAATATATACTGCTAACATTGGACTTCCCAAACGGAGAAAAGACTAGACGGATAACGGACAAACAGAACCATCTAGAACAGCCCTTCAGGGTACCTAGGCTACCACAGTCTCAATGTACGGCCAAATATATAAACGTAAAAAAACTAATATATTCTCCCGGGGCGACACTTAATGTCAACAATGTCTAGGTTGACATTACTGTCCCAGGTCACTCCGTCCCAGACTGCGCCGGGACGGAGTGACCTGGGACAGTAATGTCTATCCCAGAATAATGTTTTGCAGCTCGCTCTGTTTACTGTCCTTGGACGCTCGAACTGATGCCCTCGCAATTAAGGTGAGGAGGAGGATGATGGTGATGATGGTGGGCATGAAGATGGTGGTGATGTTGGCAACGATGATGATGATGATGATGATGATGATGATGATGATGATGATGATGGACAATAGGACCTAACTCCTCAGACAGACCCGTGTTTGTATGCTGGTACTGTTTGTGGGAGAACAGAGGTTTCTGTTTAGGTGGGAGGAACTTGTATGATTAGGTGTGTGTATGTGTGTGTGTGCGCGCGTGTGTGTGTGTGTGCCTGTGTGTCTGTGTGTGTGTGTGTTTGTCTATTATCCTGCAACATTAAATGTGTCATGATGCACTAGAGGTGTTGAACTCTCCAACAGCCTGGGATCTATGTCACAAGAGTGCTGTTAACACCCCGAAGACGACAGCAGTAGCACCTCTTCAACCAAGCTGCTGGTATTTGTGTGAATGGGGACTTGTAGGTGAGAATGTGTGTTTGTGTGTGTGTTTGAGTTCATGAATTCTGTGTGTGTGTCTCTATTTGTCTATCTGCCTTTACGTGTGTGTGTGTGCGTATCTTAATAAATTCTGTGTGTGTGTCTCTCATTGTCTATCTGTCTTTACGTGTGTGTGTGTGTGTGTGTCTGTGTATGTGTTTGTGTGTGTATCTTTGTCTATCTGTCTTCATATGTGTGTGCGTGTATTTGTGTGTGTGTATCTTTGTCTATCTTCTTTGTGTGTGTGTGTGTGTATGTGTGCGTGTGTGTGTGTGTATTTTTGTCTATCTGTCTTTATGTGTGTGTCTCTCATTGTCTATCTGTCTTTAAGTGGGTGTGTGTGTGTAGCTTTGTCTATCTGTCTTTACGTGTGTGTGTGTGTGTGTGTCTCTCTCTCTCTCTCTTTGTTTATCTGTCTTTAAGTGTGTGTGTGTGTATGTCTGTGTGTGTGTGTGTATTTTTGTCTATCTGTCTTTACGTGTGTGTGTGTGGGGGGGGTGGGTGTGTGTGTAGCTTTGTTTATCTGTCTTTAAGTGTGTGTGTGTGTGTGTGTATCTTTGTCTATCTGTCTTTATGTGTGTGTGTGTAAGTGTGTGTGTAAGTGTGTGTGTGTGTAAGTGTGTGTGTGTGTGTGTGTATGTATGTGTGTGTGTGTGTGAGTGTGTGTGTAAGCGTGTGTGTGTGTGTGTGTGTGTGTGTGTGTGCGTGTGCATGTGTGTGTCTCTGTGTGTGTGTTATGTAGGCAGCAGAGGTCAGAAGAGGAACACACACGTCATTGTGTGCGGTTCACTGAGACAAGAGTGACCTTCTGTCCCCTCAGACATAGTCAGGCACGCACCATCTGATATCGCCAAGTATTCATTTCTCCTTGGCCAACATCACAACCACCCAATCAGCAGTTACCTCAAAACCGACCAATCAGCAGCGAGTGCTGTTATGATGTCACCGTTTTGAATCGCCCGCTTCCCAGATCTGTTAGCTAGCTTGCAGCTGTGCCCAGTGCGACCTCCTGCCTACCAAACATTCTGAATTTCTGCACTTTCTGCTCGTGCGTGCAAACGATAAGTTAAGCAAATATCATACAGACCATATGCATGTTTTTTAGCTAGTTTAGCCATCTTATTTAGCTAATTAGATTTTACCTTTGTCAGTGCAAATGTGCCTACACGAGTGTCTGATTTAAGATAGCTTTAGCTTGCCTAGCTAACTGCTCTTAGCTAACGTAGTTAGCTAACATAGCTAGCTAGCTTAAGTTACCAAACTGCATTAAATACTTTGATTACATACAGTGCATATTAGTGTGATTGATGTTGGTGCAAAGCCTGATTTTAGCTAGCTTTATTATACGGCTCTTCATAATGCAAGTAAAACGTTTGTTGTCCCTGGTTTAACATTAGTCTTCTTGTCCCTGGCTCAAGATACAACTTGTTGTCCCTGGTTTAACATTAGACTTGTTGTTCCTGGCTCAAGATATGACTTGTTGTCCCTGTTTCGAAGATGCATTACTTTAAATACAGTGTTATAGTATAACAAAATCCTAAATGTGCAAGTAATAGGTCCAGGGGAGTCATAACTATCTGTACACAAGATATAGCCACCAGTGTACTGCCTGTGGAGAACGCCTGAAAAAAGCTTGTGTAAACCTTGGCATTGCTTACACGCGCTCAGGACGTCCATCTATAAGATTGTGCATTCTATGTACAGTATGGGCCCTATCTTGCATCCGGCGCAATTGACTTAATCACTGGCGCATGTGTCGTTGCTAGTTTGCAACTGGCGCAGAGCGTTCTTTTCCCTCCTGCGCCACGCGTCGGTAAATTAGGGAATGATCTTGCGCCCCAAGGGGCGGTTCGGCGAAACGTTCCCTGGTGCTATTCTGCAGTTTCAGAAACCACTTGCGCCACAAACCAGGAAATACCTGGTTTAAAGTCAGTGGCGCGTTGTTCAGATGCTATTTTAAGGATGCATGCATATTGTTGCTTGTGCACCTCGCGCATACACTTTGCTTCTCTTATCTACCTAGCCACACATTCTTGGTGAATTATTTGGGAAAGAACAGCTGATACAGCGGTAATAAGGTGTACTTTTAAATCAATGCATCTGCAAACACCGTACAGCAAACACATATTTTCTTGACACAGACATCGTGTACATGCCCATAACTTTTAGGATTGATGAGTATTTGATCGTGAGAAAACATTGTTTGACCGCGAGTGAGTGTTAAAAATAATGAATGAATGCGCGCGCGCATTCATTATTATTAACATTATTATAACATTATTATTTATTTTGTATGTGTAAAATAATTAATGTGTAAAATAATTAATGAATGCGGGTGCGCGTGTGTGCGTCCATCTGTTTAAACACACGCAAACTAAACACGTAACGCATAATACAGTCCATGGCAATGTATATTAACGGGGGACACATGCATATTAGGAACACAAGTCGAAAACGATAATGCATACAATACTGATAAGAAACAATGTTTATAATGTATTGCGTATATCATTAAATATAACCACAGCTACCGCATATCATATGTTATATTATATAAGTTTTCTTTGCCGAAATTTATTTGAGGACTCAGTATTTCTGAAGTTGTGGAAGAAAGCCTTATTCCATATGTGAATCAGGCCATATTATTTGGCCATAAACTGAGCCATTTAAAGTTTGAAATTCATGTGCATCTGTCTCATCGGAGACTGCAGACGCGCTGTCAAAATATCAACTCGTCAGATTCAAATGCGCTCATGGCTCTTAAAGGGGATGGGAGCTGGCACTCTCATTGGTTTATTGCACGTTACGCCCAAACCACACCTACGGGTAATTAGGCTACTTCAGACCAACCCTTTTTAGATTTGCGCCGGGCGCAAGAGTCATTTTGACGAGTCCTGAGAGTCAAAATGACTCTTGCACCGGTAAACTAGCGACATCGCCATAGAACCGGCCACAAAGCTACTTGCGCTTGGCGCTTCTCACTTGCGTTTCAGACCGTTAAAGTAGGGCCATAAGTAATGTTAAACCAGGGGCAACAAGTCTTATATTGAGCTAGGAACAACAAGTCTAATCTTGAGCCAGGAACAACAAGTCTTATCTTGAGCCAGGGCCAACAAGTCTAACGATGGAACGCAGGTCATTATTGGAAAAATACGAACTTGAATCCAACATTCTTTACAACGAATCTGAACAATGGTTTCCTAGACGTGAATCTCAAACACAAATCTGTCGCCTTGGCAGAGGTCATTAATAGTTTCAGCGTTCATTGGAAAAGAAGGACCCGTAGAACTTTGGGAAAGCCCATTCAAGTCAACGGAACGTTTTACTTGGTAAATAAGATAGCTAAACTAGCTCAAAGACATGCATATGGTCTGTATGTTATTTGCTTAACTTACCGTTTGCACGCACGCAAGCATGGCACGAGCAGAAAGTGCAGAAATTCAGAAATGCAGAATCGCTGGTAGGCACGAGGCCGCATTGTAGCTGCGAGCTAGCTAACAGTTCTGGGAGGCGGGCGATGCAAAACGGTGACGTCATAACAGCACTCGCTGCTGATTGGTCGGTTTTGAGGTAACTGCTGATTTAGTGGTTGTGATGTTGGCCCAGGAGAAATTAATACTTGGCGATATCAGATTGTGCGTCAGGCACACACGCACGCACACACACACACACACACACACACACACACACACACACACACACACACACATTCATATACAGCCAAGTTCCCTAATTTACAGTTATGCTTCAGAGAGAAAAGAGTAGAGATTGTAATGATGTGAACTAGAACATTACAGCCCTAGAGAATTAGGCATCTCAAAGAGGCAGAAGAAAGGAGGAAATTAGTTAAACTATTGCAGTGGAACAAGCTCAGTTCTTGGGATTCATGGTTGAATCATACTATTAGAGAGTAGGGAGGGGATAGGGAGTGTGCATGCGTATGTGTGTGCGTGATTGTCTCTGACCACGACATTCACACACATTCACTTGACAATAATCAAGTGAATCAAAAATAAGATAAAGGTCAGAGCAATAGTGTTATGACGAAGTGGATAAGGGATGCTTTGCGTGGAAGCAACATACGCCAATCTGGTCCTTTTAGGGAGCAATAACGTCTGAAAAGAAAAAGTGGAACGAGCACAATCCCATTCAGAATGTCACGACAGCCTGTCACTGTGGCGGGTCTGATGACAGTGTGTCGAACGGACGGCTGTCAGAGGTTTTCTCTTCCAGAGAAAAGGCTTTCCTCATGAAAGAGCGTCACTGTGCTCTGTGTCGCCAACCGTCACAGTTCTGCTCATGAGGGTGTAGCACATTGAATATCGGCCGCTCTGATTGGGGGGGACAGACACAGGCTGGAGAAACATCCTCCATCATCACTGATGTTTCCTTCCAGACATGGTTTCCCCCCGCTGAAGGACGTTGTTTATTTTCTTCCATATCTGTCTGGCTGTGCGTCTTTTCACAGAAAAGAAAAGTCAGGCAATAGCAAAAGATACGGCAAATCAAGCCAAGTGCGGAATAACTTCCTCCCACAGATATTATTCTAGCCACTATTTCTACCTACATACGTCATGCGAGGGGTCAGCCTAGCCGGTCAAACTCTGGGATCTGTGATTCTGCGGGCTCCAACTGGTCAAAGAAATAAACAATACAGACGTGAAATCCTGCAGATTGATTAATCAGCAGGGACAGGGTCATTAAGATTGATTAATGACCCAAACCTCAGAATGCCCTCTTAGCCTGGCAGAAACCACCAAAAAGCCCCAGCGTGTTTCTATCGTACACAAATGTTTTTTCCCCCAGTATGTACACACACAGCACACACGTCAGCACCCAGAGATGACTCATCGGGTGTAGAAGGAAGACGTTCTCCTGGTAGATGGGGGCAGGTGTCACCCTACCCAAGAACAGAGGAATGAACAGTATGGCCTCGTGAAAACATATAGGCAGATAAAACCCTGAGAAAGAGAAGCAATCCGGAGATGGTTGCGTTGTCCACAAGGGTAACGTGGACCTGTTTGTTCCTAAAGGGATCCGGTACATTGAGAATAGAAGAAAGGATCAAGCTGGAGGAAATTAGTCATGGTGGTTCCTGTTGTGTGGGGTTCATTTGATAGCGGCTCGGGAAAATTCAAAGTTCTGTCAAAGTTGAAGAGGTTACGCACATCTCTGAATGCCTCAGAACGAGTAACCACCACGAGGCTGTCCATAGTGGAGCGTGATTCAGAGAGAGAAAGAGAAAGTAGAAGCACTGTGACGCCGAGAAGCAGTAAGGAAGGCATCACCGACCGTGGCACAGCGTCTGGAGGCTCAGCAGACTCACACTCCTGTTGGCAGGAGATCCCACCACATATGTGGCTCTCACAGAAGACCTTATGGATATATTATGCCTTTAGTTTTTATGGACATTTATGTTATATATTTAAATATATATATAGCTATTTAGATGAATGACCAGTATATATGTTTTTATATTTATATATGGATATATATATGAATATATATAGTATATAGTAAATGAACAGGAAGATGTTATCGCCTGCTGGGCATTGCTGCCTGTCGCACCGTTTCCGGTGCCCATGGGTCAGCTGAAGGGTCATCAGCCAGAAACCACCATTCACCAACGTTTCGCTCCTTTAATTCTGGAACGTCTCCTGGTGGCGGAGCAGTGACGGGGACGTCTCCCTGTCACCCCCTGTGGCTGATAGTTGTTCTCCCCTGCTGCTGTTGTCTGGGGTTAGATGTTCTTTCCGCAATACCTATCCTTCCTCCTCAGCCAGAGCCAAAAGCTCCCTTTCTCAGCCTCCTCTGCCAGGTCCTCTGTTGCCCTCTTTAGCCTCCCCCCGGTCACTCCTGCATCCCTTAAGAGGCGTGTGGTTGACAACCCCAGAAACCCTCGGCATCCAACCTCCACTTGGTAGATGGAAGCCTTCCAGCCAGCCCCCTGGCACTAAGCAGCCAGTACAGCCAGTACCAGAGTACTTGGCCTTCTTTCGTTCGAAGGCGGCCTCAATCCCTCCCTCCTGTGGTACTGTGAGCTCGATGAGGTGCACAGATCTTGCCTTGGTTGACCACACAACTATGTCTGGTCGGAGAGATGTGGTGGTGATCTCTGTGGGGAACCAGAGCTGCCTGTCGAGGTCAACCCTCATGTTCCACTCCTGGTCGGGGGAGAATGGCCTTGATGTTACTGTTGGCCTGGTGTTTCTCCTTACCCCTCCTTCTGAGACTAAGCTGGCGTGGTCCTCTGCTGATGGTGGTTCTTTGTTACCCTGTCGATACACCTCCAGCACTTCGGCTAGCTTTCTCAGGACTTGGTCGTGGCGCCATCTGTAGCGCCCCTGTGAAAGCGCGATCTTGCAGCCTGATAAGATTTGCAGGAGGCTTGCGTTGGGGGCATTGCAGAGTGAGCAGCATTCTTCATTCCCAAACCACTGGTGGTTCCGAGGACAGGGAAGCGTGTTGTAGGTTGAGCGAATGAGGATGCTGAGTCTTGCCTGTGGAATCTTCTACAGGTCTGACCAACTGATGTTCCAGTTAACAACTCCCTCCCAGGTTATCCAGCTTCCTTGTCGGCCCTGCAACACAACCTTGATCTTGTAGCGATCTTCCTTCATCCTCGTCACCTCTGCCACCACCATCTCCTTCCCCTCCTTACGGTTGGCCTTTGACCAGAAGCGTGGCACCTCTACCCATCCTAGCCCTGCTCTTCCTGCCTGGACTCTGCCCATGATCTCCCGGTGTTGCAGCCGACCAACAGCTTGGTCAACCTCAAGATTGGGCATTCCACTTGCGGCCGGTTGGAACCTTGGCATTTGCATTCCTTACCAACTGGTCTGTGGACTCCCTTAGCTCGAGAACCAGTCTGGTCTTCTCCTGCATGTAGCCCAAACTAATGGACTGCAATGGCAGCTGAAGTATGTTCCTCCCGAAGGGACCGGTTTCAGATAGGCACCGTGGCAGCCCCAACCACTTTCGGATGAATGAATTGGCTTTTCCATCCATCTTACTTGCGGTCGATGAGGGGATCTCACTAATTTTCAGGGGCCACATTACCCTCCTGTAGAGTGTAAACTGGTATCACCAGACCTTATACTTCCCAGTCAGTATATATATACATATAATTGATTAACAATACGCTATATTTCTAAATATATATAGGTACATCTACCCTGACACAGGGGCTGACGTCAATCAACTTTATTTGTGCACAGTTTGATCACAACTACATTCTCAAAGGGCCTTCTGTAACGGTGGTCAATCAGTGAAGAACTGATGGACAACGACGTGCTTTTTATCTTCTGGAAACAGAAGACAGCAGACTAAATGCATTTACCTTCCAATGCAGTAACATTACTGTGATAGCATAACAAACTTTTCAGCTAGTTAGCATGCAAATAGTCTGATGAAATTAATAATAATAAATGTTTCATTAGTTAATAAAATTATTCCGAAATCATCACAATACATGCTAAAACAAATAATACACACACTGCATTAAAATATACCACCTAAATTATCTCTTTCTCCTTAAACAAAATACAATACAGGGAGAACTGTTACTATGCACATACCTCTCTCTCCTCTCTCATACCGCTCTAAAGAGTTACGGCAACACACAACAGACAAAACACACCAGAACTGTAGCACACCACAACTCCACAAGAGGCTCCATTAGAAATAATACAATCTTAGGCTGCTTAACTTTGTCTCAGCAGAGGGCCCTGTCCTCCAGGGACCTGATGGGGCCTTGGGAGCCAAATGGGCCACACACGTTATGCCAGCAGAAAACAAACATTAACAGACTGCAGACCGGTTGATCTGGTGGGACATTAACACCAGCAGTGGGAACCCAGAGACTATAGATTACATGGTCCATGGTGCTGTCGAACGGTTAAATGGGGCGTGATTGCAGACTGGCTGGAACAGCCTGTACCGTATGGAGGATCGCAGCAGATGGCGTCTGCCTTGCAGGCGGTTTCCACCTGGATTGGTGTGAAAGGCAGCAGCACACATGCCATCTGCCATAGTTCCCTTGAGCACTGGGCCACTGGCTAGGGTTGACTCAGTGATTAGCTTCAGAGGGCTTTCCGCAGAGAGAGCCATCTTTGTCCATCTGAGGATCGTGTGCGTAGATTCGATCGATTATTTCTCTGGACTGCAATATTGATTTATGTGCAGCATAAAGAGCCATAATACGTTATTTTTAATAATAAATTCACAGTTGTATGTATAGTCTACATTCATGTCTAATTATATCATTGCATTGGCAAGGGCTGCTATGAGCATTTCATTTTGAGATTCACTTTGATGTAAGGTTTCCATATCAAATAATTTGATTTTCCACCTCCTCCTTCATTGGATTATATGAAATATGGTACGTGAACACAAAGGTTAATTAACTCGATTACACTGAAACCCCTGAGGGTAATATAAAAATGAATCATCATTATGTATACACATGAACAACAGAGGATGCATAAGTGTTAATGCTGTGTTTCGGTGTATTTGCGTTGGCTTTCTTTGCTTTTGATATTGATATCATTAAAATTGATATTTCAAATTACTTTGAAAAGGTTATTTGTGTTGGTTAACCTTTTGTTATGCCCACATATTGTTATTAGAAAGAATGAATAAACTGTTTTTAAGGTGATGCCTCGTTTTCTAATACATCTCTCTCCCCTCTCGCTCTTTGCCTCTCTATCTCTGTCCCTCTCTCTCTCTTTCTCTCTCTCGCAGTGGAACATCAATGCACAACTTAAATAAATGCTGAGCTAATATCTACCCTGTAGAATGGCTGTAGCATGATTCACCTATGACCCTTCAAGGAACGCAGGGCGGAAACACACAGAACGTTACAGCAGGAACACCAGGCGTTGCTGAACAACAGTTCATCAGGCGCTGGACACTATCCGCAGGACGCCGTGAACCGAACCCCTCGGACACACCGGCCAGCCCAGGACACATACGCTGTTGACAGAGGGATGGGAGCTCAGAGAACCAGGTTACTGATTGATAGCCCTATTATTAATTAGTACTGATGCCCCATTACAGCAACAAAGGAAGGTTACGAGTCCCTCCTTGTGCATTGTAGTACTATTAAGATATTTAGAAGGAGCTTTTATAACAAGTTGCAGGGACTTTCAGATGTTTAGTCTTTCAGGAGCAAGGTAGACTCAGACACTGGGGGATTGAACCAAGAATATTTAGACTGGGGACAGGACACCACTACCAACCACGGACCACCATCCTGTGTCACTGTATGGCCCAATAAGCATCCGCCATTATCCCCCGCCCCCCTAACCCCCCGCCATACTTGGGTTTGATGTTTTGCAGACGATGTGGTGCTATATAGTTGCTTTATATTATTTTGTCGTCTTTTGAAAAATTAAAGTGAAGCTTTATTGCATCCTGGCCTCTAACAGAAGTGCTCTATATCGTATTATCGATATGAAAGCAATTAACAGTGTTTTGCTAAATACCACGATGTGCACCACACACGTCTCGTCCTGACTCCTCCACCTCCCCAGCCTTGCCAGGCCTCCCCAGTAATTGCTCTGACCCACTCGTCATGGTGGGGTCTGCTGAAAGAAGAGAATCCGACAAAGGCTTAGCACAAACACGTAAATCCACGCCGAGAAACCGTCTCCCGCCGACAACTCTTCAGAGGTTGCGTAACGGTGTGCGCGGAGGGATAATGGAGCAGATAGCAGGGAGCACGAAAACACTCACAACAAGTCCTTTGTCCGTGTTCTGAGAGACATGAGGAGTTGACCCAGATTGTTTGGCGTAGGCCGGTGGAGGGCGCAGGGAGAAAGTGGAGCAGGTGAAGCAGCGACCTTATCTCTCGGGTTCCAGGTCAGGGCTGTGAGTCCGTCGGGTTAGTTCCATCGCGTGGAAACCAACTTGCGGGACCAAGGACGCAAGCGGACATTTTAACGAGATAAGAAGAAGCGAGGCTCCGGGCACGGGAGAGACGACATTCCAAAGAAGTCGACCCCTGAACCGAGTTCTGTGTGTGTGTGTGTGTGTGTGTGTGTGTGTGTGTGTGTGTGTGTAACGTGTGTGTAACGTGTGTGTGTGGGGGGAGGGATGGTTCTCTGTTGTTTGTCTCTTTTTCTACATTGTGGGTATTTTTTTGTGCGTGTGTATGCATTGTGTGCACTGTGTGGGTTTCTCGATGTGTGTTTGCTGTCTGTGTGTGTATGTAAGCCTGTGTGTGATGTGTGTGTGTGTGTGTGTGTGTGCGTGTGCGTGCGTGCGTGCGTGCGTGCGTGTGCATGTGCATGTGTGTTTATGCATTTGTGTGTGTATCCCTGACAAAAACCAGCAGCACACAGGTTGATCCTGAGAGACACCAGAGACACACCAGAGAGACATCAGAGAGACACTAGAGAGACACCTGAGAGACACCAGAGAGACACCAGAGAGACACCAGAGAGACACCTGAGAGACACCAGAGACACCAGAGAGACACCAGAGACAGCAGGACCCTAAGAGCCCCCGGCCAGCAGCATCTAAACACCGACCCCCCTCTAAACCCAGCCCCTCCACACGCAGCATCAAAACAACACCGAACACCCACCTATAATAATGTATAATAATAATAATAATAACAACAACAGCTCGTCTACACACAGCATCAACACAACACAACATAACACTACCCCCCCCCCCAAACCACAGACCGTCCACACGCAACATCAAAACAACACCGAACACCCACCTATAATAATGTATAATAATAATAATAATAACAACAACAGCTCGTCTACACACAGCATCAACACAACACAACATAACACTACCCCCCCCCCCCCAAAACCACAGACCGTCCACACGCAACATCAAAACAACACCGAACACCCACCTATAATAATGTATAATAATAATAATAATAACAACAACAGCCCGTCTACACAGAACACAACACATCACGACACCGCCGCCCCCCTATAATCATATATAATACAACAGACAACAACAGCCCCCTCAGGCAGCAGACGGCTTCCCTTCACAGCAGGCGTCATCTCATCTCCCCTCCTGATGACGCCTGGCTTATCTCTGGGAACCCGTCGCAGATAGAGGGGAAAGGGAAACAGCAGCGAGACGCACGACTTCGGGAACATCAGAGCAGCAGAGGAGATGGACTCACAACGTCATGATGAGGGTCATTAGTGTGTGTGTGTGTGCGTTTGTGTGTGTGCATGCGTGTGTGTGTGTGTTGAAGGTTACCGTAGTGTTTATGTGTGTATGTGTGTGTTTCTGTGTGTGTGTGTGGGTGTCTGTGTGCTAGTGTGTGTGCATGTGTGCGTGTGTGTATGTGTGTGTATGCATGTGTGCATGTGTGTGCGTGTCCTTGTGTGTGCGTGTGTGTGTGCGTGTGTGTGTGTGCGCGTGTGTCTGTGTGCATGTGTGTCTCCTGTGAACAGCACAATTGAGCAGATAGACAGGCAGGGAGATAGAGAGAGAAAAACACACTAATAGTTGAATGGACGGAAGAATGAGAAAAAGAAACGCCAGGAAGAAGTCTCTCTGTCAACGAGAGGTTTAAACATTAACAGTTTATCTCCCAGGCGTTCTGTGAGCTGAACACATTAACGAAGGTCAGTCAGACGGGGTGAAGAAGAGGATGTTTTCAGCACGTCCATCCTGGACCAAACACTAACAAACAGCTTTGGCACTTTGTTTTTGTTATACGCATGAATAGGTGTGGAGGCGCTCACCCTTTCACAACACAACGGTGTCATGAAGTGATATGAATGAAGCAGCCACGATCGTCCAAACCCACAGGTCCTGTTTAAAGGTCAACCTGGAAGTTAAACGGTGTTCAATTCACCGTTCAGTGTCCACATGTTGGCCTGTTACAAAATCCCATGAGTCAATCAGTGTCTTTCTCACGGTCTTAAGTCCTTTTTGTGCTATGAGTCACGATGCAAGCAGTTTGTACAGTTTCTTATTCCAGCATTCATTTTATAGCTTTTTTATTTGAATGTTATATGCACCATGTGTATTATACTACTATATTTCTTTATTAGCTTTTATTTTGACTTTATGTGCATTGTTATTACATGCTGCACAGTTAAGGATGCACAGAATTTAAGTTTTGCATTTAAAGACAGACTAGTGGAAACGGACGGATGAAAAATCCCTAGAAATGGTTTGAGTGAACTGAATGTTTAAGAACATAAAATCAGTTTTTAGAAAATGGTCAAACGTGGTTATCTGAAGATGAGAAGCTGCATGCAGGCAGTAATATATATCAGCTGGCTAGTACGATCAGAGCCAGTTTCTGGTGTAACGCGATCATGTGGCCTGTTGATGAAAGACTCTGTTAGCGCTAGCAGCTATCATAAAGCTAGGAGTAGCGGCAATGATCCATTGCTCTCGCGTTAGCTAACATCTTAATCAGCGGGCCAGTCTTTCACGATTAAATTAAAACACAATGGAACCGTCTCCAAAAGGCCTGATTAGGTTTAGGCAATGTAAATGGAAGATTGATCACCCATCAGCTTTCTTTCAGACTTCTGGCCTCTGAACTCCGTCATCACAAAGGACTGGAGATCATTGGTGAAGAGATGTAATGAGGATGACTCCTCATTATGAGGGTTAATTCCCGTTACCGGGATGTGATGCTGCATCTTACAACAGTTTATGATGACCGACAAACCGCCTGAACTCAGAATGATAGAATTGATTATTACTACCTAATATATACAGTTCAAGTTCATTAGGAAAATAATAAAAACGTATTCAATATATTGTTAAACGTACGGATACCCATTTCGTCTAGGAGCCTGGGGTTGGACCTACGACAAAAGGTCCTCTGTTTTATCCCAGTTCTGTCATCACACATTTACACGTCTCTGCTAATACGTATTACACTCATTAGCATGTAATCAATTTCATCTCACCCATCTGCCTCAGACCAATATAAGCAAGGCATTTTTAATCCGCGGGTTTGAATCCTGACTTTGCGATCATGTCACAGGGTCTGTAGTCTTCCAAAACAACAACAAACACTGTGACCTGGAAGGAAACTTTGGAAGGAGAAAATACTTAATGCTTAATACTTATTAACATGTCAGGTTTTAGCAGAGGCAGCAGTGTTGTCAGAGAAGCATGTTCCCTTCTTCTCTGAGGGCATAGCATGGTCCTGTTATGATTCAGTACAGTCATGTTTACATATAGCTACTTTAATATGAATAATCATTAATGTTCCAAAATTGTCATGAAAAATAATATTATGATTATTATTATTAGTAGTAGTAATAGTCATGGCAGCGGCAGCAGCTCCAGCCCTGTAGTATTAGTAACATATCCCATCCATTGTGTAAAGTTCCCTGGTTGTTCCCACCAGAGACGTAAACAACAACCCCCCCCCCCCCCCCACAACCACACACAGACACACACAAACACACCCCCCCACCCCCCCCCCCCCCCCCCCCCCCCCCCACACACACACACACACACACACACACACACACACACACACACACACACCCACACCCACACCCACACACACACACACACAAAGGACCTCATCTCACCAGCAGCTGGCAAGAGGACTTCTGAATCAGGAGGAATATGAGAGTCACCGTTCTTAACACAAGGAGCTCTGTCTGCCTGTCTTTCTGTCTGTCTGCCTGTTTGCCTGTCTGTCTTCTCTGTCTGTCTTTTCTGTCTTGTTCGTCATGTCTGTCTTTTTTGTCTTTGCTAATACGATGTGATTGTTTTGTCTTTCCTTTTTGCAGTCCTGGTTAATGTTGCTCTAGTTGTCTGTCTGTCAGTCTGTATTTCTGTATTTCTGTATGTCTTTCTGTTAGTGTATCTGTCTCTCTGTGTGTTTATCTGTCTTTCTGTCTGTCTGCCAGGCTGTCTGTATGTCTGTTTTCCGTGTCTGTCTGTCCATCTATTGATCTATCTGTACGCCTACATGTGGAATGTCAGTCAAGACAGCGGCACTGAGGTTCATGAGCTCCATTTGGTTTAGTGTGTTGCAATATTCTATATTTAACGTATAGGTTTGCTGTTCTATTCTATATTTACCCACTGTTTATGCTTGTTGTGTGTTTTTCCTAATTGTGTGCTTCCTGTTTCTCACGATGCTGAACTCATATTCATTCTCCAGGATCTCTATCCTATCTTATCTTATCTTATCTTAGCTTATGAGAAGATTATTTTAATGTAATCCTGAGGCAACAGTGAACTCTAATATGTTTTGATTTTGTAACCTTATGAATACAATGTAATAGCAAACACACACACACACACACACACACACACACACACACACACACACACACAAACTCACAAACGAAAACCAAACACCCATGCACATACAAACACTTTCTGCTTTATGGTCAAGATGGTCTTCCTGATGGCTTGTCATTGTGTGATGAGAGGACTCATCTCACGGTGCACGGACATGCTGACATTAATATGAATGCAAGCTGCACTGGGAGAATTATGTTACTCAATAGTTGAGGGAGAATTGATCATGTTTTCAATTATTTTTTTGCAGAACATATCAGAATAATGTTGTTTTGGTCCTTGAATAGTGAAGAGACTTCACTGCCTAGCGCTGGGAATCGAACCGTCAACCTCACATCACGTCTCCAGCTGTCTCTTCAGCAGCAAAGAGGAGCTCCGCTTACTTTGACAGCTTTGTTTCAGAACGTCGCGTGACGAGTTCAGAGTTCACAGACATCACTCCTCTGCGGCAGCACTTACCTTGTGTTTGGGGTTTCAAACTCACACCGTTTTGGTTTCTGGATGATGGCCCATGAGTGTTTTTTTATTATAATAACCTGGTAGATGCCAAGTCTATGGTTCTCTTCCTATTATTTAGCCATGTAATAGAATATTATATACGATAGTATGATAATATTTGATAGTATGGGATATTATATGGTACTATTTCAGGCTGAATGAGAAAGATACAAACAAAGAAGTAATGAAATATTTTGTTTATTTCGTTTATTGTTTTTTTCGTTTTTTTTCTTTTTCTTCATTTCTCTAAAAAAATATTCACATTCACAATAAATATAATAATGTAAATAAAAAAGATTGTTCGGAATGCAACGGAACATTCAAGTACAATTAGCAGTCAGAAAGTTCATAACAAAATGTAAACGACTGGTTTTCTTTTCTTCACATGAGGGGGTCCCAGGCAACCCCCCCCCCCCCCCCCCCCCCTGGTCTCTGGTCTCATGGTATCTGGTTCAAAGGCATGGCGTTAGCACAACACATGGTTTCAGAAGCAGATATGTGAAGCCTGCACACGCTATTTATTTCAGAAGCCACATCACAAGACGCGTTGACGTGATTCGACAAGCGACATTCGTCAGATGCTGAAATTTGCGGGTCTTCTTCCCGCCCTCCGTGCTCCCGAGTGTTCATCAACAGCCCTCTCAGAAGATACGTGGCCGCGGGGAAAGAGACACGCACCGTGTCCCCCGAGTGTCTCCGAATAGCCCCCAAGTGTCCCCGAGTTTCCCCGAGTGTCCCCTGGCCGGACTCGGACGAACAGCCCAGTCTGAGCACGTGCGTAAAGCCGCCGTCTGGATGAAGCGGTTCAGGCGAAGCGCCTTCGGGTTGCCGAGGTTCCCACCTCTCCAAAGAGTCTTCTTCTTCTGTCTACCCGGACTCCCTGCTGATCTTTAGCTGATGGAGCACCTCTCCTTCTCCTTTCCTCCTCCCCCACCCACCGCCTTCTCCTTAATGTACAGCAGGTCGCTGTGCACGCTCGGGCGGCGCGCGAACGGTGCCACAATGCCGAACGCATCCCCACTGTCCTTCAGCTTCTTGCTCTTCACGGACTTCCGGTGCAGCATGTCCGCGCAGTACTGCACGGACACCTTGCGGTGCAGGTCGGGGCTCATCTCGTGTGGCAGCTTGGCCATGGTGAACAGCGTCTGGAACATCTTGTCCACGTTCTCGTTGCGCTTGGCCGAGATCTCGAAGTACGCGCATTTCTCTTCCCCGGCCAGCAGCTGCTCGATATCCTCCGGCTGCACCTCGCGGTGCATCTCGCGGTCGCTCTTGTTGCCGCAGATGACCAGCGGCACGTCCACGTGCTCCTTGGTCTTGTTCTTCAGGCACGACTTGGTCTCGAAGATCTGTCGCTTGAGCCGCTGAACCTCCTGGAACGAGGCGCGGTTGTCGAGACTGAAGACCAGGATGAACACGTCGCCTGAGGGGAAGAAGGGGAGGAAAGACACGTTAGTTATTGTGCCTTTGAGTCGCAATAATATCAGGATAAAGCAGGAATGCAAAGTCTATTATTTGTGATCGTTGATGTGGCGGAATACAGATAATAACTCCGGTGCGTAATGCAGTGGTTCCATTACGCACCGGAGGTTAAGCATCGAGATGTGAAACAATAGTGATTCCTTGAGTAATAATTGTCTCAACACAACTTGAGGTGCCTGTTAAAGCACAACGAGGATGCAGAAAGTAACATACCTGTGAGAATGGAGAGCCTCCTCATGGCGGGGAAGGGATGGTTCCCCGACGTGTCCAGGACGTCCAGCTGGTAAACGTCCCCTTTGATGCTGTAAAGTTTCCGGTGGAAGTCCTCGATAGTCGGCGTGTACTGCTCCTCGAAGCGGCTGTTCAGGAACCGCGAAACGATGGCCGTTTTCCCGACCTTAGTGGAGCCCAGGATCACCATCCTGTAGCAGTTCTTAGCCGGGATGTCGTACTCGCTCTCAGACGGGGACATCTTTTTGATCATGGTTTAACGGTTTAAAGTACTCGGTCGCTGGTGTCGGTTAGACGGAGGATAGAAGTCTTCTCTACTTCTCGAAGACTTGGTGGCTAGTGAATGGGTTCTGTCTGACGGAGCGCGCAGCGCCCCGTATATATCCCCTCCGCGCGGCCCCGCCCCTCCCCGCGGCGCGTCACGGATCGGCGAGAACTCTCCGATCCAGCGGGAGGAGAGGGGCACGGGACAGAGCCCGGCTGGAGGGGGATGCGTCAGTGTGTATGTGTGCGCGCTCGAGCGGGACACGATGGAGCGGAGGGAAGAGGACGCGTCCGGGACAGAGTGCTGCAGAGTGATAAAAGGGACAGAGTGCTGCAGAGTGATACATACAGAGGGACAGAGGGATGCAGAGTTATACAGGACCAGAGTGATACAGAGGACAGAGTGCTGCAGAGTGATACATACAGAGGGGCAGAGGGCTGCAGAGTGCTACAGAGGACAGAGTGCTGCAGAGTGATACAAACAGAGGGGCAGAGGGCTGCAGAGTGATACAGGGGGACACGGTGGTGATTAACTCCTCTGGGGACACACATCATGTATCACTTTTTAACTTGTGTGTTTTCATAAGCTCGCGTCAATGAGTGTGCAGCGTAGGCTAATGTTCCGGTTGGTTTAATCAATAACCTCAATTATGGTTGACTGCAATATCCGCTTTAATCATTCACTTTTGCCTTCCGGATTTCAGAACGGCGGCGACACATTTCGGTTTAGGAACACGTTGAACTATGCACATTTTGAACATTAAATTGAGCCATCATTTTTCTCACGCAAACACACGCACGCGCGCACACACGCATAAATCACGCGCACACAATTAAGCGCGGAATACATTATATATAATATTTATACATTCTAATGTGCCACAGGTGGTTGGCACAATGTAGGATAAGCTGAGTCGACAAGTGTCTCTTACGAGAGCACTGAGTGACGCAGAACCAAAGCGCACCACTTGGGGTCACTCTTGATGTGTGTGTGTGTGTGTGTGTGTGTGTGTGTGTGTGTGTGTGTGTGTGTGTGTGTGTGTGTGTGTGTGTGTGTGTGTGTGTGTGTGTGTGTGTGTGTGTGTGTGTGTGTGTGTGTGTGTGTGTGTGTGTGTGTGTGTGTGTGTGTGTGTGTGTGTGTGTGTGTGTGTGTGTGTGTGTGTGTGTGTGTGTGTGTGTGTGTGTGTGTGTGTGGTGGCGGCTGTTGGACACCTGACACTTTTATACAAACACTGCCAAATAACACTGGCGTGATTCGTCTGTACGTGTGTCTGCATGTATTTTAGGAGGGGTAGAGAGGGAGATAACTTCAAACAATACAATTTTAACCTTGAATATTTGGACAGTTGATATTACCTCGACTGTGTAGGTCCACAAATATCTCTGTGTGTTTCTAGCCAAGTCTTTAAGCTGTAGGTAGAGAGAGGTGGTTTTTGGAGCATGCACAGAGTGTGTGAGAGAGAGAGAGAAAGAGAGAGAGAGAGAGAGAGAGAGAGAGAGAGAGAGAGACGGATGGGCAGACAGACCTATAGATTCAGTACTCATTTCATTATTTATACTTGGATAAAATATTTCCTATATAGTGTTTGTGTGACTCAAGAGCTCCATCTCCTGAAGGCTTGAGGCGTGAATACTAAATGTGTCGGGGCGCGTTCCGGAATCACGATGCGGGAATCGTGGGTTTGGGGTGACGAATTATTCTGAGAGAGATTGGGAGAGGCAGTCTCTCTGTTTCTGATTCCCATCATCACGTCAGAGGCCGTTTCTCTGGAACACCGGGAATGTTCCTAAAACTTAGAGGAAAGTTCTGGAGAATAAGGTCGGAGATCCGAGGACCAAAACTGTACTGGAAAAAAGGTTTGACCTCATGACCTTAGTCGGACTGAGATGAAAGTGACGTCATCTAACCAGTGCTTCATCCAACGCGGCTGATAAGTTAGGCTGACAAGAATCAAAGCAAGCAATCTGGTTTTCATGAACATTACAACTTTACTTTATACTCTTTTTACCCCTACTGTGTTTCCATTGTTGCTATCGATTAGTTTATTTACAGTTCTGTATTTGTTGATGTTTCATTTCATCATGTGACGCAGCCATCACATCTGCTATGCAAAGCGCCACAGAAACAATAACATAAATACTTAGAGTTTATTTTTGGCCTAATGCCGAAGTCAATGTTTCATATAGGATGCCTTCAGGGAACACAGTAATGGGTGCTTTTCTTAATAAAACCTCATGTGTGCAGGCCTGAATTAACCTGGCATTGGGCCCTGGGTCTTAGAGGTTGGACGAGAAATCCTGACGGGGGGCGGGGGGAGTGAGACGGCTGTGGCTTTGGTCTCAAGTGGCCACTGGGCCCAGCTACCACTAGTGGCCCCCCTTTTTTTCTCGGCTCATGATAGGATTCTGATCTTTGTAAGCCCCAGACAAAAAATCACATTGTCTTGAGCCTACGCCGATCGGGGGGCCTATCATGATAGGCCCCCCGATCGTCGTAGGCCCTGGGGCTTCAGCCCAGGTAAGCCTGTGCATTAAGGCGGCCTTGCCTGTGTGTGTGATAGATGGAGAGGGAGAGAGAGAGAGAGAGAGCGAGAGAGAGAGAGAGAGGTCAAGTGTCTCTCTGTGTCTGTCTGTCTCTCGCTGTCACTCTCTCTTGGTCTCCCGCCTGTTTCTCTCTCTGTCTCCCGGTCTCTCTGGCACCACAGACAGTCTCAAACTGTGTGAGTGTGTGTGTGTGTGTGTGAGTGTGTGTGTGTGTGTGTGTGTGTGTGTGTGTGCGTGTGTGTGTGCACAGAGGTGTTTGTGTTCTGCATTCAGAGAGCCATGAATCAGCCATGGTGGAGGGATTGGGTGTTGTTGACATCTTGGTTTTTTTGGGGGGGGGGGGGGGGTGTGTTTGTTTTGCCCGTCGTGTGAATTATGCATATGTGACACATGTTAACGCACACACCTTCTTCACAACCACGGGGGTTGTGCACCCCCTCCTCTTCCTCAGCACTTGTTATCCTCTGTAGACATTTGTTTGAGTCAGCGAGAGAGTGATGGAGGGAGAGAGAGAGAGAGGAAGAGAGTGATGGAGGGGGAGAGAGAAAGAGAGAGAGGGAAAGGAAGAGATAGAGAGTGATGGAGGGAGAGATAGAGACAGAGGGGGTGAGTGATAGGGGGAGGGAGAGTGAGAGATAAAGAGTGATGGAGGGAGAGGGAAAGGGAGAGAGTGAGAGGGAGAGAGATAGACAGTGATGGAGGGAGATAGAGAGAGAGAAAGAGAGAGAGACAGGGAGAGAGTGATGGAGGGAGAGGGAGTGAGAGAGACAGAGTGGGTGAGTCGGGTGAGGCTGGAGGAAAGACGGCTGATGCTGCTCATGTGGTGTCTCAGCCATCAGCAGGTCATTCCACGCAAGGCCTTCGCCCATTTGCCACCCCCCCCCCCCCCCCCCCCCCACCTTGTCTTCCTCTACTCTCTATTAATACCCAGAGGAACACAAAAGGCAGTAACCCACCAGTGATAAAATGTGTGTGTGAGTGTCATCTCCTGTCTGAGGCAACAACAGGAGAGTGCGTATGTTTGAACAAAAGCTAGACTCTGGGAAACTAAACATGCAATGTGTTTGTGCGTGTGTAAGCATCTGTGTACAGGCCTACTTGTGTGTCTGTGTGTCTTGCGTGTATGCATGTGTATGTATTCCCATGTGTCCACTACTGTGTGTATGTTTCCCTGTGACATATACACCAAAAGACTTGTTATAAAAGACACCTTGATAGAGGACGCCACGATAAACCTAGCGAGTGTGTGTGCGTGCGTGGGTGCGAAAAAGAAAACATCTCAAGTTGAATCACATCTTTATTAACCAAACATACAAACAGTAATGTATTGTACAGTGTTGAGCTGTAATTATTGCATAGACACTGTGTGTCGAGAATCGTCAGGGACAACCACGAAAACAATGGATGACAGCTGCTCGTCGAGAACCCGCCTCTGATTAACGACCTGCTTATGGAACGATGTTTAAGCACAGTCATCATCTTAGGTGATACAGTGTGTTCATCAGGAGGAGGAGGAAGAGAACGACAGGAACAAGGAGAGGCGCTGATGAAGACAAGAACACAAGGAGAGGAGAACACTGAGAGAACCTATAGAGGAGAACCGCGGACCACGCGGAGAACCGAGACAGAGAGAACGCTTATCGAGGTCGTAGCGGAGGTGAAGCGGCTAAATAAATAAAACACTGGATCAAAGTCTTCTTCAGAGATCGCCATGACAACCTGCACCATCACTGTGGTGTCTGTCTGCGGGTTGTGAGGTCGGAGATCGATGCACCTCTGGGGGGCAGGTTTGAGTCTGACTCCCCTCCAGCCCCCTTCTCCTTCCTAACCAGACGGAGAAGCAAGATAACACTGGTTTGGAATGAAAAACTGTCTGTGGTCTGATTCCCGGTTCCTTGGTCTCTGGTCTCTGTACTAGTCCCATGGTCTCTGGTCTCTCTCTAGTCTCTCTCTGGTCTCTGTACTAGTCCTATGGTCTCTGGTCTCTCTCTGGTCTCTGTACTAGTCCTATGGTCTCTGGTCTCTCTCTGGTCTCTGTACTAGTCCTATGGTCTCTGGTCTCTCTCTGGTCTCTGTACTAGTCCTATGGTCTCTGGTCTCTCTCTGGTCTCTGTACTAGTCCTATGGTCTCTGGTCTCTCTCTGGTCTCTGTATTAGTCCTATGGTCTCTGGTCTCTCTCTGGTCTCTGTATTAGTCCTATGGTCTCTGGTCTCTCTCTGGTCTCTGTACTAGTCCTATGGTCTCTGGTCTCTCTCTGGTCTCTGTACTAGTCCTATGGTCTCTGGTCTCTCTTTGGTCTCTGTACTAGTCCTATGGTCTCTGGTCTCTGTATTAGTCCTATGGTCTCTGGTCTCTCTCTGGTCTCTGTACTAGTCCTATGGTCTCTGGTCTCTCTCTGGTCTCTCTCTGGTCTCGGTACTAGTCCTATGGTCTCTGGTCTCTCTCTGGTCTCTGTACTAGTCCTATGGTCTCTGGTCTCTCTCTGGTCTCTCTCTGGTCTCTGGTCAGTCCGTGCTTCCGGGGGGTCGGGTGCTGGCGTTGGGGGGTCGGGGGGGATGGGTGTTCAGGGAGGAGTCACGGCGGGGGGGTCACTTGTGCTTGCAGCGCTGGCTCCTCTCCCGGTAGATCTGCTGCGTGAACGGTCTGCGGACACAGAGAGACAGACAGGTCAGGGCCGGAACGCCGGGGCCAGACCAGGCCACGCCCCCCAGTGTGTGGCCTCCAATCAGGAGGAGGTGTGAGTAATTAGTCTGGGTTACTACTATTTGCGTTGATGTGTGTGTGTGTGTGTGTCCATCCATGAGTGAGTCTTTAAGTATATAGTTAGTAGTGGGGGGGGGGGGAGTGAGGTGTGGTTTACATCACTTGAATAAGGATACACAAATATAGTAAACTGCTCTGTGTCAGTGAGAGAGAGAGAGAGAGAGAGAGAGAGAGAGAGAGAGAGAGACTAGTTGTACTGAGACTTCCCTGCTGTTATCCACTCTTGGTGAGTGGGTGGATGGGTGAATGGCTGATGTCCGTCACCCATATCCTGCTCATATCCCTCAACACCCAGAACACTGCCCAGCGGTGCAACTGGTAAAGGGGTGAGTGTGTGTCAGTGGGTCAGTGTGTGTGTGTGAGTGAGTGAGTCAGTGTGTGTGTGTGTGTGTGGTTGTGAGTGAATCAGTATGTGTGTGTGTTAGTATGTATGTGTGTGTCAGTGTGAGGGTTAAATAGAAATAGACTAATAAATTGTTGACATTGAAAAATAAAAGAAAAAAATGAAAGAAGGTAATAATTACTTTTTGAATGGGGACTAAATTATGTGTTTTTCGCCATTCTTATGACCATTTGGTACTAGACGGGAGTGCTTGTTCGTCGAGATTATGCAGTTAAACGTCTTACTCAAAATGCTGTCATTTCCAGACCCCATTTTAACCTAATTTCCAAAAATAGATTCCCAGAGACGACCCTTACAGTTGCTCCTCCCAGGTCGGGCTCCACATAACCGCGATGGCACAGCCATAACGTTCTATATATAGTTCTATATAGATATGCATAGTTATACAGAGTTATAGATAGAGCCCAGCACTCTGTGGCCTGGTTATTCACATGGGCACCCCGGCCCCTTTATAAAACATAAGTCACGCTGATATTACGTATGAGCGTTGGCTGTTTCCCGTGGACCTGCGTCCGAGCGGGGCCCCGGTGACACAGTGTCCCCGTCTCCGTGTCCTTCAGACGGAGCCTTCCACAGTGGCCCCCCGGCTCTGGGGCCACTTAGTCGGGGGTCGCTGAGACGGAAAGGTAAGCGCTGCAGGTGGACTTCCTGCCGCGTCAGGGAACCGGCGGGCAGCCAACCCCACTGCCCTCCGTTCGGGGCCCCGGCCCCCGGCCCAGAGTGCTCCGTGAGCGGCGGGCTGTAGGGGCCCTGCTGTGACCGGGTGGTTGATATGTAGGTCACACAGCGAATGTAGGTTGAATCAATATGTTTTGAACAGGCTGTTTTGAACCGACCCGTTTCGCTCCGTCTCGCTTGCGTTCGTCCCCGGTCTCTTCTCTCTCTTCAGCGATTGAGGAAGAGGAGGAAGAGGAGGAGGAGGGAGCCCGTTAGAATTAGGAGAGGATGGATTTGATTGAAAACGATAAAGGGCCAAACCAGATGAGCCCCAGGGGGTTAGTCTGACCTCGACTGCCTTGATATAGAGAGCTTCTGGGAGTGAGGGCATTTAGAGCGTCACCGCTCCGGCGGCCTCAACCACTTTGGCCTGCGATCATGTGATCATGGAGTCACCACGGCGGAGATTCACCCATTCACAACGCAACCAGTGAATGATCCCAGGAGAGATTGTTACAAAAACATGAAACTGTTCATTAAAGGTGTTGATGCTGGTGGCTAAGATAACGTGCAGGCTTGTAAAGATCTGAACTTATCCTTTGAGTCTTATTTAAATGAATGCCGAAGAAGTCAAAATCCTAAACACCATCAGCACCTGAACCAGATCCTAAACTCCATCAACAGCTGAACCGGATCCTAAACACCATCAACAGCTGAACCAGATCCTAAACACCATCAACACCTGAACCAGATCCTAAACTCCATCAACAGCTGAACCAGATCCTAAACTCCATCAACAGCTGAACCAGATCCTAAACTCCATCAACAGCTGAACCAGATCCTAAACTCCATCAACAGCTGAACCAGATCCTAAACTCCATCAACAGCTGAACCAGATCCTAAACTCCATCAACAGCTGAACCAGATCCTAAACTCCATAAGCACCGGAACCACAACCTAAACTCCATCAGCAGCATCACCGCTCTCTAAAACAAAGATAACCACCAGACGCATCACACCCCATCATCACACCTAGAACAGATCCCATGTGAAATCACACTCCATATAAATAACCATTATCCACCCCGTTTCAGAGACTTTACCTAAAATACATCCGGTAAAGAGCACGTCAAACGGGCCGGTAAACTACGACTGGAACCCTCTCTCCTTAGCGGCTCGCGGTGACGCTGTCAGCCACGTCACGGTCACCAGAACCTGGCTTCCTATTGGCGGATGGAACAGAGACACTAGAAGCTGCCCACCTACACGAGCTGGGAAACAGGTCCGCTTCTTAAAGGGGAACCGGTCCGCTTCTTAAAGGGGAAACAGGTCCGCTTCTTAAAGGGGAACCGGTCCGCTTCTTAAAGGGGAACCGGTCCGCTTCTTAAATGGGATCTCTTTATGTAAGAAAGTACTGCTTTAAACACGGTGAAAATATAAACAATATTTAAAGAAATGGTGTATACACATAACATATGCAGTATATACATATATATATATATATATATATACAAGCATATAAATGCCTGGATACAAATGTATTGTTTATTTTATCTATGGACTTTATCTATATAGTTTATTTATATATATAAATTAGTGCTGTCAAGCGATTAAAATATTCAATCGTGATTAATCGCATTAATGTCATAGTTAACTCACGATTAATCGCACATTTATTTATATTCTAAATATCCCTTGATGTCATGCTGCTAGCCTTTTAGTGAGATCAGAGAGTGTTGAGAGTGTTGAGAAGGACAGTAAGAAGAGAGACCCGCAGTGAATTCAACCCGGTCCACTTGACATCGGGTAGGCGCATGACAGTGGTAGGCCTACCGTAAAACTTCAATAGCCCAGGCTTTTATTTGTTTCAATCACTGAACTTTCGAACAAAACTCTTGCTCAGCAAAGATGGGAAATACTATAACATTTATTATTTAAACCAGTATAAATATTCCTACCATACGTAGGCCTTTACACATTACCAGGCTATCGAATAACATCTACACACACACACACACACACACACACACACACACACACACACACACACACACACACACACACACACACACACACACACACACACACACATACACATACACACGGTGGCGGAGTGGTAATCGGGAGAGTCGGGAGAATTCCCGGTGGGCCGTTAACGTTTCGGGGCCGTCGGGCTGATTACTGCGGGATAAAAATATTGCGTTTATAAAAGTTCCTTGCAGCGCCGTCCGGCAGCCTGAGCTGTGCGCCCGCAACCTCTCACTCACTCAACAGACGCGACACTCACAACTGTCAACATCGCAACCAAGTCGATTTTGTCTAGAGGGGAGTAACTGGGCGGCCCCTCCCGAAGTGGTACAGCCCAGGTGTGCCTTGAACTGCGATTGGTCAGAAAGACGTAAATGCTAATGACAACATTGAACTCTCGTGCAGGCTCGAACAGAGTGACACACAAACACACACATACTTTTAAGGAGTTTTTCACCCACTCCGTATCCTTGCTTGCCCCAACAAGTTTGTGCGGCGTGCTTGTTGTTTTGTTTCTGGTGCAGATCTGGTATGGTGTTGTAGTTTTTCTAACGTGACTAGTTGTTGCCAGACAGCAGGTGAAAAAACTACAACGTTTGCCAAGCCAAAAGAGCATTAATCGCGCGATAAAAAAATCAACGTCATTAAAATTGGTTTGCGTTAACGCCGTTAATAACGCGTTAAACTGACATCACTAATATAAATATAGTTTATTTTTAGATTATCTATCTAGATAATATAAAACTCTGCCCAAGGAACCTGCCTCCGAAAACTCTATGGTGGACAAAGGATTCAATGCTGACCTTCGAAGTAGGCCAGCATACGTAAGACATTGTCTTTTCCAGCATGTCTCCAACCCCGGGGTGGATAATAGCCCTGTAACCACAGCATGAATCCTTTCTGTTCTGCACTGTTCTTCTTACATGGGCTCTCTCGCTCTCGCTCTCTCTCTCGGTCTACTGACCGAGAGAGAAAGAGAGAGAGAGAGAGAGAGAGAGAGAGAGAGAGAGAGAGACTGATACAGAAGGGATGCAGGTATCAGCCATAACTAGGTCAACCATCACTTATCGGAGAAAGAAGTCTAATATTCTAGTAATTAATACTGGATACATGTTACATCATACTTAGCTGCAGGGGGCAGGCGAGCGTGGGTGTTTGTGTGTGCGCGAGTGTGTGTGTGTGTGTGTGTCTGTGCGTGCGTGTGAGTGTGCATGTCAAAAAAGGATGGGAAAGAGGATAATGCAGGCAAAGAACTTTATCAATGACACTGATGCAAATAAAGAAAGAGAGCTGATGTGAACAGGAGGAGGGAGACGAGTTTCCCCCGGGATCAACAACATTCATTCAGGAATACTATTTTGATTGGGATTGGGATCCTGAGTGGATCCAGACATGGAAGAACCGACACGGATAGAAAGAGTTCATATCGCCTGTAGCGACGACGGTGTCGGAGCCGAGGTGGGAACCCCATGGAGACTTGTTGCTTACCCTTCGAACGCGATGGCCACCGCGTAGGAGAGGAACACCACCGCAGTGAGGACCAGTCCTACCGGGCTGGCACCGCTGAGGGAGGAGAGAGACGTCAACACACAGGGATCACTGCCATTACAGCTGCAGTCATTTTACATCCCACTTTGTTTTGAAGACAATGAGTTTTATTCCAAGCCTCAGGGAGGGGGGGGGGGTAAGGAGCAGGTGAGGGTGAGGGATCTTGTCATAGCAAAGCCTAGAGCTTAGGCTGCGAACATGGTCCATGGTCAACACATTGTTCTGGGGATGAGGACACACAGTTAACCGCATTGTTTTGACGTTTGGGCGTGTTTCGGGGTACCGTTTGGTTCAGGAGTGATGTGGGCTGTCAGGAAACATATTTTTGTACATAATGCTCCTTTGGTTCCTGAAAGACCTAGAGGGGTTCATTTTAATGGAAAGTATCTAAGATTGAAGAACGCACTCTCTCTAGAGACATTCTTTCGTTCAGGGCTACAGAAGAAACATGGCGTGGAAGAGGACCAGCTCCTTATGAAGATAGAAAGTGCATATTCTAAGGTAACAGAAACACACAATAACTGGTATTTCTATGGGACTATACGCATCGTATCTAAACCCTGGCAGAGTGAGCGCCATTGTCATTGGTAACCTTTAACATGGGGAGAGTAGTTTGTTTGGTAGTAAACCAGGAATAAAACGGTTGAGGCTTCTTGTGAAGCCGCAAACGAGAAGGTTCCTGGGGGTCAGTCTATTCCAGGAACCACGACTCATTTTATGCACCTTTGTTGTTGACCTGGTTTACAATCTTGAGGGCATGTTGCGATCATGATTCCTTTTTTAACTGTGCTTGTGTTCAGTCGCAGTGCAGTCACCAGGTCAAACCACCCCCTCGTTTTCTCAGTATATTTATTTGTGTTTTCAACGTTCAAAGTTTCATCATCTATGCCTCCAGAAACAGAGAGATGCTTCACATTTCCCTGTTTGTTTTTCTATGCTTTTATTTCAAAGTTCAAACTTTAATTGGATGGTTTAAAACAACGCAGAAAAAGATCCTGTGATCGGCCAACTAGTTAGAAAATATTGTGACCATGAGGTGATTAACTCTGTTTACCTGCCTGCCTTGCCTGCCTGCCTGCCTGCAGCAGGCAGACAGACAGACAGACAGACAGGCAGGCAGGCAGACAGACAGTCTGTCTGTCTGCCTGCCTGTCTTCTCACTCTATCATAAACACTATACAGGGAATAGTGAGTGAGTGAATAGGGAACGATTTCAAACACAGGTATTGTTTGGATTAGTTTGGATTTTGCAGTCTGGTAAATATGCTAGTAAAGGTTCATGCTAATAGAATTGTATGTTGTACGTCCTGGCACTTCATGTACACACTTATTGTATGTTGTACGTCCTTGCACTTAAAAATAGTAATTAGCATTGTGAAGTGTCTTATACTAGCTATCTTTGTTGTATACGGGAATGGGTTAACCATTGATTGTTAGTGCTTGGCACTTCACACGTTCTATGAACATCCTTAATGTACCGAAAGAGATATATTATGGTTTCTCTTTTTTCTGACAAATGTACTCATTGTGAGTCGCTTCGGATAACTAAATGTAAATGTAAATGGGCGTTCCATAACAGACTCTCATACAGAACTCTTTCCGACAGAGGGTAGATCACTAGAAGCTGGCTTGTGTGATGCTGTCTTTCCTTTCCTTCAGTTAGAAGGTTACAAAGCTAACTGCAGAAGATCAAACACAAGACAACAAGCTGGGCCGACGTCAACCCTTTGAGAACCAGTGGGAGTCGCCCAGACCGTACGAAAGGTTCGCTCGGTCAGAGGGAGACAGATGAGGTGGAACATCTCAGCCGACCACCACAAGTTTACTCGACTAGAGTTAGTGAGACATCAGCACTTGGCATAAGAAAGCCGTTCCAATGGCAGAGTTGCTAGGGGACACACTGTGGTACGCTATGGTCTCCCCATAGTGTGGTGATGGCTGGTTAATCCTGCGGGCCTTGATTGCACCACAGGTGTGCGGCCTCAGCCAGCCCAGAGCCTAATCAGCCCGGGGCCAGGTGAGGCTGCCTAAACCGGCCCTGAACCACACACTCCATACCAAACACTGGAAGGTATGGCATTACAGATTATATATGTAATGCCGAATAACATATTTTGCAATATAACATTTTCTCATGACAACACACACAATTGAGCATATGTGTATAGTTAAATCAATTACTTGAAAATGCAATTATTGAAAGGTAGACATCCGACCGAATGAGCGGATTGTTCCTGGCTCATGTATTGCACACCACACACATAACAAATACATACATTTTGCCTCCATGTCTGGAACATTAGGCCTACCGGCTGTGTACACACGGATCCTGGTCAATAGCAGTGTGCCAGACAGCCTGAACTGTTCTAAATCCTTCTCTGTGGTGGAGAGCACCCATTAGCATTCAGCATTAAACCACTTCAGGTGATTGTGTTAATAGGCCTTCACTCCTTCAGCACATTGATGACACTTAAGTTATCAGAGCGGCTAAAGAACACCGTTTATAGAAGTGCGGCTAATCGTAGTTTGCGTGGCTCTAATGTGAAAGGATCGGAATGGTTTGACATTTCCCAGTGCGTCTCTGGAGCGTGGAGAACAGGGCGAGCTGAGCCTCACCAGGAACAGAACCTCCCCCTGAACCAGCGCTCCTCGTCAGGTTACGCTGACCACTCATCAGGACTGAAGCCATGGAGGACAGAGAATCAGGGAGATAGGTTTCAGTCCGCTTCAAGCTGCGACACGTGCGTTGGATTTTCCCCTCGTCTCCATGACTACGCTCATCGTTTTTCGTTACCCTTACGAACAAACGCAAACGGCGGCACAGCCATCCTTGCATGACCGCCGTCCCCATAATTGACAACACTTTGTTCATGTTTCCGAACACCAGATTGCGGGTCAGCTTTAGTTCTGTTTTTTGGGATCAGGACTAGGTTATTCTGGAGGGGAACCGTTTAGTGTGTGGTGCTGTTTCGACCAAATTGTTGCATTCCACCAACATTGTGACCAAAACATTTCCATTTATATTCTGCTGTCGTTGGTTGTGTGGTCTGTCAAGTTTTCTACATTTGGAGATTCTTCTAGTGTGTGCGAGCATAACAAGTAGGGTAGGTACATACATTACAAGCTCGTCAGTGGCGCTCTGATCCACTCATCGGTCAGAGCTTGAATGCGGCCTAAAAGTTTGGAAAACACACAGCTTTCATAAGGGAGGCTGACTTCCAATCATCACAAAGAAGGTCAGATATTTGACCATTGGGGAAAGTTCTGATGAAATCGCACACCAATTGGAAATGAAGGATTCCTCAAATGAATCGCTGACATAAAGCGTTCTCAGACTGAGCGATGTCTTTCGTCCCCACGTCTATAATTCTATTTTGTCCCTTGGATATCACTGGGACATTCGGATGAAACGTACCCTAACCTTTCGAATACCTACCTAACAAACGGGCAGACAGTATAACACTTCTAGTGTTCATGCCTTCAGAACCAACAGAGGGAAGCTACCTGAGAAGTTAGAAGTCAGAGAAGTGATGTTGAGTGTCAACGGCCAGCCCCCCACACAGCCCATACTCAAAGTCCACCACAGTACTTTTTAAATTAACACCTTGCATAACAGGCAGACACGGACACCGCTCTCCTGCAAGTCAGGTTGTGTAAGCGGCCCACTTTGACACCCGGAGCGGATGTGTCCGTGACCTGCCTGTATCGTCTTTTTGTTTCGCAGGAAAAGGCAAACACTTCTCCACATTGCAGAGAGCAGGGGAGGATGGGTAGAAAGTTCATCCCCTCTCCTCAAGGTCTGTCCACAAAGGAGGTTGAATGCTGAATGGAAACATAACAAGCGATTCTGTCCACTGATACAAATATTAGCGACAATCAAACACTTTTATAACCATGCATCACGAGAGCGAGAATGGAGGCCGTAAATAAAATAAAAAGGTTCTGTGACATTCATAAAGCGAGAGAGAGAGAACCAAAACTTTTTCCATTCCCAAAAAACTTCTCTAAGTGGATGTTATAACATCAACACACCTCACCCTCACTGCTCCTGACTAGCTGGATGTCGCCTTGTGTGTTTGACTCCGCATCAGTGTGTGAATATGTGAATGTGAACACACACATAAATCGCTTTGGATTAAAGCGTCTGCTAAATGCCCTAAATGTAAATGTAATAACACCCACTGAAGCTGCTCTTCATTCCCGGCATGTCCCATCCACGACCTCTCCATCCATAGTAACAACCTTACCGTGCCTGCAAACCTGAGCCTGGGAAAGCAGGAACCTGCTGTCCCACCACACTCCCAACATCGCTGCAACCTGCCGCCTCCTGCTGTACAACAGCAGGAGGATACCTCGTTCCTCACCCAGAAGGCCGCCCAGGCTTCAGTACAGGCTTGTGTCAGACACGTCTAGATTACTGCCACGCCCTTCTGGCTGGTCTGCCTACATCATGTGTCATTTTCTGTTTTTTCTGTCCATGGTAACAAACATCCACGGTAACAAATGTCCTCGGTAACAAACGTCCAAGGTAACAAACGTCCATGGTAACAAACGTCCATGGTAACAAACGACGACGCTAACAAACGTCCACAGTAACAAAATAACAGCAAAATGCAACACTTGGATTCATGTATATTTTTCAAAGCCTAAAATTACAACTAATTGTTCCAAAGTATTCATCATCCATTACTGCTGCAGTCTAGACTCAAGAGTAATACTTTTGGATTCTCCCTCTTTCCAGTGGACCACTAAGAGGGACACTTGTAGTGATTAGGGTGAAGTGGTGCAGAGACACATTAGAGTAGCTGGCCTTGTAGCGCCTGCAGCGTTCAGTAGTGGACCGGAGCTAATGGCTCTCAGCACGGCGCCCCAGCTCCACAGGTGTCCCCAACTGTCCATGGACGGCCGTGAGGTTTACCGACAGACGGACCGCCGAACCAGGAGCCGGCATGACTCTCGGCCCTCGGCCCTTAATGAGAACGAGATGAATCTCTCGCACGCACCATGAAGAAAGAACAAATCAGCCCGTTGCTGTCCAGGGGGTAATGGCCACTCTCCTGAGAGGCCTCTCGAGATCTGAGTCATGGTCTGAATGAGGCCACGCCAATAAGGAGAGACGCATACAAAACACTAAATCAATACTATTAATCATAACGCTGGCATCTCAAACATAATGCCCTTAGTGAAGGGCATTATAAAAAACAATCATTGTTCTCCTGCTAGTGAGCCTTTGTCTGTCTTTGTCTTTGTCTGTCTGACAGATAAAGTGTGTTTATGCCTAGAAGTCTTCACAGTGTTTTGAGGACATTTCGGGCTCATTCATGCCAGGCTGCAGAATAACAGACTCTTGCAACTCCAAATGGGGATGATGAGCTTCTTTCATCGCTGGACCCAAACACTGGCCTTCCGCCATCTTTGATTTGTTCCGTAGTGCGGCGTGAATCACGATCAATGGATTCTCGATGAATAAGCCTTCAACCTTCGGCTTTGGATTAATAAGGCATCAGTGTATGCTGGTGAGTAGCGCAAGCTCTTCCCAGAAAACAGTGCTTAGATCAGGAGTGATAAGATGCCAGTTCAGTTGAGAGCAGGTAAAGGGCAATGTGTTCAGGTGTGTTCACATGCACAGGGAATGGAACTGTGGGGGCACATTTGCCAGCATGCACACCTATTTATTTATGCTTTGCCACATGCAAATGATTACAAGTCGAATCACATACTCAGTCACTGAGTGATGGGTTTTCTTTTCATCCATGTTTCTTCAAAAGACATTTCATTCATAGTATGATTGTATTTTCTTCCTCTGATCACTCTCCAGCTGGTGAGTTGCGATAAGAGCATTTTATATACAAATACAAATGTTTGAAGCCTAAAGAATGAGATAAATTGTTGAGGAACCTCAAGAACATGGTTGTGCGTCTGTTCCAAGCATAAATCCCAGGCCTTGGGTTTTATTCACAGCTTCTTTGACGTTTCAGGCAGCGATAGGGTGGAAAACAATGAGCATTGAAAAAGGTATTGACGAAGATTTTTTTCTCTTCCATAACAGCAACAACATCAGAGTTTGGTGAATGGAACACTTCCATAGAATATTATAACACGTGCGTGTGGTTAATAGAACACTTCTATATAATACTATATTATGTAATACTGATTATGCTATGACGTCAAACATTGACTTTGCATTTTGTTATTTGGTGAAGTAATCCAGATGCAGCGGAAAACTGAACTCACGTGCGTTCTGTAAAGGTTGACAACAAATTGGGCATATTATCTGCTTAAGCAAAACTTTGACATTATGGCTCAACGCAAATTTCCTCCGTGTGAAAAAAAGACTAATAATAAAGAAATTAATGCCATGTCTTCCATGTCAACTGATAACATAACCGCCTGATATGAGCCTAACAGGCATTTTACTCTCAGGAACTCGTTCCATATTTGGAAGAAAAGCCTTCATTGAGACTACGGTGATACGGTGGCTAACTACATTAGCTAGCTGTACCAATGTAAACGGGGAGGGCGGAGGGTGGGACCCAGCATTAATAACAGCGCTTTGGGAAGTAGGCGCGGGTGGAATGGTCTTCTGTTTACTTTCAGCCGTGCGAGTCGTCGTTGTGGTTCAACCAATATGAGGATCGGGCGAGAATTGGCAGGAGGTGAATGAAGGAGCTGATTGGTCTAACAAGGCACTGTTCACATCGCACAGGTGTGTGCGTGTGTGTGTGTGTGTGTGTGTGTGTGTGTGTTGCACAGGGCTGTGTGTGTGTGTGAGTATGTGTGCTCGTGGGCACAGGTGTGTGCATGTGTATGTATAAGCCCACAGGGGTGTGTGTGTGTGTGTGTGTATGGTGCACGGGGATGTGTGTGTGCATGGCCATGGGCACCGTTGTGTGCATGTGTGTGATAAATAACTCCTAAACCTGAGATTTTTGTTTTTCCTCAAGGCCATTCTATCTCTCGTCGCTCTCTCTCTCTCTCTCTCTCTCTCCCTCTCTCTCTCTCTCTGAGCTCATAAACCCTGAGGCGGGAGGGATGGACGAGGGAGGGAGGGTTAGAAGGGGGGAGGGAGGGAGGGAGGGAGGGAAGGAGGGTGTGTGTGTTTGTGTGTGTAGGGAGGGGGTCTCGGTTAACCAATAATTGATCTAAAGACATGCTTCACTCAATCTGTGGGCTGTTATGAGAGAGGGAGGAGAGTGTGTGTGTGTGTGTGTGTGTGTGTGTGTATGTATGTGTGTGTGTGTGTGCACGTATGTGCGTGCACGTATGTGTGTGCGTGCGCATGCTATTGATGTGGTTGGTGGTTTGGTGCTGAGGCGATTTCTGCCCTGTTACATGCGACCTAGCAACGACACGCGTGCAGTCGCCATGGAGACTCACACACACACCGGATAAAGGATAAAGTTATTTTTTGGTACCTAATTATAGGAAATCAGTGATAAGGGACTGAGGGGTGACATTTGTTGGCTAGTCACAGCTTCATGCTATAGACCCCCTTTATGTGAGGAAACCATAAGGTCCTCTACTGGGAAGGGTTTAGGGTTGACGCAGGAGAATGCCAGAACACGTAGCAAACACAACCTATTTTTTATGGGTTTTGCTCCAGCAATCCCACTTGCATTTTAAAGCGTGCATTAGATCATGTTTCCCTCAGACGGTTTCCGTCCTGCCAGGCAGAAAGGGTTTTGTTTTGCTGCCTTATGAGGTCAGGAAGTCGAGGTTAGGCTACAACTCCACCACCACCAGAATGTAACATCTCCGTTCTACCTGCGGTATCGGAGAAAGTGTCAGAGGAACTGACACATAACAAATAGAAGTCCATACTTTGTTCTCACTGTTGTTTTTTCTCCCCAGTAATTTCCTTAAAAATTCTGATTTCAAATGTCATTGGGGGAGTTGCGCTGGGGACTTCTATGTGACTCAGAATCTGACTCATTCTAATCGGTTTAACCGGTAAAATGTCATTGAGATGACCTGGGTATGTAGGATACCTTCTGAGGAGAACAACCATGCTTCCAAATCAAGTCACGACGCTTGACTCGGATCACAAAGGTACAACGGAACGGTTATTCTAGACTTTGCTGCAGAACTTACGAAGTATGCAACACTATCGCCAGTTCTATAGAGCTATGGTTGTTGTAGATAGAGCAGCTATATCGGCGACCTGCACTTGCATGGAGGGATTAAGTAGCATAACCTAAATCTCTTATGTGAAAGAGTGTGTTAAGCATTAGCTCAACTATATAATTTTTATATTATCCATGGGATTGACTGAGGATTGGTCATACTATAGCTCTCTAACCCTAGCAAATCACAGAATCAATCCTCCCAGCTCCCCAATTACCGATGATTGACATGACCGTCATTTTCACATTTCCAGACAGACACCACTTTATTTCTTGCACTCAACCGAAAAACCAGGAGGATAGTTGGTGCTGCCTTCTATTGTTTTTTTGTTTTTTTACCTCCTGCTAATGCTGTGACACATTCCCGACGCATTGCTGACGTGGATTGAAAAAGGGGCCTTTAGGCACCGTGTCCAGCAAGCTTCGGGTTTGTAATGTGTGGTTATCATCAGCAGGAGCTGCAGTCGGCAGATGCTGATGACAGAAACACAGCTGGTGGCCTTACAGCGTGATAAATGAACTGCATTTATAGATCGCTTTTCTAACCAGTAGCCACTCTGGTTATAATAGTGCGGTGAAATAGCGCTGTCATACATTTGATCTGTAAACTCTTTTTCCATCCACACCTAAACAGCAACAGCCCAAGAGGAAGGGGGAGAACACTGGAGAGCAGCAGGACGTAAAGGTGAACATGGTTTGGATTCCTGCCCGCTCCCCAATAGGCTAAAACTGTGACGGTTTAGTCACTGGGATCTGAGATGTCCTGATTACCAAAACAAACCATAGGAGGGGTGAGGTATGATTGGAATGAATTCACACATTGCCATCATCAGCTTTATGTAACTGGCAAGAGGAACATGACGTTGATGAAGAAGTTTCCGAGGCCTACATTATTGAAAAGGTGAATTATTAAGTGCTAAAAGTTTTTTAATTTCATCGAAGATGACTAATTCCTGCTGCAGCCCAAGGTAGAACACAGACCTAATTCCCTTTCAGACTCAAAAACAAGGCGGACAAAGTGGCGTTCTGATTGAAGACAGGATGCAGCGGAGGACTGAACGGTCTGAAGACCTTGTGTCAGGAAGGAAGGACGACAATCCATCACAAAAGGAGCAAGATTCCCTCAGCTGTCTACTGGTGAGGTGCCATCTCTAAATGAACCACTTCCAAACAAATCAACTTTTCACTATTACCACCTTGTGAACGTTCAGGTCAGCATCGGCATTCAATGGAACAGAACTCACTGTACTATAATAAAGGCTAATATAATATCTTGTCATGAGTATAATACATGTTTGAAATCCAAGAGTGGCTGGTCTCTGTGGAGACAGAGAGCTCCGTTCTGTCTGATGACAATCCCCTCTCGATAAAGGGACTTTAGAAGTGTTTGTCTGATTACATTACAAATGTCAAGCACATGTACACACTCTCACCATTGGGAGTGGGTTTGGTTGCCCGCATCCAATCGAGGTTAACCTTCTGGGAAACTTAAAGCATTATGTCTGGGCGAGTGTGTGCGTTGAGCCCCGTCTGGCCAGATGTTGACGTTAGTCTGACGCCACGGTGTGGTGTGCATTTAACATCCAACACCGCTCATAGCAGTGCTCGTACACAACCATAATGACATGGTTTGTAGCCATGTGATTACACCCCCCCCCCCACCTTTCAACAGTCCCCAGCCCAAAGTGTTTTCTTACTGTTCCTTTTGTCCATTGTGGGCTACCGTTCAAACCAGGCGGTGCGACAGGGTGGTTCCGTAGAAGAGGTCCCACTCCCCACGTCGATTTAAAGGGCTCACTCTAAAATAATGCAAACACGACCGTCCTCTTCATGGGACAAAACACTAATTAAAATCTACTTATGAATATTATATCCCAAGGCTTTCAACCGCTTGATTCCTCTTAATTCTACACACATGTTCACCTCAGTCTTGTTTTGTATGCAATTGATTGTCATGATTGTTTGAAACACAAGGATGTAAATCCCAAAATTGAAATCAAGAACTTGACTGATCCGTCTCCATCTTAGGGAGGGCGGCGTGTGGGACGGACGGCTCGAACTGAGAGCCGGAGCGACAGTGTCAACAGCAGGGCGCGTACAGAGATGGTCTGAGGTCAGGTTCCAGCGGTAAACACCGATGGACCCGCCGGGACATGGACTGCGAGCGTGTCTTTGGCGTCAGGCTGAAGGACGCTGTGTGACGTCAACCCGGGTGACTCACATGAGGGCCAGGCCGAGGGAGGTACATGGGGTTCAGGGTCACGTGACTCACATGAGGGCCAGGCCGAGGGAGGTACATGGGATTCAGGGTCACGTGACTCACATGAGGGCCAGGCCCAGGTAGGTGGCGCTGCTGCCCCAATACATGGGGTTCTCCGTCAGGCTGAAGGGGAACCCGGTCACCGGCTCATCCATCAGAATCCCAAAGTAGTCGCCTGGAGGAGGAAGGACACACACGCACACACACGCACACACAAACACAGATAGACACACACACATGAATATATAAAGATACGTGTAAACAGTATGGGGTCAGAAATAATTAGTTGAATTACATAGTTGCAAATCAAGGTGAAACAGCAGCGGCGAACTCTCTAGTGAACAAGAAGTAGGACACAGCAGAATGTATGGCCCGGCTACTTACCCTCACACACTGTACAAAGCACAGAGTCATGCACACACATACGCCTACGCACACACATGCACCTAACCTAAACACACGTAAACAAACACACACACACATACACACACATAAACAGACAGACACACACAGTTCCATGAGGTAGAAATGAGCTGTTGAATAAGTCATGTTTAACTGCTGGTCTCCTCTGGCTGTGTGTTAAAGCCGAGTTACATAAGGCCTTCATTATGCATGCTGCTCAGTCGCCTCAACTCTGAAGCAGAATAAAAAGGATATTAAGTGAACCAATGGGCCCCTGTGGACGAACGGGGGGGGGATCAGCCAAACAGGGAGACAACAGCCTGTAATAAACGCATCATTGTTGTGGTTTGCCTCCAAAGCCCCAAAGCCGCGCACAATGTTTGACTCGTACCTGCGTGGCCGAAATATTGCAATAATTATTCCGTCGCACAACGACAGGTTTTGAGAGCAGTCACGGTTTCAGGGGATAATTGGCATGCAAGCGATGTTTCTTTAAAGAGTTGGCGATATCAAATGCTTCATCAAAAACCCAAACACGACCGTAATATCTATATAATACTTTTATATCATAACATTAATAATATATATTATATATATTATTATATATGTATATATGTTTATATTTCTATATGTATATAATATATAAATATTATATATCAGGGTCAGCTGACAGGAAGGGCATCACCCCCTTTCTAGTTAAGCACTCCTTTATTTTTCTCTCCACAACTTGTACTTTTTACCTGCAGCAAAACTGTATAATTGTATTTGTGATGAGCATCTTGAACCCATCTTGAATACAGCATGAACTCTGAGCTCTGTCATGGCAGAATGCTTACGTATTCTGCAAATTAAAATTCACCTAAAAATAAATCTCTCCTCCAGGCTAACTCTGCACATGATTAATGATGTATGGAACATCAGGCTGGCTTAACTACACACCTGCCCGTGGAAAACGCACACAAACACACACACACCCACTCCGAGGGGCTTGACGAAAGGTTAACACGCAATTTAATTAGATTGCACAATTTTACTTGTCTTCCTTTGATATTTACTTGCATCAGCAGGTCACAATGACACAATTAGCTCAGCCAAAGGAGCCGGAAACTTGTGTACACACACACGGACTCCGACGCGCACACACACACACACACACACACACACACACACACACACACACACACACACACACACACACACACACACACACACACACACACCTAAATAAAGAAAGCAGCTCGTAGAATGATTGTCTTGTGAATTGTCTGGGTGTGTGTGTGGGTGTGGATGATGACCTGCGAAGTTTCCAATCAGTTGCTTCTCAGTGAAGGTTAATGCAACCTCACTTAGTGAAGGGTGAGGGGGGCGGGGACAGGAAAGCAACCACTACAACGGGGGGGGGGGGGGGGGGGGGGGGGAGTAGCTCAGGAGGTAGAGCGGGTTGGCTGGTAACCACGAGGTTGCTAGGTCAATCCCCTCCTCCTCCCGAGTGTGGAGGTGTCGCTGAGCAAGCCCAACCCTAACTGCTCCTAACGCGCTGGCTGTCGCCAAACTGTATCATGCACGAATTGGCTTCATTTAATTAACTCAACGGCTTAAAGCGATTGCACAGCGTCGGATATGTGAATGAAGGAATGTGTTTGTGCGTTGTCTGACCAGACTTGTGTCAGGGCGTTCTGGTGCATGTGGGTGTGGGAGTGCGTGCGTGTCAATTCACGTTCTGGGTTATGCACAGTGTGCGGATGAATGTTAATGCACGCGTGTGTTTGCGTGCGTGCGTGCGTGCGTGTGCTTGTGACCCACCGAGGAAGGTTCCGGTGAAGCCCAGGCTGAGGAAACTGGTGAGCACCAGGAGGCCGCCGGCCGCCATGAGGGCCGCCCCCGTGTAGAACACCTCCACCCGCTCCAGGAGCTCCCAGCGGGGCTGGGCCTTCATCACCACCGCCCATGCTGCACGCACCAACGCACGCACACACACACCAACGCACACGCACACCAACGCACGCACACACACACCAACGCACGCACACACCAACGCACGCACACGCACACCAACGCACGCACAAACGCACGCAGGCAGGCATGCACACAAAGACACACACACACACCAACGCATGCACACACACACAAAGACACTTCCACGCACAAACAAACACATACACACACACACAAAGACACATGCACACACACACAAGCACACACACACACACACACAAAGATACACGCACACACACACACACGCACGCACACCCACGCACACACACCAAACACACGCATACACACACACACACACACACACACACACACACATTATCATTAACCCCCCAGCCACCTCATATAACCATGTTCTCAGACAGAGACAGAATAACTCCATCGTCCACAACTCATGTAGCTCAGAGGGCCAACACTCATTCAATCCATCAAACTTTATTTACAAGGACTTCTCATGTAAAACGGCAATTCAAAGAGCTTAACGCAGGAAACGACACAACGTAATCCACACAAGGATTTCAGCCTTGAAAATGAAATCCTTGCTCTTCATAAAGGAGATACATAATGTTTCTGCTGCAGTTACGGAATCTCAGGAAGTGGCCAAGCTGTTTTTTCTGAGTAAAGGAGAGAAGAAGGGAAACGAGGAGGAGTAAAAACAGGGATCTTTGAGGGAGAAAGGAGGGAGAAGAAGTGAAATCTAATTATTTTAGAAAACAAGGGGTACAAAGAGTTATTATAGAGTAGAGTTTCATAAGTTACTAAAATTATGGAAGGAGAGAGAGACACGTAAGAGAGTTTAAGTTAGATTAGTTTAAATATAATACTTAATAACCCCCTGGAGTTCTTGTTCATAAGATAAATTAAATTATGAAACATATTATCCTCATTATACTTTAGAATTATAATGTCACTCAAGAGCTGTTGACTGAAATAATGAACGTGTTAATCAGCGATTTGGATGGACTGCTTCACAAACAAGCAAAGTGCAGCTCAGCTAATTAGCGGCCAAGTAGCTAATTGCCTGCTAGTTCTCTCTGGGCAGACCTTTGGTCTTAAAGAACAAGGGGTACAACTTTATATCTGTTCTGTTGCTCGCATGTCTATTGAGCTACCTCTGGGCATCCTTGAGCAAGATGCCCAAACCTCGACCTTATCCTCCATTATGTGTCTCAACCAAACACGGAACGGAGTTGTTGTGGAGAAAAAATAAACATATCCCCAAACAGATGAACAGATACGGGCTCCAGTAAGGGCATAATTTGTTGCTCAAGGATGAGAACACGAAAGGCCTTGAGAATTTGGGGCTGGGGGTCGGACTAAATGTGTAAGACAGAGACCACATGTGTTCCAACTTCCTTCCATACCTGTTGCTTGGCAACCGCGATAATCAGACAACTGCCTTCTGGCGGTGTATAAGCTCAGCACCACCGATTAATTGTAAAGTTTAACTCACAAAGTTGGCCAAACGGCAGGAAGCAGTTTGACTGTCACTAGTCCAACGTTTGCTTCTGCTATTCTGTATCTTCACATCGGCAGGGGGGGTGCAAACTGTCAGAATTTATAATGTTGTTACGTCTAAGACGCCACCCCCCCCCCCCCCCCCCCCCCCCCCCCCCCCCACCCGACCCGTCTACCACTGATGTCACGGTCAACACAACAAAACCAATGTGGGCGTGTTCAAGAGATTGGCATTTTACAATTATTATTGTTTTCTTTCACCTACATTCATCACACTTGTGAAAAGCACAACACACACACACACACACACACACACACACACACACACACACACACACACACACACACACACACACACTCTTCTGGGGGGGGGCAGAACAATGGATTTGGTTCAGTAGGACAGTGGGTCAGGATACCTGTGTTGAATTCAAAGGGGTCAAGGTTCAGTATGGTGGCCCTGCAGGGACACTACCACTGTGAATTGAATGAGCAATAAAAGGGGACAATGGTACCTTGGGCAGGTGTGACAAAGCTCAGAACGCTTTCGCTGTCAAAAAACTTGATTTCTATTGATGTGTTTTCCCCCTCCTGCCTCAATGTGGAAGATGTCTTCTAAGTACGGCTGGTAGAAAACATCCCTGGTGTCTGAACACAAACGCATCCCTGAGCAATGGATTTCTAACCCCTCCCTGCTCTTGGTTACTTTGGGAAGAACCCTGCTCATTGACTAAACAAAGAGTAAAGAGTAAAGAGTGGTAAAGAGTGTCTTGGCTAGACATTCTGATTGTGTATTTACATTCACATTCAGCAATGAACATGTTGTTGTGTTTCTCTGGAGGTCAACACATTGGATGCTCTGTTGTCTTATGTACGAATCAGAGTGTCCCGCTCGCAGAAATCAAGTAAAGAAATCAACCATTTAAATACAGAAAATATTGATAATGCGCCTGTGATGCAACTAAGCGAATTGTCTCGAAGAACATGACCTGATATTCAGTTCAGAAGGAAAGTGGTCATTTGAGATCAGACGCAAAACTGTCAAAAATCAATCATTGTTGAAATGAATGTCGCGTTTTTGCTAAACGATAAAAGGGAAGCCTACAGCTCCAAGATGGTAATGGTTTTATTGACGAGCACAAGGCTTTTCAAACGTTTGGGTTCCGATCAACGTCTCCTGGTGGGCGGCTCTGATTGGCGGGTCAGGACTACACACCTGGACAGGTCAGAGGGTCTGAGAGTCCAGCTGTTTAGGATGCAGCTCTTACTTTATCCAGCGAGACAGTCTGCAACAGCTGCTGAGATTAGGAAGTGCTCTCAGTGCTCACACACAACCTCCAACACCTAACACACTCACAAAAACACACAACTCAAACACACACACACACGCACACACACACGCACACACACACACACACACACGGAGATGTGTCTGTAGAGGTTAGTCATCGCAGCACTTTTCAAGCGCCTCACAAGGTTGACCTACATTGGTTATAGAATGACGGATCGGACTAACAGCAGCAGCATCAGAGGCCACCAAACATAACAAGGATGTATGTGTGGGACTTATTAAGCCCTAAACGCTCACACACACACACACACACACACACACACACACACACACACACACACACACACACAGTGACATACGACTGGCTCTTTATGAACATACAATCACCTGCACTACCAAACACACACACACAGCTGAACACAACCTTGTACACACTCACACTGTAACACAAAGCTGGTAACATGAATCACGTGGACTAACAAACACACACACAGCTAACCACAACCTTGAACAAACATAGGCGCACACAAACACCCACAGGGATACACAGACAGTTACATGCAACCGGACATGTTTACACAGCCACATACACACACAAAAAAACACAATAACAATGTTACTACACTCATACACGTTATGTATATGTACACAGAGGCTTTCATTAACACACACACACACACACACACACCTTTATGACATGCTGTGGATGAACACGGCCTGTGTGTGTGTGTGTGTGTGTGTGTGTGTGTGTGTGTGTGTGTGTGTGCGCGTGTGTGTGTGTGTGTGTGTGTGTGTGTGTGTGTGTGTGTGTGTGTGCGTGCGTGTGCGTGTGTGTGTGTGTGTGCATGCTTGCGTGCGTGCGTATGTGTGTATGTGTGGCAGGTATGTAAACACATATGAGGACAGCTCTGGAGATGCAGCATTTTATGAATGGCGGGGGGGGCAGGGCATGTGGTCCTTCAACACATCGTACATTCAACCCATCACACACACACACACACACACACACACACACACACACACACACACACACACACACACACAGCAGAGACAGCAACCGCAAACGCCATAGCAACAGCCTCCCACAAGTTCATGAGCATCGTCTGCGGTGGAGTCAACTTCATGAACTGCAGCGTTCAAACAATGAAAGAACAGACTGGAGGAACAGAACAGGATGTGACAGAATGCTGTAGAATAGAATGGGATATGATCGAATAAAATAGAACAGAACAGAACACAATGGAACCGAGTCAAATAGAATAGGATAGGATATCACATAATATGATGGGATAGAACAATCAGAACTAATGAACTTCAATACACGGCGTATGACATCTAATTCAGACCCCAGTCACTAAGGAGCAGGGAGGAGGGGGCAGTGTTTCCCCCAGCACTGTAAGGTTAATAGGGGCCCTATCGTTGTTACGGCGGCCGCCTTAACAACGATAGGGCCCTTGACTACCAATGTATTGAAAGAATTTTTTTAAAAATATATATTTTATTATTTTATTAGTATGCATTAATAAAGTACAAAACATACTTTCATAAATAAGGATTAAACATGGCATTGGTAATACTGCTCACAACAATAGTCGTGCCATAAAGCTTTTTGAATGGAATTGAAACGGCGGAAACTGGTGGTTGTATATATTATCGCGAACTGAAGACTGCAGGGCCACGAGATAAACCTCCCCCCCCCCCCCCTTAACTCATATATATTAACATTATAACATTAATTCATATATTATCTTATAAGAATGGTACACACACCGCGTCCGTAACAGGGTTTAAGACCTAAAATAGCCAGGGACAGCAAGGCAGTTTATTGCATTGAACGCCAGCGTCCGAAGAACAGTGGTTGCCAAACAGGATATGAGAGCAAAATGGAGCGTACATCACCGCCCCACCGGCTCTGTGTTTGGTGTTGTTCTGTTACTTGGTGATTTATGTAAGC
>NC_136952.1:2380410-2405410 GCF_949987615.1 Pollachius pollachius
AACCATACACAGCCACAACAGCCTGGCATCTCCTCCTCATGCTGGTCACCAGCCTGGTCACACACTGCTGTGGGATGGCATCCCATTCTTCAACCAGAATTTGTCGCAAGTCAGCCAACGTGGTTGTGTTGGTCACTCTGGCATGAACAGCACGCCCAAGCTGATCCCACAAGTGTTCAATTGGGTTGAGGTCAGGACTGCTAGCAGGCCATTCCATCCTCTCCACTCCACACATTCTGGAGGTAGTCTCTGATAAACCCCGCCCTGTGGGGGCGAGTGTTGTCATCTTGGAGGATAGAGTTCGGTCCCAGACTGTGGAGATATGGGATTGCCACTGGTTGCAGAATCTATATCTATATCTCTATAGCTCTCTGCATTGAGATTGCCTCCAATGATGACAAGCCTCGTTTTTTCCAGTGAGGGAGACGCCACCCCTTACCATCACACTGCCTCCCCCAAAAGATGTTATTCTATCGGTGCAGCAATCAGCATAGCGTTCTCCACGTCTCCTCCACACTTTGACCCTATGATCCAACTGCCGTAGGCAGAATCTGGACTCATCACTGAACATAATGTTCCCCCAAATGTTCAGGTTCCAGTGCACATGTTGCCGACATCAGCGCAAACGGGCCTGACGGTGAAGGGCAGTCATGGCAGGACTCCTGGCAGCCCTATATTCCGGATTGTCTGGGCAGAGAGCCGTCGGCCATATCGTCCTGCAAACCTTGACTGCAAATCTGTAGCAGACAGTCTACGGCACCTAAGAAATGACAGGGTGATGAAACGGTCTTCTTGGGGTGTCGTCTTCTTGGGACGCCCACTTCGCGGCCTGTCTTTGACATCCCCCGTTATATGGAACTTGGCCTTCGGTTTGGAGAGGGTACTAGGGCTCACTCCAAATAATGCCGCAACTTGGTTTTGCGGAACACCAGCTTGAAGTTGCCCAATCAGGTGCCAATCAGGCACCTGATTGGCAGCACCTGGGGGTACCAGAAGCTCAAAACAAGTGTCAATAGCAACAGCAAAATAACCTGTTTGGCAATGGCAGAAAAGATTTGGCAAATTTTTCATGGGCGCAACCAACATACTCAGCTCTGCAGCTCATCCCACAAATGCATGTTCCTTACAAATGGGGAACAATTTGAAAGGGAACCAAACAGGCTTTCTAACGGTATAAGATTTATTGCCAAAAAGCATTGTTACCACAGAGATTAGTATGTCGTTTTGACAACATTCATTGTGCAACACTGTAATCATTCAACATAATGTTGCAGATCAATAAAATTCAAGTACATTAGCTGCAGAGACTTTAACAAAGAAAAAGCGTCAAGTATTGGGTTTCTTTCCTTAAGTGCAAACCAAAAAAGGCACTACACTTAGTTTAATCCTTGGTTCTTAAATGCCACCCATGATGCAGAGAGCAGGAAAAACGGGTGTCTTTCTAGATAAGGAACATACACTGACAATTAGGGATGGGCATGATTAATTGATGATCGATCATTGATTGTTAAGAATTTTGTCGATCACGTGATATCTTTTATCGATCAAAAGGAGGTTGTGTTCCAAAGTGTGAGAGCGGAACAGCCAAGCCGTTGCTTGTCTGTTTAATACAGATTTTGTCCTTTTGAATTAATTCCCGTGTTTAGTGCGCACCAAACGAGTTTGGCCCCTTGGTGCGGACCTTTTGGGCTGTTGCGAATACAAACCATCGAACTCGGGAACGGACCAAACAGCTGGTCCGAGACCCAGCCGGAGAGGTGGTCTCGGTTCGCTTCAAAACGAACCCTGGTGCGGTTCGCTTGAGATGTGAAAGCGAATGCACCTCGGTCCGATCAAGTTCTAAAAATCATACGCCTCTTTGGGCGTAACAGGCACCCGCTCAGCCGCGCGCATTATGGGAATTATTGTTTGATTAGCGGTAACTCCAAGATTAGAAGCACGATGTCGGACCGTCGGGTGAAAATGAGTCGTGGCTCAAAGTGGAGCAAAGAGGAGACGGAACCTCTATTGGGTATTTGGGTCCGATATCCAAAAGACATTCCGTCTCCTCTTTGCTCCATGTTGAGCCACGACTCAATTTCACCCGATGGTCCAACAAAAGCACGTAAAAATTATGCTGGAAAATATGCATAAAAATGCAGATGCATTTAACACATTCCGAGTCAGGATGAGGGAGAAGGAGTTGGACAGCAGATCAATGTATATCACGCTGGATATCCATGATTGTTTACTTTCACCAGCGCTTTCTTCCCCTTTATGTTTCCTTTAGCGCTTTACCCCGCCCCAGACCTTTTTGTCCAATGATTTAACGTTCTTTGCACACATGCGGAAATGAAACAAATTTCTCAGAAATGTGGAGCAAACATCCTGCAGGTGAAATGAGAGCAAACAGAGTTAAAGTCGGCCAAAAAGAAAATCTGAGACTTATTTCCACTGCGACCCATGATTATACAATGATAACACACGCACGCGCACACAAATACACACATGCGCGCACGCATGCATACGCACACGCACACACACACACACACACACACACACACACACACACACACACACACACACACACACACACACACAATTTGACAGTAATACAACAGTAAATACAAAAATAAAACCGAATGACGCAGAGAGCAAACACTACCAATCAATGCTAAATATAAATGCAGCTTAATTAGAGCTCAAGCTAAACACCTCCTGCTCAGTTTGTAGCACAGAGCACGTCGGTACATCCGAAGACACAGCATGGGGGGGGCAAATCATCCTCCCAGCACTGCTATGATGTATGGCACGTCATACAATATCTGACATGGTTCTAATGAAAACTATGTATATCCTTTAAATTAATCTTCATAAATAGAACAATATACAACATAAGACAGTTTTTTAGTGTAAAATGCATGTTTCCATAAAATATAATTTGAAGACGCAATGTTTTGATATGTATTGGACAAGACGGTCAAGAGAAAACGTGACCAGTGTGATTACAAATCAAAAGGAAATGTCCTTGTTAATAGTAATGTGCAACTCATTAAATAACTAAACTGAAGGAACATTAAAGGCGTCACAGACGGTACGTCAACTGTGGGCCAAACTCATCTCTGTATCGTGTCTCATGTCCCAAACCACTAAGACGACAATATTTACTGTTCCATCTATTCCTGACCCCCCCCCCCCCACACACACACACACACACACACACACACACACACACACACACGCACACAAACACACGCACACACGGTTCATTGTACTGATCCATGACGGCGAGACTGCTCATGCCACTGGTAATATTAGAACCTGTTTCTATTAATAGACTCGTTACCACCTTCCTCCCGATGCCCTGTTTGATGGCATCAGGACTAAGTGTGACTGGGCCTGCTGCTCTCCTCCACCTTGCCAAGGGCTTTAATATTGAAGAAGCAGCAAATGCCAAATCGCCTCTCAAGAGGCAGGCTATGGGGTTGAATATGGGGACAGGCCCTTCTCCATACACACCACTTACCCAGGGGGAGAGAAGGGGACTAGCTGTTCACCCCTTACCAAGGGGGGAGAGAAGGGGACTAGCTGTTCACCCCTTACCAAGGGGGGAGAGAAGGGGACTAGATGTTCACCCCTTACCCAGGGGGAGAGAAGGGGGAGCAGCTATTCTTGAAAGCAAGAGAGACAGTGACGTTGTTTGCACCTGGAGTTGAGAAACGCATGAAAGGTGCTGGTGACGTATTCAACGATTTTTGTATAATACGCAAGAGATTAGTTTGTAAATGGATCAATGTTCTCTTGTTATTAAATACAAGGCCTGACGTTCTTCAAGATGTGACACAATGAAAACGCACTAGATTTCCTCAAACACCAGACTTCGGGAATGACCAACCACTGCTGTGCAATGATAAGAGTGTTCTCACCCAGTCTAGAAAGACAACTAATGTTAATATCAGCTTCAGTAATCAACGTTTTCCAAAGTATCCCATTAGAGTCTATAGACTCTTTTCTCATGTGTCATTGCAGGACACACACAGGTGTTGCTCAAAACACTAATGAGGGGTCTGCTCCTTTCATGTAGCAGTGCCGAGAAGTCGAGTAAACCTGTGTTAAGATAAGGCCCCGTCCACGCAGAAACGATTTTTGTGTAAAAACGTTTGGGCCGACCGTCCAGACGGACCCAGCGTTTCCGGTGCCTGCAAACACACTTTTTTTATACCAGGTCCCAGGGTGAAAAAGAGAAAAACGTCCCCCTGCGGTTTCCTGTTGGGATTGGTGTGGACGCCAGATACGCAAATGATGACGTCATCGCCCCACCACCAGTTGGCAACGTTTGATTTCCACCTGATTAGTTTTGTTTGATTTGATTTGTAGCTTTAAATACAGCTTCTTGGTAAATTTAATTACTAAAAAAGTATTTTCTGCTCAATCTACAAGGTTCAACAGCTGCTTCCTCCTCCTCGACTGTATGTTTGTATACAGTGCGCATGCTTGATACGCATGCTCCGCCTTGACGTCTTCTTTTTTGGTGAAGAACCAGCGCCACATATAGGGCGTGACTTTGTCCTACAGCGTTTCTACAACTAGATGCGTATTCGCAATGAGTCCGTCTTTACGGAGAAATTCCTGAAACGCTGCCAGGGAAAACGGAGGGATAAAGATTGTTTTCGTCCGTGTGGACGGCCCCTAATTCTTCTAGCTGTGCCCTGGTCCATCAAGGAGCAGCCAGAGCCCTCATTAGTGTGATGAAACACACCTGTGTGTGTCCTTTGAAGACATATTTTGGAGAAAGCATCCATCAAGGCCAATTCTCAGTACAATCATCGTAATCCAAATTTCCCCTGCAGTAAATACACGTTTCAAATCGTGTTGCTGCGTCGATGAAGCAGCAAACGGCAAAGATAAAGTGTGTTTCCTGGTATTCTGTGTGTTTTCTTTGAATGGGAGGAAGGAAGCGGGCGTGAGATGGTTTCTAAGCATTGAGGGGTGTGTGTGTGTGTGTGGGGGGGGGGGGGGGGGGGGGGGGGGCGGCACTCAGTGACGTCTGAGTGCTGGGTCTGTAATCATCTTTTTTTTATACTGAACCCAGTTATTTTTGACGACCATCACGTCTCCTCTATCCTCAATCTGCCCCATTCTGATTCCTTTCATGCCTCGTTCAAACAATGAATCCCATGAATCTGCCCTCTTCCTCTTTGTATTTCAATGTCTCTCTCTCTCTCTCCCTCTGTACTTCAATGTGTGTCTTTCCTCCCGTGTACTTCAGTGTCTCTCCGTTTCTCTTCAAGGTTTCCCTCACCCTCTTCTTCCATGTCCAAAATTCTTGCTACTCTTGGATAAGTTTTTCTTCGGTTTGACGAATATCTCGTTCGAAAAACAGGTGACACGGCATAACTCCTCCCTTGAACTGTCTGGTTTCACGAGTGACCTGTTGCCTTTCCTTACCTGTTGAACTTTTTTATTGTTTTTCATAGACATGTTAAAATGTAACCCCTCATTTGTCTTTGGAGTGTTGTTTGAGGAAACATGTAACACAGAACTACTCAGCCCTTTAAATGTAAAACATTTTTATGGGATTCAAACTCATACCATTGTTGGAAAATAAAAGGTTGGGATACTATTCCAGTGTACCATCATTAACAGTGTTAAATTAAAGTCATACAGCATACAGCCAGACATCACTCTCAAAGCAACAGCAGCCAGATCAGCTATGCCCTAAAAACTATTTGGTTTCAAATCAAATGAAGCGTTGTTAAAGACGCTTTTAATTTTTAATGTAATAGTGCTACAACTCAACAAACCAAGCTTTTATGTAGACATTATCTTGTAAAGTGAGATTCGGGATCCTGAAATAGCTGCACGGTAAACAAAAACGTTTTAAGTAAATATAAGGCCCTCTACCGTTTCAAATAAGAACACAGTAACAAAAAGTCAAGTTCATTCGAGAACAAAAAGGAAATCCATTTAATTGCAGGAAGGACCCAAAAGGTCTTCAGTCATGTTAGGCTTTCCTACCCACAGTGGAACCACAATTAACATATTGTGCCTTCAATCTGAAAAATTATGGATACATAAAACATTTTTACATTTTTACATTTTACATTTTTGCAAGAATTCACTTTCTATGCAAATAACTTTAAAGGCTGACTGCCAGTGATGCACAGTGCCGCTGAGGCATCCTTTCCCCACAAAAACGTAACAGTTCCGCCGGGTTTATATTAAGACTTTCAAATTTCTCAGGGTTAAGTGTATTCGAATTTTTTGTGACGTTGACATACAGTTGATTGAAGCTCACCAGAATACACGTGGACAAACTCACACACACATGTAACCTGATATACGACCTGATTGTGGAAAGTACTATATCACCCTGCTTTGATGACATATCTGATCAGATCTGTACTCCTCGGATCCGCTATCTGACCTTGGACATGTCGCCTTATTTGTTTTTGTTGGAAAAAAGCATTTGTGACATTTCTACTGCGTTGTCTACAGTGAGGGAGAGGCAGGAAAAGCTGTGATAAGGAGAGCTGAGGTACAAACTCCATACCTGCTGCTAGAAACTGTAGAGTTATACATCTATTATTCAAATGTAAATCACTTTGTAGTGTCTGCTAAATGAGGCCAGTATTTAGATTATGAATATAAGTGAGTGGTCCTTTTGAAGACAGCTGCAAATTTGATGCAGCTTAATAAAACAATATTTTCAAACATTTTAAAACGAGTGAAACAGCACTTTCGTGCGTCCAAAATCAGATTTGCTTCCTAGAAGTAATTTAGGCGTTCAACATATGATGACGTTGGGTTGGGTGTAGGAATAGTGTTTTCGGGGCTTTTAACCCATAAAACATGTATTTGAGGACGAGGACACTGCTGTATTTTTACATTCGGTTGATTTCAGAAGGTCAAACATGTCTGTAACTGATTGGATATCTAACAGAAAATGAATCATCGCTACCGGCCCCCTGAAAAAACAACCTTCAAACCAAAGACACACTGAGCCTCAGCACTGCCTCTCTCTACCTCTATTCTACCTCTATATATGAGGCCTGTCACCTACATAACATAACTGGATAGGGACTCCAATGTTTTCTAACTATTTTATCTATGAGGCCTGTCACCTACCTATTTTACACTCAACTTTGTTCTAAAAGATTACAGCTTTAAGACCGACCGTTCACCGGTGATTTTCAGATCAAATCCTTGTGTCTGAATACATAAACAATGAAGCAACAAGCTGCCCTTGTTGCTTCAACAGAATGGAGGCCTTTTTGCAATGGCTTCTAAGCGGTCTAAGATCTGACCGGTCTACATTCGTGCAGGCAGGCAGTCCCCCAGAACATCCTCTCCCGGAGCGCTTCACTCACTCAAGGCTGACAGATATTAGCAACCCTGACGAGACTGATGAGTTCTTTCGCCTGATCATAGCGCCTGACTCCTTTAGGGTCGGAGCGCTAGCAGCCAATCAGAAACAAACATCGACTATGTGATACTGTTTCTTCAGGGCCGTTAATGAATGGACTGGTTCACTTCCGCTGCACGTATTCCTCTGACTGAGGCACTGTAACTGCCACCGTGGGAGTCTGAGAAGGACGAGAATAGATTCCCAGAAGAATGGCTCGCATCTATTAAGGGTTTGAGGCAAACAGTACAGTGGCAGCCGATGCATCAGAGCTTACACTACCTTCTCCTCCTGTGCATTTACCTTCAGCAGACGCTTTTATTTTTATTTAAAGCAACTTACAATAAGTACATATCTCAGAAGAAAGGGAAACAATATACAATACAATATATTGCTGTCGGTACAGTAAGGATGTTCATAGAAGAAGTGGCAAGCACTTAAATCGCTAGGTTAAAGCTATGGGTTGAATAAGGTTGGCACTTGGCAGCCATGTTTGACTCCAAATGTATGACGTCCATCGTTGTTGGTGAAGCCATACTGGAGCTACATTTACATTTAGGGCATTTAGCAGACGCTGTTATCCAAAGCGACTTACAATAAGTGCATTTGTTACAATAAGTACATTTGTCGTAAGAAGTGAAACAATATATCGCTGTCGGTACAATAAAGACGTTCATAGAACCAAGTGCAAGTATTACAATCGCTAGGCTAACCCATTCCCCGTGTAAAGCAGCGATAGCAGCTACTGTAGATGCTACACAATTAAGTACCTTGAATAAGTGTAATGTACAAGTGCCAGGACGTACAACATTCAATGGTGGCTGTGCATTGGTTTCTATGCAGAGTCGAGATGAACTCTGAACAGGTGAGTTTTGAGTCTTTTGCGGAAGCTGGTGAGCGACTCTGCGGTCCTGACTTCGGTAGGGAGCTCGTTCCACCACCGAGGTCCCAAAACAGAGAAAAGTTGTGACTTTGCTGATCGACCTTTGCTTGCTCTTAGCGATGGCGGTACCAGACGTCCAGCTGAGGTAGTTGAGCGGAGGGATCGAGCTGGGGTGTGTGGCTTTACTAATGCTTGGAGGTAGGCAGGGGCAGTTCCATCGACTGCCTTGTATGCCAGTACCATCATCTTGAATCTGATGCGAGCTATAACAGGGAGCCAGTGGAGGTCTCGGAAGAAGGGGGTTACATGTGAGAACTTTGGTAGGTTGAACACGAGGCGCGCTGCCGCATTCTGGATGCGCTGCAAGGGTTTAATCGCAGAGGCAGGGAGTCCAGCCAGGAGCGAGTTGCAGTAGTCGAGGCGGGAGATGACCAGCTGAGCTGACCTCTGAGCAGAGCCAATCCCTAATGGGACAAAGTAAACGAAAAGGGCCGGTCCATGTGAACTCAATGCGAGGGAGAGCAAACTAACTTGTTTGACCAAAGCAACATATTCCATCGATTTCTGTTTGATCCAAGCGTACCCTAGATCAGGACCCAAGAGACAAAAGAGGCATCAGGGAAATGCTTGAAAGAAGAACTTTGTTTAGTTGATCAAAAAAACAAAGATGGAGCAGCACCATCATGACCATTAGAGCATGGAATGGCGGAGTGACAGAGACTGGGAGCAGGATATTGATCTGTAATATTAGGTGAAACACATCATCATCATCACCATTGATTAAACTGCGACTAAACCAGCACAACAACATCTCGGTCGCGGCCAGGTGCTCCTAACCGCCGCTGCTGTGCGCCTAATTACAGCAGCCCCTGAATCCAATGAGCACACAGAACAGATCATGGCTAGTTAAAAATACACAGGCCGCCAGAGCATCCACACACACACAGGTTTGAGATGCACAACATCCTGTACAATGTACTGCCACAACATACCTTCTATCATTCATTGCTGCTTTCCTAATAAACAATTATATCATACACACACGCACACACACACACACACACACACACACACACACACACACACACACGCACACACACACACACACACACACACACACACACACGGATACAGGCTCGGACTGCCGCAGACAGGGAACAGACATCAGCAACACATGTGTGATTTGCAGTGGGATAAAGGGAGTGCAATTAGAAAGGAATATAATATTTATATCCTGTCTGAAAGCCTTCCATCACTCATAATGGGAGAGAGGGGGGATGGTTATGGAGTGTTATCCACATGGTATTCACAACAAAGCCAGGCCTATTTATAGAGATTTAGTAATGGATTGATGGGAGAAACGAATGAACGCAATATGGGGAGTGAACTGTATCCACAAACATCAGTAGATCAGCACAGGAAAAAAGGTGTGTGTGCGTGTGTGTGTGAGTGTGGTGTGATAAGTGTTTATGGGGAAAGCAGCAATGAATGATGGATTTTATGTTGTGGCAGTACATTGTACAATATGTTCTGCATCTCAAACCTGTATGAAGCACAGGTATCAAATGCAGTTTTTGCTGAATATTTCTCACCAGAGAAATTATTATTATTAAACAAATATTATTAAACCTCAGCAACAAACGTGAAACTGTGAATAATGCCCGTGACGTCATGGAGCGCTCATCCTGAAGACATTTTCATTCCTACTTCAAAGTCAATATGAATTCCCTTGAAAAATGAATTATGGAAAAACCGCCGGTAGTAATTCACCGTCAAAGATTAGCTTGGTGCTCAGGAACTACAAATAGCCCGTACTGTGGATTCTGAGTAATGAACAATCGGGACATGGAGGATTAACACTGGTTACTATGGTTCGGCTGAGAACGAGCCAGAACATAATGGAAAGAGCCAGAGCCATTGAGTCCATGAGTTCGCTAGCCTGTGGAGCTAATGCTACCTCCCGTGTGCGGGAGCCGATTCAAGTCGGGGAAACACAAAGGAGGAAGTACCGAGCGGTCTCTGCATTTTTAATTAACTTTTATTTTCTATTAGTATTGATGAGAAAGTGTGTTTTAAAACTGCATATCATAATGTATTTATGAGTTGTTCTTGAGAAGGAGCTACATACACCCGCCCAGACGCCATCATACACCCGCTCAGACACGTACACCTGCCCTCACACCCACGTACAGCCAGACCCAATGCGAAGCGGCAAAATCCTCGGTGCCTGTGAGGGGAACAGGCTGTTCGGTGCACACACAGGTTATGCATAAAGTACATCTGTGCACTGGTGGCCAGGGAGTTCTGTCCAATAGTTTACACCTCAGGCACACACACACGCATATGCAGGCACACACAAACACCCAGACGAAGGCACGCACACACACACACACACACACACACACACACGCAGACGGAGATGCACACACATGCGCAGACACAGGCACACTAATATAAACGCAAGCAGACGCAGGCACACACGGACGCAGGCACGCACACACACACATGGACGCTGACACACACACACACACACGCACAGGGGTAAAAGTCCACACACGCACACAAAAACAGGGTCGCGCGATGACAAATATCAGAGTTCTCTCTATGACCGCATTACTGTATTTTTAGGCTCCACAAAAAGAATGGGTTTATTTTAAATGTACTGTGAACACAAACAGTGAACACACTGAACGCAGTGAACCGGACCCTCCACAGGTGTCGGGGGATACGCGGCTGTGGTTGCTATGGTAACAGAACCGAGTCAAGTGGACAGTTTGGATGTCAGAGTCAGTCCAATCTCTTTATATGTTGTGTACGTGACATTTTCTGAAGACACAATAGTAATGATACCTAGTGTGACGGTTTAGGAACTTCCAATATTGCAGCTTGAGTAGGCCTACAATATTTCAAAACCATCTTTCAATGTCTCAGGGTTGATCTTTTCTTTCAACTTTAATTGACTCCCCACAGAGAGATAGAGTATGTTTGGATATTATTGTAGCAGGCAGCCTATTTTGAAGACATCTAATACAATACCACCTAATTGATCCGTAGATATACAGTTATACAGACATAACAAACTCAGCATCAATCACTACCAGACAGCTTCCCCACTTTGCTCCTCCATTTTCTTTCCTGCCACTGTTTCGATCAAAAGAAAAACGTAATGGAAAGTTCTAAAGACTTCCTCCCTGGACAGGCTGAGCGGGTGTCGGAGCAAAGGGCAGGTTAAGTGGAAGTCGAGCAGCAGTTCTCAAAGCTTGCTAAGAAGCGAAGGTCAGAGTGAAGTGGACAAGTGTGGGGAGTGGATGATTGCGTGCGTGTGTAAGGCTGCAGCCTAGCCAAAAAGAACTGGGTTCAATCACCCCGTCTCCACAACCCACCTGCTCCATTAGACCATGTGTACAATTCATCGTCATGCTTTGTCTTACAGTGCAAATTAGTCACTGCCGAAGTTGGTCGAAAGGTCCCCTACATTTTGATCCACACAGATTGTAGCAGGCTGCTGTTAATGAACTACTTACTAGATACGCTTTTATCAAAAGTGAATTCAGATTCAGCAGGACAGAGATTTAGACACTGAATTCCGATTCAGAAGGACTGAGTTTTAGACGCTGAATTCAGTTACAGCAGGACAGAGTTTTAGACTGTGAATTCAGATTCAGTAGGACAGAGTTTTAGACACTGAATTCAGTTCCTCATCTTTTAGGAGCAGGAGGGAGTTTAAGATGCTGAATTCGGATTCAGCAGGATAGCGTTTTAGCAATGAATTCAGATCCTCATTATTTCAGAGCGCATTGGCATCTCACTCAAGTATGCTAACAGGTAGGCTGCGGACATCTGGGGATCAAACCCAGTACGAATCAGCTATCACACTATCCTGTAATTATCCCACTACTTTAGCCATATCACTATCCTGCCCTCTGCTTCCTCATATTAAGATAACAGATTTACATATATGCAATTGTGTATTGCTCATGGTATGCTATTTGGAACATTAATATCTTCATATCTAATTAGAGATGTATTGCATGATATTTATTTGGAATTAGTACTACATTATCAAAATACTAATCAGATAATAGAAAACAGAATAAAAACTCCCTAAGCATAACCCAGATGAGAGGTCTCCCCCCTCCGTGCCCTCTGAACCAAAACAGGATCATGCGCTGGGTAAGACACCTCGCCAGAATCATTTATAGGAAAAATCCGGAACTCACAAATCGGTATTAGGGACGCCAGAATAACCAGAAAAATTCTTGCAACAAATTTAACCTTTTATCATTATGCTGTCTGGATATGGACCCATGGAACCCTTTCACAATAATGCTTTATAAAAGGGTTTGTATAGACAAAACAAAAATAACCTTTTATTAAATACAAAATACACATGTTCGCTTGAATAGATTCATTAAAAGTGAACTTCCAAGAGACCACAAGATAAGGATTAGGGTCAGGTTACCCTGATAATGAACAACAAGGCAATCATTGACCAAACCACTAAGATCATACCCTAATAATGAACTACAAGGCAAACATTGACCAAACAACAGATCGATAGGACGTTCTAAATTAATATTTGACCAAACATCTCACTGCAGATCGATTCTCTGTTCATCGTTATGATCCCAAAAGCAAAAGAATAAACCAAGCAAGATTAAGCAGAAACCTACCAAAAACACACCAATATATAAACACAACATGAGGAGCAGGAACATATCCATCTTTGATTTGTATGTGTTGTTGCACACGTTGGTTCCATCCCGGGATCTTACCACGTTCCAGAAGAAGGGGTTGAAGAGGACGGCGAGCACAGCCACGCAGAACCGGGGGTCGCTGACGTCCACGTGCCTCACGACCTCCCCTAGCAACGACATGTCCACCTGGAGACGGACAGGGGCACGCGTTGGTCTCCTCATCGTCATGGACACGCATGACGACCCACGGAAAGGTATTACGTTTACATTTACAAGGGCATTTGTCAGAAGAAGGAAAAACAACAATATATCACTGTCGGTAGGGCTGCTCGATTATGGAAAAAATCCTAATCACAATTATTTTGGTCAATATTGAAATCACGATTATTCAAACGATTATTTTTGACTTTGAAAACATGTTGTATTTCGCCATGTCTCTCCCAAAAACACTTAGTAACTCATAACTTTGAAATTTCGCCTTAAAAAACAAGATGATGAAAAAAGAAAATGTTCAAATCAAAAATAATGTACAGATATGTATCCAGCTGTTCTGCACTTTCTATAAAACATTTATAAGAAAAAAAGCAAAAAAATAATAATCGAAAACTCAATTATATTACTTTTGTGATCGTTTGACGCTAAAATCGAAATCGAGATCGAAATTCAATGAATCATCCAGTGTGTATAAGAAATACAACATCAAATGTGGCACAGCTTGTGGTATAGTAAGTTTAACACCTAATGGAATGATGAATATATCACATTTATATTTAATAAGCTTTATTTAAGAACGCCATAAAGTGTCCAACATATTTCGTACCTTTTGTACCAAATCTAAATTCAACTGTGTAACATGGTGGGGCCTTAGCTGGTTTAAAAGGAAACTATTGTGGACAGCATCGAAATTATTGACAGCTACGCCAAAATTAAACGAAGCGCCTGAATACACAGCCCTAAAAACCCCTGAACGTCCCTTTATCAGTCCATCCACTCATCTTAAGGGAAGATCAAAACAAATGTTGTTCTGTGAAACCGCAGCCAGGGACGTCATCACTGCGGTCCCACATCAACTGACACTCTCACCTGACATTATCAAAGTGACCCTAGCCCCCCCCCCCCCCCTTCCAACCGACAGCACAGCTATTGATGAAGGCAACAAAGCCATCCTTTAACTCAAACTCACTGACCTTGTGTCTGTGGACTCGGGATCATTGGGTAACAAACACAAGCAAAAGGAGGCCAACATCATAGCTTTGAGGAGCGTATGTCTGCACTGGAGTGGTCCTTCTGCAGACGCTCCGAGCTCCGTTTAAACTTCCTGTAGGCTAAGCTGTTGTGCTTGACCTGGTTCGCATGCTCACAGTTTCGGACCCAATGACCCCGCAAGGGATGCATTATTATTTATGTTTTATCTCTTTAACGTTTACTTGATTTTATTATACAGCCCTGCAAGCTCTCCCTGCAGTGACTGACCCTGAAAAGAGCTTTTGTAGCGCTGACTGCAATGGTTCAAACTGATGTGGATGTACAGTGTGAGTATGGGGAGGCCGCACGGCATAGGCCTTGACAATGAACTTCTTGTAGTTTCACAACAACACCGCTGGGCCTTAATCCCATCACCATTAAGAGTGACACAGCCTGTCTCCTCAGGTGTTTGGCTGGTTTATGTTTGTTGTGATGCATCGTCTTGAGTCAGTAGCGGGTCCTACCCCTCTACCCCACTGTATCTTCTCTCACACGTTTTCTGCGGTGGAAGTTAGCTTCAGCTATAATATATATATATATATATATATATATATATATATATATATATAAATATACACACACACACACACACACACATATATATATATAATATATTGCTGGACCGCAACATTCCTACAAAATAAAAGGCCCAGGGGTTAGGTGCATGACAATGGTAAAAAAAAGACAAAAAAACATGATGAGTTGGTGGTAGGTAGTAGTTAGTATTGTTTCTAACCTATTTGAGCACCAATACAAGAAGGACACACTCTGCAGAATCAAAACTTTATGCAGAGTCAATGCTGTAGTTAATTGACTGCCAGTTATAATACAATAGTTACAATACATGTGATGGGCTGTATGTGAATTATAGTCTTGCAAGAGTAAGAAAAACGTAAACAAACTATAAATACACGCATTACCTGCAATGTGCTTTCCTTACAATAACGACTAGACATGGCATAGATATTGCAGTGAGTTCATTACAATATCAACTGTGGGCCACAGAGCTATTATTAAGCCGGAGACTCAAAGGATAACGCTGTTATCCCTACTGGTTTAATGCCAAGGAATGCCATCCTTGCAACAGAGCTGAACGAGACAACAAGTGAAGTCTCTCTTTACATGCAAGCAGATCCACGTTATTCATGCAATTAACCTCTCACCTCTACTGCATGTTAATATAAATCATATCTCTGTACATTATTGTAATGGACCACTCACCTGTCCTGCATGTTAATATAAATCATTATTGTAACAGACTATCCTTTCACCTGTACTGCATGTTAATATTAATATAAACACTAATATAAGTACTGTACCTTATTGTAGCTGACCTCTCACATTTACTGCATGTTAATATTAATATCAATACTAATATAAGTACTCTACCTTATAGTAATGGACCTATCACCTGTACTGCATGTAAATATTAATATAAATACTAATATAAGTACTGTACCTTATTGTGATGGACCTCTCACCTGTACTGCATGTTAATATTAATATAAATACTAATATAAGTACTCTACCTTATTGTAATGGACCTCTCACCTGTACTGCATGTTAATATTAATATAAATACTAATATAAGTACTGTACCTTATTGTAATGGACCGATCACATGTACTGCAGTTAATATTCATATAAATGCTAATATAATTACTGTACCTTGCTGTAATCCACGTTACTCAAACCTCCACAACAATCCAGGACAACGTGGTTATCGTTCGCCAAAGTGTCTGAAACACTCATGAACAGCTACAAAATGACAGAGTAATGAGGGTACACGCGTGTTGGACTCATAAAGTAACATTGGACAGCAGCAGCGACATGAGAGCAGGTAAACAAGAGCTGAGAGACGTTAGCTGACAGCTAGCCTGACAGCTAGGTCCGTAACCCTGAGCCGGCGCGGAGCGTTCTGGGTAATGTGGTTCAGGTTTAGACTGAAGTCCGCTCAGGGTCAATACGGGAGGTCAGGGATGCTGCTACATAACCCGTACAGCAGGTGGTTGTAGATTGTCATCACCAGAGCTATTTAGAGAGCGCACGGCTCTGGTTTTCTCCAACTCGTGTTTTTATCAAGCCTACAAACGAAATGAAGACGAGTAAAATGGGTCGTGGGGGTGTTTTCTACCTTACCACAGCGACATCTGTCGGTGGGGACGGGGGAAATAAACGGCCTTGTGTTCACAGGTTGTTGTTCGTGATTTTAAATCTTTCCACATATCTCCCTCTCCCTCTCTCCACTCTTCCCTGGTATATGTTATATCTACTCTGCCTTAAACCAACCTCTTTGTTATGTCCACTCTTTGCGCTCTTGTTTTCCTCACCTCCCTTACCCGACTGGTGTTATCTCTCTGTCTCGTGATTGGCTGTCCGTCCGTGCTCTTCACTTAACCCCCTCCTGACACCGCGCTGGTTCATGTGTATTCATCAGGGTGGATGTAGCCGCTTAGCTGTCAGGACCCCTGTGTGGACAAAATAGACTTTATACTTGACCAAGCATGTCAATCTCTCATTATATATATTTGTACATTTATTTATTTAAAACATTTATATTATTATCATTTGTTTGTTTAATGCACACACACACACACACACACACACACACACACACACACACACACACACACACACACACACACACACACACACACACACACACACACACGCGCGCGCGCACACACACACGCGCGCGCACGCACACACACACACACACACAAACACACGCACACACACACACATGTTAACTTGGCATAAGGATATCAAACACAGGCTGTTTGTTTTTCCATAGATAATTGAACCCATGTGTCTTAGTGTTTTGATTCACACGCTCAAACACACAAACACACACACACACACAAAAGCACACACACACACACACACAAAAGCACACGCACACACACACACACACACCTACACACACCTACACGTACACACACACACACACACACACACACACACACACACACACACACACACGCCCACACATCCATGACCATTGCTTCCAGTAAACGCCTAACTGCCTCGTCGTTTATATGTAATAAATTGTGGTATCTCAATATGTATTTATTGATTCTTCTGAAAAAAACAAGGCTCTTTTGTGTTAGTTCCTTACATATAAATCAGGTCAACTAAATACACATCGCAGATCATGGGTAGGCCCACGTGGACAGAAACACTAGGGTTAGTAAGGAAGTATTGAACACACAGTCAATTTGACCAACAGTTTGCCCGGAAACACTGCTCAATCTGATAAGAAATTACAACAAAGTCATGGATTAGACTCATATGAACCGTTACCGGAATAACCCTTACATAAAGAATAAAAATTGCAGATGGTTATTGACACATTGAAATCCAATTTATGTGTTTTTCCCACAATGCAACCTGTTTCCATTCACCTCTTCAATGAATGATCAGTGTGTTTGATTGTGTGGAACCTGTTTTACACTTGTTTACTCAAGCGTTATATAGGAAGACTGTGGGCTAGTGGCACGTCTGAGGTCAACAGCTAATGGATATTGTTATATGCTTTCTATGTGTGTGTGTGTGTGTGAATGTGTGTTTGTGTTTTTGTGTGTGTGCGTGTGTGTGAGTGTTTGTTTTTCAAGCAGTGTGGAACTGTGAGTGTGTTTGTGTGTTTGTGTGTTTGTGTGTGTTTGTCTGTGTGTGTGTGTGTGTGTGCGTGCGTGCGTGCGTGCGTGCGTGCGTGCGTCCATGTTCCCAATGTTCCCACCTTCACTAATTTCCCCGCAGGCCGTCGGCCTCCACCCTCTCTCCTTCAGCCGGGCCTCAGAGAGACAGACCCAGGGCCGTAGAGGTCAGTGCTCCGCTGCTCCTCAACACAGCCTCTGTTTACTATCGACCCAGAGGGCGTCTGCTGCACCTGGTGATCCGCCCAGCCACGCGGATATGCACTTCAGCACCACGACCTCAACAGTGTTCTTGATTTTAAGGGCAGTTGTACAAGCGCCTTGTTTTCCACAAGGTTCTGGTTTGAGTGAGAGCAGATTATGAATCGTATTTTCAGCCGGGCCTTTATTTGGCTCCGCAAAATAAATCCTCCAGTTGCTAAGCAACGCAAACATCTTCCTGCACCCTAGCTTTCTACCTTGAGCAGGTCATCACGTTACCACAGGCCAGCTCCTCTGTATCATGTGCATTCATCTGCATGCCTCCAGTTATTATGGGAACAGTGCAATGAGAGTCTATAGACAGTCGCTTTGTCGGCATTTGTGATACAGACGAGTTAACAGCTAGTTAATGGTTATAAGAAAGACCTTTAATGCAAAGTGATTTACCTCCTGAGCCACATGCCACCCGGCTCATCCTGTGATGCAGTCACAATGCCCTCAGAAGTACACCTGTTGAAGTTAGTCAGGAGGATGGGTCTCCTCAGGAAGAAGAGACAGAGAACGGCTGATTTGAGACAGCAGGGCTGTTTTGAGACAGAGCAGGGCTGATTTGAGACAGAGCAGGTCTGATTTAAGACAGAGCAGGGCTGATTTGAGACAGAGCAGGTCTGATTTGAGACAGAGCAGGGCTGATTTGAGACAGAGCTGGGCTGATTTGAGACAGAGCTGGGCTGATTTGAGACAGAGCAGGGCTGATTTGAGACAGAGCAGGGCTGATTTAAGACAGAGCAGGGCTGATTCGAGACAGAGCAGGATGTTTTAAGACACAGCAGGGCTGATTTAAGACAGAATACGGCTGATTTGAGACAGAGCAGGGCTGATTTAAGACAAAGCACAGCTGATTTGAGACAGAGCAGGGCTGATTTGACCGTCTTCCCTCAGTGGGCTGATCAGTAAAGGTCATCCATGATGGTTTGAGTCTGCTAGCGGGAAAAAAACCCACATCGGGCAAGTTTGAGGTCAAGGGTCGAAGGAATGTTTCCAAATTTTTATCCAATCAAGGAGTATTAATCAGCAGTGAAAACAGATGTCGGTAGACTGCTCTGATATGAATGAATCATATTGCTTCTGTTCTTACTTCCAAAATGTATGCGTGTATGTATGTCTGTGTTTGTGTGTGTGTGTGTGTGTGTGTGTGTGTGTGTGTGTGTGTGCGTGTGTGTGTGTGTGTGTGTGTGTGCCTGTGAGTGTGTGTGTATGTATGTGTGGGTCTGTCTGTGAGTAAATATAGACAGCCCTATAAACTCTGTCCAGTCACAAGGTACCTTGAGACCCTGATGGACAAATGTGTGTTTGATTGCGCAGGGGTTGCAAACAGTGTGTGTGTGTGTGTGTGTGTGTGTGTGTGTGTGTGTGTGCGTGTGTGTGTGTGTGTGTGTCTGTGTCTCTGAGTGGGTGAGTGTGTGTGTGTGAGTCTGTGTGTATCTGTGTCTCTAAATGTGTGTGTGTGTGTGTGTGTGCGTGTGTGTGTGTGTGTATCTGTGTCTCTGAGTGTGTGTGTGTGTGTATCTGTGTCTCTGAGTGTGTGTGTGTGTGTGTGTGTATCTATGTCTCTGAGTGTGTGTGTGTGTGTGTGTATCTGTGCCTCTGAGTGTGTATGTGTGTGTGTGTGTGTGTGTGTGTGTGTGAGTGTGTGTGTGACCCCTCCCTCGAGGGCCCCCGCTGGGCTCCGGTACTTCAATCAGCACCAACACGCGCTGAACCACAAAGCGCACCACAACCCAGACACTGCACCGGCGCGTGGTTCTTCCTCTGATCTGATGGCCCAGAGGGGATCCACGATGACAGCGCTACCTCACTCCTCCACAGTCAAATTGGACCTCGGCCGAATCCTATCCTCTTGACCATCCCTGTGTGCACTGCAGAAGTTTCAGGGAGTGAGCATATCTGCATCCAAATTAAACCTAATTTAGATTTTTTTGATTTGATTCTGGAGATGATCATTCATCGTCTAACCTGTGTGCATAGTATGCATGTTTATTGTGTGCACTGGAAACAATGTACATATGCATGCACGCAAACACACACACACAGTAAACACCCACACAGATCATGTCATGTCAGTCTATTTCCTGTTGGTACTGGAGTCTAACAGGATGCAGAGCAGAACACCATGGGAGCAGAACGCCACAGCCTTGATTTAAAAAGCTGCTCCAGAGCTCTTCAGTGAAACCACCTTGAGAGTCATGCAGCTTCGCTCCAACTTCGCTCGCATAAAAGGCATGTTAAAAGATTCACCCAAGGACATAAAAACATTGCAGCAAGTCATTTCATAATAACAAATTAATGAATAAAAAAGACATGAGAGACAAACGAGAGTTATTAAATGAGGAAACCAGGGAAAATAGCATTGTCTGTTCTTCTCTGTTTTAAATTCTCTATTGCATAACGACCAGCGCAGGAGAAATGAAACTGTCACCACTAACGAATCATCCACTATCAGGGAAAGGATTGGAAGAAGTTAGAAAATTAAAACCAAGCGGGGAGCCTCTTCAGGGCCACTGAACGATCCTGCAGACATTTTGAAGGCAAATAAGTTGTTCCGGTGAAAAGGGAATGGATATTTGGTATGTATCTGAATTCAACGCAGGTCTCTTTGTTCCAGTGGCCTGCCGAGAGTCTGGAGAGTAAAGAGTGAGTCATCACCTGACCTAGGATGGCATTGAGGCCATTTATTTATTCATGCATATTATGATCTGTTCTTTGAACAACTCTTGCAAATGAATACATCATTTCTATTCAAACTTAAATTATTTATTATTTGCCTTCCCTGCCACAAAACAACCCAAACCCGACCCTAGGTCCTTCTGTACAGCCATCTGTACAGCCCGACGGACAGCTGATAGACGGTAGAGGGCAAGGACTACTGTGTTTTATCAGAGCAAAAATACAGACTTCTCATGAGTCACAGCAGCCACAGGCGCAGTAGGCATTCAGCACCTCCTCCAGAGAGACGATGCTGAATGGCCGTAGGACCTCCTCCAGAGAGGATTGACTGCGCAGTTGAAATGTTTGAAATGTTTTACGTTTTAAAGTATAATCAAAATAAGGATGCTTTAGGTCTTTTTATGTTTTTGCCATTCTCCAGAAATGTAAGCTTTAGCGCAAGTTCTACCAGGAGGACTCAACTCACATGCGCCAGTTTGCCAATCACCAATCACCAATCACCTGCCTACACCTGCTTTATAAAGAGTAGTCTAACATATGTTCTTTGCTGCATAGGTATTTGTTCGATGATCATTATTCTCGATTACCTCAGCAGCTCACTATGTTGTTTAGTACTCACCCCGAGTTCGACGTTTCTGAATCCGACAAGGATGCCATTCCTCTATCTCCTACCATATCGCGCAGGAGTTCAAGGATCCAGTTAAAGTCAGCTTCTCGGGCGTCCCGGCCAACCAAAAAACTCTGATAACTCCTCGACCAACAAGGCATCCCAGTGGAAGTCGCAGCTTCGGGGAACCCTCAACACACACCCCTCTCTCCACTGTCCGCTCCCGATGCTGCTGCCGCTGCTGCCGCTGCTAATGCTGGTCAGGGAGCCTGGCTTGCTAAAACCGATCACACGGATGCTTTTAAAATCATGCCTATTTATCGTTCCGATTGGCCGCTGTTCGGAGTTAAATGGTAATTCTATTTTGCAGTCAGGTTAACATTCGGGTGTAGGAGCAGTCCCGAACCTCTTCAATTTGTTATCCGAGGCCTTGTGCTGGATCATGTTAAACGTATGTTGGTTGCCATTCGTTTTACATTTGCAGGACGATTTCTTGCTAATTGACTTCCATCGAATCAAACCAGTGTTCGGGCCACTCTAAAGGGAGTATTCAGTGAAATCGGCGTCCCCCTATCTGAAGAGAAAACAGAGGGCCCAGTTACCGCAATCAAATTTCTAGGGATTCGCTTAGACTCCAATAGGATGCAAGCATCCCTCCCTGATGAGAAACTACAGAGGATCAGATCTTTTTTCCGATTCATTTCAAACTACTGCTGGAGTTACTAAATGCGAAATGCTCTCCTCCTAGGACACCTCAATTTTGCCATGCGCATCATACCGCAAGGCCGCTCGTTCATCTCTCGCCTTCTAACTCTGGCCCATTCAGTCCCAAAACTGAACAACATAATATACCTCAACGAAGGCTGCAGGTCTGACCTCAAATTCTCCTTGTTTCTCCTTGTTTATTGCAACGGTATATCTTTCTTTTATAATGACATGCCCGAATCATCCGATTCTCTCGAACTATTTACCAATGCGGCTCCCTCGGTCGGGTTCAGGTTTTTTTCCAAGGGGAATGGTTTGCTGAAAGATGGCCAGCTGAATTTCGCCCTCGGGTCCGAGTCGTCTGCGCTGTTCGAACTTTACCCAATTGTGGCTGCTAGCGTTCTGTGGGGTAAAGCATTTCGTCATAAACGCATAACCATGTTCTGCAATAACAAAACAGTGGTGGCAATGATTAATAGAAAGCGATCTGCGTGCACTACTATTACGTCCCTGCTCAGACGTCTAACATTGCAGTCCGTTACTCTCAATTTCATCATAAAATCTGAGCATATACCTGGTCACTATAATGTTCTAGCTGATTCTCTCTCCCGTTTCCATTTCCAGGAATTCAGCCGCCTATGCTCCACAGCGAATGCGGATCCAATACTCTTTAGCGCCGTCTACCCTCAAAGCTTATAGCCATGCATGGTCTTTGTTTAATTTATTTAGCATTTCCATGCACATATCAGTTTCCCAGTGTCAGTCCCCATTGTCTGCGCTTTCAACGTCCACTGCTTAGAATCGGGTAGACAGAAATTGTCTTCTATTCATAGAAACTTAGCTGGTATTCAATTTATGCAAGATGCCAGGATCCTGGCTTTCCAAGTTTATTTTCAACTCCCGCATTTCGTCTTCTACCGAAAGGTATTTCTAAGTCACTGCCAAAAGTACCAGACAAATGCTATCACTCTCAATATCTTGAATAGATTAGTGTGCTCTCTCAGAACTGGGATATTCCATCTTTATTTTCACGTATTACTCGAGACAGTGTTTCTCACAGTGTTCTATGGTTTCATGCGTCCAGGGGAATACACGTCACCTACTCAGATATTTTTCCCTACACGGGGCCTGGCTTTCACCAACATCCTAGGCATTTTTCCATCTTCTTAAAACGGTCTAAAAGCTATAGCTTAGAGGCTGGTTTAACCATCATTATTTCGAGAATCAACAACTCATTCCGTCCTTACGCTTCCGTGCACCACTATCTCAAGCTTCGGCAACGCACGTCCCCCGAATCCCCTCTGTTTATTTTGCCCAACGGCCTGCCGTTGACAAAAGAGTGGTTCAGAGGCCATCTCGCTAAGGTGGTAGAAGGCGGCGGCCTACCAAATAAATAAAATACGTGTGCGTTGACCACGTCGGTGGCACCCATCAAACGGCTGGGAAGCTGGTTATCCACGGCATACGAATCATATATCCGTTCGAACTCAAGTTTCTTTCTCCAAGCTCATATGACGCTCTCCAACGTTGGTTAAGGTATGTTTAACAGGTTTCCAACTACTGGTGGTGGTGGTGGTTATTAATTACTCAATCTATAACGTAAGATGTGGCTATAAAAACTCAAGGTTAGCCTGCAGCAACCCCGGGGAGTGAGTTGACCACGTCGGTGGCGCAACACGGGCACTCGTGAGTTTGTTGACCACGACGGTGGCAAAACATCAAACACTCAAAAGTGCGTTGACCACGTCGGTGGCACAACATCAAACACTCAAGGTTTGGCTGCAGCAACCCCAGTGAGTGCGTAGCAACAGCTGCTGAGTGCTCTAAATTTTCGCTGATCTCGCTGATGGTATTTTAAGCTCAACTGTTCTATGTGGTATATGATTGACTTAATATGTCGTACATTGGGTATGCCTTTTAGCCTCCAAAAGCAGTATAGTTCCTTGCCCCCTTTTCTACGGCGGGTATGTATGTTCTCATTTCTCCCTTTCGCTATATCCCATCTTTTGGGGGTGGGCTCCGGCCCTGCGAGTCCTGGCAGGACATGCCGAGTCATCACTTATTTCTAGCGTTACGTCCTTTCTTTTGGGGAAGGCTCCACCCCTGCTAGTCCTGGCAGGATATGCCAAGTCCACACATCGTCCTGGATCTGTGACGGGGCTCACGCCAAAGACTTATCATGCAAAATATTCTATCTTATGTTATCATTCAAAATAAATCTTTATTCGCGTTTATTGGTGAATGAGTCTTCATGGGAGAATTGACATTTTTTTTAAACCATACCATTGACAGATGCTATACGATACTACTTTATGATAGAGAAATGACCCATAAGCCTGAATTGCAATGGGTTGTTTACTTGGTAGAGTGTAAAATGTCAGTAGTTAGGAACTCTGAAACCTCTGCCCTCAGTACAGTGGATCTAGGTCATGTCGTCCTTAAAGCAAAATTAGAGAGTTGAAAAGCAAAACAGATTTACTTTATTTTCTTTCATCAGCTGGCCACATCTGATGAGTAACAAAGAAGAAAGGCATTCAGGCCTGCTCTCCAATTTGACTTTTTAATGTCAAATTGGAGCGCAGGCCTGAATGTCTTTTGTGTGATTGTTCCATGAGGGATCCAAGCCCTGTCTGTACGGTGTCATTGAGAGGAGAGCACCTTGTGTTCATTTTTTAACATTTGATGACCCTCTAAATCCCCATTTAAGAGCCTCAAAAGGGCTTGTGTGGATTACTCTCTTTGATGGAGTTTGTTAGAATAACAAACACACTGTGACTCTGGGCACAGCGGAGAAGGCTCCGTTTCACCACAGAAGTTCTGCGATTAAATATACACTTGGAAGGTTTGATCTGACATTTTCTGCTCGCCTACTGACATAACTCTGCCATAACATTA
>NC_136952.1:2415410-2445410 GCF_949987615.1 Pollachius pollachius
CCTACCTGCGATCGCCCCCTCACCTGAGGCTCCCCGTCACCCCCTCCTTCACCTCGTCAGTCTCTCCCCATATACACGTGTGTCTCTTTGTTCGCTGGTCAGTTGTTGTTATTTGTCATGTCACTTTGTCCTCGCTGTAATTGTTGTTTGTGTTGTTGTTTTTTATGTCACTTTGTCCTCGTTCTTTCGTTGTTTGTGTTTTTCCTGGCCGTTCATGGAACAGGGGTTTCGAGTGTCTTTATTAAAAGCCCTTTCGTTCCGTCTCTGCGTTCTGCCCGCCATGGGACCCCGTCCCCCTCTGTCCGTCTGTCCTCGCCGGTCAGACGGACGCACCGACCAGGGAACAAAGGAGGGGACCTTGTGAGCCTTTAGAACTCTTTTGATTTCATTCAAAGCTGGGTAATGAACATGGTAGACAGTAAAATGAAGGTGAACAGATTTCTGAAATGAAAAACGGGGACATTTGTGGGTTGACGGGCAGGCTATTAACAAAATCGGATATTTCTGAAATTAAGAAAATACTTTTAGCCTATTGTCATTTATCACCCTGACAAACAACCCGAATATAATCCAAAGTAGCTACTGTTATATGGTTCTATGTTGGCTTGGTTGTCATTTATGATCGGCTGCTTCTGGTATGAGGCTTGATCGCAGCAGACGTGGAACCAATAACCAACTTTCTCAGAATGCAAATTCATGAGAAAGCCCAAACCTTCACCTTTTAAAAATGTGGGGTTTTAAAATCCTTTTGTTAAGCGGGGACATTTCCTTGACCTCATGACACTTTCTATCAAGGTCAAGGAAACGAGGAGAGGAAAGGAGGACATACTTCTCCTTGCTATTCGATTGCGGCCCGTAGCAGAGACGGCAATAGGTGTAGCTCATTAGGTTAATGTCGTCTGGAGCCTTGCCTGGTCATTATTAACGTCATGAGACACACCTGTGTTATACTATCACACCTCTGTGATGAAGGCCTACAGAGTACAACTGCATTTATACTTCCAAAGTGCACCTAAATATGGTATTAATTTGAAATGATTGATGGTGGCATAAGCAATGTTCATGTAAACATAGATGGCGTAATACAATAACCAACCATAAAAATAGACATAGTTTCAATCAAAAAGCATGCAGTCACAGAGGGTTGGAATTCACAAGGTAAATATATGCAATTACCTGTTCACGGCACCAGGGAGCGCCACGTTATCATGTACTAATGCGTGTTTATTTCTTCTCTTGGTTCGCTCGCGCAAGCTCTGTGAAAGAAGATGCTTGTCGAACTGAGTTTTCTCTGAACAGTGCACTCTGGAGTCTTTCAAGATGTACCAAAGTACTGCAATCAGACTTGTATTCAGTCAGCCAGTCATCTAGTTCTTGTATGCGTATTGCGGGGCCCTACTTGTGTGTGTGTGTGTGTGTGTGTGTGTGTGTGTGTGTGTGTGTGTGTGTGTGTGTGTGTGTGGCTCTGTGTAAAGCGCATTTTTACCTCTAAACATGTCTGATGTTTCTACCCTGTGCATAAAGAATTATTTGTGTGCGTGTGTGTGTGCGCTCGCGCGCTGTTTCGTAAGTCTCTAAGGTTGACCGAAGTAATAATGCAGACCTACAAACTATTTTGTTCCGTTACTTGAAAAAAAAATGCATTTGCCTGATTTGGAATAGATAGCCTTTGCGGAGTCAGCCTGATCAAACCTAATCGAATGAGGTGTGTGTGTGTGTGTGTGTGTGTGTGTGTGTGTGTGTGTGTGTGTGTGTGTGTGTGTGTGTGTGTGTGTGTGTGTGTGTGTGTGCAGCCTTTGGTTGCCGGGATGATCCTAAATGGCCAAATGGAAGAAAAGTAACACGTCCCCGTGTTGGTCGTTGGAAATAGACGTTAGGTGACTAATAAGGTCTCGCTCGGGTGGCCGCGGGTGGTTGCCACTGGCGACTAGGGAGGGGAGGACTTAAGCAAAAGGCAAGGACGACGAGTAATGACACGGAAGGACATCGTTGTTGATTCTCTGGTTACTAGTCCAGAATGAAGATAAATGTAGTTGGAAACACTTAAATGTGGGTATGGGGCATGACGTCAGAGGAGTGACGCGTCACTTCTCCGACGCCATGCCGTCTTGTGTGTGTGTGCGTGTGCGTGTGTGTGTGTGTGTGTGTGCGTGTGTGCGTGTGTGCCGCGCCTCCTCACCAAGTCCCAGGCCATGGTCAAATAGGGATGAAGAGTCATTTTTAAGCCTCTGGTGTCGTGTTTTCGGGGCTAGGTGGGTCTCAGAGTGGTGAAGGTTCAACACTGGTTCATTCAGAGATACAAGGCAAGGACGGGCACTGTGGAGGTGGTTCATGATGAAGCCTCACCTGGATCCTGTAAACCTGCAGTCTGTGCCGGTACGGATAATGGTAAACAACCCACGCCTACCGGGTCTGATTTACTCAGGTAAACCTTCAGCCCGTATGGGCCTGACTTATCTCCGGCTCCTCCTCGCTGAGTGTCGAGGTGTCCCTGAGCAAGGCACCTCACCCTGACTGCTCCTGACGAGCTGGCTGTCTTCCTGCGTGGTTGACTCCGCCATGAATGTGGGAAAGAATGGTTATAAGTCGCTTTTTGGATAGAAGCGTCAGCAAAATCCCCTAAATGCAAATAATGTAAATGAAGCACGCTCCGTGATCCATGTTCAAACCCATATCAGCCTGCAGAGCCTCGTCCTGTAAGCAGCTCTCTGATTCGCTGTGGGCCAGACAGCAGCTGTACGCTCACCCTCCGACCCCCACTATGCGCTGGAGCTCTGGTACCCCCCAAAGCTGGCCTTCACGCGCCCCTCGCCTCCTGCTAATCAGGGCTCCACTCCGCTGACAGATGAGTCAGCGCCCGGTCACTCAGAGCAGGAGGTCTGGGCCCCTGGTTATCTGATGATCCCCATGTCTCTGGGATTACCAGAATGAGGGATGAGCACATGCAGAAAATGTTTCAGGGAATGTGAATCTCCTTAATCTGATGAACAAGAGGAGTGTGTGGAAAACACCACACCTCAGCTTCTCTGCAGGTCATTGAAGAACTTTTGTGACTAGACCACGTCACACACTCCAGATACTTTTTCCACGGCGCCAACACGGGGAGAAAGGCCAAAGCATGAGTGCAACACATAAGTCTGTCTGGAAAATCCTCCTTTTTGAACTAGAATGACTCATCCTACTGTCCCTCCTCCACCTCCTCCGCCTCCACCACTTTTCTGCTCTGCCCCTCCCTCTTATGAGCATTAACAAACCCCTTGTTCATCTATCCCCATGCGTCTGCCTCCCCCTGCCTCCCTCCCTCCCCCCCCTCCCTCCCTCCCTCCCTCCCTCCCCCTCCCTCCATCTCTCCCCTCCCTCCACCTCCCTCCCTCTCTCCCCTCCCTCCCCCTCCCTCTCTCCCTCTCCCTCTCCCTCTCTCCCCCTCCCTCCTTCTCTCTCTCCCTCCCTCCCTCTCTGACTCTATTACTCCCCCTCCCTCTCGAGCCTAAGCCCCCTTACTGTCTCCCTCTGTGAGGGCGTGTGTGTTTCACAGTGTGTGTTTCATGGTGTGTGTGTGTGTGTGTGTGTGTGTGTGTGTGCCCTTCAGAGTGTGAGTGTGTGATTTGTTTTTAATGAATAAATCCCTGGTTTCAAATTGTGAGTTCATCCTTAGCCTGCTTGAGTGTCTTTATGTCCAGTATATATGCACACACGCACACACACACACACACACGCACACACACACGCACGCACGCACACGCACGCACAATGGGGGTGGTGATCCTTTTGTGTAACGGTCAAAGTCATATTTGAGGCATAATGACTTTAGTGCTGTGTGTGTGATTGTGTGTGTGTGTGTGTGTGTGTGTGTGTGTGTGTGATTGTGTGTGTGTGTGTGTGTGTGTGATTGTGTTTGAGTGTGTGTGTGTGTGTGTGTGTGTGTGTGTGTGTGTGTGTGTGTGTGTGTGTGTGTGTGTGTGTGAGTGTGTGTGTGTGTGTGTGTGTGCGGGGGGGGGGGGTAGAACAACATAGAGGGAAGAGAGAGAGGGGAAGAAAGAAGGTGAGAGTGTGAGAGTGATGTGGAGAGAGAGTGAGAGAGTGATGTGGAGAGAGAGTGATGTGGAGATTGAGAGTGAGAGGGATGTGGAGGGTGGATGAAGCGAGAGAGGGAGAGAGAGAGAGAGAGTGATGGGTGTGGAGAGAGTGAGATAGATAGATAGATAGATAGATAGATAGATAGATAGATAGATAGATAGATAGATAGATAGATGTGTAGAGGGAGAGTGAGAGAGAGAGAGAGAGAGAGAGAGATGGATGTGGAGAGATGAGACGGAGACATAGATTGCCTGCTGCATTCCTCCATCCTGTACGATGGGTCCTCTCCTCCAGGCCAGCTGTTAACCCCCGTGCCAGGCTATCATTTACATTCAGTGATGAAGAATCCATCTTCATTTATGCGATCATCATGCAATGCTAATTATGACACATATTCGTACGCATGAGGGAGGGGGGGGGGGATTCATTAGTGATCATAAGTGGAAAATCCATAATCTCAAATCTGAATAATATCTTCTAAATCATTTGGAAAAGGCCTACCCGAGGATATGAAGAGTTAAAGGGGACATATTATACCACCAGGTGTGAGTGAGATTAGCCGTTACAAGCAATTATGCAAATGTACAGCTTCTGACATCACAGGTGAGCGTATCCACCTAGATGTACGACGGATAGATGAGCAACGTTGGTAACGGCCCACTGGGTAGGCTGGTTGACTGATCCATCCAGCACACCTCCAGGTGGACACGCCCACCTCTGATGTCAGAAGCTGCACATTTTCAAAACAACTTATAACGGCTAATCTCACTCACACCTGGTGGTATAACATGTCCCCTTTAAGTCAATGCTCGCTGCCAGTACTCGGAGTAAAACGGAGACAAGCAGCAGAAGTCCCCCCCCCCCCCCCCCTCTAGATGACGGGGGAGCGACGGCACGACCGGAACTCAAACACGGAGCGGACTGGAAGAGAGAGATAGAGGGAGGGAGGGAGGGAGGGAGGGAGGGAGGAGAGATAGAGGGAGGGAGGGAGGGAGGGAGGGAGGAGAGATGGAGGGAGGGAGGGAGGGAGGAGAGATGGAGGGAGGGAGGGAGGGAGGGGAGATGGAGGGAGGGAGGGAGGGAGGGAGGGAGGGAGGAGAGATGGAGGGAGGGAGGGAGGGAGGGAGGGGAGATGGAGGGAGGGAGGGAGGGAGGAGCGATGGAGGGAGGGAGGGAGGGAGGGAGGGAGGGAGGAGAGATGGAGGGAGGGAGGGAGGGAGGGAGGGAGGAGAGATGGAGGGAGGAAGGGAGGGAGGGAGGGGAGATGGAGGGAGGGGAGATGGAGAGAGGAAGCGGCTGGAACCTGAACACGATTGTCTGGAGAACCTGTGAATAAACAAGTATAATGTTGAAAATGAAAAATTCACCACAAGTTTCCAGAGAGAGAGAGAGGGAGAGAGAGAGAGAGAGAGAGAGAGAGAGGGAGAGGGGGTGAGGTGAGGCGGGAGACGGAACAGATGGGGGGGAGGTGGAGCCCCAGAACCTGGAGGGAGTCGTACCGGCAGCAGATGGCACGCCCCGCCCTGTGACCGACCCCCACTGCCAAGCGTCAGGGCTCACCCTGTTGGGCGGGCGGGGCGGAGGGCGGGGACACACACACACACACACAAATGACCATACACACACACACACACACACACACACACACACAAACTCAAACTCACCAGCCATAATGCACTTTTAGTTTCCCGCTACATTGTTGAATTGGATCTCTGATTGCAGTGCAATGCAGTGACCCCGAATGTTTCCTTTCTGGGTCATTCTCATGTTTGGCAAAGTGTTTGCTTTGTTTTGGACGCAAATTCATAGCTTTTTTCTTCGTATTGTGTGTTTATGAATGTAGTTCTTTGTGTTAGTAGATCGATGTGGGTGTGTGTGGTTCTTTCTGTCTCCGTGAAGGTATGTGTGTGCGGTGTGTGTTGAGGGGAAAGGGGGGATGCTCAGTTGTTTGTCTGTGTGCGAATCTGCGTGAATGTGTCATCTGTGTGGATGTGTTTGTTCATTATTTTACACACAGTGTGTACAAACAGTGTGTATTCACATTGTTGCATTCGGACAATGATTGTGCCTTGGCGTGTGTAGGCGTGTGGGTGTGTTAGTGCGGTCCATGTGTCAAACCACCTGTGTGTGCTAGTGGGCATGGAAGTGTGATTGGTTACACGCGTGTCCCCTGCACAGAGCGCTCCATTGTCATCGATTACAAGCCGTGAAACGAACCAATCAGGGCGACCGGTAATGCGCCGCATCACTTTGCTGCTCTTTCGCTCTCGCTGCCTGTCTCTCTGCCTGTCTCCCTCCCTCCCCCTCCTCTTCTGGTGAGTTTCTATGTTTAGCCTCTGGCTCATCTCTCCTCCTCCTCCTCCTCCTCCTCCTCCTCCTCCTCCTCCCCCCCCCTGCTGGGCTGTATCCCACTCAACATCTTCTCTCCGTCACGAACCGATTCTGTCGCAAATTCATAAGTCTGTTTAGTTTCACTCTCACGCTGCTCTCTGTAGTATCTCATAAATCTGTAATTATCGAATAAGTCTTTAATTAGGATTACTGTGCTAATTACCGTTAAATATCACAGCGGAAAAAACACCTGAGTCTGGCAGCCGAATCAAACGTTCTAGTGACCGGTTCTGCGTTCTGCAGGTTCCATCCAGCGGCTGGACAACCCCCCCCCCCACGTCATTGAATGACCTTCAACTGAGAATCAGTTGATTTTCTTTCCCTGAGGGACAAAACTACAATCGTCGCGTAGGGTCGAGGTGGGCAAAGGGACCCCAGTCGTCATGTGACCGGCAGGCCGCCATGTAAACGTGAAAGCTGCGAGCTGCTAACCCTAACCCTGTCTACGGAGACGGGCTGGAATCCATCGACGTTTGAACACAACTCAACAGCGGTGTTTTTGGGGGCAGAGGACAAGAAAAAATATTTTTGCTGATTTGGTTTTAGTTCTATAAATGAGCTAATGGTGGCAAACTGTAGTCCCCCTACTTTTTCCGTGATCTTTGCGTCTCACCACATTGCTCTGTGATTTTCTGATTGAGTCGGCGCCCTGTCCCTGAGGCTAGAATGGAGTGTAAGAATAAATAGTTTCTGTTTAGGTTCCTGTTATTCTCCAGGTGACATATTTACATATTATTCTGCTTTCTATATTTGATAACCCTGTTGTGGAGCTCTCTCTCTCTCTCTCTCTCTCTCTCTGTCTCTCTCTCTCTCTCTCTCTCTCTCTCTCTCTCTCTCTCTCACTCACTCACTCACTCACTCACTCACTCAGTCTGGTGATTGCTCCTTCCCTCGGGAGGCTCATGTGTCTCCTGGTTGGTGTGGGGGAGGAGGGAGAAGTGAGAGAGGAGGGAGAGAGAGAAGGGGGAGAGAGAACAGCGGAGAGAGACAAGAGGAGAGGAGGGATGAAAGAGGGAGGAGAATAATGAACAGATTGGAGTGACAGAGGAGAAGAGAGGACAATACAACATACAGCAAAAAGGTAGAGAGAGAGCGCACAGGTATGAATGTGTACGTCTGTGCCCGAGTGCAGGGGTGTGAATGTGTGTCTGTGTGTGTGTTTGTGCGTGAGTGCATGTGCATGTTTGTGTGTGTCTGTGAGCGAGTCTGTGTGTGTGTCTGTGCTTCAGTGCACATATGTGAATGTGTGCGTCTGATCGTGTGTCTGTGTGCATGTCTGTGCATAAATGTTTCCGCCTGTGTGTGTGTCCGTGCGCAGGTCTGTGTGCGAGAGCGTGCGTGAGGCAAAATTGAGTTTTAAACACTGCATATATTCAGATAGCCCTTAGAGGATTCCTCAGATCTGTTGTGTTATTAAAGAGAGAGAGGCGGTGTGTGTGTGTGTGTGTGTATGGGGGGGGAAGTGAGACACAGACTGAGAGAAAGTGGAACAGAGAGCGAGAGAGAGAGAGAGAGAGAGAGAGAGAGAGAGAGAGAGAACATAGAGGAACAGATTCAAAAAAGAGTTGCTCTCTCAAGTTGCAGCGGCGGCCTTTCCACCGCAACTCAAACCTCTCCGCCGTCCCCCTGAATAATTCATCTCACATGATCACAATATGGGGACACAGACCAGTGCCCCCCCCCCCCACCCCCACACACACCCCAACACAACCTTTCAACCCACACCCGACCCCGTCCTCATCCTCCTCCCTTTGTAGTTATGTGCTCCCCTCCCTCCCTCCCTCCCTCCCTCCCTCCCTGCTCCCGCTCTCTCTCTCCCTCTCCTTTTCTCCTGGTTGACGTCACTGTGCTGAGAGCAGCCAATGAGCTTGCGGCATGCCTCTGTGCTGCTCTGTGAGTGGCTGCTCCTGCACCCTCCTCCCTCCTCCACCCAGCGCGGTGTTATTAGCCAGCGGACGGAGGGAACCACAACACACTCCGGCAACGCACGCTCTCTCATCGCACGCCGCTATCCTGTCGCCTGGAGGGGGGCGGGAACACACAGACGCACAAACAAACACACACAGGTGCAAGCACACACGCATCCACACGCACACACACACACACACACACACACACACACACACACGTCCACACGCGCATGCAACCGCGAGAGAGACGGAGAGATTTGAAAGACAGGGTGAGTGTGTTTCGTTATCTGGGAACCGAGCGGGAAAAGTGTTTGAGGTGTGGGGTGTGTTTAGTCCCTCGCCGTCACGATTCTCCGGCGGTGATTCAACCTTTATCTCCTCTTCTCCTCTGCGGTGTGATCCGGTCCTGGTCAACAGTTTGCCCTCGTTTCTCCTCCCCCCGTCCCCTCTCCGTAACTCTGCTGTCCCTTCTCCCCTCATCCGTCATCACCTCCTCCACACCTCTCCGTCTTCCTGTCCCGTCTCCCTAACCCCGCCTCCACCCAGACAGGCAAATGCTGGCCACACCGCCCAGGGGCACTTCAACTCCCGCTACACCACCGGCACCCAGCAGGGCGGGCACCAGTGACGGTGTCAGAGGACCAACCACCCCCCCCCGGGTAGCACCAACCCTGTCCCTCCCCCCCCCAGCAGGGCTCCGGGACCCCCACCCCCCCGCCCCAGCGCAGTGGGCCCGGGCATGGGCTGCTCCTCGGGTCGCCAGCCCCCGGCGACGGTCCTCCACCCCGACCTGGTCTGCGTGGACCACGGACCGCCCCACGGGGACCGGGACCCCTACGGCTCGGGAGGAGGGGGAGACGGCGAGGACGACGACGGAGGAGGAGGAGGAGGAAGAGGAGGAGGGAGTGGCGGGGAGGAAGGGAGCCGAGGGGGAGGAGGAGACGACGGGGACGACGGGGACGACGACGAAGGCGGCGGCGACGGCGGCGGCGACGACGCAGGCGCCCGGGGGGCGATGCAGGGCGACCGCGGCCTGAGACCTACCCCCGCCGCCGCGTTGCACACGCTGGAGCGCCTGGCCCAGGCCACGGGCGGCACGGAGAAGTCGTGGTACCGCTGCGTCTTCCCGTTCGGCGTGATCTCGCTGGTGATCGGCGTGGCGGGCACCGGCGTGACCTTCAGCTTCAACACGCTGCTGCAGACCAAGGTCGTGTCGGTGGCGCTGCTGTGCGCCGGCGTCGCCATGCTGCTCACCGCCGCCGCCTGCTGGCGGGCACACCGCCGCCGCCGCCGCGAGAAGAAGGAGGGCGGCTTCTTCTGCTCCGAGCAGGGGACGCTGTGAGGGGGGGGCGGAGCCAGAGGGGTAGAGCCAGAGGGGCGGAGCCAGAGGGGCGGGGCCAGGCGCGGAGGGACGCTGTGATGGAGGACCGGGCGGGACCAGGGGCGGGGCCGGGGGCGGAGCCAGAGGGGTGGAGCCAGAGGGGTGGAGCCAGAGGGGCGGGGCCGGGGGCGGAGCCAGAGGCCGGAGGGGCGGGGAGACGGAGGTGTAGCGCGGGCGTTGATGGACGGAGGGTGGGGGGGTTCTGTTGAAGGATGGATTACACGACCTCTGGATCAATAATCTCGACCTCTGGATTAGTGATCCCAGGTGCAGACCCCCGGCCCTTCGGTTCGGGTCCCGGGGGGGGGGCGGCAGTGATGAGGTCGGACCAGGAGCCAGAGGAGGGGAGGGCCCCTGAGGGCCGACCAGCCGGGTCAGTCCTGCTCACCCCCTGCTGATGGAGCGGCCAATCAGCACCAGCTGGCCTCCCCCGGCACCCCCCCTCGCTCCCCGGCCCTTGATGTGTTGTTTCTGTTTCCTATTGATCGCTGTTCCCGGATCAATCAACCTGAATGATTCCGGCCGCCGCTGGTGGGATAATCCCCGGGGGCTGGAGACATCTCCATTTCCCAAGGATTCGCTCTTCTTTAGTTTGCAGAGGGGGGGTGGGAGTATGGAGTAATGTTACAGGGTCCCCTGATGGAGCTAACTGTCTTAACTCAGAGGGTCCCCTGACGGGGCTAACTGTCTTAGCTCAGAGGGTCCCCTGACGGAGCTAACTGTCTTAACTCAGAGGGTCCCCTGATGGGGCTAACTGTCTTAACTCAGAGGGTCCCCTGATGGAGCTAACTGTCTTAACTCAGAGGGTCCCCTGATGGAGCTAACTATCTTAACTCAGAGGGTCCCCTGATGGAGCTAACTGTCTTAACTCAGAGGGTCCCCTGACGGAGCTAACTGTCTTAACTCAGAGGGTCCCCTGACGGAGCTAACTGTCTTAACTCAGAGGGTCCCCTGACGGAGCTAACTGTCTTAACTCAGAGGGTCCCCTGACGGAGCTAACTGTCTTAACTCAGAGGGTCCCCTGATGGGGCTAACTGTCTTAACTCAGAGGGTCCCCTGATGGCGCTAACTGTCTTAACTCAGAGGGTCCCCTGATGGAGCTAACTGTCTTAACTCAGAGGTTCACCTGATGAACCTCTGAGCCTGCTGGGCTGATGGAGACTTTATCAAAACCCCACGAGTGGATCGGTGGACTTTACAGCGCAGTGCTCACATTAACCACAGACTAAAAGGCAAAGGAACCTGCTAACTCATATCTCATCATGTCTCATCATCTTCGGTCAATTCAGTCTGCTCCGGGATTGAGACACTTGACTCTGCGGTCTACCATCACTGACGGCCAGCCCCTTGAGCAAGGCACCGGCCTCCCCTGGCTCCTCCAGACCACAGCAGACGAATGTTTCGCCTCGCTCAGTCACACACGCCTCGCTCTCACACACACACTCACACAAACACACACTCACTCAAAAAAAACGAAAACCACCAAATCCAATTTCAGGTGGAAATGGCTCCACCGATATCGTGGGGGAGCCCCTTATATTGTCTCTCCCTCCCTCCCTCCCCCTCCTCGCCTCCCCACCCTTGGCTGAACCTACCGACTCCACCGCGATCAGCTGCCACGCCCTCCTCCTCCCTTCACCCTGGGGGGTCCAGCCATTGGTGGGGACCAGGTTGAGGCTGTCTGTGTGCCTCTGTGTGTGACTCTCTCACCCTGGGGGGTCCAGCCATTGGTGGGGACCAGGTTGAGACTGTCTGTGTGCCTCTGTGTGTGACTCTCTCACCCTGGGGGGTCCAGCCATGGTGGGGAACAGGGTGAGACCTCGTGTGTCTCTGTGTGTGACTCTCTCACTCTGGGCACGGGTTCAACCAAAACCTGGCCTGGAACCAACTGAAACCGGACCGGTTCCTCGCAGTGGGAAGGTCCTGGGAGTGAGTGGCAGTTGTACTGGCGTATAGTAGCTGCCCTACTATGTTTGACCCAATGTTAGTTTTCCGTTGGGCGGACGATTCCGTATTGAACGTACATTAATACGGACCGCGATACCTTAGGGTGCCGCACTGCTATTTGTATAAAATGTATTAAATTCAGTTGATATTATTTTCAAAACTCACCACCAGGTGCGAGTGTGATTAGCCGTCACAAGCCGTTAAAAACAAGCCCCGCCGCGTGACTAAGTGACATCACAAGTGGACGCGTCCCCCCAGATGCATGCTGGGTAGATTAATCAACCAGCCTACCCGGTGGACTGTAGCAACTGGTAGACGTATTCAGCACTCGTACCAACAACTGGTGGTAAAATAGATTAACATCTAGGATCAGGTTGTTCCTGCATCAGCACTGATGAGTATTGATTGATCAATAAACCGTACAGTGGACCTTAGTATCTAGAATTGTAGTCTGGGGTACGACCCTGCGAGCTGTAGCTATGTTGTGGTGATTCATGATCATTGATGCATATCTGCTCCATAACATTACTGTAGGAGTGACGTTTTTTCAGCGATGATGATACTGATGATTGTGTGTGTGTGTGTGTGTGTGTGTGTGTGTGTGTGTGTGTGTGTGTGTGTGTGTATTCAGTTCATTCTCTCTCTCTCATTCTCTTTTGTGTGCATAAACACGAACCATCAGTTACTCTAATCAAACTAGTCATTTGTTAATAGAGGATTATGTTTAATCCACACAACCTATACAGAATGATCCTACTTTACATTGCATTGGATACTGCTACTGCTGAATAGCATTAAAATATGTTTGTTTCATTCATTTATATGCTATTCAGTGTCTCCCTGTTGATTTAACATTTCAGTGAATGTCAAACGTCCTTGTTCACAGTGAAATTTATCTTTGTGTTGAAATTAGGTCATTGAGCATTGAATAGTTTTGATATAAGGTTATGAGATTGTACGGCTATACACCATGACTTAAGCTCAGTCAAGGTAGATCTCTGTTTAACTTGTAGGGTAGTTACACATCTCTGCATATGATGTTGTTTTCTAATCCGTAGCACATTTTCTTATCATTTCACTTTGTTCTAGCGTTTTTTTTATCAAAGATGAAGTTGTAGCATTTTGTATTTCTCTCTCTCCTTTCCCTCTCCCCCTCCACCTCTCCCTCTCTCTCCCTCTCTCCTCCCCTCTCTCTCTCTCTCTCTCTCCCTCTAAGTGGTGGTGATCCACTCGCTGTGGGATGAGGCATGGCTCTGCTTTCTGTGAGTGCCTTTCTAATCAGCGTTGGTGTGTCTCTGTAATGGTTCAGTCCAGTGGTGTGCCACAACCAGTGCCAGTAATCAGAGTGACCAAGGCGACACTGATGTGAATCACTGGGTTCACGCTCAGTGTGGATGTGTCAATCAATGTGCATGAGATACTTTAGATCAAAATCGACAACTGTCATATTTACAATTCATGTGTTGTACTTAAAAATGACCAAAAGATACCTAGCCATGTCGAGGTGTATATTTTATTTTTTCTCTGTCTGTAACTCTCTCTTTCTTAAATGTCCCTAAGATTGTACTTCTTTGCTGTTTACTGTACATTGATAGAAATATATTTGTTAATACTGGATTAAATACTGAATTTAACATTCAATACTGGGCTTTGTTTCTATAATAGTTGGATTGTCATATTCTATCCACTTAGGCAACATTCAAGTTACAGGCCATCATCTGATTGGGTTATTGGTTTCTGGTTTGGGTCCACTTGATTCAGTTTGCTGTCCAAGATTGAAAATGAATAAAAATGATTTGTACATACGGAGGCATTGTGAACCATGGTCAGAAATATCAGATTAAAAATAAAAAACTGAATTGTAAATGTGAATGTAATTCACAAGTAGCATAAAATAGCTCAGACAGCACAAAACCTGCAGCAATGCAATTAAAGTCAAAAGTCATTGACTTTGATTCACTAGTCTTTACAAGGTACGAGTGATAGGACATGTATGTAGGGTAACACGTCTTTTGGGTAAGTAGAGTTACATGCCATTTTAGGTTACATGTTTGTAGTGTTATACAACTAACATGTTTGTAGTGTTACAATTAAGTAGTTGTTAAGTATATTCGTTACAAGTGTACAGAGTTACAAGTCTTCACAAGTTACAAGTCAAGTTACACATTACTAGTCACACCTCAGAACAGAATGATAAGCGAGGTATGAATTTGTAAAAGCATGGTAAATACAAACAAGAGAGAGGGAGATGTTGAGTTACATTTAAATGGAGGTAGAAGTGAGAGAGAAAGACAGAGCACGTCCTGAGACGATGGCTGAGGCACGGTGTGTAACACTGTATGGAAAACCTATTAAATTACAACTCGTTAATTTCATTAAGGCTCCGTGATTGAGTCAGACCTGGAATAGCAGAGAACAGATGTTATGGTCTGCCAGTGGCGCAACAGAATGCTGCTATTTATTGTAATAATGTTTCTGTACAGGAATGATAGCAGTGCTAAGGATGTAAAGATGAACATTAAAGTACTCAGACTTCATTATCTGATAACACATAACAGTAAAGATACAATAATTTACCATTAATTGAGATTGCTTTATGCACCAATAAACATTAACTAACAGATTATTAACAGTTAGTTCATGCTCCATTCATCATTAACTAATGTAAACATTTACCATTGTAAACTAAGGTATTCATCTATCCATTATTTTATATGGGTAGGGTAACCAGGGAAACGGGTTACATTGGCGGTAAACACTGCATTTGTGTAAGGTGTTTCAGTAAGGGATTTGAGATAGCTGTACAACAAAAAGCTTCTAGACCTCCCCAAACATGGCCCCATTTTCAGTATGGCAATCACAATTTTCCCACTGAGATATTTCCGTTATTCGACTGAATATTGTTCGCCGACAGCAGAGGTCAGAGTCCGTAGGTGATGGAGTGTTTCAAGGTCGGCTCCAGAGATGGCTTCTCTGTATATATCCCCAGGGGGCCTGGTGGGATCGGTGCTGGGTTCCGATATCCATACTTCCATGAGTACACTTAAACATAGTACACTATCCACACTCACTAAGGACATTTTACGATGTCAGTGTTGTTCCAAATCCAATACTCCGTGGTGCACTTATCGGAAATCACGATCGCGGCTGCAGCAGCGGCTCGTCACTCGTCAAAAACATTCTGCTTTGAACGGTGAACCCTTTACTCCTAGCTGCTATAAAAAGCTAGGAATCCATAAAAGCTACAAAATGTCTCCTTTAATGCAGGCTATATTTTTCGAGCTGAGCTGCTGGCTCAGCCTGGCTCCGCTTCTTCCGCTACGTAGCAAAGATGGCTGCCGTCGAGTGCAAAAAGTGTACATCGTTCCACACTTAGCGCTCAGACTGTTTTGAAGGAACCATCCGGGTCCTTTCAGTACGGTGCGGCACAGGAAGTGATCTGAGTTCCAACCCTGGGCTCATATCAGTTAGTGTTTGAGTCCCACTTCTGTCGCACCGTAGCCTCTGCTATTTCTTTCTGTCCAATAAGTTTGTCCTACTCGAGTTCAAACCTTATTCGTCTGGTTATTTGATCATTCATTTTAATGAGTGTGCTTTTATTTCAGTTCAGAAGCCTATACTGGACGTGGACTCATCATCATAAGCAACTTGGATATTACAGAATAATTTCTCGCTTGTGGAGTTTCTTGAATAACAAATGCAATGGATGCTATTCTATTGTATTAGTTTGTAATTACTAAAAATTGTGTCCCCACTCTGCGAATGTAGGCCCATTGAAGCTACCCACAAACCCTTGGGATATGTTATAAGTTCACTAATAGGATTTTTCAAAATACAGCCACCATTGGGGTGGCAAGTGGCTCAGGAGGTAGAGCAGGTTGCTAGTTTGATCCCCGGCTCCTCGAAGCCGAGCGTTGAGGTGTCTCCCTGAGCAAGGCACCTCACCCTGACTGCTCCCGACGAGCTGGCTGTCGTCTCGAATGGTTGACCCCGCTGTCGGTGTGTGAAAGTGTCCTTAAATGGGTGAATGTTAGGTAATATTGTAAAGTGCTGGTAAAAAAGTGCTATATAAATGCAGTCCATTTATCAATTACCATTGAGAGGTTTGGTGTAGGGAAGCTGGGAGATCTCGAAAATGAAGAGGTGGTGACAGAGAGGACACGTCGTCAATGAACCAGTTAAAAAATGTTCTTCTGGAGAACATTCCTTGATATATGACAGGGTGTCTTAAGGGGAAGTTATACCGCTAGCGATACATTGAATATTAGCATGAGATACTTGCAAATATATAAAGAAAATGGTTTTGTTGTTTTAGTTTTGGCTATGAACAATAGTAAAAAAAAAAAACGTCCACCTTAATAATAAAAGGATGAATCTCACAACCTGTATGAACATTTTCTGTAAATCTTTTAATGACTAAAATCATCACAGCACCAGCCATGTTGTCACTCAGCTCTGAGTCATTTCAACCCCCATTGAATATTCGTGTTTAAACCAAACAACATTAGTAATAAATAGTTTGTAAACCACTGATATAAAGTACAGGGGTCTTAGCCGGTATTAAGGTTGTTTATGCTCACACACACACACAAGAAGAGAGTTCTATTTCCTGCTTCATTCACAGAAAAGACTAAATGACCGCAGGACTCCACAAACACAACATGTCCATTTGATAGTCGACAGGCGGTAAAGTCAACAAGCAGCGGGGTCTGTCCGTGCTACAGCTCCCCTGCCCTCGGCCTTTTACACATGATCTGCTCAGGCTGTTTCTTCCGCTCGCCCAAAAAATATTAGCATTCTGTTACATTTTCCTTCCCCTCCGTTTTCCTCTCATGTTAATGTTCTAATGCTATCCTTGTCCGTTCTGTATCTCTCTCCTGTGAGTGTATGTTCAAGATATCAGCCTCCTTTTATCTTCTCTTCATCCTTCTACAACTCTCCCCTCTCCTTCCTACTTCCTTATCTCCTCTCCTTCCCCCTCCTCTCCTCTCCTCTCTCCTCTCATCTCTTCCCTCATGGGGCATGGGGTTTTCAATTTGTTTTTCACTTCTGCTGTTTCTGTGTTTTTTTTTCAATAATCCTGTCATTAGCAATTAGCAATTAGTTTGATCCCCGGCTCCTCGTAGCCGAGCGTTGAGGTGTCTCCCTGAGCAAGGCACCTCACCCTGACTGCTCCCGACGAGCTGGCTGTCGTCTCGAATGGTTGACCCCGCTGTCGGTGTGTGAAAGTGTCCTTAAATGGGTGAATGTTAGGTAATATTGTAAAGTGCTGGTAAAAAAGTGCTATATAAATGCAGTCCATTTATCAATTACCATTGAGAGGTTTGGTGTAGGGAAGCTGGGAGATCTCGAAAATGAAGAGGTGGTGACAGAGAGGACACGTCGTCAATGAACCAGTTAAAAAATGTTCTTCTGGAGAACATTCCTTGATATATGACAGGGTGTCTTAAGGGGAAGTTATACCGCTAGCGATACATTGAATATTAGCATGAGATACTTGCAAATATATAAAGAAAATGGTTTTGTTGTTTTAGTTTTGGCTATGAACAATAGTAAAAAAAAAAAACGTCCACCTTAATAATAAAAGGATGAATCTCACAACCTGTATGAACATTTTCTGTAAATCTTTTAATGACTAAAATCATCACAGCACCAGCCATGTTGTCACTCAGCTCTGAGTCATTTCAACCCCCATTGAATATTCGTGTTTAAACCAAACAACATTAGTAATAAATAGTTTGTAAACCACTGATATAAAGTACAGGGGTCTTAGCCGGTATTAAGGTTGTTTATGCTCACACACACACACAAGAAGAGAGTTCTATTTCCTGCTTCATTCACAGAAAAGACTAAATGACCGCAGGACTCCACAAACACAACATGTCCATTTGATAGTCGACAGGCGGTAAAGTCAACAAGCAGCGGGGTCTGTCCGTGCTACAGCTCCCCTGCCCTCGGCCTTTTACACATGATCTGCTCAGGCTGTTTCTTCCGCTCGCCCAAAAAATATTAGCATTCTGTTACATTTTCCTTCCCCTCCGTTTTCCTCTCATGTTAATGTTCTAATGCTATCCTTGTCCGTTCTGTATCTCTCTCCTGTGAGTGTATGTTCAAGATATCAGCCTCCTTTTATCTTCTCTTCATCCTTCTACAACTCTCCCCTCTCCTTCCTACTTCCTTATCTCCTCTCCTTCCCCCTCCTCTCCTCTCCTCTCTCCTCTCATCTCTTCCCTCATGGGGCATGGGGTTTTCAATTTGTTTTTCACTTCTGCTGTTTCTGTGTTTTTTTTTCAATAATCCTGTCATTAGCAATTAGCCTAATCATCGTGAAGCCGTGCAAGGTGCTGCTAATAAGGTGCCTAATTACGGTGGTGTCACGACTCGCTTCAGTTACTTTATCAGCTGCATCGTTCTGAAGAGCAATACTTCTTCCTCAAAACAAGCACGTAGTTGTACCCAACAGACTAGCATTTGGCCAGTTGTACCCAACAGAATAGCATTTGGCCAGTTGTACCCCACAAACTAGCATTTGGCCAGTTGTACCCCACAGACTAGCATTTGGCCAGTTGTACCCAACAGAATAGCATTTGGCCAGTTGTACCCCACAGACTAGCATTTGGCCAGTTGTACCCAACAGAATAGCATTTGTCCAGTTGTACCCCACAGACTAGCATTTGGCCAGTTGTACCCAACAGACTAGCATTTGGCCAGTTGTACCCAACAGGCTAAATTTGGCCAGTTGTACCCAACAGTTTTACCCAACAGGTTAGCATTTGGCCAAAAAATATGTAAGATCTGTGTTTTTTAACAGAGACATGCGGTCATGGTTGATTATTTCATAATCACTCATCATACTGTACTGTTCAGGAGCACGGGAGAAATACTATACTATATTGTAACGGATCTAGGTTAATGTTATGGGGCTTTATTACTGATCTGGGTTAATGTCCAGTCTTCGTGGTGGGTTCGCCCTTTGTTGGTGTAAAATAAAATGGTAGAGGTGGTTATTTTCTATATATTCAAGCTATATACAGATTGATATTTATTTGTTATCATACGATATGCCTTGTTTGCTGGGGGTGTCTCCTTTAGTGGGGCGGTTAGGCAGAGGAGAAACCAGAAAAGTCTTTGTTCCAAAGTCCTTGGAGACTAGCTGTATTTATTTGACAGTAGAGAACCAAAAACGGATGATCTTCTATCTTAAAGTGTTCAGAGTCTTGGAAGAAGAAGGAGAAGAACGAGGCGTCACCATCCATCTTCTGTTGGAGGGGCTGGCGCCGAGGATCTCTTTGGCCTCTCTTCCTCCGTGGTCCCCAGAGAAACGTATCACAAGAAGATCCCTCCCTATCAATGCACAGTTTTTTACCACCCCCCCCATTCTTTCCTCAGTCCCTCCATCCCCCTCTTGACAGAAGGAAGTTTGTTTCTACCGTTCTACCTCAGAGAGGCCTTACTGCCTGTTGTCGCTCCAGGCTGACACATCCAACAATGATGGGACTCTACTTTGTATAGTTTTATACAAAATAAATACAATTTTAAACAACTGTAACAAATTATTCTGATAAAATGCATCTTGGCCCTTTCCCACTCGAACAAGTGGAACCACTTCTGTTCGTAGGTACAGCCCATTAACCCAAAAGAATGAGATCCGTGTCATCCCTGACCAGGAGGTAGAGACAGTGTAAGGCCTGACCAGGTCTCTAGCTCACTCTCAAGACCCCTGGAACCCCAGGTCACCTGCTAATTACTAGAGCCTGCAAACGGATCATTGTGGAGGACCTAAGGCCCTGATTCATATAAAAACGAAATAATGAAATATAACACGTTTCAGCAAACGCTCGTATGGGTCGTTGGGGTCAGATTAACAAACCGCCCATTCTGTCTTCTGGTCGGAGATCACATTCAGCATCTCAGACCCTCTCTGAAAAGTTTAGCAATTAAACCAACTATTTGCTGAGTTGAAGAGCTGCCGAGCGATAGAAGTGAACCCACACATGGGTTTGGAGGTTTCGGAAGGCCAAGGGGAACCGTTACCAATTTATTAAAAAGCAAGAGTATTTGCCAGGATTTTCCAAAGAAAAGAACTTCGGAGAAGCTTTTTCCACAAGTCACCAAAGTCGTTATGGCTGAGTTACTCTGTTTTGATTCCTTGAAAAGGCAAAATCCAAACCCCCATAACAACCTTTAAACCGTTATTATTCTTGAGATGGAAGCCTAGTGATATAAATTATTCTTAACTAGACATTTCACCAAGACACCATTTCCTCCGCTTTCTTCAGAGGAGAGCTTCCCCAAAGATCGTCGTGTATAACCACGTTTTATATCATATTTTGTACTAAATGGAAGGAATTGTTTAGAGATTTGATTCTCGTAATAATTGAGTAATCAATTAGTATATATATATATATATATATATATATATATATATATATATATATTTGTATAATACAGTGCATCAGGGCTGGGTGTTTCTGCATCAGAGCGTTCTAATGAGAAGGATTCAGATCTCATTGATCATCCAGCAACTGTTTCACATTGTGACTTGTTTATCGTGTGAGGGTTTAGGCTGTTACCATGGGAGACTGCGTTTAAGGTGCAGAGAACGGAGGCGTGTATATATATATATATTGTATTTATATATAGTAACATCGATAGTGATCTGTCAACTACTGCCTCTTTCGCTCTCTCTCCCTTCGTCTCTCTCTACCTCCATGTCATTTGTTTCCTTCGTTCCAGTAATTGGTTTGTTTGTAGCATTCAGCCCACTCAAAGCTTCTCAAAGCGTCTACAGTGACGATTTTAAGTGATGGCAGTTACAACGCGACCTCCCTCACCCTGGATGTGTCCATGAACGTGTCCCAATTAACAGGCCAGTCTCGCTCGTTAGGTCTTTGTTTCTCTTCTGCTGGTGCTGGATTAGAATTCAAGGGCCAATGAACCCCGCCCTGCCTCGACTAACCAGGAATCAGAGCAATGAGCAAAGTGTGACTGTGTGCTCATGACACCACTTTAAACACACGCAGAAGCATTTTGATCTGGGGAGAATGGGGATACTTCAACGCACAATTGCTAATCAGTACATGGGCTGTGTGTGTGTGTGTGTGTGTGTGTGTGTGTGTGTGTGTGTGTGTGTGTGTGTGTGTGTGTGTGTGTGTGTGTGTGTGTGTGTTAGTGTGTGCGTCTGTATAATTTATATCTTTAGATATTGTTAGATGGTATTATATTATGATTCTGATGATTTCAAGGTCAACATAATTATAATCTCTCTAATCTTGATAAAGGCAATCAGCGTAAGACTATCACGCTTATAATCTGCTGATTCACTCAAACACTCAAGGAAACGTGCACACGCTGAACCATTCTATCATAGATCCACACTGAGATATATCAGTCCACACTGGACTGTTCTATCATAGAGCCACACTGGACTGTACTATCATAGAACCACACTGGACTGTTCTATCATAGATCCACACTGGACTGTTCTATCATAGAGCCACACTGGACTGTTCTATCATAGAGCCACACTGGACTGTTCTATCATAGAGCCACACTGGACTGTTCTGTCATAAAGCAACACTGGACTGTTCTATCATAGATCCACACTGGACTCTATCATAGAGCCACAAGTGGACTGTTCTATCATAGAGCCACACTGGACTGTTCTATCATAGAGCCACACTGGACTGTTCTATCATAGAGCCACACTGGACTCTATCATAGAGCCACACTGGACTGTTCTATCATAGAGCCACACTGGACCATCAGGTGTTGGCACAGGCCGCCAGTCACCGGTTCTCCCAGCCGACCCTCTCGGGAACGGTTCTTCGTGGCCTGACTCTCAGCACACTGAGACAGGAGCTCCAACCTCCAGGCAGGAGAGACTCCAAGGGCCCTGAAAGAATCCTCTTCCCCATGGGATGGGCGTTAAGGTGGAGGAAGATGTTAGTCATGATGAGGTCTCTCCCGATGTGACGGTGATGATGCCACACGGGCCACAGCGAGCCCTGTCTATTCCATCTGCTCTCGGCTGTTAATAGAAGGCTTTATTTAGTTCGCAGGCTGACGTTGGGAGGAACGCGCGCTGTAAGGTTTCCATGGAACTTCCGTTTTTTCCCCCCCAGTGCTGTCACACGGCTAAATATAAAGCCTCTCTCCGCCTCGCTCCCTCTTGTTACATCTTTTTACCAACTTCCGTCTCCTCGATTTCACGCTCCTTCACCAACACATTCGCCTCACTATCCTGCTTGACCGAATCTTTCCTGATTTATGGACTCCGTATCCTGATGCTACCGCTTACCGTTGCTTCTTACTCTCCTCTCTCTGCTTTCACCTGTTTGTCCTCTGTCATCTCCTGCTCTCCTTCTGGGAGGATGAAGGCACAGCCTGGAGGTCATAGGTCATGTCTGGCGTCTGGCACTGATTTTTTTTTGTGTGTGTGTGTGCACACACGCATACACATATATGGAGATACACATGCCCAGGCTTATAAACAGACACACATTCTCAGGCCTACACACACACACCCCCTCACACACACACACACACACACACACACACACACACACACACACACACACACACACACACACACACAGTAGCAAGGACATGCAAATGCCTTTTGCATGTCTTGCCATCCAGACACCAAGACAGAAACACAAACACACATACAAAAACACCCACACACCCACAGACGCGGTGCATGATGTGATGTCAAAAGGACACTATTATGCTGACCTGCTTGAACCTTGAATCTCTGCTCTGAAAATCCAAACCTCCAGGGAGCGATTTTCATAAAAGTGTTGGGTTCTCTGTGTGATGTGTGACCCCTCTGTGTGATGTGTAGCCCCTCTTCGTTGATGTGTGGCCCCTCTGTGTCGATGTGTTGCCCCTCTGTGTTGATGTTTGGCCCCTCTGTGTTGTGTGTTGAGGTTTGGCCCCTCTGTGTGTTGTTTGGCCCCTCTTTACCTGCTGGGCCCCTCTGTATTGATGTTTGGCCCCTCTGTATTGTACAGAGACTTGTTGCTCTGTGTTGTGTTGGAAAGCTGTTTTCCATCAGCGGTTCAGCCTCCTGATTGGAGGCTGAGTGGAGCCATTCTCTGCCCTGATGCTCTGGGTCTGAGTTCGCGTCCCGCTGGGCTGCTGAGAGGGTTATGTGTTCGGGTCTCCAGGTTTAGTGAACCGGTGCAGACACTGACCCTTTTATGGCTGCGACACCAGTATTTAAAATGAAACCTCGACACATAAAGGATTTGTAATGCATCTTGTGCAACGCTATGGCTGTAAATTGCTCATTAGGTCCATTGAGCTGGACCTCTGGTGTGTGTGTGTCTGTGTGTGTGTGTGTGTGTTTGTGTGTGTGTGTGTGTGTGTGTGTGTGTGTGTCTGTGTGTGTGTGTGTGTGTGTGTGCATTTGTCTGTGTATGTGGGTGTGTTTATCCGACAAACTGCATGTGTGTTTGCACCGCTATGCCTGTGCGCATTTTTTGTGTATGCTTCCGTGTCTTTGTGTGCATGCATGTGTGCATATTTGTGTGTGTGTGTGTGTGTGTGTGTGTGTGTGTTTGTGTGTGTGTGTATGTGTGCGTGTGTGTATTATTGCACTGGTATGCCTGTGTGATTGCATTAATAAGGCATGTGCTTCTGTGTCTCTCAAAAACGTGCATGCTAATGTGCGTGTGTGTGTGCTTGTGTGTGTGCGTGCGTATGCATGCGTGTGTGTGTCGAGGGATCTGCCCACTCGGATTTTTAATGAGTTCATTCTCTTAATCAACAGCTCTCTAAATGTATCTTAAATTAACCTCATGCTCGCGAGGCCAGTTAAGGGCCAACTGGCCAACTGGCCCCTAACTGGTGCTCTCCTCGTAGCGCTGACAGTAATGACGTCTTCTTAGCTTGGCCTGAGACCAAGAGCCAAAGAACAACAACAACAGATCCAATGAATACGTTGACACACACACAGACACACACACACAGACACACACTGGACGTCAAAGAGAAACCCTTCACAGGGTGATCTGGGACACCGAGCTGCATAACAGCAATGACCTCTGACCTTGAATGTAGGTCCCTAGCAACACCCATGACAACAGAGTCTGGGTAGCCTCTCCTCCTTCTCCTCCTCCTCCTTCTCCTCCTCCTCCTCCTCCTCCTCCTCACCATGGCACCTCCCAGCTCATCCATCTCACCCACACAGTGAGAGAACACAAATATTCCTCAGGGAATTATCCCCTGAGGGGTGTCGGTGATGGTGGTATTGTGTTGGTGACATGCTAGTTGTGGTGTTGTGGGTGGTGGTGGGTTGTGGTGGTGGTGGTGTTGGTTGGTTATGGTGGTGCTGTGAGAAGGGGTGGTACCGAAGATGATTGCCTCCCTCGCTTAAAGGTTCTGGGTTCTACCTGTAGGCACCCTTGATATAGATGGGAAATATCCCTGTAAAAGAGGCTTGGGTAAAGCATCTGCTAAAATTTAGCAGATTCATGTTCATCATTTAGCAGCTAAATGATGAACATGAATAATGAATCATAAATAGTGATGCTCACTGTAGGAACCCTCGATCGAGTGACGTGGTTTAACACACCATCTGGGCGAGAAGGAACCACCGTTAAATAGGGGCTGAGTGAGCAACAGCTGGCCAGGGGGACGTGTTTAGAACCACAGCCAGGTTCCTGGGGTGTCTTTGCCGGGAGCCGTGTCTACGCTCAGTCCTTCGTCATCTATTAGAAGTCTGGCAGGCGAGTCGAGAATTTTAGAGATGAGAAATTTCTCTCTTTAATAACTCATCCCGGTAAGGTGGGCGTTACAGCATGGAAATAGTAAGAAATACTAAATGTGAATGTACAACGTGTAAAAAATAGCATACAGAAAATATAGACATCATGAGCAGTAGCTAGTTAGCTAACTATCGGAGGCATAAAACTATGATTCTCAACTTAATTATTTGGTGTGTCTGAATGTATCACAACTGTGTCAAAATGTGACCCACTCTAAATAAGGCTAGCGCTGAAGGCAGAAGGAGTGTGGGATTTATTCTTCATCTCTTTACTTTGGCCTTCATATTTTTAGTGTTCGTATTTGTTTGCTTAGCCTGGAGAGTTAGCCATCGATCAACCTCTCAAAGAAGTGCCTCTGTGCTTTTTATACTGACCACCAGGGAGTCTCACTCCTTTTGACTCCTCATCGATGCAGCCAGTTGGCTCCTCTTACCAACCACCAAGAACGCAGCACAATGTTTGGGGTTCTGTGTTCGACCGCATGACCGCTACGGACCCCGCTCCGACCCGCGGAATGCACGACAATTCCATGGGCCTCATGTGACCGTGTTCCCCAATCGCGATGTGCTTTCATCCTTCTTGGCTCTGAGGAAGAGAGTCCTTCCTTCTCATTCATCTCCCGTTTTAAGTGCGTTGTGGTTTTCGGGTTGGTTTTCAGTGTCTGGTATTTACAGCTCTACAGATCCTTCATCGTTTGGCAGCCCCGTGAAGGACGTGTCGTGCCGTGATTGATGGCGCCCTAGTTTGTACTTGTCACAACAGACAGAAGCCCTCCTTGGAATTAATTCTGGTATGCTCTTTAATGTTTTATTGAATCGACGTGCATTTTAAACAAGACAATGCCATGCGATTTACTGGAAATTGCTCCCTGTCAAAATCCTGGTTAAAGTGGTTTAATACATGACAAAAGAGGGTAGTTGAACAATGGGGAAGGGCAACATTTCTGCCCTAAAAAATTGACCTCAGCTGTTCATTGAATGTACAATACGATGGCCATCGATTCTCATTTGGACAGAACAACAATGGAAGCCTCCAGGCTTCCTACCTCCTACTGGGTCAAAGGTTCCAGTTCCTTTATGTGCAATACGCTGGCCATTCTTACCTGCTAGCACACATTGAGACAAAGAGACTCAAAAAGACAGCGAATAATCTCTAAATATAATCGACTATAAAACCAGCAGAAAACCACTCACTATCCTCCCTAGAAGCATCCGTCCCTCTAAGTGCAACGTACAGGTCATGAAGAAAGCATCTCCACCCATCTGAAGCACATCTTTATCACACAATCCTTGATCTTCTGCTACGACCACGCTGGCTTCCCAGCGTCGCCCCTGGGAAGCCAGGGGTGACGGCCAAGCAAATATACGGAAACATGCATGAGATTTGATCCTTCCCGCAACACTAGATATACACGCCATGAGAATCACCGGGCGATTCGGACTTATCTCGCATCAATGCATGTAGTTTTGCAGCGTTTCGCTTGTACACAACTCTTTGGTAGAGAACATGAGTTTCTGGATGTCATGTGTCATGTCACTGCGTTTTAAATGTCATAGAAATCTACCCCCCAGGTAAGATACACTCTTTGAGTTGAATGACAATTCAACCCATTTAGAATAACACTGTTGAATAAGAAATCAGCCACTTTAAACAACAACAACAACACCAATATGCATTGCTGGGGCAAACATCAGACCAAATGGGAATTCAGAAATTCCCCAAACCACCACCAATTTTCATTTATTTATTGTGAAATAACGGTCAATCAGTATTAAAGGTGAATTTCAAATTGGTTGTGCTTCGAGTATACGGTCATCAGTATTATGATGTAATCCTCTGCAGTCCTACCTTAAAGAAATGTTCAGTCTGCTTCTCAACGTGATTGGGGCTGGGAGCAGTACTTCTATAAAGGCCTTGTGACGAGGTTCCTTCTGGAGTTTAGGTGATGTTGGGCGGAGATGAGGGGGGAGATGAGGGGGGGAGAGGAATCAATGAAATTGCCACCTAAAGCCAATCCAACGCAGCTGTCAGTCTTCACCTTGGGGATGAATTAGACCAGGTCGTACATCGGGCCTCATGTCAGTGAGGGATGACTTGTTCAGTGACATGTTTTTCTCAGTCGCTTTGGTACATTTTTCGAATCATCCTCAACATTTGCAAAACAGTAAGTGCATTTCTCAAAACAATTCGTACAAATAGCAACTCACCATGGATAACCTGCAAAGCCAGTCTCTTGCTAAAAATCCTTAGTTCATCTCTCAATAGTAAATATCTGTGTCAATGAACATGTCAGTGCCATCAGAATGACATGTCCTTGTGTCATTGTGTACGGATAAGACAGTCAAATTGAATAGTCATGTTGTCAATATAACAGTGTACTCTGGAGGGATGTTCTGATGTAAACTATGGCTAAAGTTTTGAAGACAATTATTGTAATTTGTAAGTTACACCTTAGTGTATGTGGGAGATTGATTGCAAGAGACTGGACAAGATTCACATTTACGCTTTGACTGCTTGTACTGTAATTTGTTGACAGAAAAGGTCATTGCTAAAAATGTGAACATAGGACAATCTCCTTAAGGTAAACTGTACATGCATTGCTGTAGGAATTACAGTGCAGTCTTCCTACACCTCCTGACGTTCCTGTCTGTTGGGCCACAAATTCTCATTCTCATGCAGCCTCACTCCTCTTCCTCTTCCTCTCTCTCTGGCTGTTGACCCCGTCCAATTCCTTGTCCTTCCATTGTCAGACAATGTAACATTGTGTTGTGCTCCAGCTACATATGTACTTGCCAGTTGATGGTTCATGAGATCCACCTTTGAGCTATTTCAGTAAACTGGTTGATCGTTGGTTGATCAAACACTTCACACATTTCCCTTCTTTAGAGAAAGTCAAGATTCACCTGGTAGCAATTTACCAATTCAAGACAGGTTTAGAAAAAAAGTCTAATGGAAATGTATGGAAATATGCTTGACATATTATGACAACTTGTTCAACCATTTTGCATTATGCAATGAACTAATGCCTAAATGTTGTGTGGGTGAGACTATTCAATAGAGACCCATTACAATACATTTTGGTCAACATGACATAAGCAACTGATAATGTAGAAAAGAGCAGAGAATAGTACACAATCATTTGCATGGATGGACCAAAGCATTTGCAACTTGTTCAAAGAAATGAGGAACTGCTTTTTTGATGTGCACAAGTGACACAATGATGTGAAGATTGAACTGGTACTTTTGAGAATTTCTATTTTGATCTGAGAATTGTATCAAAGCGACTGAGAAAAACTGTAATCAGAATCAGAATGAATTTTATCACATCTTGTTGCACAAGAGTACAATTCTTAGGCTTGGTGCATCAACAGCCATGCACCTCGACATAGCAGTAAACATACAGGATCAAGTAAATAGGATAATAAAAATAAAATACTTACAAATAAGTAAAACTCCAGCGGGAATAGTGGTTAAGATAGCAGTGCCAGGTAAGGAGAGAAAGTGATGGACTCCTCAACAACATCATCATATTTTCCTTATTTTAGTGTTTTTATGCCTGATTTTACCCAGTGAAGTAGCTGGCTAATTTAGATATGACAAAGACACACTTCTGAACATGAAAGACTGTGATTAGAGAGATCACATAACACATTAAACCAGAGTTTTTCTACTGGTTATGAATAAAGCCATAATGAATAAAGCCATAATCGTGTGGTGGATAAATGGCAGGTGTTCCGCGGTTCCTCTGGGGTTTTAATCACACTGACACTCAGCGCTCTGAGGTGATCAAGCTAATCTTTCTGGTGGTGTTCAGCATGTGAATAATATGTCTGTGTTCACACAGGCGTGGGTTCAATACCACACACACCTCTAAGCTACAAATAAAGACTTTTCATTGGTTTAAGGCTTATTTGAGAAGGACGGCTATTGAGCTGCTGGAGAATGGTTTCCGATATTGGCAGTAGGCAGGTTAAACCATATGATTGAATTTATTGTTGTTAAGCGATGAGGGGATAATTAAATCAGATTGTCTGAAGGTTTTTAATTGATATCGTATCGTCGCAAAATGAAAATATTGTTATTGTGTCATCTATACCAATTATGATGGGAAGATATGCCCCAAGATGAATCACGTTCGTCTAAAATAACATCATAATATCATTGGTTACAGAATATAATCAACCATTCCTTCGCTTCAAACCGGGCAGAAAATGAAGTACGTTAAACATTTCCAACAACGGCCAAATGTCCTTAATGCTTCCGGCACCATCATATTCAGAGGACCAAATGGATGTCCCAACGATCACACTCTAGTTTAAGGATGGCGGTCCAGGAACTCTGCGGTCCGAAGTTATTGGGCAGCAAACAAATGAACTGCAGATCACTTTGGATTCCCTCATGGGGGTTTAACCCATCTCCCTCCAGCTTGAGTGAGCGGTCTGCTGCCCTGGACTCCATGGTTACCCACAGACGAGATGGATCCTGTTACCCTGGGTAACCCACTGACGAGATGGAATCTGTTGCCCTGGGTAACCCACAGACGAGATGGATCCTGTTGCCCTGGGTAACCCAGCGGAGGAGATGGAATCTGTTGCCCTGGGTAACCCACAGATGAGATGGATCCTGTTGCCCTGGGCTCCATGGTTACCCACAGACAAGATGGATCCTGTTGGCCTGGTGTCCAGGGTAACCAGGCGGATGAGATGTATCTTGTTGGCCTGGTGTCCATGGCAACAAGGCGGATGAGATAGAGAGGCAGCTCGATTGGATGGAAGATGGCGGTGACCTCCAAGGCGGCGCGCCCTCCTCATCACGCTCCTCCTCTCTGAGAGGGGGTTGGGACTGTGGGAGTGGCTGAGTTCAGCAGCCTCACCTGGCCGAGTCTCATTGGACTCAGTAATCAGCGGGCACAGGTTGAACCAGCCATCATCACACACACTCAGGGAGAGATCTCCTGCATGGCAGCATGGAGCACCCGGTCATGGAACGTTATCTACAAACTTTGACAACACCACAAATTGTCTAGAGGAGCCCAGCTAGTTGGAGCGTGGAACGGGCCTTTATACAGAGGTGTAGCGGCCCGCCTCCCCTCCCTCTGGGTTGCAGAGCGGCGGTGGTCCCGCGTCAACGAACCAGCCTTCTCCAGCCAACTGCAGCCGGCAGTGTTCCAGGACGCTGCAGCACCGCTATCGCTACCACCAGTCGGCGGCTTCACGCAGTGGGGCGCGGCGGGCCTTAATCCGGGATCCTTTGTGTCCACGTGGAAAGCGGCGGGTTTTGTGTTGTTCGATCGCTCCGCAAACACCAGCGGGTTCTGGAGAGGTGGCGTGGAACGGGCCAGAGCAAACAGACACGGATGTGACTGCGTTTCAAATCTGTGTGTATGTGGTTTTTCTTTCAACAAAACAGGCAAAGACAAATGTGAAGATTAACGCTTCTTGTTTGTACAGACACACACACAAAAAACACACACACACACACACACAGGACTTCTCAGCATGCCCGTGGTACCATAATAGTA
>NC_136952.1:2450410-2486012 GCF_949987615.1 Pollachius pollachius
GTCCATGAGCCACTAATCACTCTGGTACACTTACATTCATCCAGAGCGACTTACATTTGTCAGAAGAAAGAGAAACACCAATATATCGCTGTCGGTAGAGTAAGGATGTTCATAGAACCAAGTGGCAAGCACTAACAATCGCTAGGTTAACCCATTCCCTGTATACAACAAAGACAGCTAGGATAGGATGCTACACAATGCTTAGTACTATTTTTAAGTGCAAGGACGTACATCCAATATAGTTTTTCTCGATTGCATATGTAATGGAACTATGCACACCATTCTGAAAACTTGAAGCTCATCTATCAACTACAATACTCCAGACTGTTAAACTCTAAGCACAATTCCACTGTTTTCACATTTTTGCTAAACTCTAAGCACAAATCTCATCATTTAGCACACTTGGTTCACCTGGATCACACTGGCCTTCAAAACGTAAAAAAAATTATATATTTGCTTTGTTACCTTTTTGTACTGATGTCATCATTACATCCCCCGAAAGACAGTCTAAACATGTTCTTACTGTAGTGTTTTTCATTTTACTTATCAGTGCAATTACTGTACTGTAATTTACCAAAATAGGTAACATTGGTGTATTGTCAGAACAATGTTGCAGCATCAACTATAGGTGTACAGTATGACTCTGGGAAGCTGGGATTGTAAGTTTAGCCCATTGAAGCTCATTGGATAGACAAATATGCATTGTATCCTATTCTGATACGATTGTGTCAATGCAATATTTATATGATATTTTCACAGTATTGTATTACAATATGGCAACAGTCTTCATACTATATGTACCACCTAATTGCAACTTTAAAAAAGAAAGCTATTTCTAAACAATTTTATTTATTGGAATATGTAACATGGCCTCATAAAGCCAAAACATATGTTAATAGTATTTTGATGGAAGTGTTTTGAATTGATCACACCAGTGTTTAATCGATGCTCTCCAAGAGATATTCATTTGATAGCTGTGTTTACTGTTTGGTGGAAAAAAACAGTTTTGAGAAGAATTTGTGTAGCTTTGACAAAATGATTAACCCTTCTCAGGTTTGTGTTTAGAGTTTTGAGAAATTGAGCTATAGTTTCAGTAAACGTGTTCAAACGCTTGAGAAAAAATGTAAGTGCATACATTAAGTGCCAGGACGTACAACATACATTAAGTGTGTACATTAAGTGCCAGGACGTACAGCATACAATAAGCGTGTACATTACACTTCATAGTTGACCGTCGTTGACCGTCACGTTGACCGGATGGGACTCGGGAGCTGTGCTTCCTCAAAGGTCTCCAGCGATACACAGTAGATAGCGAAGGGGAACTATGAGCTCTGTATCTTTGAGATAAGCTTAAGATAAGAGAAGCTTGCAGTGTTTTGTTTGTCAATCGCAGGGATTGATTTGCGACGGTCGTTGCAAAGGTGAGGTTCACATGTCGGAGAGAAAAACAACAGCATAGAAGGATGGCTTCAATCGACCCGTTTTCACTCAACACCTGTGTCTCTTCATAACACCTTTCACGGGCCGGGTAGTAGACTCAACTTGTGAGAGACTACACATATTGACCGTTGCTGGTGCTTTGACGCATAAATTAAACACCCGCCTGCCTTCGCAATGTTAAAGTTGGCCCAGCTCTGTAGCGAGGGTCTGTGGGCAGTGTGGGTTATGTTGACTGGTTCATTCTGCCTTCTGAGCCCTGGACATAAAGGTATCAGCGACCTTTAATTAGTGTGAGGAGCGATCCCTGTGTTCGTCCTTGCATGAGACCTCCGAGGGAATGCTCTTTCTGACGGTTCAGTTCCAGAACGGACCGACTCACTAATTGAGCAACATGGGGTCTTCTCTTGGCAATGACATAAAAGACCATAAGTCATATCGTGAAGGAGCGTTCATTCATTTTAATTACTTGAGCCAAAGGGCGGGGATGGGTCACTGCTCTGTACTTGAATGTGTCTCTCCATCATCGGGGAACATATGGTTCTCTGCCACTTTGCCTCTAATTCCTTCGTTAATTCCCACTGGGTTCTCACAGCGGGGACCTTCCACGCCTGCTCCTGAAAGAGCAAAAGGCCTGATAACCACAACCTGCTCTTTAATGTCTGAGTCTGAATACACTGTGAGTCATAGTCGTAGTCAAGCGTCACTCCACCGTGATTCATAGGATAAAATGTAATTATTTGATATTGGTTTATTACAGCTAGAGATAAAAGCGTCTGCTGAATGACTTAATCTGAAATAGCGTGAACCCAAAGGACGCCTCCCACCACAGAGGGCTGGAGACCGCTGAATCCAGCCCAGAAGTGTGTGTGTACGGGAGGAACACTGAGACTCTACTCTTTATTTTTGGTTGCTCTCGGGTTTGTGTAGCGTGAAGGCACAGAGTCATCTCTCCTCATCTCTGAAACGTCTCTCTCTGCCCTGGTTCAACCCTGCTATTCTCTCTCCCTTTTTGGGAACAGGAAGGAGATGTTCCAGTGAAGGAGGAGGAATCTTATAATTGGGCTGCAGAAGAAATACCCGCAGGAACTAGTTGTGAGTGCAATCTTGAGCATAAAAACATATTATTCCCAAGTCCATTCATTCCCTTCCTCAGGCTGGAAGATTGTTTCATGACTGAAATTGTGATCCTGAATTATGAAATGAAGATGTTGATGAAGATGATAGTCTTAATGACAGTGCCGATGGCGATTATTAATGCGCTCAACCTCATAGATATTCATTAGTTTTTAGCTGTGCATTTTCCCTGGTTCCCTGTGAATAGTTTTTCGGTGCCATGTCCATATTGTCGACTGACAAATGATATTATTTGGGATTTGGTTAATATGTTGACACGCTTAATAACGCTAAAGAGGTCCAGAGTTCCCATCGTGTCGGACTGTAAGCCTCTACCTCCCCAGTCACCATATTGTGATTAATTGCTTCTCAAGTTGTACTTATCCGTGGTAAATAGTTAATACAGGGACTCTAAATGGCATCACAATATTATATAGAGTGTTCTGGCTGAAGAGTGTTGTGATCACTATCATGAGGCTCAAAAAAAGATAAGCGAATGACTTCTATTATTTACAGTGGGAACCTGGTTTTTCCCCTCAGGGCACTACTGAACAGCTCCACCAACGCGGTGGAATACGCTGCTTTGTGTACCTTTACATAGTACTTTATTTATCTGATCCATCCTATCTTCCGATCTCTGAAGATAGGATCTGTCTTTTGTCTCACTTTTCTTTTCTGTATTTCGTTTTTTGGTTTTCAAATTGAAGAAGAAGGAGTTTGTCTAGTCATCTAGTCATCTCCAACATCGGTGTGAATCACCTATCTCTCTCTCTCTCTCTCTCTCTCTCTCTCTCTCTCTCTCTCTCTCTCTCTCTTTACATTGTTCAACATATGCGTGTTCAGCCGTGCTCTTTTTCTGGCTCAGACAATAAAACCATATCCATGGGGGGAATAGAGACAATATGTTGCATCTCAGATTCACAATCTGAAGCGATTTCATTTACCTCGCTCCTCTCTCCCCATCTGTCACACAGCCAAACTCCTCGCTGATGCTCTGCACTGTGGTGCCTGCAGGAGAGACCTGCGTCCAGCCCCTCTCCCCTCTCGTACGACAGAACCAGCAGGGCTGTCGCGACGGCGTTGGGGCCCAGGTGCTGCCATCAAGGCGGCGACCACAGCTTTTGTGATTGCTCTATCTGATGGGAGTCATAGCTTTTATCTTGGGTCCAAACCACAAAAACACAACAGCCAGTATTTGTGCTATAGTAGGACTTACAAAGGCATATACTAGGGCCGTAAAGATGGAATAAAAACCGCGAGAGATAAGACGATACTGAGAAACACACACAGGGCAGAGGGAGATGAGCCCTCCAACACACTGTATATATTATCTATCTATCTCTATTGTATGGACTCAAACCTCGACTGAGCTTGGAGAGCCTTCCTGAGAGCACACTGACCCTTTAGTCGAGTGTCCTGCCCCTCTCAGTGAGCGCTCTCAGGCAGCCTCTGTCTTTTTAGATGCTTTTAAACTCACGCGTATCCATGTTTCTGTTATACTCATTCCTCGTTCTCCACTCTTTGTTGCGACACACATCGTGTTGAATCCATGTTGGACAGTAGCTAAATAAAAAACCTTTTGTTTGAATTGATTGTGCTAAACGCTTACAGTAGTGTTGACGAAACGCTGGAGATTGGATTGAATATAGTAGCTTGAAGCGTGGTTATTATTATTGAGTGTTTATGGTTTTAGAAGGGTCATCAAGATGGAATGCAATCAATTAAGATTCTCTGCTGACTGACTGGCTGAAATATAAACCTTGAAGCGAATCACATGTTTGTGTACGATCTATTAGTCTCTGCGTTTATACATCTGTTTAGGGGCCACTTAACAAAGGTGACTGAGTCTGCGGTGGCTCTCATCTCTCCTCAGGCAGACAGCCGTGTTGATTGCGCTTGCTCTGTAATCTGCCCCTTTTCTCGCCAAAAGGTCGCCGGTGATAATGACACAATTCTATCTTCTCAGAGCAGCGCGGAGGTACAGGCTGACCTATGCTCCTGACAGAGGCACAGGATGTGGACCAGAGGGCACTAGGACCATGGGGACCTGGGAGCCTGGTTAACCACGGCCTCATCTCTCTACCATGGCAGAGAATACTCGAACAAAGACTGCGTATTCCTCTTCCTCTCCTTGCTTTTCTCAGCCTTATTTTTCCCTCGGCCGTTTCCTTTGGCATCTCTTTCTACGATTGACGATTCGGTCGCTTTGTAGAGATTTTATCGTTAGCAATTTCAAGTTAAAACTATTTAAATACATGTTGGCATTAGAAATAGGTGTGGAGATATCTTGTTACAGGATCTCACCAGCACATTGCAGACACTGGGGTTCGACCCAAGAACCTTTCTAGGACCCGAGCCTAACCACCACACTATCCTGGCCCTTCTGTAGTGTAAGTTCTCACCTGTGATTATGATCGTTTGAATAAACTCTAAACAGGTTGGTGAGCCGGATACAGAGGAGCGACGGTAAACTTTACATCCACTGGTTGTCTGTTATTCCCCATCCTTTTGAAAGAGTAGGTGTGAGCGTGTGTGTGCCTGTGCATGTGTGTGCCTGTGCATGTGTGCCTGTGCATGTGCTGGAACCTCTTTGTCTCGCTCCAATTCATGCAGGTGCCCGGCGACAACGATGAGTGGCGCACACAATTAGCATCTCATCCTCCACGCAATGTTCATGCGGGTCACTTCTAGTTGCCAGAGAAACGCCTCCCCCTCCAACTGGAGCCCCCCCCCCCCCCCCCCCGGACGGGTAACCCAAACCACCAATCCTTCTCCTTCTGAGCCAGCGGTCTCCAAGGGAGCCGGTATTGAACGATCCTGTATGAATGAAGGCGTGATGAGACACTCTCTGGCTTCTTCTGCTGCAGATGTGGAAGATCTATAAAAGAGAGGAGGATTTTGAGTTCAATAACACAAAAAATGTCCCCTTCCTCTCTGCTCCCTCCTCCCTCATTCCTCTGCCACTGAGAGGTGCGTTTCCTCACAGCCAAGGACGCAATTGGGGAATATGGCGACGGTGGGAACATGAAATGGAAAACCTGTCGCAGAAAATGTTGCTGATTTGAATTGAGCGAGGAGTGCAGTTGCTAATGGTTCTCCTCAGGCAAGAATATCAGATTCCAGCGGGTTGGGGACGAGGCAGAAATGAAAGCATGCTCTGCTGTGAAACACCTAAAAAATAAAGAATGCAGAAATCTCTTTAGTCTTCTGATGGACCAATCAACACACGGAGAGATTTGGGAGGTAACAGACTGTAAAACACCTGTTTGTAAGGATAGGATGAGTTCAGGGCTGGAAATCACATGATCGACGGCGGATTCCCGACATGGTTTCTATATGCCAGTTTTTTATTCCAGTGTCATTACTCTGAGGATGTTTGAAGAAGACGCACTAAGAAGAAAAAACGTTATACGTTAGGATCCCGTTTTAACGTACAAATTCGTCACCAATGCACGATTGCTTGGGTCAGCAATTTTTTTCTTCCCTCGTGCTGCTCATGGGTTCTCCGTTACACTATCTCCCTCCCACTCACCCAAAGGCGCGGGCACCTCTGTCTCCTCCACAGTGTTGTTATAATTAGCCTGCCACTCGCACCTCCTCGCGGCCGTCTGTTATCGGAGGGCCACTGAGGCGAAGTTGTCCCGGTGTTAAAATCTTTAATGATGGGCTGCGACACGCCACCATGTCACGTTTGCCTCAGCGTACGTTTTATTTTACGTATCTCCCAACGCGGGAAATAGCATTTTTATCGGAGTGGGCGGGTCTTAAGGGCCTTGAGGGTAAAGGTGCCAATAAGATGAGATGCAATTAAAAAAGCGATGCTCCCCACGGTGTACTGGAGGAGGCGGGGCTGTTCATTGTTACCAACAAAGAGAGGATTGCTTCGTTGCTTTCCTTTATTTAGTATGGCATGGCGGCCATTTGACTTTTACAGTACATGATCAAAGTATAACATTTGACTTTCATTAACATTTGATGTAGAGATACTTTGATTTGTGTACACTTAACCAGCATGAATGAAATGTCCACGGTAAAAACAGATGTAAGGAAAAAACCTTAGAATAAACGCATGACATAATGACTCATAGCCTTCATTTCCATAGACTTGTCTATGTGACAATCATCACTTAATCAATCATTACTGATTGTAAAAAAATCCAAAAAATACAACTACTTCAATAAATACGTGCACAATAAATTATCGGAAAATAAATAGGTGTGAATTTTTATCCCAACAGACAAGAACCAAATAAACCAGCTTTTGAATAAAATGGAAAGCTTAGCTTAGCTTTAGCCTCTGTATCTCATTAAGTTTCACAAAGCTGGCGTCTTCCCTGTCCCCCCCATTCCCTTCCTTCAAAATAAACCAAAAGGAGGCCAACAGTGACATCTACTGTACAGTTATAGAGGTCTCCATTATAAGCAGCATTTGGTTACCCCGGGACAAGGTGGGGTATTATTACATTTAGATCAATATAGCATATGCTAAAATAAACATTCTAATTATAAAATATTTCATGCATATATATCTGAGGTGCAACTCATTTCAACCGAGCAGTGATAGTTTTGGTTTGCAGTGTGCATTAAGCCATGGAGACGGGTTCTCCATCATGTTCGCTACGATCCAGGTTCTGCTACATACAACACATCATGAGGATCCCAACCATGTCACACGACTAACGCATACTGTGTGGAGGAAGGAGGGGATACAGCAGGTACTTTGGTATAGGTCATCAAGTGAATAGACGATAAAAACATTACGACAATCAAACAAAAAACACAATGCGATGGTTTGAAAGTGCTGTTGAAACTCACTATTCAGTGCGTAGAGTGAGATGACAAAGCAGCTCACTCTTCAGTGAGTAAGGTGAGATGACACAATGGCAAAAATTACAATGGCTTTTGAGGCGGGACTTGTCATACAAATATAAATATAAAGCATTTACATTACAACAGCATCGTTCCCTTCAGAAGATCCCTTGAAAGACCGAAGTGCATCGTTCAATGTGGCAGAACATCCCTTTGATTTCCACAGAGCCAATACCAATAACAACAATACCATACACAACAACAATACAACACTTATGATGAGTGAGGGGGGTGTTGAGAATGGGGGGACCTTCACATTTAAATTTATATTTACATTCAGGGCATTGAGTGGACGCTTTTATCCAAAGCAACTTACAGCAGTTTATACACACACTCACACTCCGACGGCGGGGTCAACCGTGCAAGGTGCCAGCCAGCTGGTCAGGAGCGGTAAAGGTGAGGGGTCTTGCTCAGGGTTACCTCGACACTCCTCGATGCTAGGAGGAGCCAGGATAGAACTAGCGACCTCCTGAGCCACATGCCGCTGACCGCATCCGGACCTAATCAATACATTACGGATAAGCTGCACTTCATTACCATAAACATGCTGTGCACATTTACAAAATCAACTTCAGCTATAAGGTCACTTTAGAGTTAGATGAAAATGTGTTACATGAATGAAGATTGAAATTAGATGTTTACAGCTGCACTATTTCCAGCGATTAGAGATAGAGATTTCAAGAGGAATCCGTGATTGAAAGACAACGCAGAGGCACCAAACAACAATCAGATCGTACCGCCTCATCCCCGCTGGTTGTTGGACAGAAGGTCTTCCTTGATCCCCGGCCCGGGCTTGACACCCAGAGGGGTGGGGGGGTACAGAGGGGAGAGGGGCTCCAGGGTAGACACGCGCTCTGGGGGGTCGAGGGGCTTCAGGGGGGAGAGGGGATCCGGGGGGGAGAGAGAGTCCAGGGGCTTCAGGGGGGTGAGGGGGCGATCCAGCCCCAACTCCAGGGGCCCCAGCTCCATGTTCCCCTTCCTGCCCTTGGCCCCCTGCTTATCAAACTCGGCGGTGATCTCGGCCAGGGTCCGGCCCTTGGTCTCCGGTAAGGTCCGCCCCAGGTAGAGCGCGGCCGCCACGCACACGGCGCCGAAGGGCAGGAAGCAGAAGGGCCCCAGGGCGGAGATGATGAAGGGGAACATCATGCCTACCAGCAGCAGGTTGATCCACATCAGGGAGCCGGCGAACATGTAGGCCGTGGGCCGCGACGCCTGGTCGAAGATCTCCGCCGGCAGGATGCCCGTGACGCCGGCCGGCCCGACGCCGAAGCTCAGGATGTAGGTGAAGACGCAGGCCATGCTCAGGTAGGGCATCCCCGCCACGCCCTGGCTCTGCAGCACCAGGGCCAGGGTGAAGACCGCCGCGAAGCACGCCATCAGGCTGTAGCCGCCCAGCAGCAGCCAGCGCCGGCCCACCCGCTCGATCAGCAGGTTGGACGCCACCGCCGCCGTGAACTCCGAGAGCCCCGTGCCCACGCAGGCGTACTGCACCTTGGCCGCCGGGATGCCCGCCTCGCGGAAGATGTACGAGGCGTAGAAGTAGATGGAGTCGTTGCCGCACAGCATCATGGCGCTGCTGGCGGCCATGACGGTGCGGAGCTGGGGGCGCAGGGCGCGGTCCCTCAGGAGGGCCCAGGGGGACACGGGGCCCGAGTCCCCGTGCTGCTGTCGCTGCTTCTGCATCTCCTGCATCTCCTGCTGCATCTCCTCCAGCTCCTCCGGCGGAGCCACGCCCCCCCGGAGGCGAGCCAGTGCCCGGACGCACGCCTCCTGGTCTCCGCGGTCCATGAGCAGGTAGCGGGGGCTCTCGGGGAACCAGGGCAGGCTGAGCAGCTGCAGCAGCCCCGGGAGAGCGTTGCTGGCCAGCAGGTAGGGCCAGAGAACCTCCGCGCCCAGCAGCTCCGTGAGCCCCACCACCTGACCCAGGAAGATCCCGAAGGCCGTGAAGACCGCCGAGGAGAAGGCCACCGCGCCCCGGAGGTGTATGGGCGCGCTCTCGCCGAAGTACATGGGCTGGACGTTCATGCTGACCCCGGCGTTGACACCGACCAGCAGGCGACCGGCGACGATCATCTCGAAGGATCTGGCCCATCTGCTCGCCAGAACAAGCGCGGCGCTGGCAAACAGGAAGCTGTTGTTTAGGAGTAGTGTGTGCTTCCTCCCGAAGCGCGACGCCATTGGCCCGGCCAGGATGGCGCCGGCCAAGCCGCCCAATGAGAAAGCCGAAACGATAAAGGTCCATACCAGCGTGATCTTCGGGGTGTCCAGGCCCGTGCCCCAGCGCTCCCAGTAGGTGTCGTTGATGAAGCGCTGGATGTAGATAGTGGGAGAGTTGATGATGGAGATGTTGTAGCCATACTGGAAGGTGCCACCGATAGCAGCGGAACACACCGTCAGACCAAGGGTCCTGAGGCTCCCGGAATTTGCGTTTTGTCTTTGATCAACATCTGGATCATCTCCAATAACCATTTGAAACAATATATATTAGACAATACTAGGTCGGAAAAAATGATACTTATGTTAGGTACTTCTGTTGCAGTGATTCATCAAAAATGCGGTTACGACTTATGAATGAGTGAATACTGGGCGGCCGGGTTCACCTGTCCGGTACCGAGATAAGGACGTGTCGCTGCGGGGCCGACGGTCGGTCAGGGTTTATTGTCGCACCGAAGGTTGACTAGTGCGTCACTTCCGTTCTCACGACGTCATCGACCTGCGACCAGTGGCGCGGATCAGAGGAACAAACATGTAAGTGGAGGGTCGGATAATTCAGTTTTTTAGCGATAAGTCGCCGTTTATTCCGCGCTAAATAATGTGCTGCGGGTTTGAAACGTTCGATGTTCGGATCATATTTCAAACCGCGTCCTTTAGCTGTGGACTTTCCTCTGCTTTAATTCATAAAACCGACAGCGTTCACCCCGCGTTTAGCTAGGGCTAACGCTGCTAGCCGCTAATGTTGCTAACTGCTAATGTTGCTAGCTGCCGTCGACCGGCTGTTGATTCACGTGAACTCGCTTAAGGTTCATTATTTATTGATCCATCGATTTGATCAAACTCTCTGCTTACGTCCTGGCACCCAAAAATAGTACCTGCATGTGCATCATCTTATCCTAGCTATCTCTGTTGGTGTACGGGGATGGGTTAACCTAGCGATTATTAATGCTTGGCACTTCGATCTATGAACATCCCTACTGTCCCGACAGCGATATAATGTTTCTCTTTATTTGGACTAATGTCAAAGTCGCTTTTGATAAAAGCGTCTGCTTGATTCTCTGAATGTAAATGTTTACTGGCCGCACTGGTGATCGATTATTCATCATCGATACTGGTTTAAGCCTGGATTTATACTCTCAAAGCCGAATTGTATGTAATATATATATCAATTTTCAATTCAAACCACAGTTTAACCAGACATTTCATTCCGCATCGAATGCGAATGCTTTTAACATTAAATCAACGTGTGCATGAACCGTCTGATTTAAACTATGGTTTGAAGGACGGGGCGAATAACAAAGATGACTTTAATCAGTGGACTGATGTATACGTCATTAATTTAACCTCATACCTCTCCTCTCCCCCCCACACCACAGGGCGCCTTCACCCACCAAGAGGAAGGAAGACGACAAAACTAAGGAGCACCAACGCAGCGGGAAGGAGAAGTCTGGGGCCACCAAGGACGGGGCGGAGAAAGACCGGGGCCGCGACAAGAACCGCAAGCACCGCAGCGCTTCCACCGGCAGCAGCAGGTGGGCCCGGGGTGTTAATGGAGGGGGTCGGATGGACCTATCGAGACCACGGGTCACAGCCCCGCTGAGCCTTTGGGTTTTACCTCATATTTTAGGAAGAGCATTACGTGCATAATATGTGTGCATGTTTGCCAAGGACTCATCCTTGCATGGACCCTTACCAGACCCCCACCCAAACTACCGGATATTTTGTCACCCGATTGATTTTGAAGGGGCTTGTATATCAATATCACACTAATGGGGAAATAGTATGGATGGACATTTTATGTTCTTTATATATTTGAGTACTGCTTGATATATTTTTTTATTACTCCACGTCTTTCTTACACTCACTGCTAGAAAAGGAGGTGGTGTGAGTGTTTGTTTGTCTGTCCCTGTGCTTTCCTCTTTACGATTAAAGCACATGATTGCCCGCCAAACGTGTAGCATAACGGTCAACTAATCAGACTAGTCGGTTTAATTAAACTCTTACTATTCACATCTATCGACTCATAGAAACCTGCGCCAAGCGTACAACCGCAACCTTCAGGCAGTCGTTTGATTTCATTGACTCCTCAGTCAGTGGAGCACCCGGGCCCCTCCCACTGTGACAGGGGGCGGGATGGTCTTCAAATGGAATTGATCCGTTACCTCCCTGCTCTGCTGCAGCTCCAGCTCCAGTTCTGGCTCCAGTTCCGGCTCTTCCAGCGGCTCCAGCTCCTCGGGCTCCAGCCGCTCCGGCTCTTCCAGCTCCCGCTCCTCTTCCTCTTCTTCCTCCTCTCCCAGCCCCAGCCGCCGTCGTCATGACAACAGACGCCGCTCCCGCTCCAAGTAAGTACTCCGGGGGTCACCTGCCGTTGGTTAGACCGTTGTTGCGACGGACCAATCGGAACAAGCCTACACCGAGTCTAAAATCGCTTTGTAACTATTTTTCAGAACTATGTATACATTTTATTCAATGTTGTGTATTTTGACCAAGCTTCAAAGCAGATTATATAGTCTCACTACTGTGTCTTGCGTCTCACTCCTGTGACGCGCGGGTAAAACCCTTCCTGAACGAACGGCGTCGTTTGTGTCTCGTCGTCTTCCTCAGATCCAAGTCTGTGAAGAAGGACGACAGAGACCGGGACCGCGAGAGGCGGCGCCGCAGCCCCACTCCCAAACCCACCAAGGTGTACCTGGGACGCCTCACCAGGAACGTCATAAAGGTATGCGCTCACTCGCCCTGTCATAGGGCTGGGCCTCATGGTAAAAATTAGTATCATGATTATTCTTTCGATATTAATCACGATCTATAATTTGATACTGCTGAAGCCTGAAGAAAACATTGTGTTCATTAGTTAAACCATACACGTTTTTTTTTATTAGATTTGTGATAAGGGAACATATAATCACCATCATCATTTAAATATAAACATTTAACTTCACGAACATGTTTTATCTGCCCCCAACAGAACAATATAAGGTAGCTTGCTATTGAAAAAAATGCCAATAAAAATAAAAGCTCTGACTTACTTCACATTTAACGCCTTTGGCAGGGCTTCAGAAAACATCTTAAATCTTGTAGAGGCACAACCAATACATAAAAAGTAAAAAAGTGGATGAACAAAGGCCCTGGCACATGAACTGAATATAAAACATGAACTATGTAGTGCTTACGTAAGTGCAAGATGTAAACATTGTAAATCCAGATATGAAGCTACATAAAAGAATGTGTTTAAAATTTAAAGATCTGTGAGTGACTATCACATCAATTATTACTATTAAAGGAAATATATTGTGGTTATACATTATTCAATGGGGGAAGAGTATGCATGTAGTCTCTCAATCCAAGTATATGCTAGGAATACCTTAAAATCCTCCTCCAGATGCCTTATCAATTGTACATACACACCACCACTCTGACAACCTCCCCCCCCCCCCAGGAGCACATCCAGGAGATCTTCTCCACCTATGGCAAGATCAAGATGGTGGAGATGCCCATGAACCGCCTGTACCCCCACCTGTCCAAAGGCTACGCCTACGTTGAGTTTGAGAGCTCTGACGAGGCGGAGAAGGCCCTGAAGCACATGAACGGAGGTGGGTTATCGGACGCAAGCGTTAGCCAGGGGGGTGATGGACTTTAATTCACCTTTCGTAAATGTAATTGGAGATTGGTTTCAAAACCCTCAAGTTGTTATTAAAGTGAAGTGAGATTGTATTGAATAAGAAAAATACCAGGAACGCAGCCTTCACTGTCCATCCTGACAATTCATTAATGTCCCTGCTGCATGTCCAGTTTACTGCGGTAGAGGGACTGCAGTTGATGGATCGTATCGGTTAAGCGTATGCTGGCAGATACTTGAAGTCTGTTCCCAAGTTCCCTCTCCTTCGCCAGAGTGAAGAGGTGGTGTATCTGAGGGGGAGGGGCTATCAGAAACTCACCAAACTGGGGTCAGCATAGCTCAGGAGGTAGAGCAGGTTGACTCGTGACCTGATGAGCTGGCTGTTGCCTCTCATGGTCGACTCCGCCGTCGGTGTGTGGATGTGTGTATTAACCTTTGTATGTAGCTTTGGATAAAAGCGTCTGCTAAATACTAGGGCTGGGCGATTAATCGAATTTTGATCGCGACTTTGATTTTAGCGTCAAATGATCACAGAATTAATATGATCGAGTTTTTCGCTGTTTTTTTTAAAATGTTTTATGTTTTATACAAAGGGAAGAACTGCTGGATACATATCTGTTTATCATTTTTGACCATTTTGTGTATTATTTTAAGCCGAAATTACAAAGTTCTCAGTTACAAAAAAAATAATCAGAGAGGCGTGCTTTGGAACTCAAAAATAACCGTGATTTCAACATTGACCAAAATAACCGTGATTTTTGAAAGTGGCCAAACCCCATTAGATTCAGATCGTACGCTGCGGCGCTCAGATCGGGAGAGGGAAGGAGCGTTCAGGCGTTGGGGTCCGCCTCGGGGTTCTGCCCGGCCTTCACCCTCCTCTTCCTCCTCCCCGTGGTTCCAGGTCAGATTGATGGACAGGAGATTACGGCCACTGCCGTGCTGACTCAGAGGGTGCGCCCGCCCCCCCGGCGCATGACCCCGCCCCGCAGGATGCCCCCGCCCCCCCCCATGTGGCGGCGGAGCCCTCCCCGCATGAGGAGAAGGTCAGTCCGCCCCTAACACTGCCCCCGCCCAGCTGTCACTCAACCACATTCATGGTGTCATAGTCACCACTAATCACACAAAGCGCTGGAAAATAGATGATTACTGAGGTTGAAGAAGACTAGAAAACTGGACTGGACTAGTAGGGACTAGACTACTGGACTAGTAGACTACTGGACTAGTAGACTACTGGACTAGTAGACTACTGGACTAGTAGACTACTGGACTAGTAGACTACTGGACTAGTAGGGACTGGACTACTGGACTAGTAGACTACTGGACTAGTAGGGACTGGACTACTGGACTAGTAGACTACTGGACTAGTAGGGACTGGACTACTGGACTAGTAGACTACTGGACTAGTAGGGACTGGACTACTGGACTAGTAGACTACTGGACTAGTAGGGACTAGACTACTGGACTAGTAGACTACTGGACTAGTAGGGACTAGACTACTGGACTAGTAGACTACTGGACTAGTAGGGACTAGACTACTGGACTAGTAGACTACTGGACTAGTAGGGACTAGACTACTGGACTAGTAGACTACTGGACTAGTAGGGACTAGACTACTGGACTAGTAGACTACTTGACTAGTAGGGACTAGACTACTGGACTAGTAGGGACTAGACTACTGGACTAGTAGGGACTAGACTACTGGACTAGTAGGGACTAGACTACTGGACTAGTAGACTACTGGACTAGTAGGGACTAGACTACTGGACTAGTAGACTACTGGACTAGTAGGGACTAGACTACTGGACTAGTAGACTACTGGACTAGTAGGGACTAGACTACTAGACTAGTAGGGACTAGACTACTGGACTAGTAGGGACTAGACTAGTAGGGACTGAACTACTGGACTAGTAGACTACTGGACTAGTAGGGACTAGACTAGTAGGGACTAGACTAGTAGGGACTAGACTACTGGACTAGTCGGGACCAGACTAGTGTCTTTGTTAGCTGTTTGAAACATTGAAACCTGGCTAGTCCCTCTCACTGATTCAGTTAATTGATTGATTTTCTGTTGGGTGATCAGTCCTTCGGGGACGGCTGGGTGCTCTACGTTCTGACTCTCGTCCCCCCCCCCCCCCCCCCCCCCCCCAGGTCCCGGTCTCCACGGAGACGCTCCCCCGTGCGTCGCAGGTCCCGTTCCCGCTCTCCGGGGCGCCGGCGCCACCGCTCCCGGTCCAGCTCGAACTCCTCCCGCTAGTCCCCCCCTTCATCGCCCCCCTCCCCGCCGAAGAGCTCTGTCACGGCCTCCCAGTTATTTTTAAATCACTCTGTGCTTGGAAGAGAACCGCTCTGGTGAACTCCTGAGCCCGACGGTCCCAGCAGAACGAGGTGCTCCCCGTCGCCGGTCCCTTCCAGTGTAGTGTACCCCCCCCCCCCCCCCCCCCTCCATGAAGCCTCTTTTGATACTGGGGTTTTGCTATGACTGGTGAAAGACCGTGATGGCCCCCCCATGGTGTTTTTGATTTAAGGTTTTTATGTTTTTACAGGATTTGATGTGTCCTTTGTGTGTTCCTGCCTTTTCATCCTCATGCAGAGATGCCTGGAAAGTTTAACTTTTTGTTTTTTTCTAACGTGTCAGATTAAAATTGAGCCGCAAAGTGTATTTGTGTAAGTTATTTCAGCTTCTATGCGTTGTTAATCATAAAAAATGTGCCATCGATATTTGTGTAGCTAATGTAATTTAAGGATGACTTTAGATTAAGTCATTATATCTCCTTTCAGTACAGCTGCAGATAAAATCAAATTAATGTTGGAAATTATAATCGCTCTTTCAATAAGGCGCTGATTAATGGCACCAACCTATCTGAATTTTGTTCCTTGGGAAAAGTGTTCAAGCTCCGGTAACAATATGCATTGTAGATTTACATTTAGAAGATCCATGTAAAAAAAAGGAACTTAATATAAAATGTTTATTGACACCTTAAAACAGGTTCATATATTATGTACACTTCAAAATAATTAACGGTAACCATACCATCTGCATTTCATTAGCTTTTTCCTCATAGATCAGGGTTAGAAAAAGTTCACGAAACTTATGGTCAAGCAAGTATATTTCCAGTGTTCCAGCTGAGTTGGTGTTTGGTCATAAAATCATGTTCAGTCTGTTGGACCGAGTGCTCCAGCAGCTGTTCGTTTGAAAGCTATTCTTTAGCGTCCTTGTCCTCCGGGCTGGGAGACGTTTCCTTCAGGTCGGCAAAGCCTAGTTTCTCTAGAGGTTCCTTGGCCATCAGCTGACTGCAAAATAGAGTAGACAGACGTCATCATAAAGTTTGTGGCTGCTAAGACAGGTGTTAGGTCTGTCAGTATCAGGGCGACATTTATCAGGGACTGCTTACTTGTCCATCCGACATTGCAGGTAGTCTTTGGACTGCAGGCGGCACATGGAGTTGTCAAAACTGTTGTCTCTCAGGCATTTCATGAACGTTTCTTTGAATCCCTTACATTCTCCTGAAAAGGGATCAACGGGTTAGTAAAGGAGACCAAAGCAGAGAAGATCTGTTGTCAGCCTTCTCTCCACATGATCCATGACGACACCAGGTCTTAGCTGAAGGTTAATCACGGCGGGTTCTCACCAAAGTGGTCCAGAGGGAACGAGCCTTTATCAGGAGCACGAGGCTTGAAGGCCTTGGAAGAGAAGTTCATTGCAGTCGACATTTTATACTTAACAGAAATCAACGAAGAGCGAATGTTTCACAACAACTACAGAGGTGCCAGAAGGTGGAAGCGTCGTCGCTGAGAGATGACGCGTTCAGTTGCCCGATTCCTATTGGCTATTTGGTACCAGTCTATTGCTCTGTTCAAATTACGAAATAAATTATACGTTATGTTTCAGTGAATTAATGTTCTGCAATATATGAGAAAAATGGCTAAATAAAACTTGATTCCGTGATATAAAGAAAGCCATCTGCGTCACTGAAATGGTGCGTGAGTGTGCGTGTGTGTGTGTGTGTGTGTGTGTGCGCGCGCGTGCGTGTGTGTTTGTCTGTGTGTGCGCGCGCGCGCGGTCGGGGGGGGGGGGGGGGGGGGGTGATGCGGTGATGCGGTGATGGTCGCGGAGAGCAAGTGCACTTAGTGAAACCACCACTACAGGGCGAACTTTAACAGCAGAAGAAAATAGGAAGTGAGGAGGAGGCGAAGAGAAGAGCGCTCAGGAGTCAGATGCGGTAAGCAGGACTCGTCACCGAGCGACCAGAGAGCGGAGGGAGGACACAGAGAAAAGGGTGTTTCTCCGCTCTGCCCAGTGACACCGGGAGCATTGTGCATGTTTGAGACCGAGGACAGCCGACAAGGAACCTGCAGGCTGCTGGGGCGGAGGTGCTGCTTCCGCCGCTGGATGTCCTTCTTCAACCCGTCCACCGAGCGGCTGAGGCGGACATCAATTAAGTGAACATGGCCACGGAACCGGAGGGGAGCAACCGGCTCTTGCAAGACGTGCTGGCGAGACCTGGCAACGATGCGTGTGCGGACTGCGGCAATCCAGGTAGGGGGGAGAGGGAGGCGAGCGACACACGCACCCACACACACACACACACACACACACACACACACACACACATACACACACACACACACACACACACGGACACATACGGACAAACACACACGCCAGGTAACGACTCGTCGCGTCAGGCGGCAGAGCGTTGGTGTCTGCCACGCATCGTGTGGCTCCAGTGTGCAGGCGGGCGAAACGGCGCCTGTCAGAAACACTCACACACTCAAGTGTAAAATATCAATGCACACAACACAAAGAAAAGAGTGCATGTTTTTTTTTCATTATGCAACACGGGTTACAATGTTGCAGGTTCATGTCAAATTGCATAGCAACGTGGTTGTGCAATAAAACCCCTCCAACTTTAGTTAATTGTGACAGCAGAAGTATTGCTAATGTGCACCTGTAACTCTTTTGATCTTTGCCTTGGTTGTTGATTATGTCGCTAATAGTGAATTGATGTACCGTTTTCTATTCAATGACAATTGCGGAACAAAAATTTTACTATTTTATGGTTTTTGCATGGGCGTAAAGGCTGGTGTGTGTGTGTGTGTGTGTGTGTGTGTGTGTGTGTGTGTGTGTGTGTGTCCAGAAAGGCGTGGGAATGTGGCGTTGCAACACTAATAAACCCGTCTGTTTGGCTACGTCATCACTTCCTGGCTCACCCTGAATCCGTGTTAAAGGCTATTCAACTATTACTGTTTTATTCACCCATTTACAACAATACTTTTTATTTTAAAAAAGAGACTATCTGTAGGGGACTTGGCGGTTATTATACAGTGGCAGTGGTTATAGTGTTGTAATTCACAGATTCATGCACACACAATGCACACACACGCACACACACACACACACACACACACACACACACAAGTAATGCCGCCAACAACCCCACTTATCTGTGACAGAGAGACTTGACCCCTTTTCTCTTCCTCTATTCCACCTGCTTCACTCTCCCACGCCCACCACCCGTTTCTCTCTCCCTCTCCCCGTCCCTCTGTCTACCTGTTCTCTCTCACCACCCCTCCCCCCCTCCCTCTCTGTCTATCACTCTCTCTCTGGTGTAATCCACTTTCTTTCTCTGTCGGTGTCTCACTCCCTGCTATGTGGGTAGCAAGCAACAAGTAGCTGGAACTTGGGGGAGGGAGGGGGATGGATGGAGGAGTGCTGGAGCTGTTCCCGTGCTCAGCTCCCCCCCCCCCCCCCCCCCCCCCCCCCCCCCCGGCCTGTGGCGCCTGCGGCCCCCCCCACACACACACTTCAGATCGTTCATTAGTGGTCATGGTAGGGAGAGCCCTAAGCAGCAACATGTGGCTCAGCGTTGGATTAATTAAAGGGGGGGGGTCCTTCCTTCTTGTTAAAGTGTGCGTTCCTCAACACGCCTGCAGCCTGATTCTATGAAGTCCGGTTGCGACGCTCCTCAGTGACCCACAGAGAAAAAGGACTCGGGCATCATGCTCAGGAACGCCATTGTGGACTGGACCTCCAATGTTTGGACCCAGAATCGATGGGATTCGAACACCCACCCACTGTTTCTGGGAAACCAACACTACAAGGCAAGAAGGTTAGAAAGCCAGCAGAGAGAGAGGTCTTGTTGTCATGGTCCGGACGGAGGTCTGGATGGAGGTGTGTTGTGTCTATAGACTCCAGACACAGAGACCTACAGGGCAGTATGAATTCAATTTATGAGCCCATGACATCATCGTCCGTCACCCCGTAGCGACAGCCTCTGAAAGAGGATCTTCCGATGGCTGTGAGGAAAGGATGGAGTCTCAGCGGTGGTATCTGGTGCATGACGCATCCCTCCATCACCTTCTGCTCTGTGGCCACAGAGCCGTAGAGAGATGAAGACTAATGGGTCCGACTCCTCATGGAAACATCATTCCTCAATTTCAGATTATTTAGTCTGTAGTTTGTGTTGCTTTTCTGCTGCTTAGCAAAGGTGTTTAGTGTGCCGCTCGCGATGAATTCAGACGTGCGTTGTAATAATACCGTTAGTGAACCTATTCTCTAAAACCCTTTCAGTCGGGAATGATTGAATTGTGAGGAGAACAGATGGCAGATCCAAACTGCTTGTAAATAAAACAAAACAGCCTGCCGTTGGCACTTACGCCAAAAATACCAATTAGTTGTTTTTAGCCAGCAAAGGAACTGTACTTTTTCTACAGTTCCCTCACCTACACACACACACACACACCAGGGATGGAAATTAACACCCGCCACACGCCATTTGCGGGTGGATTTGTATGGTGGCGGGTGAATTGTGTCACTTCACCCGCCACTGTGTCGGGTAATACTTTCCAGTCAGGTCCGTTCAAATTTGCATGTTTAATACATTCGTCATGCGGCGCTGCACAGTTCCACAACCATTACTGTCAACATCCGGCCCCCTTCTTCTTCTACGCCTCTTTTGCTGAACTGCGACTGTCAACATCCGGGATAATAAACCGGTAACCATAGAGATAATATGCCGGTATCGACATTCGGTATAGCATGCTAGGCTAATTATTGACATAAAAAAAAAAATACTAGAGAAAGCAATGTTGCGTTTCCTCACCGGAGGAAAGAGAACAGCTGAGGAGAGTGTAGGCCAGGTACAGGTGGCGGATGATAGTACGGCTGTCACCCCCATAAAGAAGCGTTGTTTTAATGAGAGATGGCGAACATCGCACAGTGGGCAACACCGTGACCGGCTGGTGTTTGACGGGACGAGCCAGACAATGTTCTGTGCTCTCTGTCGTAAACATGCTTCGGATGGCCACAGGTCCAAAAGTTTTTGAGGGGGACACAAAACCTAAAATTGGAAGCCGTGGAGGACCACGAGTCCTCAAAAAGTCACCTTCACGTTTTGAAAATTGCCAAGGGAAAATCAGCGCCCGAAACCACGACAGCGATGAGGCCGCTCGTTAGCCTCACAACAGCCCAGCTTGATAGAAGTTAGTTCCAAATGCACACGCAATTACCAAAAAGGGAAGGCCATTTCAAGACTTCGAATGGCACTGCACGTAAGTTATTTTTTTATTTTCTATTAGGCCTAATGCAATAGTTTGTTGCTGTCGAAAAACTATCATGTTGGGTAACCTTAGAGCTCTGCTCACTTGTTTGGCGAACAGCTGCTTTCTGTCAGTCTGGTCAAAACAGATGTCAAGTGTGTGTGCTAAGACGTAGGGCTGTCCCGAATACCATTTTACAGGCTTGGAATACTCGTTGGATATTCCGAGCGAGTATTACAATACTCGTTCAAAAACAACATTAATAATTGAACGGTAAAAAAGTCGGAGTTCCTTACTTTGCTGTTGTTCCGTTCCAAATCAGCTGTCATCTGTGCCATCGTAGCCCTTACAGGAGCTTATCAATTCATCCCGTAACGTGCATATAAATCCATACAAAGATCCAATGTTTATTCGTTTGTGTCCATATTAAATCCATCATTGACCGGGTATTCCTTTGACAAAAGCCAGTCTGTGAATGCGCAATAGCAGGGCTGCATAGCGAACGTACACAAACAGATACGCTAACGAGTTCATATATATATATATATATATATATATTTAATTTTATGTATTCTGACGTTTTTCAATGTGTCTTGCACTTATTAAGTCATTGTTTCTTGTTCTTGTTTCTTCATGGTCTGTTTTCAAATGTTTAATTTCGAATGCATAGGCAGAGTATGAGTCTTCCTATACCAAGAGGATACATCTGTTGCATTATAGGGGCAGATTTCATTATACATCTGGTTGAATTGATGGTTATGATGGTGTAGCCATGCATGTTGTTTTATTGTTAATATGTCAATTTGTTTTTATTGAAAATACTTTGTATAGATGAATTATCCCCAAACTTGTCATCGTAACACCTTTGAAATAAACATGACTTAACAAAGCAGATACCTGTGTATTGTTTATCATATGCGGTAAGAGTGTAACATTTTCAACTCAGTTCCTTGGTAGCAACTACTTACATTAAAAATCACTTCTGATGGAAAAAATTATGTGTATGAAAAACACTTTTCTTATCTATTGTTACTATTATATTGTTTAAAATGTCCGCATATCTTTAAAAAATATATAGCATATAAAAAGTGGCTGGTAAAGAAGATGAGTGGCTGGTCGATTTTTAAATCGACCTGCCACAGTGGCTGGTGGGCAAAAAAGTTAATTTCCATCTCTGATGTGCACGCATCATGTGTTGAGGTTAGGTTAACACAAAGGATGTGTACGCATCATGTGTTGAGGTTAGGTTAACGCAAAGGATGTGTACGCATCATGTGTTGAGGTTAGGTTAACACAAAGGATGTGTACGCATCATGTGTTGAGGTTAGGTTAACACAAAGGATGTGTACGCATCATGTGTTGAGGTTAGGTTAACACAAAGGATGTGTACGCATCATGTGTTGAGGTTAGGTTAACACAAAGGATGTGTACGCATCATGTGTTGAGGTTAGGTTAACACAAAGGATGTGTACGCATCATGTGTTGAGGTTAGGTTAACACAAAGGATGTGTACGCATCATGTGTTGAGGTTAGGTTAACGCAAAGGATGTGTACGCATCATGTGTTGAGGTTAGGTTAACACAAAGGATGTGTACGCCTGCTGGGGAAGCCCCATGTTGTCCTAGGCCCCCCCTGCGGTCGAAGAGAAAGCATCTCTCAGCTGAATTCATAACCGAGGGATCCTGACCGTATGAGCTGTGGTCTCAGTAACGTGAAGCTAGGGGAGAGACTGGGTCTGCGGCTCTCTCACACGCTGGTAGAGTTTCATTAAAACACACACACGCACGCACGCATAACCACACACACGCATATATTTTAGCACACAGCAAAGACTAACACACAACCATATAAGAACACACACACATACAGGTTAAAACATACACATAGACGTTAGCATACATACACTCAAGCATGTAAGAGCACACACACACTCTCATGCATGTGAATGTATGTGACCTTTGACCTTTACCTTGAATCAGTGCTCTGAACGTTTCTTGCACACGTCACCTTCTGTATGACCCAGGTGTGACTTCTGAGGTAGAGGTTCGGGTCAACTTTTTCAGAAGCACTATATTTACATAATTTACATAATTTGTAAGGAAAACTCGGTTTTGTTGTTGCTGTAACTTTAGTCAGGAGTAATACCCTCGCTATACCAATGCAGGTGCATTACTGTATGGTCATCTTTGTCAACCTCTCTCTCTGTCGCACACTTTCTCACACACACACACTCACACACACACACACACACACACACACACACCTACCTTATCCAGCCCATATCTTCCCATTACGATCCACCTGGACCGCGGGGAGCCATCTCTGTTGGCCCACGCTGGCCCTCTGCCAGGACATCATCATTTATGCCGAGTCATTCTCACCGCGTCTCCCTCACCTTTGGATTAGTCCATCTATCTCACCCCCCCCTCTGGGATTAACGGCTCGAGTGGGTGTAGCATTAAAGCGTTATGGCTTACATATTAATAAATGGAGCGCCGTCATGAATAACGCTATATTCAAATCAGACGGGATTTATCTGACGTTTTTGAACACTGTGTTCTTTCTGATCATAAATGGTTTTAGAAGTGTCCCTCTGGTGCCTCCCTGGTGCCTCTCTGGTGTCCCTCTGGTGCCTCTCTGGTGTCTCTCTGGTCTCTCCCTGGTCTTTCTCTGGTCTCTGGTGTTGATCTGGTGTCTGTCTCTCTGGTGTCTCTCTTTGTTCTCTCTCTGTTCTCTCTGTTCTCTCTTGTTTCGCTCTGGTGTCTCTGGTGCCTCTCTGGTCTCTCTCTGGTCTCTCTCTGGTCTCTGTTCTCTCTGGTGTCTCTGGTGTCGCTCTGGTGACTCTCTCTCTCTGATGTCTCACTGGTCTCTCGCTGGTGTCTCTCTGGTTTCTATGTCTTTGTTCTCGATTCATGAACTTAACAACCAACTCTGAATGTTGCGCCGTGTCGGCTGCTCGGACACTGTTCTCCCTGGTTCTCCCCCCCGACACCGTTGGACGGTCCACCCCAGACAGGAGCCTCGTTCTGGGGGGGGGTGGGGTCTCTGTGGGGCGGAGGTCAGGGGAAGACAAACCTGCTGCAGGTTGGTGTTTTATTCTCCCAACGGTCGGACCGGTTCCACCGCGGTGCGTCCGGGGACTCGCGGAGAATAGTGAGAATAGAGTCCTGAGGTTGTTTATTCATCACAAACAAACTCCCAGAATCCTTTGGGGTATCAAGGTGAGCGGGGGGAGGGGCGGGGGGGGGAATGGGGGAGGACACCAACTTGGCAGCCATTCATTCTCCGACCTTGTGTTCTTGGAGGTTTGAACAGCAGGGGGGAGGTGGGTTTGAGGGGAGGGGGGGAGCCAAGCCCAGACAGCTTGGCCCTGATTTAGCTTTCAGTCAAGTACATTTTGTATATTTATATTATTATATATGTATATTATTATTATCAATATATTATATGTGTGTGTGTGTGTATTTCTTTATAAACTCACGATAGATAGACTCAACAGACTCTACCTCATCCTGTAATCCAAGCCCTCCGTTCATGAGTTCACTTCCTGTTCTTCTGTTCACCTCTGGAACCCGTTCTGCAGGGCGAGCTTCTTCATGAAACCAAACCCCACACCCAGCCCGGGGTTTGGCAGGGCCTCTGAGGCGGGCCCCCGGCCCCCATGGTCCCTTAACTCCAACATAGCCTCATGTTACCGAGGATATGATGTTTGATTAAGCCAACGCGTCTGATGTGCTGCACGATTATACAATGAGAAACCACACAGAATCAAATCATACCAACCTAGAATCAAATCATATTTTAATGAAATAATATCATTCCACTCTCCGTCACAAATCCAATTAAATTAAATCCATTTTTGTTTTTCTTCAAATCTGGGACTAAATAAATTCCCGTTGTCCAGGCAGAACCTTCAGGTATATTTCCAAGTACACAAGCCAGCGGGGATGGGCGTGTGACGTCACTCCGAGGAGGACGTTTGTGTGATTAAATATGTGAACTTTAAAATGAAAGCTGTTGTTGCTTTCAAATGATTTATTTCACCCGTGATACTCCTTCTGAGATGAAGAAAGCGCAGAGCCAGGCTCCTCCTCACCTTGTTCTAAAGAACTTATGATCAATGTCCTTCAGGAGCAGGTGGGGCAATGACCTGTTGCTCAGGGATGGCTTCAGGCAGACCGTTGGGATCGAACCCACAACCTTCGGCTTGGAGTCAAACACCTAGTCGCTTTACGATGGATTGTTAAGGAACAACATAACTGAGAATTAGTAAAGAGCTGGAAATGTTCTTATCGGTAAATGATGGCATTCAGCTGTTATTTCTGTATAGCAGACCACTGCTATGATTAACAAACCGTTGCAATGGATGCTACTTCCAACCGTAGAATCGAATCTAACGTTATTCTACCAGTACCATTTCATTACTTACACGTATTCAGTTTAACATTATTCTACGATCTGGAGATTTGAGTTTCTGGGTCGGCGTTTTGGACATTATCTAGGAGTGGCAAAAATACTGGCCTTAATTAATTAGAATGACACTGTGTTCTAATCTCGCTGAATTCTGATGTCGCTGAATTCTCAGTGAGATCTCTCAAAAAGTTTTTTTATTGTTATTAAATGTGATTAATGTGTCATGAAAACGAATGAGTAAAGGCTCCTGAATGTGAGAAAAGATTCAAAAGACTAAAGCACAGGTTATAGATGTGGAAATGACATTAGACCAATCCATTACCCATTCGTAGACCTCATGGATAATTAGGCATGATCTGAAAAAACTGTTGCCGTGGTAACATGAAAGCGGACAAAGGTAGTGCAATAAAACTCGGAGATTCCTCCCAGAGATCCGTGCCACAGACTTAATTTCCCAGTGGGAGAATGTGTAAGAGTGATGGGAGGCAATACACCATGAAGGATACTGCAAGTTCCCAGTTCAAGTTACTTTATTAGAACAGACTTGGTGAAGTGTGCAGTGAAATGACATTCAGAAAACTATAATCCCCTCTCTCTCGCTCTCTCTCTCTCTCTCTCTCTCTCTCTCTCTCTCTCTCTCTCTCTCTCTATTCTTTTACATTAACATTGACATTCAGGCCTTTAAGCAGACGCTTTTATCCAAAGCGACTTTCAATAGGTACATTTGTCAGAAAAAAGAGAAACAACAATATATCGCTGTTTATACCGTAAGGATGTTGCAAGTACATAAGTGCCAGGACGTACAACACACAATAAATGCGTAAGAGGTGTTTAGGGGGGTTCACTATTCTTGTCTCTATTCTTGTGACAAGGCGAGCCAGAAACAGCCCCCCAAAAACAGCCCCCCATAACCGATGAGAGCAGCAGACTGGATGGACTGAGCTGTTTCATTGCGTGTTTCTCTCCCTGCCGCCTACCCCAATCAGCAGTCTCCATGTTTTAACTTTATGTTATGGACCCCTGGGGGTCTGTGTATCCTCTGCACCAATCCATCCTCCCGGTTTAGCAGCCCTAGTGCAGCACTCTGGCCCCCCCAGACCCACTAGTGAAGACGGAGTACCTCACAGCCTTCACCTTGGGGTGTCTCGGGCTGATGATGAACTCCACCCCTCCGAGCAGGTCCGATTAGGCGAACCCAACACGCCCTTCGGAGCAGAACAGCCCTTCAGAACAGTGAGGGGCTTGTTCCCCGTGTGGTGGACGGCTCTCTATAAATAAAGATTGGGTCTTTCAATTAGCTCCTGACTCAGCGACCAGCGGGGGTCCCCTACGTGGAGAGAAGGGCCCCCTCCAACGCACTGCGGCGCCCGGTGTTCGCTCGCATCAGACGTCTTGAAGCAGAGCGTGGGGGCATGAGTCGTCTTCGAGTGGTGCTTTCTTTAAAGTGAGTGTTGGCCCTCAACACCACCTCCGCCATTCGCACCACCCTACCTCAACAAGGTAGGGTTTAGACGCAGAAAGGAAGCTACACATGCCAGCAATCTTTAAGAATCGATATTCTGAGAATAACACAAATATTAAAGTGAAACCGTGATCATTCAGGGGGGGGGGGGGCGGGGTTGTATGTGCCGCCCGCCACCCCCCTTCCTTCCCCTCTTGGAAACGTTGTTGCTTGCTCCTCGTCATCCCGCAGTCCGCTCTGTCCTTGGCCGCTTGCGGTGCCTGTCCCCATCACCTGGTGGTGCTGTCCTGGGTTCCTGGTTTTCCAGGTAGCTTCCGTCTTTAATGACCAGCTCGTGCTGCAGTCCTCCGTTTTGCTCTCTCACCGATCCGTTGGCAAAGCAATCGGGCGTTAACCGTTGGAAACGTTGCAGCCTCTGCTCTGAATGTTCCCCAGTGAGCAGCCAGTGTTATCACATCGAGAACATTAAACCTGATTCAGCTCCCCCGCCGCCCTGATCCTCGCTCTCCCATGCTGGCTCCGGGAGGAATGGGGTTTCTTCTAATAGAATGTGGACAATAGAGGGACGGGACAGATGGCTGGTGTGACGGCTGACAGGCTGCCCACACGGGGAAGTTCTGGGTAGGTGTTGGGAGGAATGTTCCGGGCCCTTGCATGCTTCCATGGCGATGCCACGGGTGTTGTTGGTTTCCATGGTGATGGGTTCACATTAGTCCACCGAACAAGGGACAATGGCTGCTCACCAGAGAGCCGTTGTGTGGCGTGCCAGGGCGTCTAATAATGTTTACAATAATAATATTGTCATTAATAACATGAATTCAAAAATATATGATAAAAAAAAAACATCGCCTTTGGCAGTTTGGAAAACCTGCAGTCCTCAGTTTTGAAAGCTTCCAACAAAAAATGTCCCTTCCTCCCCCTCCCTCCAAAACCTCCCGCCAAAAACAAATGACAGCTCGCTAGCTTTAGCAGCTCGACAGCGCGCCTGTAACACGGCACATACTGGAGCTTTCCCTCTCTTTTGTCAGAGCGTTTGATTTATTGTTTGCTGTCAGGATGTAAAGAAACATTTTTCAATATTTGCTGATTGGTTTTAACAATTCTTCCTTGCCTGTCAATCCAAGGTGTGTGAAATGCAGCGCTTCTTATTGGCAGACAAACCCAGGGAGGGCGGGAGCAGAAATGTTTCATGGGTCGTTTAGCCTTCGTCACACTGTGAGCCGAAAGTGACCCCATTTTTCGCACCACGACCTCAATCTAAACCGTACCGGAAATCATGAGACTTTCATGTTTGTCTGCCATGTTTGTAGTCCCAGAGTGACTCCCAACATGAAGACAGCTGCGATGGAGGCGGTCTTTGGAGGGACGGGGGAAATAGTGGTCTTTGGAGGGATGGGGGAAATAGTGGTCAAGAATCCTTATGTTGTATGTATTTTTTTAATTTATTCCCTCATCTCCTTTCCTCCTTTTCATTGCTTCCACTTTCCACCTCTCATCTTAATGACGGCAACGTTCATCTTCGCCATCACACGTTGTTCTCTCTCTAATATCCTCTATCGTTCTCTGAGCAGATTGACGAGCAGCGATCATTAGTTAATGAACGCTGCCTTCCTCTAATGTCTGTACCTCGTTAGTCTCAGAGCCTGCCTGTCTTCAGCACTTTGCACGCTGCGTTACTCTCTGTCCGCCTCGTCTCAGCAAAGCCGGTGTGTCTCACTCACGCCTTCTCTTTGACTTTTGCCAGTATGGTCTGTCCCTGCATTTGTCTCTCTCTTCATTTTGCTTCACATTGCAGTTAAAATAGAGTCTGTAAAAGGCAAGGATTCCTTAGTTTAGATCAGTCACTGTGCTCAGTTATTCTGCCACTGTGGAATCTCTGTTTGGGCCAAGGCAATGCTTTTCAGGTAATTCTTCCATTGTTAGTATTTTAGTTTTCTATTTTAGTTTCTTTCTTGTAATTTTGTTCTGTCTGATGAGTCTTGGAGCTCAGTGCTTTTTGTGAACCAGGACCCAGAACCAGCAGACTGGGGGGTCTCTCTCCAGGGGGTCTCTGGAGGGGAGGGCTTGTTCGTGTTCACGTCAGGGTCACTTTCTTTGAGGTGATTATAAAAATATATTTTTTTCCTTTTGAATGTGGATAATGAATGAGTTTCACCCTAATTCTGCTCTGAATACATTATATGGTGTTTCCCATTAGATACAGAGGATGGATTACCTGTACCTGCTGGTCTGACGTTTAGGGCAGCAAGGTATCATTATTGCCAAGGTCAAATCATATCTAGAAATAATTTATATTTGTGGTGCTGGAGGCTGGGTCTTTTTTGGTCTATCCTATTTTGTTTCTTTGTGAGATTCACTGTCCAAGCCTGGGAGGGTTTATGCAGATTATCAAGATCACAATTCTCTGGTTGGAGACAGCATTACATCATCGTCTGCAAAAAGCACCTGACTTCTGAGTCTGCTAGGGGAGGCCAGATGCTGCCCACGCTTCTAATGACTTTCATGGCTGTATGTGTGGAACAAGGCTGGACTGGATCTGCATCCCTGTCTGACAACGGCTTTAGGAGAGTCTGTGTTTTTTGCAGATCTGAACTTCATACTTCTGCATTTTTCTCTCTAACTCTCCAGCTGTTTGAACAGCGGACGCTCATGCATGTATATCAGAGTTTTGAGATCAACAAAACCGGGAGAATAATAAGCTTTTGTTCTGTTTATTTGCTTGGCAATTAGGGTGCTGAGGGTGAAAATATGGTCCGTTGTACGAACATTTGGTAAAAAGCCAAGTTGGGATTTCCTCAGGACATTATTTTCAGTGCGGAAATGTCGTGGTTGATGATCATAGAGAAGATTTAACCACTGTTGCTTTCCCCAATCCCTCTCTCGCTGTGTCTCTTCCTCTCGTTGTTTCTCTTTCTCTCTCTCTCCATCCCTTCTGCCCTCTCTCTTTCTCTCTCTCTCTCTCTCTCTCTCTCTCTCGCTCTCTCTCTCTCTCTCTCTCTCTCTCTCTCTCTCTCTCGCTCTCTCTCTCTCTCTCTCTCTCTCTCTCACTGTCTCCCATTCTCTCTCGCTCTCTCTTCCCCCATCCCTTCCACCCTATCTCTCTCTCTGGTGATGGGTTCATGTTAGTTCACCAAACAAGGGACAATGGCTTCTCACCAGTGAGCCGTTGTGTGTGGTGCCAGGGTGCCTAATAATGTTTGCAAAATTAATAACGTTAATAATAACAGGAATTCTCTCTCTCTCTCTCTCTCTCTCTCTCTCTCTCTCTCTCTCTCTCTCTCTCTCTCTCTCTCTCTCTCTCTCTCTCTCTCTCTTTATTGTTATAATACATAATAAACCCTCTTGCGCTGGCTGGTCCTGCCACCCGCTGGTCCACTCTCCTCTCCTATTTCTCCTCCCCTTCCCTCCTCTTTCGACCCCCCCCTCCCCCGCTGCCCTCCCACCACCTCAAGCCACAGCAGGATACAGAAATATCCTGACTCACTCACTCTGTGTACTTAGTTTATTTATTAGCGTCCTATGCCTCGTATCCTCATATCGCTTGGTCCGTTCTGCTCCATCAGCGCCGTCCATCTCTCGTCTTCGCTCGTCTTCATCCTCTCTCTTGGTCTCGGTCTCGCTCTCTCTCTCTCTCTCTCTCTCGCTCTCTCGCTCTCTCGCTCTCCCTCTCTCTCTCTCTCTCTCGCTCTCTCTCTCTCTCTCGCTCTCCCTCTCTCTCTCTCTCTCTTCTCTCTCTCTCTCTCTCTAATGAAACTCTGTTGCAGTCCTCCACACCTTGTATCCAAGCAACAGCCTCACGACAGGTGACTAAGTAGTAATAACTTACACATGAAGAGTACGTTTGTGTCTGTGTGTAGACGAGAATTTTTTTGTTGTGCATGCATGTGTGTCTGACTATCATTTTTGTAGCTAGCCAGCCTGGTAACTTTTCTCTAATCAGAAAAACAAAACTGTGTCTCTCCTTCCTATCTGGGGGATTTCAATGCGGGGATTGCAAAACACACATGCACGCATACACACACACGCAAATATATACTCACAACACTTCCCTGACACACACATGCAATCAAACAGGCACCCACAACACATAGATACCCAACATCACCCAGACACACACAAGCAGGCAGGTACACAATCTGGCACGACTATGCACACACACGCACACACACACACACACACGTACACACACACACACACGACACACGCACACACACCCTGTGACACACACATGCATATATACGGCTGCATGCACATGAAGACACACACACAGACACATACACAAAGTCGAACTATTTTACACACACAGTCACAATCTCTATCACGCACACATACACACAGTCGCACACACACACACACGCACACATACACACAGACAATCTCTGACAAACAGACGCACACACAATCGCGGACCCTCACACACACACACACACACACACACACACACACACACACACACACACACACACACACACACACACACACACACACACACAGACACACACCCTTGTCCGCACACCTCTCCCCACTGCTATATATACACACATGCCTCATTTACTTTGTACTTCTACCCAGACGCGCTGTGTCAGCATATTGCCGTTTACAGCCTGCACCTTGATCCTCCCCTCTGGCCCAATGTCTTCATGACCAGAGGTCTCCCTCCTATTCCTCCTATCTATCCCTCCATCACAATCTCTCTCTCTCTCTCTCTCTCTCTCTCTCTCTCTCTCTCTCTCTCTCTCTCTCTCTCCTCTCTCTCTCTCTCTCTCTTCTCTCTCTCTGTATTTCCTGCTCTCTCCTTTTGACCTTAGTGCCTCAACTTTTATCTTCATCCCTCCTTTTCTTTCTGTCTTTCATCAACTCTCTCTCTCTCTCTCATCAACTCTCACTCTCAATCTCTCTCTCTTTATCTAAGAATAATAATTAATTTGTTTATCGCCTTCCAAAATACTCTAACACTCTTTCCATCGATAAAAGTCAAAATACCATAAACGCCAATACAGCACTACAACGCAGTTCAGCTGAAACCCACAGTCAGCTGAAACACAGTGCAAGGCGTCGACAAAGGCTTTCAGCGTTGAAAGCCGTTCTAACCTCTTCTTCCTGTGTGGTTGCAGAGCCGGACTGGGCGTCTCTGACGCTGGGCGTCTTTGTGTGCCAGGCCTGCTCGCTGCTTCACCGCAGCATCCCCCACATCAGCCGTGTCAAGCCGCTGCAAGAGAGCTGGGAGGCCAGCGAGGTGGAGGTACGCATGCACGCACACAGGCATAGGCGCACACATATAGACACACGTGCACACACAAACATATGCATACACACGCGCACACACGCGCCCACACACACACACACACGCACATATTGACATAAACGCACGCACGCGCGCACACGCACATTAATATAGGAACACAGGCCCCACAGTCTCAATAAACAACAACAACAATGGCGGCGCAGAATGAAACTTGTAATCTACGGAGCAATCAATTGAATAGGATAGAATAGTGATTAATGACGTTGAAAGAGTAACACAAATCTGCATGGAGGCTTTCTCAGAGGAGAATATGTTGCTGCCCACCTGAAGCCCAGGGAGAGAAGAGAGACAGTCTGGTGCCGTGCCCGTATCTGGAAATCAATTACTCTTCTGCCCAGCCCAGACACATTTTTATTGCGAAACGCAAACCTGAATATCTGGATGGTCTCACGAGGCCAGAGGAAGACATTACACATTTCCAGGTTTTATTACTGGTGATTTGAGGTTCTGCAATGTTTCAGTGACAACATCCCTGTTGGGCTTTAATATCGAAGCTTTGTTTGTACAGCACCTTTCACACATAAGAATGCAGCATAGAGCGTATAAGAAAGAACCACCACACCAACACCAATACAGCAGCAGAGTGCTCTACAATACAGAGCAGCACTGCGGATTAAAAACTAAACACAATCCACCCATACAATCGAATCTGCAGAGAAAGCAGCGTGGATAAAATGCTAATCACAGCTATTCCTTTGTCTTATAAAACGCTGAATCAAAAGCTCAATTGACGAGATAGGTTTTTAACTGCCACTTTAATTATTTTACTGAGCTCGCTTCCCTTGACTGATCAAGGTAACGCGTTCCAAAGTCTAAGGGAATAATTAATAAATGCTGCATCACAAACTTTCTTGGGTTCTGATGGTAACCTGAAGAAGCCAGCCTCAGAGGACCTGGGCTCTCTCTCTAGTCAGTCATCCAGGCATTAAGGTAGGTGGATCCAAGCCCATTATGTGCTTTAATCACGAGTAGAAGGACTTTGAGGTAAACTCTGAATGATGCTGAGAGCCAATGCATGGCAGTTAGGACTGGACTGCTGTTTCCTCCTAGTTTGTGAATGAGTTGGAGCCCCTCCAAAGTGGTTGTGGGGAGGCCAATAAATGGTGCATCGCAATAGACAATTCTACTATAAATAAATTATCAGTTTTTCAGCTTTCCACTGATTAGTTCATATCGGCTGCACCTTTTGCAGTCTTTCTCAGATGAAAAAAACCTTCTTGAACACCGTCCTAATGGACAGCTGATGGTGAGGGAGAAACTAGCATTAGTATAATTTGGTTAAACAGAAATATATAACTTGCATCATTTGCATAGCTATTAAAGTTTACAGTGTGTGCTGTGATCGCTAAGCAGGAGGATATACAGTAGGAACAGTAAAGGACCAAGACAACATCCCTGTGGAACACCAAAACGTATTTCATACTCATTCAATACGTGAGATCCAAGACTGACAGAGAATTTTCTGACTGAACCATCGTCATATACCTACTTTAATTTCCCCATTTACTACGACGATATATTTTTCTGCAAACGTGTGATAGTTGAAACACATTACTTATCCGTTCTAAATTCTCATCTCCTTCTGTTCTGCGTTCTGCGGCGGCCAGCTGATGTCTTCGGCGGGGAACCGGGCGGCCAGGGTGAAGTACGAGCAGAAGGTTCCACCGTTCTACTACAGACCCACGCACACCGACTGCAAGTGAGTCCCCAATAACAGCGTCTCAAGACGGGGGGGGGGGGGGGGGGGGGGGGGGGGGGGGGGCGGGGGCGTGACAGGAGTGTGGTTCAGCTTCAGGAGACCAATGAAACATCTTTGTTGTGGTTACAAATATGTATGCAATTAAAAGCAGCCAATGGAATGCCTGAATGATTTGGTTGGTGGGCGGGACCTCATCAGCACCACAGTGTGGTGTTGTTTCATTGAAGGCCATACATGTCAATCACAAAGAACATTCCAAACCACACCTAAATCTAGACAATCCGCCCTCCTCAGAGATTGTGTGCATGTAGAATGTACTGATTGAATAACTGCCGGTTTGATTGCCCCATATGCCTAACCCATACACAACTCATCTACTTAAAAGGCATCGTGTGTGCGATTTGGGAGCTGTAATTTGAGGGTAGTTCGTCATAAATTATAAATACATTTTTAACTATCGTGAGGTAAATCCACCGTGGGGGATATCTTTTTCCATTTAATTTGCCTGCCTCAGTATGAGCCCATTCAGATTCCAGACCCTCCCAGCTCATGTCTGACCAATCAAGGCCTTTCTTCCATGATTGGTTTGGGTAACCCACCTTGCCTGTAAATCAACAGGTGGGTGAAATGCAACACTTTGGCAGAGAAACAAGGGAGGGAGGGAGGAAGTAGAGAGGGAGGGGACGGTTAGTAAGTTATTGGAAGGCTTACCTCAGGGGGTAGAGCGGTTGGCTGGAACTGAAAGGTTGCTAGTTCGATCCCCGGCTCCTCCTAGCCGAGTGTCGAGGTGTCCCTGAGCGAGACGCCTCACCCTGACTGCCTCCCGACGAGCTGGCTGTCCACCCGCCGTCGGGGTGTGAATGTGTGAGTGAACCGCTGTAAGTCTCTGTTGATTGAAAGCGTCTCCTAGATGTATTGTTAATGTAGTTGAAACATCCGGCTCTCTACTGCTTCTCTTTACAACTCCCGATCGTACCTACACCACCTTTAATCAGGTGAGGTTAACACGAGGTTATGCCTGTAGGAGAATCGTGTGGTCGCACACGGTTCTTACTCAGACACTGAGTTGATAACATCAACATGTCGACCTCCGAGGAGAGTCTGTCTTGGCCCCCGCTCCGTGTGAAGTCGCCTCGCGCTGTAAGCCGAGCCGGGGGAACCGGTTCCGCCGCTTATCTGATGAACTTCCATTTGAGAAGGCTGAGGGAAACAGAGCGAACAGCCATCGGTTCCCACACCGCCCAGAGCAGGCTGGGGCACACACAGCTTCCTCTTTCCTGCGCCCACATTCAGGTTGAGCGAGTGGCCGACTGGGGGCGAACGCTGGGTGTGTTTGTGTGTGTGTGTGGTGTGTGTGTGTGTGTGTGTGTGTGTGTGTGTGTGTGTGTGTGTGTGTGTGTGTGTGTGTGTGTGTGGGTGTGTGTGTGCGTCTGTTGGGATCAGGGTATTCCCCGCTCATCCATCCGCTGCCTTTTGGGACACACCGTCCATCTTCAAGCTCTTCTCTCTCTGCCCCCCCCCCCCCCCCTTCTGGTGGCTCATCCTAAAGAAGACACACACACACACACACACACACACACCTAGCCCCTTCCCAATAAGATGCTTGAGGTTGTCGATTTTGTGTCCGATACGTTCAATTTTGACGGAAAAAATACAGATTTAGATGAACCTGCGCCGTTAAGCGTTAACTGTGTGCACATTTGCAATGCAGCAGAACAGGAAAGGGGAGAAGCCAGCGCCAAGACATTCTGTGAGGAGGTAAGGTTAAGAGACGATACGGGGACGTAAAGTGAAAGAGAGAGAGAATGCCAACGAGAGAGAGTGAGAGTGAGAGAGAGCGTTGGCATGATGATGTGCTGACTATTACCACTCACCTTTTGGAGAACGCCTTGTTTAGGGTAGCGCTGAATCACTGCACCCCTGATCAGGTTT
>NC_136952.1:2486212-2521212 GCF_949987615.1 Pollachius pollachius
ACACACACACACACACACACACACACACACACACACACACACACACACACATTCCTCACCCCCCCCCCACTTACCCTGCTCCCCCTCCTCACCCTCCTCCCGCCTCTCCTGCCTTGACTACCCAGGTTACCGAGAGGGGTTTCTATGGAAACGGGGGAGAGACAACGGCCAGTTCCTGAGCCGAAAGTTCATCCTGTCAGAGCGGGAGGGGGCCCTGAAGTACTTCAACAAGCAGGACGTAAGTGCCGTCGCTCACTGAGGTGGTACCACTGGCGCCTTGACGCTCACCGCTCCGCTCCACGCACTCACGGGTCACCTGTCTCCAGGTGTCTCCAGGTGTGTCTCTCTGCTCACCTGTCTCACCCCCTCCTCCCCCAGGCCAGGGACCCCAAGGCGGTGATGAAGATCGAGACGCTGAACGCCACCTTCCAGCCGGCCAAGATCGGGAACCCGTGCGGCCTGCAGATCACCTACCTGAAGGACAACAGCACCCGCAACATCTTCGTGTACCACAGCGACGCCAAGGTAACACCCAGAGGGGCTAGGTAGGGGAGTGTGTGTGTGTGTGCGTGCGTGCGTGTGGGGGAGTGTGTCTGTGTGTGCGTCTGTATGTGTGCGTGTGTGTGTGTGTGTGGTTGTGTGTGTGAAGCTGAGTTCTGTTATGTGAGGAGTTTATATATATAGCTATAGAAATAGATAGATGTACATCACGGTTCATTTCCTTCTTAACATTTCCTTCTTAATTTGCCATTTTCTTGTCATAGATAAGTGAGTACAGAAAGTACATGCTCACACACACACACACACACACACACACATACACAAACACACACACACACACACACACACACACACATAAATGCATGCACGCAGACACACTCTCACACTCATAGACATACTGATGACCATTTGCTTTCCATATGGGGCATTTGTCATAAATAAGACTGTGCAGGCAGCACGTGCACACACACACACACACACACACACACACACACACACACACACACACACACACACACACACACACACACACACACACACACACACACACACACCCCTGCTGGACCACCCAGGACATATTGGATGCAGTCCGCCAGATGCTAGTGGTCTGTGGAAGTTGGTTGCCAGCTAAATTCAGAGGGCATTAATCTACATGGTCACAAAGAACATGCTTGCCTGACATTGGGTTTTTGTGTGGTGTGTGTGTGTGTCTGTGTGTGTTTGTGTGCATGTGTGTGTGTCTGTGTGTATGTCTGTGTGTGTGTGTCTGTGTGCTTGTGTGTGCGTGCTTGCGTGTCTGTGTGTGTGTGTGCGTGTTCACATTTCTTTCTTTCATGGGATGTGCTAGTCTAGTCTTTTATGAGTTTCTCCCCTCGCTCTCTCTCTTGCCTTTTTTCCTTCTCTGTAGAGCTCTCTCTATCGTTTTCTTCCTATTGTCTTTGAGGGAACCCAGTGCTGAGTACATAGATCATGAGCAGAGAGAGAGAGAGAGAGAGAGAGAGAGAGAGAGAGAGAGAGAGAGAACAAAGCCAACAAATATCCTCGTTTGTCTGCTTCCAACTTCAGTTTTCTCAAAGAAAATTCACATAGGAATCCTTTATACCATGGTATAAAATGCAGGCGTCCTTAAGCCCTCAGTTCAAGAAATGAGATCGGTAATTTTATAGAAAACCAAAACAATGAATGTGTCGGGCAGGAGCAGATTGGTGTCGAGTGCACTGCGCCCCCCAGTGGCCGTGATGGGTCCTATGCTCGGTGTTGCAAAGAGTTCACTGGGTTTTCTCGCACTGAAGCTTGTCTTGAAAGCCGCTGACACGGTAGCAACGACCTTGGAACGAACCATTAGGGTGCCCCCCCCTCCCCCCATCGGGCTGACCCACTTCTCACACCACCCTGCTCGGTATTAAAGGGGACCAGGGGTTATTTTTTTAAGTGGGGGATTCCGTTTTGGATGGGGAAAACTGAACCTGTGTTTGGTGTGGCTGGTCAGACAGGCACACATTACTCATTTGTTAATTTATGTTTTTATAAAGCTTTTATTTATACATATAATGTATTGTTGTTATTATTACTGTCCTTATTATGATTCTTGTTCTTATTGTTTATTGATGTATTAGTATCATTATTACTATCCTTATTATGATTCTTGTTCTTATTATTTATTCATGTATTATTATTATTATTATTATTATTATTATTATCAATACCCTCATATGTTCCTATAGAAAGGACCCATTCTAATAATAGAATGTGCACTATGAACCGGTTCTTCCCTGTCCTGGTGCGGTTCGTCCTGCCAGTCAAACGTAACCCCTTGTGTTTCTCTGCCCAGGAAACGGTTGACTGGTTCAACGCCATCCGAGCGGCTCGGTTCCACTACCTGCAGGTCGCCTTCCCCGGGGCCAGCGACGAGGAGGTAAGCCGCCTACAGAACACATCCAGAGCCGGCAGAGAGACACCGGCACTCAGCAGCTCCCTGCCACAGCGGCAGCAGCTAGGATTTAGGAGCTATAATTGGAGTGTAATGTGTTGGAAACGGCCTCGGCATTCGTCAGCTATTAGTAAGTGTAATGCGCTGTGACAATAAAACGTTCTGAGCGGACTCTCACTGCTCTGAACGAGAGTGTTTGATGTCTCCCGCTCTCGGCCATTTGCTGCCCAATCAGGGCGCGTCTTTCTCACCTAATTGGTGCGTAGGATAAACATGCCCGTCAATCAGTGGTGCATTTATAAGTGCAGCACTCTATGGGGCTGAAACAGACAGGGTGCGGAGAGAGGGAGGTTATTCTGTGTGGTTTCTTTGCAGACTCTTTCTCTCACAACCCTCAGATGGCAGATCCAGCAGCTACACTGAGACAGGCCATTCAGACATGCACCACCTGCTGGACACTTCTGTCTACCGCGTCTTCAACACGGGGAAGGGCACTGCATACATTCTTAGTATGGATGACCCAGTGGGGATCTAAGCCTTGACCCTGGCTAGTGTTAATGCCTTGCTCTACCGGTTAAGGTAGACAGCCAGACTCAGACCAGATCAATCCACCTGTTCCTGTTTCCCGAGGGGTTCTATAGGACAAACGGTTTGTCGACATATCATGCATTCTTTTAACAACGCTACAGCAAAAGATAAGCATCAAACGCTTTTTGACAAGGCACTCATGTAAAGGCGCTTGCATAATGCTGTGAGCCCGCGTGGGAGGGATTCTCACCTCATCCACGGTTGGTGTGTAAATCCATTCTCACTCACCCAGCCGCTGCAGTGGTCAGCGGATTGCATCCATCCTATCGTATCCCTGAAGAAACGTACCTTTACACAGAAGGTACAGCAGCCCAATGGGCATGTGCAGTAAGAGTCCTGCTTCCCCCATCTGCCTGAAGGTCAATTAACAAAAGAAGACAAGGCAAAGGGAGAGATCCATCACGGGAACAATGTCTGACCGCCATTAAGAGCCTTCCGACGTCTGTGACCGCAGAGTCGCTCACCAGCTTCCGCAAAAGACTAAAGACTCACCTGTGCAGAGTTCACCTAGACTCGGCATAGCCGAGTCTAGGTGATGTTGTTCGTTCTGGAACTTAATGTAGGTCGTCCTTAGCATCTTAATGTCCTGGCTATCTTTGTTGCATACAGCGAATGGGTTAACCTAGCGATTGTTAGTGCTTGGCACTTGGCCGACATCGATATATCGTTTCTCTTTCTTCTGACAAATGTACTAATTGTAAGTCGCTTTGGACAAAAGCATCTGCTAAATGTAAATGTAAATGAGATACTTTTTATAAAAAAACAAACAGAGTTATTAATGATGTAAATAACACCATAATGCCACCCATGTCCCCTCTAAACGCAGCTAATTGATTTGGATTGATGGCGTATGTCTTCTCTGTAATCAAGCGGATCGAGGAGGTAGAGGATGAATCCATCTCGTTCCCACCGAACGCTCAGGGCGTCGTCCACTCACCTCCGTTAATAATGCAGCGCTAATGTGCGCGTTGGGAAAGGAAGCGTGCGTCGCGTCGCTCCGATAATGGATTAAGATCATTAGACGATGGGCAGAACCACCCCATGAGTGGTGGACCCCGCCCTGTTTCGGGAACGTCAACGAATTGATCCACCTCAAAGTGAGCGATTGACGTTGTTCCGCTCGTCAGCATAAAATAGGGCTGTGCTTGTCGTTATTTTCCAGGGGTTAAGGATTCGGGTTTGAAGGCTTTGCCAGGAAAATGTTTTGTTCGTGTAACTTTACAGAAGCACAAGAATTTGACAATGAGATGGTAGTCCTACTATTGAGAAAGTCTGATGTATCTTCATGTATATCTTATAATACGATACTACTACATACTATGCTACCATATTGCTAGTTTTGCCCTTGAGTAGAAAAAAATTGTTAATCTATACTGCATAATAAACTCTCTCTCTCTCTCTCCCTCTCCCTCTCCCTCTCCCTCTCTATAGCTGGTGCCTAAACTGACCCGGAACTTCATGAAGGAAGGATTTATGGAGAAGACCGGACCAAAGGTCAGAAACTTCCCTTAATCCCCCACCACTTCTGCATATAACTATCCCCCAAACTCAACTTAATCCACCAACCACACCTCCTCTACACAGAACGGAACAAACTCCAGTTAATCCACCCTATCCACTTCTGCATTGAACTGAACCCCAAACAACAGACGATGTGTAATCCAGCCTGCTACCTGATTAATGTTGATTGTTTCTACCTGTGGTGGTCTCGCAGCACACGGAGGGCTTCAAGAAGAGGTGGTTCACCATGGATGACAGGAGGCTCATGTACTTTAAAGACCCCCTGGTGAGTAGGAGCCGTCTTCATTAGGGATCAGACTGTGATGTCTGCAACACTTTAGAAAGCAGACAGGTGGTGTCCTCTCTTCACTGAAGGCACATTCTCTCATCGCTCCTCTCATTGTCTCCCTCTCTCTCTCGCTCTCGCTCTCTCTCGCTCTCGCTCGCTCTCGCTCTCGCTCGCTCTCTCTCTCTCTCTCTCTCTCTCGCTCTCTCTCTCTCTCTCTCAAAATCGATTTGAGTCAAATTCAATGAATCCTTGCTGGCATGGGAAACAAATGTTCACGTTGTCAAAGCAGGGGAAAAGGGAAGCCAAAAGAAAATAAGAAATTAAGCCGAAAATAAAACGTGATATATGGAATACAAAGGACACATAAAATGTCGAATACAAGATCTCTCCTCCAAACAGAAAGTAAAGATAGTAAAGGCAGTGCAAATGCTTTGTGATGAACAGTTAGACCAATTGCAGTTCTACGCTCCCAAACCTGTGCTGGCGGTTAAAGTCCAGTGGGACGGTCGTGTTGAGGAGGAGTTTGAGCTCCCTCTCTCATCCCTGATCCCGCGGCTCTGATCCGACCCTCGCTGTGTCCCCCCCAGGACGCGTACGCGCGGGGGGAGGTCTTCATCGGCAGTAAGGAGAACAGCTACACGGTCCTCCCCGGCCTACCCCCCACCACCCAGGGCTACCACTGGCCCCACGGCATCACCATAGTAACGCCCGACAGGAAGTTCCTGTTCGCCTGCGAGTCGGAGGCCGAGCAGCGCGATTGGATCGCCTCCTTCCAGCGGGTCATCAACCGACCAATGAGGCCGCAGGAATACGCAGGTACAGAAATCGACGAATGGGATCACCCGGTTGGGCGAGGGAACGTAGCGATTGGCTGAGGATGACTTGAATGACCATGAATGAATGACTGCTGGGTCATTGATGACAGAAAATAGAAGGTTATATGGAGAGTTTATAAAAAAGGGGATGTTCGAGCAGTAGAAGGGGAAGTGGTGAGCAGTGTCAGGCATAACCATGTTCTATCGAGGGGTCATGCCCTGATTTCCCTCTTGCACATTACATAGAATTTGTTTTTATAATGATGTGCGTATATAATTATTTTAATGACTGTACAGTTGTATTTTGTAGATTTTGATGGATTTTAACAAAAAGTAATATCTTGTGTGTGTAACAAACTTGACATAATATGACATCCTGGTTCAGATTCATCACCCGATGGCGAGTGATAACGGTGATCTACATTTACATTTAGGACGCTTTTATCCAAAGCGACTTACAATAAGTACATTTGTCAGGAGAAAGAGAAACAACAATGTATCGCTGTCGGTGCAGGAAGGATGTTCATAGAACCAAGTGCCAAGCACTCACAATCGTTAAGTAAGCCCCTTCCCCGTACACAACAAAGATAGCTAACATAAGATGCTACACAATGCTAAGTACTATTTTTAAGTGCAAGGACGTACAACATACAATAAGTGTGTAAATTAAGTGCCAGAACGTACAACATACAATAAGTGCCTAAAATAAGTGCCAGGACGTACAACATACAATAAGTGCGTACATTAAGTTCCAGGACGTACAACATACGATAAGTGCGTACGTGTGTCCGTGAGGGCTTTTGATATCTCCTAGTGAATCCTCCTCTGTGCTCGTCTCCTCCTCTGCAGTGGAGGCCCATTTCAAACACAAGCCTTGAAGACAGAGGGGCCCTTCACAAGGCCCCGGCTGCACCAGAGCGGCCCCTGGTCCAGAACCCCCAAACAGCAGCCTGTGCGTGGGACCAGGGGCCCGGCTTCTGGAAGGATCTATCGAACCAGGATGAAGAGGACTGGCTTAAAAACGACAACAGATCAATTAATATTAACACTAAGAAGATGCGGGATCCTCAACATGTTTTAGGAGCGGGGTCGGAGAGGTTAAAGGTCAGATGATGTCATCACCACGTCCCCTTGTGTCGCCCCCCCCCCCCCGGCCCGTCCTGTGCTACCCATCCGTCATCCGTCCTGAATCCCAGCTCCATGTTTTCAGACATGCTGGGGGCCGCCTGATGTCATTGTGTCTTGTGAACATTTCATCACTACTTGTAATCTAGTGTAAGTATGTAATGTAGGGTACTACCGATGTGTGTGCTGATCCCAAAAAACAACACATAATTTATTGAATGTACAGTTTTTTCGATGCCAGTGGCTTTAGTGTGAGTTGAAAAGGGTGAACGTTTTTCATTGTCTGTCATTACCATGGGGAGGAAAGTATTTGATCCTTCGGGCCTCGAAATGTCTGTCTCATCTCAATGGACAAGGTGCTTTTTCATAACATTATGCATTCAAAAGAAGATATATAACAACCGGTCACTATTTCATACGACGTAGCTAGACTTTTCTGCTTTTTTACGTTAGAGCAGAGAAACTTTAGAGGGTTAAAATAGGATCTGAGATGTTTTGAGATGGATCACTGTAGAAAGCCAACTGGGTCAACGTAGAGAGAAGATGCATTCCTAAGGATTGTAATGTGTAAGGATTGTCCTTTATTTTGTACAATTGCTCCTTTTAAAAATTGCTGGATTCATTCCCTTGATTTAAGAGAATTTCGTTTGTTTTGTTGCTTTTGTTTTTTTATTTGGTAAAGGTGATACTTTTTTTAATCATAACTAATTTATTGTCAATACAGATGAATCTACAAATAACTTTTGTTGTTTAGTATTTATTTCATCGACTTTTATAAATATAGTTATATTATAATAATATTATCTAGGTTTTTTAAAGCCCTGTTTCCATCACCACAGTGTTTAGTAACGTTAAGTTAAATGTAGAAAAGCGAAACGAATTTATTAGGATTAATTTGCCATAATCTATTCGGCCAGTAGGTGGTGCTCCTGTGTCATATTATATTATATTATGGTGGCGATTGCGGGTTCCCAGATCCTAATTGATTTGGATTCCTCTAAACTGATGTCTCGTCATCTGGCATTTAAATCCAACCGGAGCTCCAGAGTCTTATGAAATCACGGGAAACAATGGACCAGTCTGTCTCTCTCTGGCCGACACGTTGTCGTTGGCAACCGGGTTGCCATGGTAAACTCCGGAGACAGGGGGCCTCTGAGTATCATTGGCCAACCCACGGCCACTCAGGAAGTCTTTTTAGGAGATGTGTTTTTAAAGGCCAACTCTTGTCTCTCAATGGATCTAAAGCCTATGGCGTCTTTTTGTTTACAAAAATCAACAAGAGCTGCATCTTTAACTACTCTACATCATGGTGGTACACAGAGAAAGACACAGGCCTTCAGTATATGGAGCCTCTCTTACTGTTACTAACCCACGTCTCATTAGTTTGATTGGATAATTTGATTTAATGTGATAGTGTGACAGGGCACTATGCGATAATGAACATAACCGCTAAAGCATAACCCTAATTAGTACCTGCTGACTCACATTGGAATCAGTGTGAGTTGTAAGACCGTTATGAGTTGTCTTCCATAATTCAGGTAAATCTCCTCACAGAGATAGAAACTAATATAGAATAATAAATAATATCGTTGAATAACCAATGATCACATTAATGAGGATATCGTTTATAACATTACAATAAAGTAATGTTTCAACTTTGATCTGAGGGAGTAGGGTCAAATGTTACTGCTTGTTTGATCGCCCCACTTTGTAGTCCTACTAGAACAGGTTAATTATTGTTGTTATTAAAAAATACTGAATGGAAGAGGACATACAAATACAGACAAATAATCTGCGCACTTTGTTTAAAAGGTGCTGTATAAATAAAGTTTAATATTGTATAGATCATTTGGACAAAATAGAAAGGCTAAATCATGTTTGAGTTTCAGATTTTCCTCACAAAGGAATATCTTTATAAATAAATTAAATCACATATCTTTGTTATATTATATATTTTCTGAATACATTTGAAGGAAGGCTAAACTATGAGTATGAACACAGATACACCAGTCATTCACAGAAAATGTAAGAAAGCATTTTGGGGTTAGCAAAGTATGTGTATGTTGTGTGTCTGTATCTGTGTGTGTATGTTGTGTGTGTCTGTACCTGTGTGTGTGTGTGTGTGTATCTGTGGGTATCTGTGTGTCTGTATCAGTGTGTATGTTGTGTGTGTCTGTATCTATGTGTGTTGTGTGTGTGTGTGTGTCTGTATCTGTGTGTGTACTACTTGGGAGACGTTGGGATGGTGCGTATCACATACGGCCGTCATATGGTCTGTCCGTACTGCGAAGAGAAAGTGATATATATGACGAAATTATAAAATGACAATCTTAATTTTCAAAATAAAAGCCTGTCCCTGTCACTCCCTCTCTCGGGGGGGGCGAGCGAGGCGTAGACCGCCGCCGACCCCGGCTCCCAGGACGTCGATGCAGGGCCGCCGAATGCGGGTTCCTCCGCCGCCGCCGTCGTCGGCGTCGCGGCAACAGCGTACCGTCCCCGCGGCAACGGGGTTTGGAACAAGGGGTGGTGCTGGTGGCGGGGGTACAGCCCAGCTGGGGTCCAGGGACCGGCCCGGGCGCCGTAGAGCCCCCCCGTGGAGCTCTGCAGCTCGGTGGGCTCATAGGGTCTGCAGGAGGAGGAGGAGGAGGAGGTGGAGGAGGAGGAGGAGAGGGAGGCGTGTGGTGATGAGGGTTGCAGGGAAAACAAAGAGGAGTAAGTGGAGGAGGTGAAGGAGGAGGTGAAGGTGGAGGTGGAGGAGTTGAAGGTGGAGTTGGATAGGGAGGCGTGTGGGGGTGGGGGTGGCAGGGAAAACAGAGAGGAGGAGGAGGAGGAGGAGCTGTGCTCCGGGCTCATTGGCTCCGTCTTGATGCCCCGCCCCTCGCCGCCCCGCCCCGCCTCGGAGGAGGAGGAGGGAGACGAGGAGAAGGGGCGTGTCCTGGATCCCTTCAGGGCCCAGCTGGAGGGGTCGATCAGAGGGAAGGACTGGGCGTACGAGGGCAGGGCGTGGGCCCCGGGAGCGGGGGCCGGTGGGGGCCCGGGGCCGTACGGCGGGGGGAGGCACCTGTCCAGCTCGCGGACGTCGAAGCCCTCCCCCATGGAGCCGATGGGGTCGCCGCTCAGCTCGGAGACGTCCAGGTGGCTGAGGTCGAGAAGCCCCGGGCCCCCAGCGCCGTCGGGGCCCGCCTCTAGGGGCCGGGGCGGGCCCTCGGGATGGGGCCACGCCTGCTCCTTCTTAGGGGTGGTGGGCGGGGTCAAAGGGCCCCCCAGCGGCGGCCCTGGAAGCGGCAGAGAACGGGTCGAAAGGTCAACACACACGTATACACACAGATACACACACGTACACACAGGTACACACACAGGTAAACACACGCACACGAGTACACACAGGTACACACATGTATACACACGTACACACAGGTGCACACAGGTGCACACAGGTACACACAGGTACACACACGTACACACATGTACACACACACGTACACAAACATGTACCCACATGTAGACCTGTAACCCACTGGTCCCCTCCTCATCTGGTTTAGAGGGAGACGGGATTGATGCTTTGTTTTATTCCTAATGATCATCACTATTGATGATGCAGAGGTGTGTGGCTTTAGACACAGATGTTCATTTTGTATTTGGGTGCTTAGATCTCAACCTGACCTGTCTCCCCTCATCATGACCTGTCTCCCCTCATCATGACCTGTCTCCCCTCATCCTGACCTGTCTTCCCTCATCATGCCCTGTCTCCCCTCATCCTGACCTGTCTCCCCTCATCATGACCTGTCTCCCCTCATCCCGACCTGTCTCCCCTCATCCCGACCTGTCTCCCCTCATCCCGACCTGTCTCCCCTCATCATGACCTCTCTCCTCTCATCATGACCGGTCTCCCCTCATCCCGTTCTATCTCCCCTCGTCATAACCTGTCTCCCCTCATCATGACCTGTCTCCCCTCATCATGACCTGTCTCCCCTCATCCTGACCTGTCTCCCCTTATCCCGACCTGTCTCCCCTCATCCCGACCTGTCTCCCCCCATCCGGAACTGTCTCCCCTCATCCCTGTCCTGTCTCCCCTCATCCTGACCTGTCTCCCCCCATCCGGACCTGTCTTCCCCCTCCTCACCGTGTCTGTCTGAGTAGAACAGGGGGTCTCCCAGCCCGCTCAGTCCGCTCCGTCCCGGTTCTGTCTTGTAGGAGGCCAGGCCCGGCGGGGGGTTCTCCGGGGGGGTCTTCCTGTGCAGGGCGGTCCTGGGGGTCTTGCAGGCGGCCCCCGGGTCCGGGTCGGTCCCGGGGGTCTTGCGGCGGCGGGGCTGGTACCTGTAGTCCGGGTGGTCCCTCCGGTGTTTGAGCCGCAGCCGCTCGGCCTCCTCCAGGAAGGGGCCCTTCTCTCCCTCTGAGAGCAGGCTGGGGGACAGAGCTCGGTGTGAGGCCGCGGGCCGGGACTCAGATGGACTGCGTTCATACAGCGCTGTTCCAACCAGCGGCCGCTCAAAGCGCTTCACAACATCCAGCCGTTCACGCACACGTTCACACACCGACGGCGGAGTCAAGCACCAAGGCGACAGCCGGCTCGTCGGGAGCAGTCGGGGCGAGGAGTCTCGCTCAGGGACACCTCGACACACCGGGGATCGAACTAGCAACCTTCCGGTTACTTTTTTGTTCTAACTTCTACTAATGCTATAATACATGACGGTTGGCTGTTTCTACTGGAGTGGATTTATCAGTAGATCAACTCTTTCCACGTCGTGTGGGACCTTAGTCGTGAATAGGAAAGAAACCACTGGCAGTAGTCGTAAGTAAAGGTTTCATCTTTCTGTTTGGAAACACATCTTTTGATTCTGCATAGTAGGCCACGTATCCATTATGAAATACCGGGAACAGTACAATATAATGTAATAAATAAGAAGGTTAAATTGTTTTAACTTAAACGATATCCCCGCTGCTTTACGTGCATGAAACACGTCCAGAAAAATCCAAATTACAATTCAGATGTAGGCCTACGAACAATTTACGGTTGGAGGAATATTGTGATCGTTGTAGTCTTTACACGTTTCATGCTCATCTCCACCGTTACTCTACCGGCCCCGGTGACCTGCTTACCGCCAGACTCTCCCCAGGGTCTTGCTGAGCTCCGCGTTGTGCAGGTTAGGGTGCTGCCCCCCCAGCGTCCTGCGTGCGGCCTGCGCCCAAACCATGAAGGCGTTCATGGGCCGCTTCACATGCGTCCGGCTCCTCTGGCCCCTCTCCCCCCGCGGGGCGCACATGGGCCCCAGCGACCAGTCGTACCCCTTCAGCACCTGCGACACGGCGTCGCGGATACAGGTCGAGACCCGCCGATCGCCCCCCTCCGGACAGCGCTCTGCTGTGTGCGTAATTGGCGCGGTTCCGTCGGACTTGGCGGCAAGTATCGGGGGTCCTGAGTCAGAGCCGTGGTGGGACGGGGGTCCGACGCTGCCAGCCCCGGGGCTAGGTGGCTGGTCGGTCAGGTGGTTGGAGCTGTCCTCGGTCATGTTTTACTCTGTTAAAACCGCGCGTAATGTAATCCGAAATCCCGAAGGTCTCTCCAAAAACGCGGCCAAGACGCACCACCCGCGTGAACTGGACTGTGGACTGTCTCCCGTGGACTCTCGGTGGACACTGCGATGTGTGTCGCGTGGTTTCCATCCTTCACACCAGCATCATTACGCACTACTCTGACTCTTGAGTCCGCTCTCCCTCGTCATCTGGACTGGTAACTCTCCACCACTCCCCCTCCCGCCCTTGGCTCCAGCCTGCTCACTTCTTAATAAGGTTTAAGTGTTGGTTTGTTCCGTTTAGGGTCGAGAGGAGGAGGCAGAGCCGTCACCACAGATAAGTCTCACTTTGATGAACAGCCTCATCAGACCTTGTTGCAAACCATGATTATCCTCGAGTTAAATGTTTGTTTTTTTGTGTTTTGTAATAAATATTCTTCACGTAGCTTCTCCTTATATGGTTGTAAGATCAATGGAGGTTCTGCGTTTTGTATCGGTCAATGTATTATTTTTAAACTAATTATCACTACGTTTTACATTACTATTGAATACAAAATACAAATGGACACAATTAACACAGATTTACTATACAAGAGATTATAAATTGGTGCCTTATAACAGCATTAATGATATACAATATGTGTTGTTTATATACATTTATAATATGAACAAATATTTACCAAATTTGTGAATGTCTGATATACCTTTTAACACTGAGAAGTCTGAATCTGTAATTTTTCCTCACTCCACTCTCGCGAGAAGTGTCTGCTTTGTTTACTCACGTGACTGACGGACTCCTTTCAACATGGCGGCACCCACTGAAAGTTCACAGAGCGCGGTAAGAAGAAGACGTGTGGATACGGTCCAGACTGGAAGCGGCTTACCTGACAGCAAGGAGCCTCATGATGAGGACGGAGAGGAGACAAAGCACCGCGAGGCTTCGGGCTGCGCTCTGCAGACAGGAACCTACTGGTTAACCAGAATAGTTCTACTGCGAGCCACTGCCTTCATCTACTGTGAGGCAACACTGCCTTTAACATGACTCCCATAAATTATGCTATAATTAATACCATGTCAACTATCACGGATTAGCATTATTGTAAATATTAACACTATTATATTCATAATATTATCTGTAAGTATGTTTATTATTAGCAGTAGGCCTAATACTGGATATAAATATTAGGATGATAAGATATGATGAGGATAGCATGATAATATATGTAACCTTTCCATAGGTTTTATTTGTTAATCTCACTTAAGGTCACCTTATTTGCATCTGGTTAAAAACGAAAATCGCATTAGCACTCAACAGCAGTCCACCGTGGGTCAGCCTTTCTCCCTCCTCTCCTCTCCTCTCCTCTCCTCTGTCCCCTCCCCTCTCTCCTCTCCTCTTCCATCTCTCCTCTCTCTCCTCTCCTCTCTACCTCCTCACCTCTCTCCTCCCCTCTCTTCTCTCTCCTCCATTTCTCCCCTCTCTCCTCTCTCTCCCCTCTACCTCCTCTCCTCTCTCCTCCCCTCTCCTCTCTCCAGTCGTGGCGTTCGCCGTGGCCTACCAGCAGAACAGTCAGCTGATCGGGGAGAAGGGGCTGATGCCGTGCCAGGCCTACCTCCAGAGCGTCAAGGCCTACGTGGGGGGTAAGATCGGGCCCGCCGCGCTGGCCTACACGCCCTCCCTCCTCTGGTTCACAGACTGGACCGCCATGGACGCCAACCTGGCCGCCATCGCCCTGCTGGGGCTGCTGCTGTCTGGCTTCGTCCTGCTAAGTGGGACGGCCAACATGTTGATCATGGGCACCCTGTGGGTGCTGTACCACTCCCTGGTCAGCGTGGGACAGCTCTGGTGAGTGACTTGTTGGGGCGCAAGAGCGCACACACACACATGTGGATGTTTTTTGTTGGTTCACCGTTTTAAATGTGTACCCATTTGATGTACTGAGGCCTAGATGTTGTTAGATGCAACAGTTGTCGCACACGCATGCATGCACGCACACGCACACACGCGCACACAGTGACTATTGAGTAACATATTTGCGAAGCAGCCTACACCTATGTTTTAATATAAATATGAATATTTTGTCTAAACTGAAAACATAATATACTGGTATTGTACAAATATGACAAACCAGGGTTCAAGCCGAACTTTCATTCTTACTGTTCTCCACCATTGCATTGCAAATAAAAATACAGCAAGCATGTACTATTGACTCTTTGTGTTTTCTTTACAGGTACTCCTTTGGTAAGTGCATCTCCTGCTGTCCAAACAAGTCGGCACAAACCAATAATAATTATTATCAATTATTATCTTATTATAATAGGGAAGGGAAGTAGGGAAATTTCCTATAATCATTTTACTAAGCAGTCTAGCGGCGATAGGAATCCCCGGTGTAAATACTCTTTCAATTAAATCGCTGACTGCCTTAAACTATGAGCTCGTCCTTAGGTTCTGCTCCAACCTGTTGCTCGATAACGAAAGCCCCAGTCCTAGTTTGCCTTTAGGGGCTGAAGGGTAAGTCTGCTAAGACCTTAGGTTCATTGGCGACATTGTCTATGTCGCGCTGTGAATCAGCCAGGAATTCTGTTCAACAGCCCCCCGTAGTGTAGGTGAGTTCCCCAATCAGGCGATCAATGGACACCCGTTATATACCTAACGAACGTTTAGCTGCTCCCTCGGTTTGTCCAACACGAGTTAGCGCGTACCCCCCCCCAACGCCGCCCCTCTCTGTGGGCTACGGCCCCACTCAGGCTGGGAGAGCCAGCTGCTGGAGACGGGCTTCCTGGCGATCTTCCTGGTCCCCGTGTGGACCCTGTCCCGTGTCCCGCGGCTCTGCCCCCCCTCGCTCATCTCCATCTGGACCTTCCGCTGGCTCATCGTCCGCATCATGCTGGGAGCCGTGAGTCTCTCTCTCTCTCTCTCTCTCTGTCTCTCTGTCTCTCTCTCTCTCTCTCTGTCTCTGTCTCTGTCTCTGTCTCTCTCTGTCTGTCTCTCTCTCTCTGTCTCTCTCTCTCTGTCTCTGTCTGTCTCTCTCTCTCTCTCTCTGTCTCTCTCTCTCTGTCTCTGTCTCTCTCTCTCTCTCTCTCTCTCTGTCTCTGTCTCTGTCTCTCTCTCTCTCTCTCTCTCTCTCTCTCTCGTACAGTATTGGACAGTGTTTTGTGATTAATTGGTATCAATTACATTATTTTCTGTTCAATTACAATATTTGATCATGTTTTTATAGTGTGGTGAAGAACATGTGTGTGTTATGTCACTTCCTCTGGTGGCTTTCTCTTTGTTTTTTTTAAACTAGGAGAGAGGAAGGAGATATGGTCAGAGGGTGTCTCGCTCTCTCTCTCTCTCTCTCTCTCTGTCACCAATTGGATGTACAAATGTCTGTTATATCGTTCACTACACAGCCAGCGTTTCAATAGGATTTAAGTTACGTCTAGTTACAATCTAGCTACAATCTACATCCACATTTGAATGAAATGGTTCATCCATCGGCAGATGTATATCTGATGTTAAGACGAAGGAGAACAGAGTTCGCAGCACTCTCCTCGTCATACTTCTTATTTGCGGCTCTTGTGGACATGTCCCCGTATCTCCAGGTGTAAACACCCTGTTCACTGGAGTTGGAAACACTTTATTATTTCAACCCCAGTGAAAGTTTAAGGTGCTTCACACTGACCCGACAAACACCGACAAACTTTAAGAAACCCCAACATCCGGCCAGCGGGCGGTACCCGGTGGAGGCTGCTGGTTGTCGGGGGGCAACCGCTCCTTGTTGGCTGGATGCTGAGCTGAGTCCACCAACGGGGGCCATTCTATAGTCGGGGGTTGGTGTTTGTTTTGTTTTAAAGACTCGCTCAGAGAGCCAACACCAACCTATGGGGGGTATCACATTCATTTAAAATAAACTGGAATCTTTCTTAGTTAGCTGTTAAAATAAGCTTGTTATTGTGAGAAGAGAACCAGATCTTTCCCCATCTTTAGGCAATGCTTATCTTGGTGTTGCAAGAAGATGGGAACGTTTATTGGATCAGAAATGAATGTGACACACTTCCGTGCCTAAAGATGATGCAGCAAAATATCATAATCATCATCATCATCATCATCAGCATGAACAAAGATGTAAACATTAAGATGTAAACGTGAGTTTTATTTTCCTCATCTCTGCAGGGTCTCATCAAAATCCGAGGCGACCAATGCTGGCGGGATCTGACCTGCATGGATTACCACTACGAGGTACAGGACACACCTTTGGGCCTGCTGGAAGGTACAGCGCTGCTCATGTATTAAACCATCGGTGCAGCAGCAGCGTTCTGCTACATTTCTGAGGAGGGGAGAGGAGTGGGTTTGGCCAAAGTAGTCTTTAGTCGGCCGACAAAATTCCAACGTGACTCAGCTCCCGGTCTTACGAGAAGCTTTGGCTGGAAAACACAAGAATGGCAGACATGCTCTCTCCAGTGTCCATGCTTCGATTCAATAAGAAGCTACTTGTGTTGTAGAATCCACCCAGAATCCACCCATTTGTGTGTCGCTATCCTTTGTTTTTCCTTCCTTCCTTCCTTCCTTCCTTCCTTCCTTCCTTCCTTCCTTCCTTCCTTCCTTCCTTCCCCGCTCATTCCCTCCCTTCCTTGCCGTTGTCTCCTGAATGCTAACGATAGAGAAGGGAGATCCCTCCAGGGCAGAGGCTTCACCATGACAACCCACCGCCACGGTAACCGCTGTTCCAGGGGTTTCATTATAAATCACCTGTCTGGCGCGGAGGCACTTGGTTGGCTGTTTGTTTTTCCCTGTGGGGTGGTGGAACAATCCGACCCACCGCCTGCCACACACACACACACACACACACACACACACACACACACACACACACACACACACACACACACACACACACACACACACACACACACACACAATTGAAGTGTGTGTGTGTTTTATGTGTGTGTGTATGTAAGTTTCTTCAAGCCAAATGTTTAGTAGTTTCTGTGTCTGTTCTGTGGAAACATTGCAGATAATTCTCAGCAGATACTTTCATCCAGATCAACTTCCAGTGATTATGTTTAAGTTTGGAGTCATGTCCTCCGGGTAATCAGAATCTAGATCTGTGGGCAGTGAGTCAGAGACCCTAGCCTTCGCTCTGCTGACCCTGCGGGGGTCGTTCCTGTAATCGTTATCCATTAGCTTTTCCTCTGCAGGGCCACTATCGTGATTTAAATGAGGCCTGTCTGACCTGCTATTGATCCAAGATTAGATGAGGTCGGATTGGAAAGCGGCCCTCGCTCATACCAACAGAAATCGTAGCGCATCGGGAAAGGGAAGAGAGGCTCTGGGATGTTCTGCTGGCTCCTGATCCCGTACATTTCAAAATAATGAGTTGAACTAATGCACGTTATATTCTAATAACACGCATTAAGAAATCTTCTGTTCAGTCGAATTGATCCTATTTAGTACCAATCAGGTAATAGTTTGAGGGGTTTCACTAGCAAGTAACCCTTGAAAACAATGGAATTATTAGTGATGGTAAAATTGCGAAAGTTAAAGTGGAGGCTAACGCGAGTTAGCGTGTCGGTGGCAGTTTGATTTCAAAATGGCGTCTCTTATCAGCCGACCGTGGGGTGGCTCGTTACCTGAGAGGGAGCCGGGCCACCCTGAATGAACCCCTTATTTAAGGAGGGAAACGCCCAATGAATGGGCTGGTTTCAGCCCTCCATGTTTCTCTTTCCCTCCGCTGTCTAAAACGAGATTATATGGGAACGCGCGTTCCGGGTTTGGGCGGGAAACATCAGCAGCGAGGCTCATTAGCAACGGCTCCATGGCGGCTCTGTCTCCTCGTCCAAGGGACCGACCAACCTCACTTACCGTCAGTCAACACACACACAGACACACACACACATCCACACACACACGTGTACACCCACATACACACGTGTAAACACACATACACACATGCATAGACACGTGTATACACGCACAAGTGCGCACCCATACACCCACACTAGTACAAACACACACACACACACAACCCCACCGGATGCGGTCGGCGCCAGGTGAGGGGCTGTTAAGTCCCTCTGACACACTGCTTCCTTTCAGAGCCCCTCCCATGCTGGAGTGGTCTGTGCAGCTCTCTGTATTTTGTATTTTGGTCTGGGCTCCTGGGTTTCTGTTTGTGTACCTTCATTTGGATGGTCGTTGCGGTATCTAGCTCGCTCGCTCGCAGGCTAGGTTTTTATGTAGAACGGCAAGCAGCCAAACTTACCAGACGGCCATAACCAGCCAGACGTTGGGCAGTGATTTACTGTCTGAAGATGCCTGGTTAGTAATGTGTTTGTGGGCTAACCTGGCTAGGTGTGGTTGTTTGGCTACCTGGCTAGGTGTTGTTGTTTGGCTACCTGGCTAGGTGTGGTTGTTTGGCTAACCGGCTAGGTGTGGTTGTCTGGCTAACTGGCTAGGTGTGGTTGTCTGGCTAACTGGCTAGGTGTGGTTGTTTGGCTACCTGGCTAGGTGTTGTTGTTTGGCTAACTGGCTAGGTGTTGTTGTTTGGCTAACTGGCTAGGTGTTGTTGTTTGGCTAACTGGCTAGGTGTTGTTGTTGGCTATTTGAGGTTGCAGGTTTGTTTCTAGAATATTTCCAAGGATGAGGATGCTCTAAAGCTCATGATTTGTTATATTTTAAGTTAACTCCATTAATAGAGAATATAGGGTTAAACACTGACTGTATTTTCAAAGTTCTATTTTTACTCTGTTCATTATTTTTATTTTCTTATTATTCTTATTTGGATATACCTTTTCCGCCATAAATAGCCAACTACAAATCTGTCCACGTTCACACGTACACAGACACACACACACACACACAAACCCTTGCCTGTGTACCCTGTTGTTGTTGTTTAAAGGAGTGCCCTTCCTTTAAAAACAATCTTTCTTTATTTAGGTAAGGAAATACTGAATCCAAGCCCAACAAATAAACCTTCCTCAGGCACACACACACGCACAACACACACACACGCACTGACACACACACACACACACACACACACACACATACACACACACACACACACACGTGTGTTCATGAACTACATATAAATGCCAATAAAAAAGCACTAGAGATGTCGTTTCTGTTCTTCTGACAGATGTACTAATTGTAAGTCGCTTTGGATGAAAGCGTCTGCTAAACGCCCTGAATGTAAATGTTAACGTGGATGTAAATGCTTCTCCCCTGTCTGTCTGTCCCCCGTCCTGTCTGCCCCCCGTCCTGTCTGTCTGTCCCTCGTCCTGTCTGTCTGTCCCCCCTCCTGTATGTCCACCTGTCTGTCCCCTCCCCTGTCTGTGTGTCCAGACGCAGCCCGTCCCCAACCCCCTGTCCTACTACCTGCACCGCTCCCCCTGGTGGTTCCACCGCTTCGAGGTCGTCTCCAACCACGCGGTCGAGTTGCTGCTGCCTCTCTGCACCTTCCTGGGCCGCCGCCTCCGCCTGCTCAACGGGGCCGCGCAGATCCTCTTCCAGGTACGCTCATGTTCACATTGAGGGAAGTGAAACAAAAGAAGTGAAACAATATATCGCTCAGTATCGGTACAGTAAAGACGTTCATAATAATTATAATAATAATTCACTGAATTTATATAGCGCTTATTTTTTTCTGGAAACTCAAAGCGCTTACAGTGAAGGGGCGGGGGGGGAACCTTGCTACCCACCACCGGTGTGTTGCACCCACTTGGGTGATGCACGGCAGACAATCTGCGCCAGAACGCTCACCACACACCAGCATGAGGTGGAGAGTGAGGGAATTAATGAATAAGCCAATTGTACAGGGGGATGATTAGGGGGCCAGATTGAATGAGCCTGGTTGGGCAGTTTTAGCTAGGACACCGGGGAGACCCCTACTCTTCGCGATAAGTGCCTTGGGATCAGTGAGACAGGACCTCGGTTTTACGTCTCCTCCGAAGGACGGCGCCTTCCACAGCACAGTGTCTCCGTCACTGCACTTCATAGAACCAAGTGCAAGTAATAGCAATCACTAGGCTAACCCATTCCCCGTATACAGCAGTGACAGCAGCTGCTTCAGATGCTACACAATTAAGCACTATGAATAAATACAACGTTCATTAAGTGCGTATAATAAGTGTACATTAACTGCCAGGACATACAACGTACACTGGTGGGTGGGAGGGGCTTGATGGCTATGCAGAGTCTAGGTGAACTCTGAACAGGTGAGTTTTGAGTCTTTTGCGGAAGATTGTGAGCGAATCTGCGATCCTGACATCGGCTGGGGGCAGCTCCCTGTCCTCCTCCTCCATCCTCTCTGAAGGCTGCAGTCAGGAGAACCAGATCTTTCCCCATCTTTAGTCAATGCTTATGTTGTGGTTGCAAGAAGATGAGTGTTTATTGGATCACACATTAATGTGAGACATTTCCGTGCATAAAGATGATGCAGCACATGCATGATTACAGAACATGATTACCAGTTTTAAAGTCTTGATTAATTACGACTAGAAGATACAGGCTTAAAATTATGAAAATAGGAAACGTCAGAGGGATAGGAAGACTGGTATTAGACTTGTAGACTAGTAGACTTGTATTAACATTTAGGGTGTTCAGCAGACGCTTTTGTCCAAAGAGACTTCAAATTAGTACATTTGGCAGAAGAAGAGAAACTATATCTCTGTCGGTACAGTAAGGATGTTCATAGAACCAAGTGCCAAGCACTAACAATCGCTAGGTTAACCCATTCCCGTACACAACAAAGTTAGCTAAGAAGTTTTTGCCTGATGCCATAATTTAAACTTCCAATTTTAACCCTGAGACTGTTTAGATGGTATTTTGAACTCATAACCATATGTTATATTTATTGTGCAAAACACACTTATCCATGCACGCAAACACATGCGTATGCATACACACATCATGCATACAGAAGTTTAATTTGGCCTTGTTAAACTTGATCACACGCCTCTAGTGTCCATCGGTTGTTTTGCTGTTGTTTGAATCTGCCTGCAGCGTCTGACGTTTCAGGGATTTAAAGTGTCGGCTGCTTCATCATTGATTCATATTCTGGGGGTACTTATGGGGCTTATTGGGACTGCATTTATGAAACTTTTTACCGTAACAGATGGAGGTACACTAAAACACATGAAAGTTCTTCTCAATCCTCACAAAGGGGAATATACCAAATGGTTATATAACCCAACAGATGGAATAGGTTAAAGAGAACCCAAATGTTGTTGCAAAGTCTTCATTGGAATTGTTTTCTTAACTGTAACTTAACAACATGTATCATGGCATATTCAAATGTCAAAGCCCAGATTTCCATTGGCTTGAATGTCTTTCTCTTTCCATTCTGTCAGGCTGGTTAGCGTTACTCATTGGTTCCCGCTGTGGTTCTTAAACATCTGAACCAACCCTTTTCACACTCACTATCCAGTAGTGAAGGTGGCTCTGCTCTCCCTGTCCCCAGGTGATGCTGATCATCAGCGGGAACCTGAGCTTCCTCAACTGGTTGACCATCGTTCCCAGTCTGGCCTGCTTCGACGACGCCTCTCTGGGCTTCCTCTTCGGCTCAAAGGGAGGTGTCAGGAAGGCGGTGTTGGAGATCCAGGCAGAGGAACGGGCAGGACGGACCCCCAAACCCACCCGAGGTACCCCCCTCCCCGTTCACCCATTCACTCACTCGCTCACTCATCAGCTCGCCCCACTCACTCACTCACTCACTCACTCACCTGCTCGCCCGACTCACTCACTCACTCACTCACTCACTCACTCACTCACCTGCTCGCCCGACTCACTCACTCACTCACTCACTCTTTCCACTCCTAGCTTGATCAAACACGCTTACTCGCTTTTTCTCTCCCACTCACACGCTTCTCTCATTCATTCGCTCACTCACTCACTCACTCACTCACTCACTCACTCACTCACTCACTCATTCAATATAATACTGCACTCTGTGTGCACTCAATCACATACTTACAAGTCATGGACTTAATCAAAGCCATTTTTAAAACAATCAACAAGCATTTGTTAAGTCATATTTGTGCTGGCCCCGGAGAGATGATATTCAGCAGCTGGACACGTCTGTCTGGGGCGGCCTTCAGTCCAGACGTGACAGAGGGGATTGTGGGGGATTAGCACCTGGGCTGCTGAGGTAGCCAGCAGGACCACAGAGAGACGGGGGGGCCGTAATGGCTCCTCGGGTGGAGGGGCAAGGGAGAACAGGTGGCAACACAGCAGTCAGCCATACTGAGGGAACTGATCCGTGGAGTGTCCTACATTCTTCGACTGCGTCCCTGTCTGAGGGCCCCCCGGGGATCCATTAAGGGGCTCTGGCTCTGGTTAGCTCATGTGCCACTTACCGAAAAAACTGTTGTAAAATAGAGTAGAGTCGTAGCGGCCCTGGTTTACTCACTGGGTGGCCGGGAAAGAGGGTGACCCGACAGGTGTACAGCTAGCACGCACGCACGCACGTGAGTGTGGCAGATAGCCCAAAATATAATTTACTTAATGAAATGTCCCTCACTGTGCTGAATAACAAGGTTGGTTGCCATCAATTTGAGCACTAATGCATCATTTATGAGCCTCTCTTATCAAAGGACCCTCTGATTGGTGAGAGTTGAATGCTGTCCATCTTGGAAAATAGACAGCTTAGCTCTACTACAGTCCCGTCGGTGTGTGTGTGTGTGTGTGTGTGTGTGTGTGTGTGTGTGTGTGTGTGTGTGTGTGTGTGTGTGTGTGTGTGTGTGTGTGTGTGTGTGTGTGTGTGTGTGTGTGTGTGTGTGTGTGTGTGTGTGCACCCATCAGGTATGCTTGTGCGCCGCGTGGTGAACGTCTCTCTGGGCGTCCTGATTGGCTACCTGAGCGTTCCCGTGGTGATGAACCTGCTCAGCTCCAGGCAGGTGATGAACACGTCCTTCGACCCGCTGCGTATCGTCAACACCTACGGGGCCTTCGGCAGGTAGGGACCCCCCGGACCCTCGGGGTACCTCATCACCCTAACCCTAACAACCAGCATGGAGCCTTCAAGGTGTTACCCCACCCTAACCCTGTCTTAAACCAACCCCGACCTCATCCTAACCCCGCCCTATCCCCGTCCTAACCAACCCTAACCCCACCCTAACCCAATCCTAACCCCACCCTAACCCAATCCTAACCCCACCCTAACCCAATCCTAACCCCACCATCACCCCCTCCTAACCCCACCCTAACCCCAGACTTACTGACCCTAACCCCGTCCTAACCCCACCTTTACCCCCACCCTAACCCCACCCTAACCCCAGACTTACCGACCCTAACCCCACCCTAACCTCAGACTTACCGACCCTAACCCCACCGTCACCCCCGTCCTAACCCCACCTTCACCCCCGTCCTAACCCCACCTTCACCCCCGTCCTAACCCCGTCCCTCTCCAGCATCACCAAGGAGCGGACGGAGGTGGTCTTCCAGGGCACGTTGAGCCCGGACCCCCGGTACCCGGCGGCGGTCTGGGAGGAGTACCAGTTCGTGTGCAAGCCGGGGGACGTCCACCGCAGACCCTGCCTGGTGTCGCCCTACCACTACCGGCTGGACTGGCTCATGTGGTTCGCTGCCTTCCAGGTCAGACGGTTCGGGTGTTTGCCGGGGGCGGGGGGGAGAGGGTTCAGTGGCGGTGTTAGGGGGTGCTAGGGCGCGCTCAGATCTGGGTGCTCTTGGTGTTATTTTCTGCTGGAGCCGGGGTCGTGCGAGCGGGTCACGGTGAACACAAACCAGGCCTGCGGCGGTAGGCTGTAGCAGGGTGTCTGTGAAGGCTTCAAATCAACAGCGTGCAGACTGAACTCCTCGTATTAAAATACCGTCCTGAACGCCTCATCTGCACACCAGGAGGAGATTCCTCCTGGTGAGGAAACATCTCCGTAGTGAACCAGGAATCAAGCTGCGCCCCTTGCCTCTCCCTTGCTGGTGCTGGTGTCTGGTCCAGACTCTCTGCTGTCTTTCTCCAGAAGTTCTGCTAGAACAAAGTACGACTGAGACTAAAGATCACTGGTTCCCTTTTAGAAAAGATGGCCGTAAACTCAATCCTCTAATACATTTTTTATTTTGCTTTCCTCTTTCTCTGCTTGGTGGCTCTGTCTTAATTTACGTCTCTGCGCCTCTATTGTTGTTTATACCATATATCGGCCAGCAGGGGGGGCAGTAACTCCGTGTTTAACTTCATAAACCATTTGTCAGGCGGATTTTGTGCCAGGGGTTGATCTTTTTCCGTCAAACTCTGAACTCTGAATGTGATGTTTTTATTAATAAAAATTCACATAATTCTGGTAACCATGAATAACTTGTCTCTCCCTCCCTCTCCATCTACCTGGCTCTCTCTTTCTCCCCGTTCTTCTGCTGCTGTTTGCGTCGGTCCTTCAGACCTATGAGCAGAGTGAGTGGGTGATCCACATCGCCGGCCGTCTGATGGCCAACGACACCACGGTGCTCTCGCTGCTCGACCACAACCCCTTCCAGGGCCGGGAGAGTCCCAGGTAAGCGTCCCTGGCTTACGCTCTACCGCCCCCCCCAGTGGCACGAGGGCACGATGTCCTCCCCCCTTCATCTGGAGTCACTATTGGTGGTTTTGGGTGTCTGAGAATTAGCAAACAGTCAAATAAGTAAGCGAAAAATGTATGTTTCGGCTGACATGTCTCTCTTTCTCTACCACAATCCCCCCTCGATCTCTCTCTATCCCCCTCCCATCTCCCTCCCTCTTATTCTGTTGTCCTCCCCCTTATCTATTTTTTCATCTCTTTCTCTCTCTCTCTCTTTCTCTCTCTCTCTTTCTTCTATTTATCCCTCCCTTTCCTGATCTCCCTCGTCTCTCTCCCACTGCCTCTGCCTCTCGCTCCCCCTTTCCCCTCATCCCTATCTATATCTCTCTCTCTCTCTCCTTCCCTCCCTTCCTTCATGCGTCTCCCTCCTCCCCCACTCTCCCCCTCTCCATCCCCAGGTGGGTGAGGGGGGAGCACTTCCGCTATAAGTTCACTGCTCCGGGCTCTGCCAGTGCGGCGCAGGGTAAATGGTGGCTCCGGAAGCGGATCGGAGCCTACTTCCCCGCGGTCAACCTGGAGGGACTCCGGGGGTACTTCCAGTCCAGGAAGTGGCCGCACCCGCACGATCCCACCAGGAGGGAGTGACGGAGGAAAGACTACAAATCAGGACTACAAATCCCAGAGATGAGTGAAGAAAGGGCGTGGTTCTTCCTTGGAACCTGAGTCCACGATGCAATAGTTGTTTTATTGCCTGATAATCAGGGGGGTTCAAAATGGATGCATGACTATCAGGGCTGTTACAGAATCGTGTCCTAGAAATGTGGTGGACTACTGAGAATGTTTGAAGTCCTTTGTAAATGTCTTATGTGTGTCTCTCGCTCGTGTCCACTTTCTGAAGAGATTCCTGAGAGCAGAGAAGAATGTGTTGTCTTCAAAGCACAGCTGTCTTATGAGAAACCATTTCCTACAAAACTCTTAAACGGTCTAATAAAGTTTTTACACTGATATCCGGTCTGAAAACTAATCTATGGGAAATTAGTCGCTCACCAGCTTCCGCAAAAAATTGGCAAGACTCACCTGTTCAGAGTTCACCTGGATTCTTCATAGCCTCCCCCCTTAACACTCACACCCCTCTTACGCACTTATTATATGATGTACGTCCTGGCATTAAATGTAAGCACTTATTGTATGTTGTACTTCCTTGTACTTTAAAATAGTGCTTAGCATTGTGTAGCATCTTATCCTAGCTATCTTTGTTGTATACGGGGAATGGGTTAACCCATTGATTCAGTGCTTGGCACCTGGTTCTATGAACATCCTTACTGTACTGACAGCGATATATTGTTGTTCCTCTTTCTTCTGACAAATGTACGTATTGTAAGTCGCTTTGGATAAAAGCGTCTTGCTAAACGCCCTAAATATAAGGCAAGGCACGGCAAGGCAACTTTATTTTTATTGCACTTTTCAAACACAAGGCAGACTCAAAGTGCTTCACGTAAAAATATTGTCATACAATAAAATACAATAATAGATAAGTAAAAGATAACATGCAAAAAATTTGTAAAATATTTGTTTGAAATGTTTCAATGCATTTAAATGTAAGTGCTAAAGCATTGTCATTGTCTATCTAAATGCTAAATTATTTTTGGTTCCTCATCAAAGACTTTATTCAGATGAGGGCCGTCTGGAGAATCACAGGGAGGAGGTTGGTTCTAAACGTTCTCCCAGGCTGTTGGCCTCCAGCTCCTACCTGCTCCTATAGACATCTCAAATCTGTCGCTGTTGATAGAAGCATTCACTAAACGACTCCACGGTAACGACTTAATAATTTAATTAAGAGTCTTCCCACACTAAATTAAATAGTTAAGAGGAGAGAGGTAGGGAAGGGATAATCTGTCTTGGAGATAAGGAAACTTTAAAGCGCCTCCGTTCATGTACATTTACGGACCTGCCAATTCGTTTACGGATGAAAACGGTTTGATTGGTCGGGTATAATTGCCGTGCGCCACATATCCAATAGCCATTCCTAGTCGAGCAACACCCAAGCTGTTCATCATTAAAACACATACACACACACATACACACACATACATACCCCAACACACACACACTCACAATTTCTGTCTGCAGTGATTTCTCCAAGGGTTGCTGCTACAGAGAGCGCATCACAAATCATCATTGCTTATCGTTAATGGGTTAGTCTCAAACACACACACACACACACACACACACACACACACACACACACACACACAGTTGAGCCTGCTAGTTTGGACATCGAAGCCATTAAATCGGCTCTTACTGTGAAGCGGTTTCTCTGGGGCTCCACATGGGACAATCTTTCTCAACCACCACAAACACACGCAAACACACGTACACACACATACATACATACACATTACGCACACATACAATTATACAAACACATACACACACACACACACACACATACATACAATTACACACAAACACACACACACACACACACAACAAATCTCCAGACCCCCCATGGCTCCAATCATGCTTCAGATTTATCGTAAGCATTAGACCGTGTCTGAGCTGCGTTTCCTCCATGTCTATAGTGGCTGTGCTCTGCTGAAGACACTATTCGGTTTATATTGGTTTCCACCGATCATTCAATCTAACTCAACTAGAAGACAAGCGTGGCCGTAGCAGAACAGGGGTTTGATCCCCACCAGGGCCACACCTGGTGGAAACACATATATATATATGTGTGTTTCATTGAGCAGTGTGTGTGTGTGTTTCAGTATGTGCGTGGGTGTGTGTGCGTGTGATAAAGTGAATCGCAGTGAGTGTTTGTGTGTGTGTGTTTGTGTCTGTGTGTGTTTCAGTATGTGTGTGTGTTTAAGTATTGTGTGTGTGTGTGTGTGTGTGTGTGTGTGTGTGTGTGTGTGTGTGTGTGTGTGTGCGTGTGTGTGTGCGTGTGTGTGTGATTCAGTGAGTGGCAGTGAGTGTGTGTGTTTGCAGGTTTGGGAGAGATCTATGTACTCTATTGTTCGTCTTGTACCAAAACAAAGCCACATTTCTGCACTACAGAATGTTGACGATACTTGTCCGTGTTCACGGTAGAGGAAGTGATTGTAACGAGAAACACTTCAATCCCTGTTTGCAGGAACAACTCCCATCCCAGTACGAATGAGAAACCGCGTGCCCTTGGGCAATACAAACATGAAAGATTTGAATCTGAGTCTCCTGGCCGTCTCCAAAGACCGACCAGATCCACGGTAGTCTCTGAGTCAGCATGAAGGAGACACCCGCTAATGGCCGTCGGATTATGCAAAGTGGAAGACATTAGTCACTGTCACTTCACAGAGACCGGCCAGTCAGTGTCCATTCTCATTTCCCCAGTGCGCAGGTGCGTGCGACATTGTGTATACCTATACACACTAAGACAGATGTGTCCCGAGTTTATTGAACGAATGAACGCATGGCACATACACACACACACACACACACACGCACGCGCACGCACGCACACACACAAACACACACACTCAATGTCACACACACACACACACACACACACACACACACACACACACTGTTCACAGTAAGCCGCCCTAATTTCAGTACTACCCCTTTAAGCGCTCCGCTCCGCGCGCAGTTGGCGAGACGCGCGCAGACGTGCGCGTCTCGCGGAGCGCCTCAGTCGCGGGAACCGAGAGCGACCAATCAGGTGCTCCTCAGGCTGCACCAGCTGCTCGTTAGTCTTCATTCATCTGTCAATCTGAGAACATCTAGAGCTCCTCATGCGGTCATGAGATTCACGCACGACAGGTGAAGTTAGTTAGTCGTCCAGGGAGTATTCGGGAGTTTCCGGGAGTACTCGGAAAAAACGATATCGTTCCCCGAGTCCCGTTTCACTTTTCGCTATCGACTTCGTTCGCACGTGCAAAGAACACCCGAGTCGCATAATCATGTCGCGGAAAAAGGCGCTCAAGGGCGCTAAGGGGGCATCAAAGAGCCCCAAGGCGTCGCCCTGCAAAGACGGCGTAGGGAAAAGTGGCAAGTGTGCCGCGGCCGCGTCCGGCGGCGCGGTGCACCCCAGCGCGCCGTCCATCAGCACCAGCGGGGGGTTCTACGACGTCGCCTTCAAGGTAAGAGAGGCCAGATCCCTGAATACCAGACCAGCAGCTCGCGGACTCTCTAATAACGGTTTATAGGCGACGTAGATGACGCGGCTCCGGTGTTGGAAAGAGTTTGAAATGTGTTCCGTTTGTCACATCGTTTGTATGTCGCGTCGCAGCTGTGTCAACACTGAGAGGCGCGCGCGTGGATGTGACAGCGTGCGTGCCATGCCCCCGTGCCATGCCATGCCCGCGTGCGTGCCATGCCCGCGTGCGTCCTACTACGAGCGCCCGAGAGCATCCAGAGCACCGCTGTCTGTTTGATGTCTGAAAAATAATGGGAGTAATGCATGGGAATGTAATTCGAACAGTTTAGCTGTGCCCGCTGAGTAACAACAGTGAAATGTTGATAACATGTTGCCATACAGACGCAACATACTAATAGGCTGCCTAGCTTCCTATTTTTGTTACGTTGTAAATGGTTTCGTTCGTATCCTGCAAGGCTTTGATTTAAACTATCATCCTTCACTCTCAAAAATGTCTGAACAGTTACCAATAATCAAACTCTATTATACCTCATCTATTCCGTGGATAGTACGAGACTCATCCACACAACTCTGCTGGCTGTGGCTATGTATAAATATCCTGTATCTATTAGCTCCGATAATATCTCCTCTTTCTGTTTCTTCTCCCTTTATCTCCCCCTTTCTCTCACACACCCACCCACCTCTCTACCGTCTCTCCCTCCCTCTCTCCCTCCTCTCTACCTTCTCTCCCTCCTCTCTCCCCACCCTCCTCATCCCCCTCCCCTTTCTACCTTCTATCTCTCCCTCCTCTCTCTCCCCCACCCTCCTCTCTACCTTCTCTCCCCCATCCTCTCTCTCCCCCATCCTCTCTCTCCCCCTATTAAAAGGTGACTGGTTCCCTCTGTCAATTCAGGCCCTTGTTAAACGACAGCATCCGTTTCTCCCTGAGTAAAAGTGGGGAGACGAGAGTGTTTCTCCCCCCGCTCGGCACGATTCCGCCAGTAAACACGACCCTAAATCCCAGCTCCACACCATGAGCCACTCTGTCCCCCCAGTATCTCCATCACAAGGGTGGCAGTAACCTTCCCGCTCTCTGTGGATCAGAGGAGAGACGGCAGAGCCCATCCCCTCTGCTCCTCCTGACCCCGCCGTCTCCTCTTGATCGCCTCTCTCCTACTCCCTGACCTCAGTGATCTGGTGGGCAGTGTAAACCTCCCTCCCCCCTGGGGATATTCACCAGCTCCCGGCTGACTAATGTTCTCTGGCCTCTTGGTCCATGCATGGTCTTGATTATAAATAACAACCTGCATTCTCTGGTTGTATCTCAGTTTATTTTTAACACTCAATCGTTAAAAAACACCACTAGCTTGATCCCTCCCAAAAAATATGGAGCTATTTCTACGCTGCCTTCCATCTTAAAAACATGAGGGAAAGTTGCTGCCTGAAGGCTCCCTGCTGTCCTGACTGCATCTCAGATCCACTGGTTTCCTTCAGAAGCGTTCCACTGAAACAGTCTCCAACGACATAATGATGTCACGGGACGTGAGTGAACTGTGTCGGTGCTGGTTGATCTCAGCGCAGCCTCTGACTGTCGGATCCCAGCCTCTGACTCACAGATCCCACCCTCTGAGGTTCAGACCCCACCCTCTGAGGTTCAGACCCCACCCTCTGAAGTTCAGACCCCAGCCGCTGACTATTTATTCCGATTTCCTTTACTTCAGCTGTTCTTTGTCTTGTCTCGAGCTGTCTAGTTTTCTTAAGATTGTGTGTTTTGAGTGTCTGTTTTTTTTTTTACATTTGTACTTTTGTGACTTTGCTCTGTAAATGGTACTGCGCTAAATAAACGTATTGACTCACTTACTCTCTTCCTCCCACATCTTTCTTCTTTCTCCCAACCCCTGTCTGTCTCTTCCTTTGCACCTCATCTCTCGAACCCCCTCTCTCTCCCTCCCCGTCTGTCTCTCTTCTTCTCCTCTCCCCCCCCTCTCTCCTTCTCCTCTCTGTATCTGTCAACCTGTCTATCTCTCCTTCTCTGTATCGCTCTCCCTCCCCGTCTGTCTCTCTTCTTCTCCCCTCTCTCCCCCCCTCTCTCCTTCTCCTCTCTGTCTCTCTGTTTCTGTCAACCTGTCTATCTGTACTCCTCTGTATCTCTCCCCCCTCTCTCCTACCTCCCTGTCCCTCCCCCCTCCTTTCCTTTCTCTCCTCTCTGTATCTCTCTCCCCCCTCTCTCTCGCCCCTCTCTCTCCCTCTCTGTCTCTTCTCTCTGTCTCCCTCCCTCCCTGTCTCTCCTCCCTCCATATCTCTCTCCCCCCCCTCTCCTCCCCCCCTCTCTCTCCCTCCTTCTCTGTCTCTGTCATCCTCTCTCCTCCCCCTCTCTCTTCCTCTCCTCTCTCCCCCCCTTTATCTCCCCTCTGTCTCCCCCCTCCCTCCCCCCTCTCCCCCCCCCCCCCCCCCCCCCCCCCTCTCCCTCTGTCTCTCCCCTCTGTCTCTCCCCCAGGTGATGCTGGTGGGAGACTCCGGCGTGGGGAAGACTTGTCTGTTGGTGCGCTTCAAAGACGGAGCCTTCCTCGCAGGCAGCTTCATCTCCACCGTGGGGATCGACTTCCGGGTACGTACACACACGCACGGAAACACACACACACGCACACACAGACCTACACACACACACACAGACCTACACACATGTGGGCACACACACACACACACACGTACGGGCACATACACACCTAAACACACGCACGTACGAGCACATGCACGTACGGATGTGTACACACACAGACACACATAACACACAGACATAGACATGCATATGGGTACATACACACACGCATGGACACATACACTCAGACCTCAATCAAGCGCTCACACACAACATGCACACACACCTATATACGCACACCTTAAAACACGCACTTACGGACGCATGCACACATGCACACAGACCTAGACGCGAACACAGGCACACGCACGCACACAAACACGACGAACATTGCAACATTGAATCTGAAAGATGAAGGTTGTCTGTGTTAGCTAACAACGTTTATTAACTGACAAGCCAATACACACAAGGTGTTCTGATCCTGGCAATACCACAGTGTACACACCCCCACCTCTCCTCCAACCACGAGATGGTTTGGAGTTATAGGACGGCTTTATTACCACAGTTAGTTGCAGCCATTCAGCCATGGAGGAGGGCTCTTTATTGTTCTACTGCCCTCCACTAACCTTCATGGGCTGCTGTAGAACCAGGTTTCTGGTTCTGCTGTCGCTGAATTGGACCGCACCCTTTTGGGTTTACACGGTGTGATGTGGGCCCCTCCTCTGAGAGGTTGTGAGTTTGAAACCTTGGAACACGATCCTCTCCTCAATATGTTTTGAGCGATGGGGCAGAAAAGCAGTTTGTTTACTTCTTATGTTTTATTGAACAGACATTTGACATCCGATGTTACGTTTAAAGAGTGTGAACGGAGTCACACTCCTTTTATCGTCTATCTTCTTCAGCACTGGAAACCAGAGGGTGGAAAGCGTGACAACATTAGGTGAATTTGAACTTACTGTTGGCAGCAGTGATATTTGAAAATATCAAGTCACCCCAGAAAAGATCAGATTATAAGAACCTTTTGCTCGTAAACTGAAAAGATGAAGCGAGTATTTTGACCCTAGACGCTGTTCAACAGCAACATTGTTAATTAATTCCTGTCATACAGCGTAAACTGTCCTTTTTATTATCTCAAGAGGAGAAAGAAAACCTTTTCTTCTGTTTTCTGTTTTTGTTCTGGTTTGATTGATGCAAGCAACTTTTCAATCTTTATAACCCCTATTAATAATAACTATCAAATTCAGTGAACGGAAAAAAAAAAAAAAAAAATTGAGTTTTGAGCTAAAGAATATCGGACATTTTTACAATCTCCCATCTCTCCAGCAGGCCCACCTGAATCCTGCCTCTGCTAATGGTCATTTCACCAGCGGGGCTGAAGCGTGTCTTTCCCATGGAGAGCGTCAGCTCTAGGTTAACATGAGACCCTGCATAACCTCCCTCCCCTCCCAGTCCCCTCGGGAGAGAAAGAATTGAAATTTATTCAATATGTTAAATATTCACGGCCTGGTTCGCTGGTGCATTATATTAACCTGGTCACAGTGCAGGTTCCAGGAGGCGTTGGGAAATCAAAGCAGGCAGCAAGCGTCAGATCTGTCTTGTTTCTGTCAGGGAGGGGTGGGGAAGGTAGCAAGACGAAAGCGGTAGAAAAATGGACTATGTGCTGGCATTTATTTATGAGTAGGACATTTATCCAAAATGTGCTTTATTTCTACAGAGACTGTTTTTCTGGCTGCAATACAAAACGTGTGTGTGTGTGTGTGTGTGTGTGTGTGTGTGTGTGTGTGTGTGTGTGTGTGTGTGTGTGTGTGTGTGTGTGGTCTCAGAACATTAAGCTCTGTTGACTGAATAAATTAGTGTAATAAAACAGTCGTGGTGTTTTTCTGTGTTTTGGACGCATGCATTGCACACCATGTGAGTGTTTGTCACACATGGAAGGACGCAGCATGAAACAATGTACACCCCTTTACAAACATGTCAGGTTTCATGATGTTTAAAACCCTACTACCCTCCATGTCCCTCTCTTTCTACATTCTAATAACAATGTTTATTAATATTAGTTAATGCAGTTATAAGCATTATTACAAGTTATAAGCATAGGGGTTAGTAGGCTAGGGTTAGCTCTTACCCTATATAATTATATATCAATGAATACCTTAGTTAACATGAACCTCATTAATAAACAACACCATAGGAATATTGAGATTTACAGAAACCAATTCATCTTTGTGCGGGTAAATGTGCATCCGGTTTTGAGCATCTTCAGGGAGGTATGTGTGTGTATGTATCTGTTAGTGCATGTGTGTGTATTGAACAGTTCATTGCACGTGAACAGAATCTGTTCATGAGCTCTTTTTTTAATTGCCTGTATCCTTATTGGCCAACCAGGACCAATCACTTGGCCTATCTGTATTCTAATTGGTCGACCACAGCACATAAATGGCAATCACGTGGTTTTAAGGACGGCAGCTGTGAATCTCTGTTAAATAACTCTATAACTGCCTAATCAGAAGCATAGGCACAAGGATGCACACACATACTGGTTAACTTTAACATTTCTTTCATGTTATTGCTTGCACACAAACAAACACACACACTAACAAACAAATTAACTCGATACACAAACAAACGTGTACAATCTGCACCGTTCTGATTCCATTTTTTCAGCACACATTCATATCTCTATGTTTTGTAAAATACAACGGAGGGAACATAAAATAGAGAAGTGGAAAAGTCGAGCTTGAATTGCCTCTCTGAGCAGAAAATGTTTGGGCCATCAGCTCATCGAGTCCTCTCCATCCATCTTCCAGAAGTGACGCTGGCTTTCAAGAGTTCATCCTCCTGCTCCTCCTCCTCCTCCCCATCCCTCCTCCTCCTGCTCCTCCTCCTCCTCTTCCCCTTCCCTCCTCTCCATCCCTCCTCCTTCCTGCTGCTCCTCCTCCTCCCCATCCCTCCTCCTCCCCATCCCTCCTCCTCCCTGCTCCTCCTCCTCTTCCCCTTCCCTCCTCCTCCTCTTCCTCCTCCTCCCTGCTCCTCCTCCTCTTCCCCTTCCCTCCTCCTCCCCCTCCTCCTTGCTCCTCCTCCTCCCTGCTCCTCCTCCTCTTCCCCTTCCCTCCTCCTCCTCCTCCCTGCTCCTCCTCCTCCCCATCCCTCCTCCTCCCTGCTCCTCCTCCTCCTCCCTGCGCCTCCTCTTCCCCTTCCCTCCTCCTCCTCCTCCTCCTCCTCCCTCCTCCTCCCTGCTCCTCCTCCTCTTCCCCTTCCCTCCTCCTCCTCCCTGCTCCTCCTCCTCCCCATCCCTCCTCCTCCCTGCTCCTCCTCCTCCTCCCTGCTCCTCCCCATCCCTCCTCTTGCTCCTCCTCCTCCTCCTCTTCACCCAGCGAGCTGCTGAATGGCCTTCATCATGTCTGTGGTGACGCACTCATTTGAAAGGCACAATTCCTCCCAATATGTCAACACAGAGGCCTTGACACGACGTGTGGCGGAGGTTAGTCATAATTGATGACCCATGGGAGAGACGGATGCCATTGCTAAGAGTTTGACCGTAAA
>NC_136952.1:2523712-2566212 GCF_949987615.1 Pollachius pollachius
AGTATTTCTTGCACGTTAATCTCCCAGGGGGTCTCTCCCATTGCAGCGGCTGATTTTCTCCTCCAAGCCACTGTTGGGATGTAGGGCAGAGGTGAAGCGTGCTGCCTGCTATGTGCAGGCGCTGATTGGAATCTCTAATCAGCCAGGTGTTACCGGGATATCAGAGGGAAAATCAGGGCTCAGGCGAGCAAAGGCGAGAGACGGGAGGGTTGGAGGGAGGGAGGGAGAAATAAAGACAGAGGAAACAAAGGCTGGGCGACCGAGAGAGAGGGAGAGAGAAAATTGGTGTGCACACTACCTGGGGTTTGCCTCGTTAAAATGCAACAGATGTCACACGAGCCGTGAGTTGTTTGCTGTAATCGCCCGCCGTTCTGCGGTGGAATAGTAATGTACAAACACGCGGGAGGGGTGCGGTGCGTCTCTCTAATTGAGCGTAGTTTGCTCATGATCACAGACAATCACAACCCTCCACAATCACGATCCCTCCTCCGTGGAGATCCAGTGGATCACTGGTGACGTCTGAACCTCTCTCTGCTGGGAGGACTGGTTTCCCCTGATTACCCTCCCAGGTGAAGTCACCTCAGTCTTCTCACAGCCGGCTAGGATCCGCGGGCTTTGATTTTTTTTTTGTTCCGGATGGGAGCGTGGTTCAGGAAGCAGTTTGTTCTTGATCTTGGTCTCGTTACCTCACTATTTCTAACAAGTGTGAAAAAGACTCTTGGTGTGTGACGATATATCGGCCACTTATTTACTTCTGGTAATGTTTTTTATACTATTTTATACTTTATACTACTTTATAATTAAAGAAACAGCACATATTATCCCATGTGTCTTTTTAGAGTTAAGGTTAGGTTTTGTTTGACATGGCTTGCTCACCCAAAGCCTCCTCTCTCCCACAGTGCATCATCTCCCTCGATCTCCCTCCATCCTCCATTCTTTTTCTTTTTTTCCGGTTCCAAAGCCCTAATAGATCTTCAGCTCTTCCTGACTCTTTGATTCTATGGTCCGTGGTGGCTGCTCTGTTGCCCGCGTAGCAGCGAGCGACGGCACCAACGTTTTATCAACTGATTAGGGACATCCTGGCATCATGAAACAAGCATGGGCTACACAATAATTAGTATTAGTATATTTCTGACCTTGCTAGTGTTTGTGACGGTGGTCTTTACACAGGCCCACCGTCTTCAAAAGGTTTTTTTATCTCCTTTTTGTATGTTTACTCCTCTGCCTGGTCTGGTGTTGGTCTTTAGTTCTGTGATGCATCCTTCCTCAACCCGTCAGCATTACATTATGAACATTTAAAGATTAATATGTATATTGGTACACATCAGAGGGCGAGAGACAGACAGAGAGATAGAGAGGGGGAGAGAGAGAGGGAGGGAGGGAGAGGGATTGATAGGGAGAGGGAGGGAGGGAGGGAGAGAGAGAGAGGGGAGAGAGAGGGGAGAGAGAGAGAGAGGGGGAGAGAGAGAGACATATACAGACAGATGAATGGAAGGAGAGGGAGGGACGGAGAGAGATGGGTCGAGAGAGCGACAGCGACAGCAGGAGGAAGGGGTGAGGAGGCCACAGAGTCAGAATGACACACAGACATTCATAGACGAGAATCTATATCTTCAGAAAGACACCATGCCGCCTCTCCGCTGTGACTTTAGAGTTCATCAGAGAGGGGGAGAGGGGAGGTCACAGAAGGCAGACCGAGAGAGAGAGAGAGAGAGAGAGAGAGAGAGAGAGAGAAAGAGAGAGAGAAAGAAACCGATACTTAATGAGGTGGATGGAATGGAAGTTGGAGTGCAGTTTAAAGAGGCAAAGTTGGGTGTGGGCTCATTTTATAAGGAGTGTGTCTGTGTGTATGTGTGCATGCATACGTATGTGTATGTGTGTACGTATTCTCCCAAAGAATTCGTAAATCTCTTTCTATGTTGTAAATCAAGCACTGTTTTACCCAGAGGGTGCTACAAATGTGTCAAACTGTTGCCAGGTTGGCCTGTAGGCTTCGTATGGTGCACCGTGTCAGCCAGTGGCCCCCTTGCATTGCCAGGTTGGCCTGTAGGATTTATTCGGTGCACCACCTTAGCCAGTGACTCTCTGTTTCTCACGTTGCCAGGTTGGTCAGTCGGCTTTGTATGGAGCACTGTGTCAGCCAGTGGCTCTCACGTTGCCAGGTTGGTCTGTCTGCTTTATAAGGTGCCTCGCGTCAGCCATTGGCTCTCACGTTGCCAGGTTTGTCTGTCTGCTTTATAAGGTGCCCTGCATCAGCCAGTGGCTCTCACGTTGCCAGTTTGGCCTGTAGGCTTTGTATGGTGCACAGTAGGGATGGGCAAAACGATTATTTTCCGGCAATCGGTTCTTTCAGTTCCGTTCACTATCACGATTTGTTCGTTTGATTCGTTCGCTGATTCGTTCATTAAGTCAGATGGTCTGTTACGTCATTTGCCAGGGAATCGGAAATTATGGAATAAATGTTAATCAACATGCATGTAGCCTACTACTTTCTAATGTTCTGGCGAAATTACCCAGGTTAAGTGTAAAGATTAAGCATATATATAAAGTACATGATTGCCGTTTTTTTCATAAATATCCTTAATACACAATGGGGTGCAGTAAGAATTAAATGGCGTCTTCCAAGTAGCGCTAATAAGCAGTGAAGCACGTTAGCAACTAGACAAAACAATACTTTATTAAAGCATGCAATTGTGATGTAGAACAAAATAAAAAGAAAACAAAGTGCTTGCATGATACTGAAGCCTACAGCGATCGTTAGTTAACTTGTGTGGTGGTGCCTTATCATTTGTTTACCCATGGACCATGGCAACGCGATTGCTACCTGCTCTAATTGACTGAATCGATGAGAAAGAATATTGATTTCGACTCAATCAATATAAGGTCGCGGGGCGACGAAGCTCTGTTTGTTTGTATATTTTGTTTATGTGACCATATTTTTGTTATATGTTAAAAAAATAAATAATAATAATCAGTTCTCGTTGTTCACCTTCGGGATTCGTTCGTTCTGACCGAATCGTTTGCGACCGACCCATCGCTAGTGCACAGTGTCAGACAGTCGCTCTTTGCTACTCATGTTGCCATGTTGGCTTCAGGATAGTGACTTCTGGTTTGGTTCCTTTTAGCCTGGTTCCGTTATGTTGTGTTTACACCATACAACCTCCCCTCAGACGCTTGTTTCTCAGGCTACTTTATCCTTTCATCATCGTTCTTATCATCCCTGAGGCAGGTGGTAATTGCACCATCAACCTTCCTGTTCCCAACATGGCTCCCTCTCTGCTTTGATCAGGGAATGCTCTAGATTCCCTGATCAAAGAGGGAATCATTCTGGAGTCTAGAACCTGACTCTGGAAACCTTCTGCCTCTGGAGGGCCTGTTAGAACATAGCGCGTCGGTTCTGAAGAGTCAATAAGTACCGCTCTCAGCAGGGAGTTCTTCAGCTCCCCAGATTAATTAGTTCATGACATCACATAAAGTATGGAGCACAATGTGTCTCCCTCAATTATTGTTCTCTGACATGCAGGCAAGAGGGTGAAGGGAAGTATTTAATTTGGATTTATAGCAGAGAAGCTGAGGATTTGAAGTCAAAAGCACCAAGAGATTTGGTAATTTTTACTTGATTGATCGACTTGATCTTTTCTGCAGCACCAGTGCATCGTTTCTGCTTCTTCTACACTTGTTTGAAGTTCGCTTTGACCCAAACCGCTAAGAATCAACCCCAAAATGTCAGCAACCTCAGTATGTCAGCAAACTTCCCGTTCCCAAGATGTATTGCGAGATACGGCCTAACATGCTGTGCCCGCGCTTCCTGCTAAATCTCCAGGCGTTTCGGTCAAGCAGAAATAATAAACAAACTTTAGCGCAGAGCAAAATACAAACATCCGCTATCATCTAAATATTCATGTATCGAGTCACTACTGGGTCGGCCGCACATGTGAAATGGGATTGGCTACGAAGTCTGAAGCTTGTGATCGATAGGTCGGCTCCTCAGCAGTCGACGTTCCCTTCAATGACTCGCAGCGTAGCAGCTGTTCCCGTTCCACATCGTCCTCATCGTTCCTGATCACATTTCTCGCGCCACTGCTGGTGCTTGAAGCTCGGGAGACGGAGGGGGAATGTTCCAGCCTCCAGCCAGCGGTTCATGGCCACCTCTCTCAGGCATCATCAATCAACCGCGATCACAACAGCCACAAATCAGCCGTGGACAAACCAGCCCGACAAACGGCCCTCTTATTGAATCTCTTTCTTCAGCGCTATCAAGCTCTTGATGAATGAATCGTCTCCAGAGACCCCCCCCCCCCTGTCCTCCGTCCACCCACCAGCCCACACACACCTACACACCTCTGTTCTGAGGAACTCACAGATCAACTCTCTGCCCACCCCCCTGCCCAAACCCCCCCTCCTGAAGGAACACTGGGCAGGGGGGGGGGGGGGGGTGCCTGTAGCGAAGTTCAGGCGACAGGACGGGGGGTTAGGACAACATTATCGACGCTGTTGTCCCCGCTGATTAATGAGTGTTGTGTAACTCTCTCTGCTGAACGCTGCAGTCGGATGGCTCTACTCTCTGCTGTCACGAGAGCCGCCTCCACTCGGAGTAATAACAGCTTTTGGAGATCCAGCCATGAATTTATAATTCATTTTTCCGGTCTGCATGTTTATAAAATGTGTCCGTACACAAAAGCGTATAAATTGGAGGAGAAATATGAAATTGATTTGAGGCACATCATTTTGTCCCTTCAATTAAAAGATGTCAACATGTCTGCTGTTTGTACACTGGCTGCTTGTCAGCAATGGATTTCTCTCAGTGACTTTGGACAGACGTTTAGATTAGTTCTTTGTTTGTGTGTTTTTTAGGATTTTAGCCTTAGTTTTATTCATATTTGTAGTATGGTGTGGTTGCAACGCATACTTTGGCTGTGTGCCAAAATCAATATTTCATCAGTATGTCAGAGCTAAACCAATGTGGTGCTGCTGACTAAAAGATGAGGAAGAAATATATTTTTGTTTATGTTTTTGTTTTATCACAAGCGAGTCCCTGGCAGTGTCATGTTCAAACGTGGTCAGGGAACGTCATTGTCTTTATTCTTTTAGCTTTGACCATCTCCTTTTATCCAAAGCGACTAACAGTGATCCAAGATGTCATTAAATGATTTTGCCGGTTTGCTATTTAAAACAGATCCGGATTTGGTTGGCGGTCGAGTGTATGCAGCCGCTCTCATAGCTGTAGCTTTGGTTTTCCAACGCACATACACCAGGGCAGGAAGTATGTGCTGACTTGTGTTAACAAAACCACGATACCAAGTCTGTTAGGGTGCAGGTGGGTTAGGATGCCTGTTCAAGGAGGCCTATGTAGGGGGCAGACATCAGGCTTTAATCGAGTGCCCTTCGTCCATAGCCATTGGAGCTGCTTGATCATGCCAATAAAGAGGAAGGGTTTCCTACAGTGCTACACTCTGAATGGGACCTGATAAACTGAGCCTCGGAATATCCTCCCAACCATCCATAGGATACTACTGCTGTGTGTGGTTGTGTGTGTGTGTGTGTGTCTGTGTGTGTGCGCGCGCGCTGATGTATAATGGCATATACACTTCAAATGAAATGTTAGTATGGCTTCAACGCCATACCTTCCCTGTCAGCGACCAGAGGGAGCGAGAGAGAGAGAGAGAGAGAGAGAGAGAGAGAGAGAGCGACATGGTTGGATAAATAGATCAACCCTCGATGGACAGTTATACATACACGCTTGGTCAGCTAAATGGAACTGCACAGCAGAAGCAGCCATTTTTCAAGTATTCCCCCGAGACGTCTGCTATCAACACAGCCACTCCATCCTCCTTCCCTGGGGGGCTGCTAGGGGCTTGGTGTTTAATTTCTCTACCACCCTGCCCTGCAGAAGGCAGGAGGTATGTGGTACTTCTGCTCCGATATCCGCCCTACATTTCAACTAGTGTTTGACTTAAGAGAATTCATTATGGAAAAGACGGGATTGTGATTTAAGTGGGCATGCAGCGCCTCGCTATGCTCTGTCGCACCCCCGGATTTACCGCCCGCCCCCCCCCCCCCCACACACACACACACACACACACACACAGCACAGCTACCGGAGGAACGAGGGGAGAGGGCGAGAGAGGGTGAGGGTGGGGCTGGGCTGTGAGAGAGAGAGAGAGAGAGAGAGAGAGAGAGAATCATCTGAGCAACAGCATCACTAGCTGTCGGTTTGACCGCCTCTCTCAATCAGAGCAAGACAGGCAGACAGAAAGACGGAGATACAGACTGAGAAAGAGAAAGACGGACAGAGAAACAGGCAGAGATGCAGTCTAAGAGAGAAATACAGAGAGACAGTCCACAGACGGAAAGGGAGGGAGAGAGAGAGAGAGATGGCTTGAATGGAATGGAGAAAGAGGGAAAAACGAAGTGCAAAGATATGCAGGAGATGCACACCTTCCTTATGACCGGGAGTTGAAGTTAGCTTCATGAGGTTAAATACTGCATGAGGTTGAATGCATCAGAAGTCGAGTTGAACCCACCAAAGCACAGGAGAGCAGGAAAGAAAGAGAGATGGATGGAGGAGGGAGACGGTTATACTTAGAACAGAGGCAGGAGCAGGATTGGCTTTGAAGTGAGATTGTCACGTCGAGTAGAGAGAGAGAGAGAGAGAGAGAGAGGGGGGGGGGGGGAGAGAGAGAGAAACAGAGAGAGAGGGGGGGGGGGGGAGAGAGAGAAACAGAGAGAGAGGGCGAAGATATTAAACTCTGATGGACAGACGGGGCTGTTCGGACTTCAGAGACAGAGTGTGCGGAACCACAGGAAGTGGAGCTCAGAAAGAGAAACAAGCGGAAGATGGGAGGAAGGAAAGACAACAGAGGGCATGGGGGTCGAGGGAGACGGGACACTGGGTTGAGAGGGGGAGAGAGGGGGAGAGAGAGTGGGGAGAGAGCCTCCAGAGAGGGATTTGTACAGACAGAAACAAAGGCAGGATTAGCTTGTCTTATTACCAGATGCACGGGCTGTGGATGCTCTGTATCTGAGCTGCTGTGACAGACTTAATAGGCTGGGAGAGAGTCACCGATGGAGAGAGAGAGAGAGAGAGAGAGAGAGAGAGACCAATGGAGAGAGTGAGAGAGCTCGGAGCAGAACGAATCGAAGCATATGATAAGCAGATCTCAACAACGCAGACCGTGTAGAAAGTTTCCATACTTCATGGTGAATCTGAGAGCAGTGAGCCGAGACGGACCCCCTGAAAGACCAGCGAAGGCTCCAAGGGGGTAGAGGTAGGACTGCTCGACTATGGAAAAAAACATAATCACGATTAGTTTGTTCAATATTGAAATCAATTATTTTTGAGCTTGAAAACATGATCCAAATGTTTCCAAGCATCACTGGGATTGTATTATGAGGAATTTCAGTGTTGATTTGTTTATTTTGTTTTTATTATACAGGGAAGTATTGAAGGTAACAAAGTTACAATTTAAAACGGGCCTGACTCAGTATAAAGCTGATTTCCGTCAGGTTCCTGTTCTGCAGCACATATAACATATGACAGGAACAAGTCACATTTACATACAGCACATAACAGGAAAATAGCACGTCAGACATCAGTAGGACATTCACATAGACAACAGACTGAACGCACACAGTGGTCTATAAACAGTCAGTGGATGTGACTTCAACCAAATCGTTTGGTCGGGAAAGGCAATTAAAATATCAAAGATAGATGCAAAAGAAAACCCTGACAAACAACATGCTGAGTGTAACACAGAGCAGTGGTGTGAAACAGAAGGCTGACCTTAAAGGCCCACAGTGAATAATACAACACAATTGTTGCCTTCTGCTGTTGACTTTGCTTCCTTATCAGTGAACTTCCTTCAGACTGTTAGGCCAACATGGCTGTACGGTTGTGTGTTTTTTGTGTGTGTGTGTGTGTGTGTTTGTGTGCATGCTTGCGTGTGTGTGTGCGAGCACATGCGTGTTTGTTTGTGGATACAATCGTGTGTGTATGTGTTTGTGTGTGTGTGTGTGCGTGAGATCTTGTGTGTGTGTACATGCCTACGTGTGTGTTTGTGTATACTCAGTGTGAAAGGTTCGTCGCTGTGTGTGTGTGTACGTGTGTGTGTGTGTGTGTGTGTGTGTGTGTACATGCCTACGTGTGTGTTTGTGTATACTCAGTGTGAAAGGTTCGTCGCTGTGTGTGTGTGTACGTGTGTGTGTGTGTGTGTGTGTGTGTGTGTGTATTGGCAGGTCAGGCAAGGTGATCAAACAGGGTTAGTACACACCAGCCCGGATAACTTGTAAACAACAGCGTCCACGTATTCAACGGGTAAAATCTGTGCGTGAAACAGTTCAGCCTTCACTGCACACGTGGTCAATGTGCCACTTCTCCAGCAGATATCCATCATTGCTGTCCCTTCTTTCTTAACATATTGCCTGGTTCTTTTATAATCTGAACCAGAATAAAAATGTCCTTCTCTAATCTCGTTCCCCCATAGAAGTTTGTAATACCTGGTAGTAAGATTCATGAAAGCCTCTCTGGAACATGTAACAGAATAGGATATATGGAACGTCCTCCTTCTCTTGGAACCGACTGAATGACCAGTACACGTCTGTGTGTGTCTCTCTCTCACTCTGGCTCTCGCTCTGGCTCTCTCTCCAGTACATGTTCTAGAAAATAACTTAATACCATCATGTGTTCTCATACCCGAAGACTAAAAGCTGAAACCGCATCTTCTTCTACGCCAGGAAAGTGAACTTAGCCGAGACTACATCTCAATGAAGAGCTCCATGAAAATAAAAACAAATGCAGAAATACAAAATGCTAATGTCTATTGCGTTTGACAGGGGGGTGGAGGACTTTGACAGGAAAGCGCTGAACAAGCAAACAGATAATGAGCTGATGATGAGGTAATGAGGAGAAATAATGAGACCCATAGTCCTGGAGGAGGAGGAGGAGGAGAGCCGGCCATCTTTTAATGCTGAGGATGGGTGTCAATATGGCTGATTAGGCTGAACCATGACTGGGATTTTAATGCATGATACCTGACTGCGAGGGAGAGGGAGAGTGATAAACAGATGGAGGTAGAGAAAAATATAGGGTGCGAGAGAGATACATGAATTGAGAGGGTGAGAGAGTGGTGGAAAGAGGGATTTAGCAAGTGAGAGAGAGACAGTGAGAGAAAGATAGAGAGGTAAGGAAGTAATTGAGCAAAGAAGAGACAGACGTAGAGTGAGTGGAATAGAGCGATGAAAAGAGTGAGAGTGAGTTGGAGAGAGTGACTGAGCATGTGAGAGAGAGAGACGGGTGAGAGAAAGTGCAAATAAGTTGAATGTTTTCCTTCCAGTGAAACCGTTCGTCAGCAGAGGTGAAGTAAAGGATAAGTAATGCTTAGGTTTTCTTTCTTCTCCGATTTGCATATCCACCCAGAGGTCACTCCCAGTTAGCGCTGACGTTCACATTTCTTCCTCAAATATCTTCGGTTTGTTGACGTCTGTGTTTTAGCATCATCATCTCGTCTGCCAACCGACAGAACAAAAGGCTGTTGAGTTCATTATCTGATGTAATTATCTCCAGGACGGCAGCAATTAGTCAGCCTTATTTAAATATGAATGGCTAATACCTCTGAAAAGTGTAGGTGTGTAGGTGTGCTTGAGCATACTGAGCGAAATTTCATGGGAAGAGAATTAAGCAGTCAGTTAATGTACACAACATATGTTACATCTATCAAGTTGTTTGTTCACTCAGATGCAAATGGGGACAATTCTCGTCCTCTTATTACGACTCCCTGCTGAGCTTCCAGACTTTACAGAACTTCTCACAACAAGTGGATTTTCGTGTAATTCCTTTCCTACGTGCTTGGGTTAGACAGGAGAGGATCAGATGTACTCTGCCAACACCAGATGTGAAGAGAGGGGTTCACAAGATAAAGTACAGTACAGGAATAAGAATTTAAGGATTTAAACCAAATGTGAATACAGCAACGGTCAACATCATGTTGAGTTACTGTGTAAAACCTGCGCCAGGATTTAATAGTCTTTGTATCTCAAGCAGTGATGTTTACAATGTGGCTCTCTTGGAAGAATCCAGTGTGTGTGAGTCCCAGCTGACAGGGAATGGGTTCGATCCCGTGTCTATCTGTATGCATTCATGAGCCAGAGGATTAACCCCTGACCTGTATCTGATTCACTGTTGCTTTTGAGAGAGACGTCTGCTAAAGATGTAGAGAGATCAGATATAATCCCAATGAGATGAACTCTACCTTTTACAATACAATACTTTAAATTCAACCTGACCATGCAAGTGAAGAATTCCACACGAACATCGCAGCATGTATATCAATTCAATTCACCCTCCAGTGACCTGCAGAAGAAGGGATCGGAATAAATAAGGCTTATTGTTGTTTTCTCTCTCTCTCTCTACCTGTCTCCCTCTCTCTGTCTGTTTCTTTCTCTATCTCTCACCGTCTCTTTCTCTGTCTCTGTCTCTGTCTCTATCTCTGACCGTCTCTATCTCTGTCTCTGTCTGGCTGTCTGTCTCTCTCTCTCTGTCTGTCTACAGCTATAGCTCCGGGGGGTAATGTTCTGACTCTACCACCAGCAGCACGTTGAGCTAAATCGTTGAGTGTTACAGAACTGAACCCATGTCTTCCTAAGTGAGGAGCACTGTGACACACCCCGCTCTCGGCTCAGTGCGGTGTGCTCACCGCCTGTCAGGGGAGGTGTGGACAGGTGGAGTGATGGACAGGTGGCCCGTAGCAACAAAGCCAAGGAATTTCCAGGCGCAGGTCGGTCGCCGTAGTAACGGCTTAAGGGATAAGATAAGATATAGTCAGATGAATTATGTTCGCATAGTGTGGCAGTACATATTTTCTGTATTGTCTTTTTATGAATAGCGTAGTTTGTATGAATTGTAATAATAACACAGAACTGTAAATGTGCCTTGCATGGCTTATGGGGGGATGCATCTTTGTAATATTTTTAGATTTCGTTATTGTGTATCTCAATATTAAATAAAACTCAGTTGAGTTTCACAATTAACGCATCCACGTTATATCTATTTAATTGTATTATAGGATTGCACATTTTGACAAAAAAAATCCACTGTTGAGTCATTAAAATAAGTAAGATATAAAGATATTAGATATGCATGGAAGCTTTTGAGTTCACAAATGTGAACCCCCCCCCCCCCCCCTCTGATGGAGGACTGTACAGCAGCCACTCATTTAGTGACCTGTCTCACACCTTCAGCATCTTCCCAGCCTGAGGATAAACTCACCTCTGATGGGCTCCTGAATATCCACCAAGGTGTTACATTCAGGAACGTCCTCAGACCTGGGGGGCTATAGACTGCTCCTTGAAGAGCTCTGTGGCATGGGGAGGAGGAGGAGGGGGAGGAGGAGGAGGAGGAGGAGGAGGAGGAGGAGTGCGTGTCGAAGGCCGTTCAGGTCATCAACATGTCACCGCCAGAGAGAGAGAGAGTTTCCAGGAAGTTCTTCGGAACTCAAGGTGGGATACTTTGCTGCCCAGCCACCTCATACATATTTATAGACCTGGTCTGGACCGCTCTGTGATGGACAGATTGCTCAGAGCTGCCTTCCATTGCCGAATATTAATAGATGTTCATAATGACTCTCAGCAGGGGTGTGTGTTTGTGTGTGTGTCGGTGTGTTTGTGTGTGTGTGTGTCTGGCTGTGGGTCGGTGTGAATGTGTGTGTGTGTGTGTGTGTGTGTGTGTGTGTGTGTGTCAGTATCAGTGCCAGTGTGTAGTGTATGTGTGGGTGGATGTCTGTGTATTTTGTGGTGGATGTGTGGGTGGATGTCTGTGTGAATGGTGTGGTGTGGAGGTCTGTGTGTATGGTGATGTGTATGTGTGGGTGTGTGTCTGTGTGTACTGTGTTGTGTATGGTGTGGGTGTCTGTGTATGGTGTTGTGTATGTGTGGGTGGGTTTCTGTGTGTATTTTGTTGTGGATGTGTTAGTGTATGTGTTAGGGTGGGTGTTTGTTAATGGAGTTCTTTACTTCTTATGCGCTTCCAGCTACTTATTTGTATTTTATTGAACGCATATATGAGTGTATCATTTGTTTAATTGTCAAATTAGCTTTTCTCTGCCTGGGGCTTTTGTCAGAGTGTGTGTGCGCGTGCGTGCGTGTGTGTGTGTGCGTGCGTGCGTGCGTGCACGCACATGTGAATGTGCTTGGTATCAGCCCATAAAGTATAGTCCCCATGCTGCAGTGTCCTTATCTTAATTAAACCCTTGGCGCTAGACTGCCGTTGGATGGTTGGTTGAGGGTCCTTGGTCTCTATGGCTCACCTGCAGGCATCCTGGGAGCGAGATGCCCTCACCTCGTTCCTGCTCATTAAGTGACATCCGCTTCACTGGGTCTTACGTCACCTTCCAAGCATCTGCTGAGTGACAGAGATGTGTGACGGTAATCAGCCGGAGCAGCCAGGGAGGTGTCGACTGAACCCGAGGAGACAGAGGATCACAATGCGAGACAGTGGGGGGGGGGGGGGGGGGGACGACAGCAGCAACACAGTCAGAGACAGACTTTAAAATAACGGAGGGAGGGAGGGAGGGAGACAGAGGGAGAGAGGGGGAGAGAGGGAGAGAGACGGCTAAAGAGAGAGAGAGACGGATATAAAGAGGGAGACAGATGAAGAGAGAGACTGAATTTCTAAAGAAATTGGAGAGAGAGAGACAGAGAGAGAGCGAGAGATAAAGAGCGAGAGACAGAGATAAAGAGCGAGGCTGTGGGCAGAAATCGTACAACACACGGAGGATGACTAAAACAGATGTCCCCACAAAGCCAACGACAGGAAAAGATAAAATAGAAAGAGTAACTATGAGGACAGATGGAGGAAAGCAAACAGACAGATGGGTGACCAGACTGTGACAGAGGGAGAGGAAACAGATCAGAGAGAGAGAGAGGTGCTGGAGGTCAGACCAGAATGAGGAGTCAGCGCAATTCAACGCAGAATTCAAAATGAGTGCTGTTGAAGCCGTCCCTCACACACCCCACCTCTGGAAACCATCCCTGGATGTTCTCTGAAAGATTCAGAATGTGTGTGTGTGTGTGTGTGTGTGTGTGTGTCTCTTTGTGTGTGTGTGTGTCTCTTTGTGTGTGTGTGTGTGTCATCCACATACACTAAACAAACAGAGTTAACAAGACAGTAAGAAGGCCCTCCAGGAAAAATAACCACTGAAGGCATCTCGTTGAAAGCTGTACCGTGCTGGTTGGATGGGCTGGGGAGAGAGGGAGAGATGGACGCCGGGAGAGAGTGAGGAGAAAAAGGATGAATCACTTCATCCTTTTGAATCCCTTCAGCATATGGACCTGGTTAATCATTAAGCTTTGATTAAGAGTCAGTATCTATCAAGCTATTCTAAACACTGATGGATTAGCTAAGTGATTATGCATTAATGTAAAAAGTAACATAACATAAAGTGAACCTGTTACAGCACGGTGAACAGCATTGCATATTCTACCCGTGACTCAAGTTGCTGCTATCTAGCCTACTTCACAAACATCTTAGGCAGAATGGCAAACTGGAATGATCAATAACGTTACAAAGAAAAATAGATTGTTAATTCGCAAACATTATTAGTCTGGACTCTACCCTTCGAAATCACACGATGTTGGGAAGTCTCGGCTGGGAATGTAAACGTAACTGTTTTTTACTTCAGAAAAGAGCCCAATGCACTAGCCTCCGGGCGCTAACTAAATTTAGTAGGACAACTTTTTCATCCCTTCGCTAAAAGTCATCTGACTTCTGTCTTTTGAATGTTTGTGTGGTGTTTACTTTCTTGTGTTTCTGTGTTCATGTGGTGCGTACTGCCTTGTTAACACGGTTTGTGTGTGTGTATTGACTTAAGTGTGTGTGTGTGTGTGTGTGTGTGTGTGTGTGTGTGTGTGTGTGTGTGTGTGTGTGTGTGTGTGTGTGTGTGTGTGTGTGGGGGTGTACTGTCATGTTAACTGTTTGTGTGTTGTGTACTGTCTTGTGTTTCCGTGTTTCTGCCGCAGAAACCATTTCCCCCTGGGATCATAAATCTCTTCCACTGTAACTTCAGAACCATGCAGTGAATTATAGGGTTTCCAAATCGTTATAATAAAAACACCTGCTTACACTGGCCTGCGATTCAATGTGGAAATGTTCATCGGACCGTTCCCCTGTCACAGTACAGAATGACAACTTTACGAGCCAACACTTCTCATCTTAAAAGTGAAGCCACAGTTAATCAAATCTCAGTCAAATGATTTCCTCTGGGCCCGGCGTGACCGTGGATGATCTTGTGTATATATTAATCCGGTTGTGTTGTTGAGTTTTTGTGTATTTGTATTTCCAAGAGTTAATATTGAAAAGTTGACTTTCTTCCATTTGTGTGTGTGTGTTGGTGCAAATCCGGCGCCTGTCGTTTGGTGCTTGGTACTGCCCGCCGTGTGAGATTCGATTTGCAAAGCCATTTTAAGGTTGAGAGACCGCAGTGATGGTCAGCAGGAGATGCAGACACCATCTGCGCCTCCACCCATCGCTCCTCCTGACAGACTCCTGATTCTATTTTGTAATCACCTTTCAGACTCTGGCTTTTGCTGCACTTTTTATTCTGTATAAGTATTGCCTAAAAATCACCCAGTCAACCATGTGAGGCGACAACCAGCTCATCAGGAGCACTTAGGGTTAGTTGTCTCGCTCAGGGACACCCCGGCACTCAGCTGGGAGGAGGCGGGGATCGAACCAGCAACCTTCCAGTTACAAGTCAACCCGCTCTACCTCTTGAGCCACCATGGCCACTTTCATCCAATGATGAATGATACATAATCCCCCACAGGGATTAAGTATTTACTCTATATGATCAGGTGGGGCTAAAGAATCTTGCTCAAGGACACCTGTAGCGATACTGCTGAGTTTGCGGTTCCATCCAAACCAGAACCATTACAAGACCATTACAAGACCAGTACATTGAATCCCAGCGACGCATACATCCGCGGGCTTTCAGATGGTTGAATGTATCCCTGGGTACTGGGAGTATTCCCAGGCATACTGCAGTGTATTCCTGGGCGAATGCACTAATGTCCGCGGGGTAGATGGCTGCCGAAGAGGTCCAGCCGACTCCAATGTGTACGCTGGGTGGACCAGAAACGTCCCAGCATGCAATATGGATGGAATGCATCAGGAATAAGGTAGGGCTTATTATGAAAATGAAATGGGCCACCTCAGTTCTGAGGGGTTCTTAAAAACCAGGATCTGTGTGAGCATGTGTGTGGTTGTGTGTGCAGTTGTGCATGTGCGGGTGTGCGTGTGTGTGTGTGTGTGTGTGTGTTTGTATGTGCATGCGGTTGTACCTGTGTGCAGTTGTGCGTGCAGCTGTGTGTGGCCGTGCGCGTGCGCAACTGACAGCTGGAGAGAGCTAGAGAGAGTTTACGGTTGTGTTGTGTGCATGAGCAGCTGACACGCACGTACACTCACACCAATATGGGAATGTATTTACTTATTTGTATGCTGTTGAAACCACTGCCTTCGCCTCCGACTGCTACATTTCCCCTACCTGGTATCCAGGGTTGATTCATTTTCCATTTTGAAAATACTTATTTTCCATCTTTTCTCCCCGCACACCAAAACGCCTTACCACCCCTTCACTCCCAGAGGTCTTACTGACGTCCATTTGTTCTGACCTCTGACCTGGCAAACAGAACGTCTGAGAGGCTGCTAACAGAACCTTCTAGAATAAGAAGCACCATTCATCCACCGCTGAAGAAGCAATCATAACGTCAATCAAAGTATTACTGCTGAACATCACGCACAACCTTCTACCTACTGGCCATCAGCCCAGCCATGCAAACGGTATTAAGACAAACTTCCCTTTGATTTGTCGACCGAGTTCAACACTGGAATCTGGTAAGAAACAGCCAGTGTTCAGTTGGACAACGTTCATTCAGCTTGATGCTTCTTATCAGGGTCAGTCTTCTGTCATCCTGAAAGCTTTGATGGGATTTCTGTTCCCACAGAGCGTCTCCAGGAGACAAACTAGTACCTGTTCTTTATCTTGGATGTCTTTCTTCAAAAATAAGCAATTTTGTTCCAGTTTTTTTTCTTTTAAGATCCAGGGAGGTAATTTGTTTCTGCTCAGTGGCTCTTCCCCTCATGACCTCTGAACTAGCGTTGACCTTTGCCCTGGGGAGAGAGACGACTCTCAGCCCAAGATAAACTTTGACCCGTGCGTTACTCCATATCTTCATTGGAGCTGTTCCCTGATACATTTACATTATATTTAGTCATTCGGCGGACCTTATCTATATATTTTTAATGCTAGTGGGGTTAAGGTCAGAGCTCATATTAATGTATTTATGACCATTTGAGTTCTGGTCGCTCTCACCTGTCTCTCGGCCTGTCTCTTTCTTGCTCTCTCTCTCTCTCTCTCTCTCTCTCTCTCTCTCTCTGTCTATGTCTCTGCCTCTCTCTCTGTCTCTCACTGTCTGTCTCTGTCTTTGTCTCTGTCTCTCGCTCTGTATCTCCCTCTGTCTCTTTCTCTGATCTCTTTGTCTCTGTCTCGGAATAAAGATCCTACGATTTTACTGGCATGGAAAAGAAATGTCCATTGCCACAGCAAAAAATATATACAATAAGATACAACTCTGTCCCTCCTTCTCCTTGAGGAGAAGGCTCGGGTCTCTCCTTCTCCCTCTCTCTTTATGAGCAGGAGTCCTCGAGGAGGAGGTCCCAGTCTCTCCTTCTCCCTCTCTCTTTATGAGCAGGAGTCCTTGAGGAGGAGGTCCCAGTCTCTCCTCCTCCCTCTCTCTTTATGAGCAGGAGTCCTCGAGGAGGAGGTCCCAGTCTCCCCTTCTCCCTCTCTCTTTATAAGCAGGAGTCCTCGAGGAGGAGGTCCAGGTCAGGAGCCTGCATCGTCTCCACCTAATCTCTCCAGTCGTCCGCTCTGCTAATTTAATGGAAAACTAAATGCTAAGTTAATGGAAAACCTCACCTACCAATTCTGTGTGTGTGTGTGTGTGTGTGTGTGTGTGTGTGTGTGCGTGTGTGTTAGTGTGCAGTTAGGTGACGCAACTCTCAACTCCACTTTGAAATTATAACTGAGTGTGTGGCTTTACGTGTGTTTACGTGCGTGTGTTCTAGTGTGTGTGTGTTCACCACTCGGTTGCCTATTGTATGGTGTGTTTCTGCGCGTGTGTTCTAGTGGGTGTGTTCACCAGTAGGGGGTGTGTATTGTATGTTGTGCTGACGACATCGTCCTCAGCGTATTACACTCAAAACTCAACCCTCTGTGCAGATACACAAAGGCAGACCCCGCTGCATTTCTTCTTTTGTTATTATGTAAGAATACAATAGAACAAAAAAAGCGCAGGTACCGCATAGAAACACAGTGCGGGATGGTTCAAGAGCGGGAATGTGAGAACAGTCAAGTGTCTTACCTCACAGAACAACCAAAGTATGAGCATTTAAGTACTTCTGAGGGTGGAGATGTATTTATAAATGACTAACAAGAGTCGACGGTGTTTCAGGACGTTTAGAGTTCAGTCTGTTTATAGAGGCACAGGGTCTGGTGTTACGGTTTCCCGCAGAACATTTGGGGGTACAAATATCTGAAAATAAATAAAGTGCTAAACAACATTGTCAAAATAACAACTGAAACAATAACACTCAACGAATTTGTGCAATTGTGACTTAAATATTCTAATCTAAAGAATTTTCCAAATGATTAAAAGAAAAAATGTTGATCTTTTTTTGTGATCATTTAGTACATACTATAGTTTTGTTTTGAACTTCTACATATTAAAAACCAAAGAATTTACTAAATAAAAAATATATTTTTTAAGGTGGTTGAGGTGGCTAAGGTGGCAGGCGTGTGTTGTTCAGGATCCTGCCTAAGCTGTAAAGTGCTTTGGGAAACCCTGGATGTTTTCCTCCTCCTCCCTGTTGACCTGGGTTTTGACCTCTTGTTTTTCTTTTCTGTTTTTCTAGAATAAAGTCCTGAATATCGACACGATCAAAGTCAAGCTCCAGGTAAGAAAATCAGCGTCTCATCCTTTTTGTCACATCAATAACTGTATAACATAGGGCTGCATACAATAAGTCTATAAGTGCCAGGACGCACAACATACAATAAGTGCGTACATGTGCATGGGGTCGAGGGAGGATCATTGCATTTCCCAGACAATGTTGATCTCCATAGGTCATCATCGGCAGCAAGTGACAGGGAGTTAGATGAGCTGGAATGTAACGAGCCCCTCCTGATTAATCTCCATCAGTCAATTAGCCCAGCGCTGCTCGGACCAGCTTGGGCCCTGCAGGAAATCATAGCGCCCTCATCTCCCCACAAGGTTATGGTTATGACAGAGAGACATGGGGGGGGGGGGGGGGGGGGGGAGAGAGAGGGAGAGAGAGGGAGAGGGAAAGGGAGAGGGAGAGGGAGATGGGGAGAGGGAGAGAGTCAGGGAGGGAAAGAGAGTGAGAGGGGGTGAGAGGGAGAGAGAGAGAGAGAGTGAGAGAGAGAGAGGGAGAGAGAGGGGGGGTAGAGGGGGAGAGAGAGAGGGAGGGAGGGAGGGAGACAGAGGGGGGGGGAAGATGTAGAAGCTGAAAGGTGAATCTCTATCCTCCTCATTATGCCTTTCTCCTTTGATGTTAACGCTGCTCTCTCTATCCCTATCCTCCTCACACACAAGCACGTACACACGCGCACACACACACACACACACACACACACACACACACACACACACACACACACACACACACGCAGACACATATGCACACACTGGTTTATCTCCCTTTCCCAGGCAGGAAGGCCTCCTCCCTCCGTGGTGTCTCGACGCAGCCCTCTCCGTCAACATCTTTTGTTGTTCCCTCTTATTGTTTCACGATGAATGCTCCTCTAATACACCCGTGGGTGTTTGTGACATGCCTTGACAAAAGTGATTATTCCTCTCTCTCTTTCCATTCCCATCTCTCTCTGCGCCCCATTTATCTATTCGGTCTCTGCGTGATACTATCTGGTCCATTCTCTTATTTGATTTCTGTTCTGCTCAAATGGTTTTAATAATATAGTTAGCGAAGGAAGATAATAAATCCTCTCTCGCTCTCTCGCGCCATCTCCCTTGCGCTCTCTCTCGCTCTCTCTCTCTCTCTCTCTCTCTCTCGCTCTCTCTCTCGCTCTCTCTCTCTCTGTGTTTGTCAGTGTTGTAAAGAGAATGTAAATCCAGATCCTCTGATTTGCGCTCTCCGTTATCTCCGGTGACCGGGTGGCCGGCGCTGATGGACTGCGCTGGTCCAGACCGGTACTGGTGATGGGCTGTCCCCAGCCCCCACCACATCCCCCCACTGCGTGTTCACACAGGGGGGGGGCTGTCGGCCTGACAGTTGCTCACGGCCCAGAATGCATTTCAACTGAGGAGAAAAGTTGTAGAAATAAACCCTGAAGTTAACTTTTGTTTTGAGTCATTCTCAATCTAACACACTCACAAAGTTCATTCGCTTTGTCTAATGATGTCAAAATTATAACCCTTTACAATATGGGTACGTTAATTACCCCTAAATTAACTTTAGTCAATGCAGAAATAAGCATGAACTAATAGTTAATTAACAGTTACCTAATGGTCCATAATTTACTAATGGTGTTCATGTTGACTAAGCTATTAATGTACCCACTAACCCCAACCCCTATGCTAATGCTATATTGATGTCTAATTAACGTACCCTAATTGGAAAGTGTTACCAATTCTACCCTGTGGCAAATTATTTAAATCCCGTAACCAAACACGTTTCTCTGTGTCTACAGTTTGTAAAGTCTTTCCATTCAGGCCAGGTGACACATGATGATGATGAGGATGATGATGAGGATGATGATGATATCTTCCTCCTCAGATTTGGGACACAGCTGGACAGGAGCGGTTCCGCAGTGTCACACACGCTTACTACCGCGACGCCCACGGTAAGAGGCGTGTGTGTGTGTGTGTCTGTGTGTGTGTGTGCGTGTGTGTGTGTGTGTGTGACTCACAAGTGAGCATTCTGTCACTCGGGTTGGCCTGAGGCAAACTGCTATCACCAGTCAGCAATGGGGCCCCTCCAGATATCATATTACACACACACACACACACACACACACACACACACACCCCCCTCCTGGTGGCAGTAATATCAGCTGCGTAGTCCAATCTCACCTTAATGGCAGACTGCATTTTTCCACTGCCAGTGGGCCACTGGGCTGGCTTTCATTTGTTTTATGTAATGTCGTTCTGGCCCTGTGTGTGTGTATCTGTGTGTGCGTGGGTTTGTGTGCAAGTGTGTTTATTAGTTATTATTTTTTACTGTGTGTGTGTGTGTGTGTGCATAACTGCTGTGTTCTCGTCGCTCATGGTCTCTGCTGAGCCCCCTGTGTAATAGGGCTGATGGGAGCTGGTCTAAACTCAAACACAGTGACACCATGTGAGACGTTCTCCGGGCTAAACGAAGGTGAATGTAAACCCATGACCTGGTCTCGGCTTCAGCCTCAGTCCTTCTGCAGAACAGCCGGCTCTGCCCTTTCCGATTTTTTCCCAACTTGGAAAATAGGAAAGGGCTTAGCTCCGCTAAAGAGCACAGTGCAGTGATTCAAACGCAGCCGTACACAGAGTGAAGCGCTGAGAGACATTTCTCACGCTGTCCGTCTCTGGTGCATGAAGTACATCCTCTCTCCTCTGCCTTTTAATAAACACATCTTAGCACACGCGTTTAAATGGAAGGGAGGGCAGTGCTGTGTGTGTGTGTGTGTGTGTGTGTGTGTGTGTGTGAGTGCTTGTGCGTGCGTGCTCGTGTGTGTGTTCAGTTGCGTCCATGTGAATGTCTGTGTCTGTGCGGGTGTGTCTGTGTGGATCTCTGGTGTGTGTGTGTGTGTGTGTGTGTGTGTGTGTGTGTGTGTGCCCTAATCAGTCCGTGTCCGGCCATACTCTGACCAGACAGCGTAACACCCACCCTCCTTCCCCTACATCTCCCTCACCCCCTTCCTTAACTAGCCTCCCCTCCCTCCGCCCGGCATCCAACCCCTCGACCGCGGGAGGCTTTTAAATAAAGCTTGGTGAAACTGACAGGCGGCCGGGGGGAGGACGCTCTCACACACTTCCTGTCCTGTCCCGGGCGCCTCCCTTCACCGGGGGAGCTGCTGCAGCCTGTCAGAGCGTCTCCACCGCCACGCCGGTCTGTTGTCCGTTGAGTTATGGATCGCGCTCAGAGCAGGACGTCAGACCGGAGGCGATGAACACGGTGCTACGGAGCGGTACCGCTGAGGAGGAGAACTGAGGCCTTCTCGACGTGTTCAGCTGACACTGAACTCTTATTAGGAGGCTCTTCTGTTGAAGAGGAGAGCTGAGTCCTGTTCGGTGGATGTTGGACGTGTTCAGCTGACACTGAACTCTTATTAGGAGGTTCTTCTGCTGCTGCATTAGTTACTCTCTCATTATTTTAGACAAGACTATGAAAGAATCGACTTAATGTTCAAATGTCGGACATTAGTGCTGGGAGATTCCCGTAAAGGGGTACGTCGTTCTGACGTGGGACGCTCTAACGCGGGGGAGCGAACCGATCACAAGACTCGGCTGGTGAGGTATTTGAACCCGCGACACGATATCTTTGCGTACTGTGGCAATCCCCGGTCGTCGGCGGCTGTGATTCCCGAAGACAAACGCTCAGGCAGGGTTGCGGTGCAGCGGTTTTATTGCGTGCAGCTCACAATAGAAAGGGGAAATCGTACATCAACTTAGTTTCTTCCACAACGGGGCAAAAAGGGTGAGGGGTCTCTGGGTCCGTCGGTGAGGTCGGAGTGGCTACCGCTCCCGGCTTCTCCCGCTCAGTCCGCGGCCGTCTCCCACTCGGCTCCCTCCCGGCACGAGCCACATGGCTGAGAGAGCCCCGAATGAGTGGAGAAGCAGGCTATTTAAGCTGCTTCTCCACCTGTTCCTCAGGTGCTCTGCATCTCCTTAATTGGCAACGGCCGGGTTGCCACAGTTTGCTTTTGTGGTGATTCAATAGCATTATCAGCACAGCTTATTTTGTGGGAAAAAAGCACATTTTTCAAGAGTGGCCGAAACTGGACAGATTCAGAATAAACGAGCCTCTCCCGCCTCGCGTCATGGCGGCTGACCTCCCTGAGGTTCTCATCCCCCAGCCTGCTGGACCGGCCCCTGGCCCGTCTGTCACGGCCTTGCTGGGACATTTCTGACAAGGCGCAGGTGGAAATGTTCCAGAACGCAGCCTCGTGTGAATGGAGGCAATCGCTGGTGGCGCCCGAAAGGTTGTCCCGGCAATTTACCGGGAAGGTTGTGTGAAAGGAGTCCGACACACTTTGGACAAAAGTGCTAAATGGTTAAATACCTGGGAACCCACAGAGGTATTGAAAGTATTGAAAGCCTTGAACTCAAGTCATTTAAAGGCATTGCAAAGTTTTGATCCTTCTCTGTGGATGTTTCACCATTATATGAGCTGATCCTGGGTCAGTCTGTTCCCTGGGCAGGCCGTCCCCGTGGATGTTTCACAGTAACATTAGCTGATGTCGTTTATATTTTATTCGGCACGTTTCCCATAAATGTTTATACTTATAACACAGTTCCATGTGGAGGACTTTAATTTACCTACACCCGTTGGGCCTGGGAAATCTGTATTCAATTGAGTTCCAAGTGGTATTAAAAAGTCTTATATGGACCTGGTCGGAAACCGGGATCGTGTACATAGGTGAATAGCCAATAGAAGTGTTGTAAAATGCATCCACTGGTAAACACAAATCCAATCATCATCTTCATACCCTTTACAGCTGGATGTGGGACTACGTTTTTAGGGCAGGCAGTATATCGGAAGACCAGAATGAAGTTTGACCGATGTGTTTAGGCTGAATGGAGGAAGAATGAGTGTACATGGGTGATGCCCCTGGTACCGATCTGATGGACGATGCAGGGAGGGCTCCCTGGCACAGGGGCAATTTAATCGAATGCGTTGAGTTTGATTGACTCATTTGTCTTAATCTTCTCTCTCCCTGTAGTAATTACAGTGAAGGATGCGTCTTCAGGGTGACGTCTCCCCGCTTCTGTGTTCAGCAGCAGCCTCATTTTACCTCCATCTGGTGATTACGCTCCTCGTAGGAGAACAGGACGTTATGCCACCTGACACGAGTGAACTAGTTTGTGTTTTGAGGTCGGGGCGGTCTGTGGGAGACACTGGTGCCCCACTAACGGAAGGCCTCTGTGTGGTCCTCTGACTGTCTGTCATCCAATCACAGTGGACACTTCAGGAGGGGGGGGGCGGGGGGGGGGGGGGTGATAGCAGACAGGGGGAAAGTTAAAGGAATGAATCTAATCAAAGTAGAAGAAAGAACATGAAAAATATCTTCCCAGCTAAAGTCTGGGCCAAGGCTGCATGACTTAAAGACGGCAGCGAGAAGAGAAAGAAATCCTTTCAGCTTTTCAGCCAAAAAAAGACACGGGGCCTAAGAACGCACAGCGGGATTACAAAGTAAGAGCGCGGTTAGGATTCGTGGGCTTTCATGCAGAGCGAGGGGTGCAATTTACAGCCCAATAGGCCTTCGACTCCTTGTGATTACAGGAGACTCATGAGCTCAGAGTGTAAGTCAAGAATTCATCATCGGACCCTTCAATGAAAAGGATTTAAAAAAACAGAATGGAAAACGCTGTTTGCAAGCCCTTTGAGTATCCATACCTTTCAGAGCCCTGAACCCGGGGTGTGTAACGGCTTTAGTCAAGCCAAGCACTGAGCTCTGATCTCTTGGGTTCGGGGGAGAAAAAGTATGACTGAGAATGATTGTTAAAGGCTTCAGTGATTCATTGTTTCTATCCATAGGAAAACCCCAAAGTGTGTTTCCTTTGATAATCGTGTCTGTCAGATCCCCCTGGAGGAGGTCCCAGTAGCTGTAGCAGTTTTTCTACGCTAAGCGATGTTTCTATTCTGAATTGTGTTGTGACTAATGTCTAGCTGGTGACTAAGGTGCAAGGTCTTTAGTGCAGCAGTGCTGATGTGTATGTTTGGTGAACATGCTCACTATTTTGATGTGAGCGTGCACAGTGGTGATGTGGGCGTGCACAGTGGTGATGTGGGCGTGCACAGTGTTGATGTGGGCGGGCGTGGTGTTTGATGTGTTCTATGTAGGCGTGCACAGTGTTGACGTGAGCGTGCACAGTGTTGACGTGGGCGTGCACAGTGTTGATGTGAGCATGCACGGTGCTGATGCACTAGTGCACGGTGCCAATGTGAGCGTGCACGATGGTGATTTGAGCATGCGCGTTGGCGATGTGAGCTGGGGCACTGCGTCTGATCAACAAGCACCCGTTACCCATTTGTCTGTGTGAATCTCCGTTGTATGTGTGTGCTCGCTGGCGTGCGTGCGTGTCTCTGCCCTAATCAGTCCCCCCCCCCCCCCCCTTCCTTAACAAGCATCCCGTCCCACCGCCCGGCATCCAACATTCGCACAACGTCTTTCATCTGCCATTCCTTCTATGTCTTTTCGCCCTTCCTGATTGTAACTTCTCATGGGATTTCATGCTACCGTAGCTAACATCATATTTTTCTTTCCTTATTCTCTTACAGGCTTTTTCTCTCTCTCTGTCTCTCTGTCACTGTCTGTATGTCTGGCTCTCTATCTCTGTCTCTGTCTGTCTGTATGTCTGTCTCCCTTCCCTCTGTCTCTCTCTCTCTCTCTCTCTCTCTCTCTCTCTCTCAATCACTGAATTTCTGTTCTCTGAGTCGGAGTCGGGGGCATTCTGATCGGGACGGGGACACGTGAAGGGGGAGAGAGAGAAGTAGGGTGGGAGGGATGGGGGAAAGAGACTCACAAGGAGACTTAGACAGGGTGGGAGAGATTGAGGGAGGGAGAGAATTAAATTGTCGTTTGAAGTGTGAATGCAGGTGAGGAGAAGATGATAGGCACTGAGAGACAGACGGACAGGGAGCAGGCTTGTGTAACAGAAGAACGATAGAGGAATGAGATGAGGAGGTACGAAGCAGAGCGTCGACTGGAAGGAGTAATGTAAAAGGAAGGCTTGAAGGGGAGGGAGTGTGTGGTTCTGACGGGAGGTAAGGATGGACGAGGAGGAAAATGACAGTGGGAGAGAAGTAATGAGGACAATGTGTTAGTGTTAACACAGCCTTGAGCGGTGCGATCCATCACCCACCTATCTGGAGCTCATTCACCAACACAGAGAAACACACACACTAAACCGTACACACACACACAAAACCGTTCACACACACACACACACATTTGCCTTTTGCATACGAACTCAAAGATGCTCTGGGGGTTTCTAAATATTCATGTCTACCACGGATCTACGGTTCAATGAACAGCAAATGTAATGACATTTATGAGCAGCAGGACTAAACTCACCCTCAACACTGAGGTCCTACTGGGTCAGGGCCTGGCGGGTTTGAGTCAGGGCTGAGTCAGGAAGCACCAGGTGGTCTCGGCGAGGAGACGAGGCGGAGACACGCCCTCTCACCGCTGGGCTCTGATTAGGTCTGCTCGCTTATGGGAAAAATCCTAATCACGATTATTTTTTTGTTCAATATTGAAATCACGATTGTTCAAACGATTATTTTTGAGTTTGAAAACATGTTGTATTTATTCAGCATGTCTCTCCCAAAAGAACTTTGTAACTGAGAGCCTTAAAAAAATACACAAAATCGTCAGAAGGAAAATGTTCCAATCTAAAATAATATACAGATATGTTTCCAGCTGTTCTGCCCTTAATATAAAACATTCAATGATAAAAAACAAAACTAGATTATGTTAATTTTGTGATTGACGCTAAAATCGAAATCACGATCAAAAATCAATTAATCGCCCAGCCCTAGCTCTGATGATGAGGTGTGAGGGGAAGCCTCTGGAGGAACCACACCTCCTCATGTCCTCCATCTTCACAGGGGACACACGCGCACGCACACACATACACGGACACACACACATACAGGGACACACACACATACACATACAGGGACACACACACACACATACAGGGACACACACACAGATGTCAATCGCGCTTTGTCGCTGGCAGGCTTTTGTGGCATTTTTGAAAAGTGACACCAATTGAAGGTGTGTGATGGTGTGTGTGTGTTTGTCTGATGGTGTGTTTGTGTGATGATGTGTGTGTGTTTCTCTGTGTGTGTGAGAACACAAACAACATTAATGAGCTTTTAAAATGACTCAGGTCTGAGCTGTCGCCCAGTAATTACTTTAAGGAATATGGCACCTTTAAGCTGTGTGTGTGTGTGTGTGTGTGTGTGTGTGTGTGCAGAGTAGACATTTATTGACACAAATAATCGTCTGAAAGATGATCGATGCTGACGTTCTACATCGATTCCTCAATCCCCCTTCACTCCCCTTGACATACTCTCTCTCTCTCTCTCTCTCTCTTCACCTCTCTGCTCTCTCTCTCTCTCTCTCTCTCTCTCTCTTCACCTCTCTTCTCTCTTCTCTCTATCTCTCTCTTGGTCCTGCTGTCTATCTCTCCCCCACCCTCTCTCACTCTCTCGCCCTCTCTCCTTCGCCCTTTCTCTTTCCCTCTTTCTCATTCTCTTCCCTTCTCTCTCCCTTGACAACATCCGCGGGCTGTCATGTGCAACAGAAAGCAAGACTTTCTTCTGTGGAAGTTGAGTAATGAGAAAGATGCCAGACCTTCAAGGCCTTGGAGATGGGATCTGTCTGCATGCATTTCTGGGAGTTGGATCACGTTGATGCCTTCACTTCATTTATTTTCTGTCTTTAGAATTCTTTCCTTTGACTATTCATTTTGTACTCTTGGGGTACTTGTGGGTTTTCTGACCCCCTTGATCAAATTGTTTAAAGTACTTTTCCAACTTGTTTTTAATTCACTGTCATGAGTCTGGTTCAAAACTTGTCCTTGACTCACGTGGCTTTCATTTTGAAACCTCTCTACCATTCAACTAAACTGCATTTGTCTCACTCTATCTCGTGCGCTCTCTAGTCTTCTCTTATCTTCATCTCTCCAACCTTAATCCGGGGGCAGCATGTGGCTCAGGAGGTAGAGTAGGTTGGCTGGCACCCGGATCATTGCTAGTTAGATTCCCGGCTCCTCCTAGCTGAGTGTCGAGGTGTCCCTGAGCAAGACGCCTCACCCTCACTGCTCCCAACGAGCTGGCTCTCGCCTTGCCTGGTTGACACCGCCGTCGGTGTTTGAATGTGTGCATGAATGGGTAAATGTTAGGCATTATTGTAAAGCGCTTTGAGCGGCCACTAGTTAGAAAAGCGCTGTATAAATGCAGCCCATTTATCTTGGAGGAGGCTGGAGGTGTTTCCTCCTATCTGCAGGCCTTTCACACATGCAGTCTTTCCCTGCAACGTTCTAGAACATTGCCTGCAGAGGTTAATGTGTGAATCGGAACAGGGATCGTTATTCCGGGAAATGGCTCCAGACCTCGTAACATTCCCGGGTCATGAGAGCAGAACCGTTGCCGGGGAGACGGTGACGACCGTCTGCCGTCAGGAGCTTCCCCTCCGAGCGAGAGAACGGCGGCGTCGCGGATGGCGAATTCAGGCGTATATCGTGTACACGATTAACACGTCAACACTGTGCAAACGGATGATTTCTGGGTGTTTCCGTTAGAATATCAGAATCATGTCAATATCCTGTGAGATCGCCCAGGAGGAGGTCCTAGGAGATGAAGCAGTTTACTACGTTGAGTTATGTTTCAATTCTTCGGGTGAGGTGGCCATTCAAATGATGAATTCATGAAATGTGTGAAGGCTGTAATTTATGTCTATCTAGTGACTATACTCAACTATCAGCTATGTGTGAAAGGGAGTTATCCTGAGTGGATTTATCACTAACTCTCTATTTCCTGTTCATCTCTATCCATCTATGTCTCTCTCCCTGTTGGCAGCTGGTTTATGGTTCTAGACACAAACTCTACATATAACTTTGAACTCAAAGGTTGGGGGCGATAATTTTTGCATCGTATTTATATCCTAATGATAATCCTTTAATCCAAATCTTCGTCTCTTAATCCCTCTCTGGCTGTTGTTGTTTATTCCTCCTCCCTGAAGACCCTAGCTCTCTTTTTCTCTGCCCTTCTGTAACTTTCTCTCTAGGGATTTCACCCGACAGTAGCTAATGTCGTATCATTTGTCCTTCCTTGTTCTCTTACTGACTTTTTTTTTCTCTCTCTCTCTCTCTCTCTCTCTTTCTCCCTCTCTCTCTCTCTATCTCTCTCTCTCTTTCTCTTTCTCTCTCTGGCCCTCTCTCTCTTTCTCTTTCTCTCTCTCTGGCGCTCTCTCTTTCTCTCTCTCTCTCTCTCTCTCTCTCTCTCTCTCTCTCTCTCTCTCTCTCTCTCTCTCTCTCTCTCTCTTTCTCTTTCTCTCTCTCTGGCGCTCTCTCTTTCTCTTTCTCTCTCTCTGGCGCTCTCTCTCTGGCTCTGGCTCTGGCTCTCTCTCTGGCTCTGGCTCTGGCTCTGGCTCGATCTCGGCTCTCACTCTGACTCTCTCTCTCTCTCTATCTGGTGTTCTCTCTCTCTCTCTCTCTCTCTCTCTCTATCTCTCTCTCTCTTTCTATTTCTCTCTCTCTGGCGCTCTCTCTCTTTCTCTCTCTCTCTCTGGCTCTCTCTGGCTCTGGCTCTCTCTCTGGCTCGCTCTTGGCTCACGCTGACTCTCTCGCTCTCTCTTCCTCCTCCTTTTCTTGTTCTTCTTTCTCCATCACTCTCTTGCACTCTCTTTCTCTTGATACTTCCCTTCTCTCTACTCCTTCCTCTCCCCCCCCCCCCCTCTGTTCCCCCTTCCTCCCTCCCTCTTCCACCCTCCCTCGCCCAGGCTCCATTCTATTGTCCCTGTTTGTTTGTCAGCCTGTTATCTCTCAGAGCGAGGCTGGCCACCACATGCTGATTACAACCAATCACACGACCTTCACGCCACCGCCTGGCCAATAGAAACACAGCGCCGGCGTAATCCATGAACGAGGGGTTTAGGAAGAACTCTGGAGTGGAGAAGGGAGTGGCGGGTTTAGGAAGGGAGGAGGGATGGAACTTGGTAGTGACACACATGTCATATCATGATATAGACCCACTCTTCATACTGTGTGTCGCAATAGTGTGTCATGACATATGGACCCATTTGTCATGATATAGACTACAGCCACATTCTTTGGGCTGTCTGCTTTCTTCAGTAGGCTTGGTTTGAACGCTCCCACTCTGTTTGACGAGAGCACAGCTCACCTTAATAGACTGGGACCCGCCAGTCAGACTGAGGTTAAAGCGATGTGTTGGCTGGGTTTTTATCTCCGGACTTAATCATCGACGAAGCCAATGACCTTTATGTTGAACTTTATCATCGATCAGCAGAGCATCTCCGAGGTTTAGTTTGCTCTGCCTTGTGTGGTCTCCACTCAGTGGTCAACGTGGACAGATGGTTCTTTTCCTTCCATACAAATGTTTTGAAATCGGTTCAAATTTATTTTCTAACCTTTTGTACGACTCCTGCTGACGAGGTCCGTCCTTAGTTTGGAGAAACCTTATTTTTATTATTTCATGATTCAGTTTCATTCATTTATTCATTTCGTCTTTATTTAAAAAAAATTTAAAAAAGCAAGTATGACACATCAAACAAATACACATAACACACATAACAATAATTTTAAAGTGTCATAAACAATATTTATAAAATAAATGTAGTGTCTATGTCCGAAAAGGAGTGGGAGGAAGCCAAAGTTTCTCTCTGATAAATCCATTGCAACTGCCTTGCTGGGAAACAAGAAATATGAGAGTGCTGCTAATGACAATATTATGCACCCATGATGGCGACATTAGGTATAATTCACAGGAGGTAGGGGTAAATTGCTTTCTAATGGCATTCACTGTAGCTGCTGGCCATTCAATTTTAAAGAGAGAAAATGGCGTCCAGACCGCTATTCAATTAGACTCCTGAGATTAGCTCTAAATACCCAATCACTGGAGCGAACAGGGTCGCTCTGCCTCCAACACGAGGCCGGCCTCATATCTGAGGTCACGCTGCACAATGGTCCGACGGCTGCCAGACGCTGCGATACGATTGGCTGTCCTCCTAGTATTGATTGTGTTGAGGAACAGTTACGCCAGCTTCTGGCCTGGGGTCAGGTGTTCCCTCCCAGGAGGCATGAGGAGAACCCCCCTGGAGGTGGGGAGGGTCAGGAGGTGGTACGACCCACTGGCAGAGCTGGGGGGGGGGGGGAGGAGTCCAGTCCTGAGGTCCAGGACGTGGTCTGTAGTCCGGTCCAGTAGGTTGTCTGTAGTCCGGTCCTGAGTTGGTCTGTAGTCCGGTCCAGAGGTGGTCTGTAGTCCGGTCCAGAGGTGGTCTGTAGTCCGGTCCAGCAGGTGGTCTGTAGTCCGGTCCAGAGGTGGTCTGTAGTCCGGTCCAGAGGTTGTCTGTAGTCCGGTCCAGAGGTGGTCTGTAGTCCGGTCCAGCAGGTGGTCTGTAGTCCGGTCCAGAGGTGGGCTGTAGTCCGGTCCAGCAGGTGGGCTGTAGTCTGTTCCAGAGGTGGGCTGTAGTCCGGTCCAGCAGGTGGGCTGTAGTCCGTTCCAGAGGTGGGCTGTAGTCCGTTCCAGAGGTGGGCTGTAGTCCGGTCCAGCCGGTGGGCTGTAGTCCGGTCCAGAGGTGGGCTGTAGTCCGGTCCAGAGGCTCAGTACGTGGGCTGTAGTTCGTCTGCAGCGTCAGCAGCTCAGCGATGGTTCTGATCTCAGCGTTCTGTTAGCACAACATTCCTCAGCCACTTACGTAACGAGACGCATTCGCTTAATTAATAACTGTCTAACACCTCGTATGGCAACGGTATCTACAATTAAATTTAATTAATAAGGCGTTCCGGCATGTTTGATTGGTTTTTTGTTTCATACCAACGGTGCTTTTGTCTGATGTGTATATTTATCTCCGTCTCCACAGCCCTCCTCCTCCTCTATGACGTCACCAACAAGGGCTCCTTTGACAACATCAGGGTAAGGACATGATTACAGCTCTGCGTCTCTGTTCCTCTGTCTCATCCTCCCCGTCGCCCAATAGATGAAAATAAAGAGCGCCATTGAACTCAAATGAAGTTTGAACTACTGCTGCAGTGGCTCTCCAACACGACCAAGAACCAGAGGTAGACAATTGTTTAGTTGCACTGACTATATGTTTAGGAGCAGTGACTCTATCAGAAGCAGTAACTATATGTTTAGAAGCAGTGACTCTATGATCAGAAGCAGTGACTATATGTTTAGAAGCAGTAACTATATGTTTAGAAGCAGTGACTATATGTTTAGAAGCAGTGACTATATGTTTAGAAGCAGTGACTATATGTTTAGAAGCAGTGACTGTGTTCAAAAGCAGTGATGTTGTACTCATGCAGTGACTGTAACCTCTGCCTTTAGGTGCAGCTGGTATTAGATGCAGTGGCCTTTAGATGCAGTCACCTTTAGATGCAGTGGTTATTACATGCAGTGGGTATTAGATGCAGTGGCCTTTAGATGCAGTGGCCTTTAGATGCAGTGGGTATTAGATGCAGTGGCCTTTAGATGCAATGGTTATTAGATGCAGTGGCTTTTAGATGCAGTTGCCTTTAGATGCAGTGGTTATTAGATACAGTGGCCTTTAGATGCAGTGGCCTTTAGATGCAGTGGGTATTAGATGCAGTGGCCTTTAGATGCAGTGGCCTTTAGATGTAGTGTTTATAAGTTGCAGTGTTTATTTGATTCAGTGGTTATAAGATGCAGTGGGCATTAGATACATTGATTTAAGCTGCAGAGGTTGTGTTGTTGGCCAACTGGGTAACCACCTATCATCCAGTGAGTAGCCATGATGGAGCCAAAAGCCCCGGTGGTGGTAGACTAGGGCTGTGTTAGTCATCTCTCTAGATGCAGATGGTTGAAACCTCATCTTTACTCTGCAGGTGAGCCATATTCTGCAAACACTTTATGCGCTGTATGTGGGATGCATATTGGATTTTTTGGATGAAAGCCGGATAAAATGAAGAATTATAAAACCTTTGTAGGTTTGATGATTTGACAAGAGTTCTACTGTATGTCTGCTCCAGGGTCTCACTCTATCGCTCTCGCTCTCTCTCTTTATCTATATATTTCTCTCCGACTCGCTCCCTTGCTCTCTCTCTCTTTATATCATATATTGTATGCATCTTTCTTTCTCTTTCCTTTCATCTCTCGCGCCTCCCCCTCTCTCCATCAAACACTAAAGTCGTCCCTTAAAGTGTCAGAGGACTATCACCGAAACGTCTCTGGGAGTCTGTTCACGTGATAGAAGACAAAGAGGGATGAGGAGGAGGGAGAGGAAGACAACTAATGGTGGTGACAGCTGACAACCGGGAGCCTCTGTGAGAGGGCGTGTTGGTTTTACCTCCAAATGGATCCATCGCTCTGCCCCCCCCAGGGGGCCTGGGGCCTCGCTCCCTGGGCTGCTGCTGAACTCCATTCTGCCAATTTCTAACACTCCATGGACCATTATACGGGGCTGTGTGTGTGTGTGTGTGTGAGTGCGTAAAAGTGTGTGAGTGCGTTTGCATTTGTGCTTGTTTGAGTGTGTGTGTGTGTGAGTGTATATATGTCTGTGTGTGCGTTTGCATGTGTGTGTGGGTGAGTGTGTGTCTATGTCTTTGCATGCGCACGTGTGTGTGTGCTTGTGTGTGTGTGTGTGTGTGTGTGTGTGTGTGTTTGTGTGTGGTTGCGTGTGCGCGTGCGTGTCCATGTAAGTCGGGCGCATTAGGGAGCCGTCTGCCGCCTGGCTGTCTTTCTTCAGGTGCACCTGCGCTGTGTGTGTGACGCAGCATGACTGGTGTCTGGCTGTCCCCGGCTGGCAGGCGGTGGGGTGCTGGATGGGCCACTGATAGAGACGGTTGGGGGGGGAGCTGGTGAGGGGGATGCCAGATTGGGGCGAGCTTGTTTTGCGTGTGACATTTCCATCGCTCCACGTGGCGTACGGGAGGACTCCGCTGGGGGGGTGATGCATGGAGGGTGGGCTCATCCCCCACCGAGTGTGTGGTGGAGGGAATGAAGACTCGATCACCATGTCAAAACACATCCAGAACTCTTGGTGAATCCTTTGTTTTCAGTCTAGGGTAACCTTGTGAATTGAATTCGTCCTGGAGAAGGTGAGGTGGAAAAAGGAGAGATTTTAGAATAACGTTGGTTACATCGTGAGCCCATCGGCTGAAGGGCTCTGTCTTCATAAAACACCTCCTCACACAAAGAACGCGTGAGTCACTCACAGAAGGGAACATGTCCCTGACCCTCGGTCGTTTGCAAAAGTGCCTCAGAGTGGAAAAGTCTACAGAGTGGCTCGGGCACATTAAGTAACCTCAAGTTATGTTAAGGGTACTATCTAAAAGGTAAATGGACTGCATTTATATGGTGCATTACAATATTGTCAGAAAATCACCCATTCATGCACACATTCACACACCGACAGCGTTGTCAGCCAGGCAGGGCGACAGCCAGCTCGCCAGGAGCAGTGAGGGTGAGGCATCTTGCTCAGGGAGCTTGGAGGAGCCGGGGATCGAACTAGCAACCTTGCGGTTACCAGCCAACCCGCTCTATCTCCTGAGCTACTGTGTTGTTGTTTTCTCCTTTGCAAGTGTAACTTGCCTTGTGTGTTTTCAGTGTCGCTTGACCCCCAACACAAATATTACCCTGCCACAAAGGAAGGTGACAGAGGCGGGATGACAGCGTCTGCCTCTTGGTGCTCAAACTGTGGTCTGTTGGAGCTCTGCCCAGAGGACAAAAGCCCTCTGTTTACCCCTCCCTCTCTCTACCAGCCTATCCTAGATGTTGGTTAACCAGACCCTAACCCTTGTCTTAAACACGTGTTTAAGACAAGTCACTCACCAGCTGCCACAAAAGACTCAAGACTCACTGCTTAAGAGTTCACCTGGACTCTGACACTCCTAGCCCCTCCCATACCTAGCCCCTCCCACGTGTAGCCTAGCCCCTTCCCCACGGTCCCGCTGCTTATTTTGCAGATGACAAATAACTTAGCTTGGAATTGGCAACTCCAAATATTTGTAGATGGCGCCCTCGGCGACCCAGTACACATAAACAGTACTGGAGACTTTTCAAGGGGACTCGACTCCGATGCTGTTGGAGACCATGGGGGGCTGGGGTAAATCCACCAGGCTCAGTTTCTGTCAGTCGTCGTGAAATATACGTTGGCGACACAACACTGCGGGACCCCGGGTTCTCCGTCTGAGCCCGTCCTAACACGGTTCGCCTCTGAATAATGGAACCTGAAGAGACAGCTTCGTGAAGCCCCCAGCGGCGACACGCGACGCCGCCGCTCGGCGTTCGATGGCGTGCTGGTTGGCGGTCGTGGCTGGCCCGGTATTAATGGACGCTGTCTTCATCCCGACGTTCGTCTGCTGCCGCTCATCCCTCCTCATCGGTGGCCTGCCGCTCGGAGAGTCCTCCATGTTTAATGCATGCCCTGTCTCCGGCAGTCCCTTATATGTGAAGGGTCCCGCTTCTTCTTACATGACACAGGAAGTGCAGCCGCGGCGAGCATTCCTAGCACGTCCTGACAGCTTGTACGGGCATGAGTGTGTGTGTGCATGCTTGCGTTGCATGCGAGCGAGTGAGTGCATGCGTGCGTGCCCCTTGCTGTGCTTCTGTATGTAGTCTAGCCTGAGTCACACACGCACAGGATTGACTTGAAGCACTGCAAGGGGCGCACGCACGCACACACACACACACACACACACACACACACACACACACACACACACACACACACACACACACACACACACACACGGCCTGTGCACACTGATGGGCGGTTTGGAAGCGTTCATTTTACTCAGGGATGGTCCCACAGATTTAAGTGGCCGCTGAAAAGGCCAGCGGTCTGGAAGGAGTGCACGTGATTGCCCGGGAGAGGAGAAAGGGTGCACGTGGTTCCCGCCCCCAGTTTGAATCATGCAGCTGATTTCCATCCCAGTATCATGTGATGTCACGTCGAGTGGCAATTGACAGACCACCTTGAAGACCCTCCACCCCTAAACGAGACGCCGGGTCGCTTTATAGCGATCCCGTGTGAATTGATTCAATAGAATACTTCAGAAAGGACTGAATCGTTTATGGAACATTTCCGTGGCCGGAATTGCAGAGAGAAAAAGTTTCCGCTCGCAGCCTTCGATGAGAGAACTCACCAAACCTTATCTTTCAGATAATTCTTGATCCAGTTTGCATGTCCTACGACACGTCAGGAAGCCTGTTTACCCGGCCTAGGATCAGGCCTGGGAGGGGCAGCAGTAAGGACGTGTTGCTCAGAGGAAGAAGCCGACAGGGTCGTGTCCGACATGGGGAGACAGATCCCAGTCGTACCTTCTGGCTGCGAGTTAAACTCCCGGGACCCTGCCACTAGAATCTTGAGTTGATTCAAACCTTGTGAAAACATTTTCATACGGTTTGCATTTCTTGCACTATAAGTTCTCTTTTATCAGAAATCCGGATAATATTCTTTGGAATAACTTGTGTGGTCAAGTCGTCACAAACACACTCGCAATTTGTGGAGATCTGTGAAGATATTGCCTCATCAGCCCCAGCTGTTGGATTTTATCATGAACAGGGTCTCCGGCGCTGAGGCCCAGGGGCGCCCAGCTCAGCAAATGTCGACCAGCTGCCCCGGGCTCCCTGATTGGCAGGGGAGAGCGGGCTGTGTGGGACGCTGGGAGGGCGTGTCACCCCTTAAGGAGTGGAAGTGAAACCCTTCGCCCGGTTCCTGCGTGTTCCTCAGAGGGTCGATGAGTCATCCAGCGCTCGTTAGATAGAGGAAGCCTATTAAGACAGCCGGGGAACCCATGTAGTGAGCCGGTCTTGGACGCGTAGATAATGAACAGGGAGCCGGGAGAGGGAAGCTGTGGTCTGAGCTGCATAGCCAAGCAGGGAAAGCAGGATATCTTAATAACATTCATCAAGAAGACGTCTCCTCGGTGGGCTAATTGCTCAAATATGTCATCATCGCTCATTTTCGCTTATTTCCGTCTCTCTCTCTCGCTCTCTTTCTCTAGGCCTTTTCTAAGGAAACAACAAACTGCCAGTCCTCCCTTCCACTCGCCTCTCCGTCTGCACGGCCCCTCCAGCCCTGAGCCGGCTGGCTTATAGCGTGTCAGGGCTGTCACTCTGACAAGTGGTTCACTTACTTCCTCAAAATCCCATTTTCACAGCCTCCCTCCGAGTGTATGTGTGTGTGTGTGTGTGTGTGTGTGTGTGTGTGTGGGGGGGGTTGGTGTGTGTGGGGAGCATAACAAAAGCCCCCCCCCCCCACCCAAGCCCCGCAGAGAACGGAGAGCTGCGCTCATTAGTAAACACGGGACCTGGAGGAGAGTATTAGCCAGTCAGGGATCAGTCTTTAAAGTCAATTAAAGAACGGCACATACCAGGAGGAGGTGTGGTTGTAATTGCTTTGTGTCGCTATCGATGTGCTTTAAGAGCGGCGGGCATTAAGAGCCAATCAAATAAATTCGCTGGCTTGTGTGTGTGTAAGGACACTGTGGTGTGTGTGTTTACTAGATAATGGGCTGGGATCCTACACACTGGTGTGTACGTCGATAGTACTACAACACACGCACACACACACACACACACACACACACACACACACACACACACACACACACACATGCACACACACTCACACACACACTCAGAGCTGCCGTTAATAGTTGTTATTCTCTGTCCCCGCTCTGATGTGCTCACAGAGATGTGAAAACAGTATTTATGATAATACGAGAACCGTTTGTTCAGCCTGCAGATTGGCTCATTAACTCCCGAGGAGGGCCCTTCTCCCCCGTCTCCCCCCTTCTCCCCCTGTCTCCCCCCGTCTCCCCCTGTCTCCCCCCGTCTCCCCCCGTCTCCCCCTGTCTCCCCCTGTCTCCCCCTCGGTGCCACTGCAGCTTTTCGGCCTGTGAGGCAGAGATGCTTCTGCCGGAGGAGTTTTGGAGTGTTTTTCTCATGATGCAGGTACTGCTAGTTTGGTTGCGTCCCGCTAGGAGGGAGGGGAGGGAGGGGAGGGAGGGAGAGGGAGAGGGAGAGGAGGGAGGGAGAGGGAGAGGAGGGAGAGAGAGGGAGAGGAGGAGGAGGGAGAGGGAGAGGAGGGAGAGGGAGGGGAGGGAGAGGAGGGAGAGGAGGAGGAGGGAGAGGAGGAAGAGGAGGGAGAGGAGGGAGGGAGGGAGAGGGAGAGGAGGGAGAGGAGGAAGAGGAGGGAGAGGAGGGGAGGGAGAGGAGGGAGAGGAGGAAGAGGAGGGAGAGGAGGGGAGGGAGAGGAGGGAGAGGAGGAAGAGGAGGGAGAGGAGGAGGAGGGAGAGGAGGGAGAGGAGGAGGAGGGAGAGCAGGGGGAGGTACCTGCAGCCCGGGGCAGACTGGATGGGAATAGAAACCTCCCCTGTAGTGAAATCAAAAGAAAAGTTAGAAGCCCTTGATTTATACAGCCTCTAGACTTTGAGAACCAAGTGTGTGTGTGTGTGTGTGTGTGTTTTAGTGTGAGTATTGTGTTGTAATGTCCCACTTACTCACCTGCCTGCAGAATGTTCTCTCTCTCCCCCCCTCTCTCTCTCTCTCTCTCTCTCTCTCTCTCTCTCTCTCTCTCTCTCTACCTCTCTCTGTCTTTCTACCGCTCTCTCTCTCTCTCTCTCTGTCTCTCTACCTCTCTGTCTCTCTCTGTCTCTCTGTCTCTCTACCTCTCTCTCTCTCTGTCTTTCTACCGCTCTCTCTCTCTGTCTCTCTACCTCTCTCTCTCTCTGTCTTTCTACCGCTCTCTCTCTCTGTCTCTCTACCTCTCTGTCTCTCTCTGTCTCTCTGTCTCTCTACCTCTCTCTCTCTCTGTCTTTCTACCGCTCTCTCTCTCTGTCTCTCTACCTCTCTCTCTCTCTGTCTTTCTACCGCTCTCTCTCTCTGTCTCTCTACCTCTCTCTCTCTGTCTCTCTACCTCTCTCTCTCTCTCTCTCTCTCTGTCTCTCTACCTCTCTCTCTCTCTGTCTCTCTACCTCTCTCTCTCTCTCTGTCTCTCTGTCTCTCTACCTCTCTCTCTCTCTGTCTCTCTACCTCTCTCTCTCTCTGTCTCTCTGTCTCTCTACCTCTCTCTCTCTCTGTCTCTCTACCTCTCTCTCACTCTCTGTCTCTCTACCTCTCTCTCTCTCTCTCTCTCTCTGTCTCTCTCTCTCTCTCTCTCTCTGTCTCTCTGTCTCTCTACCACTCTCTCTTGCTCCCTCTGGTGTTTGAGTTGTTGAACCAAAAGGGGGAGGGGGATCGATTTATAGAATTGGAGTCGATTTATTAGAATTATAGAAATATAGTTTATTGGAGTGAAAATAACTAAACGTCTTTTATTTAATCAACAGGAAAAGAAAGCTGTACAAAATGTCCCAAATTCAATCATTTTTGGTTGTGTGGGTGTGTAGTTGTGTGGTTGTGTTTGTGTGTGGGTGTGTGTGGGTATGTCAGTGTGTATTGGTGTGTGTCTGTGTATGTCAGTGTCTGTCAGTGTGTATTGGTGTGTGTGTGTGTGTGTGTCTGTCGGTGTGTGTGTCTGTCAGTGTGTATAGGTGGGTGTGTTTGTGTGTGTGTTGGTGGGTGTGTTTGTGTGTGTTGGTGGGTGTGTGTGTCTGTCAGTGTGTGTCGGTGGGTGTGTTTGTGTGTGTCTGTCAGTGTGTGTCGGTGGGTGTGTTTGTGTGTGTCGGTGTGTGTGTGTGTGTGTGTCGGTGTGTGTGTCTGTCAGTGTGTATAGGTGGGTGTGTTTGTGTGTGTGTTGGTGGGTGTGTTTGTGTGTGTTGGTGGGTGTGTGTGTCTGTCAGTGTGTGTCGGTGGGTGTGTTTGTGTGTGTCGGTGTGTGTGTGTCGGTGTGTGTCGGTGTGTGTGTGTGTGTCTTGTCAGTGTGTGTCGGTGGGTGTGTTTGTGTGTGTCTGTCAGTGTGTGTCGGTGGGTGTGTTTGTGTGTGTCGTTGTGTGTGTGTGTGTGCGTGCATGTTAATTCTCTACAATCTTGTGGTCTGCGTCCCAGCGTCCTTGCTCCTCTTCTCCACCCGGGTGTAGATGGGCTCGGCCCGGGTCCCAGCACCCCGGACCGGGTCTGGTCGGGGCTCCGGTCCGGGTCTGGTCCGGGGCTCCGGTCCGGGTCTGGTCTCTCTCCCGGGTCCGACAGGGACAGGGAGCGGGCGACCCGCTGGGCCGCCCATCTGGAGTACGCCGATTTGGCGCGGACCACCGGAGGTACTTTGGCGCCCGGAGACGGGGCCTTCTGGAGCCCCCCTTCTTCCTCCCGCCCATCCTCGGGGCTCCGCCCCCCCGCGGCGAACACGTCGTCGGAGGAGGCGTCCGCGTGGGGGGTCAGGGGCGGGGTGGGGGGCGTGGTCGGCCGGGCGGAGCGACAGGGCGCGCAGCTCCTCCAGGGTGACCAGGTGCAGCGGGGGGCCGCCCCCCGGGGGGAGGCGGAGGAGGGCGGAGCCGTCCGAGTGGCACCGCCGGGGACCTCCTGAGCCTGGGGGGGGCGGAGTCGGGACTGAGGGGGGCGCACCTGGCGACCATGGCGGAGACGGACCCCGAGAGGGGGAGCTGCATGGACAGTCTGGACCTGGGGGGCGGAGCCTGAGAGGTACTGGGGCGGAGCCGGCCTCCGAGGGGGGAGGGGCCAGTGGTCAGGGAGTGGCCGTTGGTCAGGGAGGGGCCGCTGAGGACGGAGGTCCTGACGGGCGGGACCGGCGGCAGGGCCATCAGGGGGGGGCAGGAGTGGCGTTTGGAGGCTGACGAAAGGGAGCCGAGGGGGAGGGACACGTTGCGTATCGGGGGGGCGGGGCAGGCCCGGCTCTTCCTCACCACCACCACGTGCGGAGCCCCGCCCCGGCTGAAGTCAGCTGACCAGCGGTGAGCCACCATGTTGGGAGGGGGCCGGCCGGAGGGGTGGAAGGTGGAGAAGGACCTCGGTCTGAAGCCCCCCTCCCCCCCGGAGCAGGGCTCTGCTGGGGGCTGGGCGAGGCAGGACGTCACCCCCCGGAGATCAGAGGCGTACGCCCTGGGGGGGAGAGAGAGAGAGAGAGAGAGAGAGAGAGAGAGAGAGAGAGAGAGAGAGAGAGAGAGAGAGAGAGAGAGAGAGAGAGAGACTATTAATCCCCAGTTGTTTCAGCAAAGCTGCAGTGGAACTCAGGATAAAATACAATACAAATTAAATACAAAGCAGAGCTAAGGAAAACAGAAATAGATGCTAAAGTAAACGCTGAAGTTAGGAAAAACAGTATAAATTATAAAGTGGCTCAGTGCCAGTTCTTCACAGTACATTAAAGTACATTAAAAACAACAAAGTGGCCCAGTGATCAAGTATATGTATGTATGTACATATACATATTCATATATGCATATATACATGAATCTGCTATGAGATCAGCATGATCGGCAAAATCAGAATTGATGCCAGGGTGAGCCTTCGTGCTTTCATTATCGTTCATGCCGACATCAGCAGTGGTGCCAGCCTCCGTACCCCTGCTAGTCTAACGCGCGGCCATTCGACACATACCTTTTCTGGCTGGCGGTCGTCATCTGTGGGAGCTGGTCGGGGGAACACTGGCTCTCAGGTCTGCTGCTCAGAAACTCTTCAAACCGTATGAAGAAACCTAGAGGGGAAGGGAGGGGAGAGAGGGGCAGAGGACGGGCTGTTGTGAAAAGAGGAACCGGAAACCTCAATAGGCAACCGTGAGCATTTATATTATGCAGTGTTTGGTTCTTATGAACTCAGCAGTTGGATGGTGGCACGATATATTACCGACCAGAGTTTATGTTTCTTGTCTCCTGGTATTGTTGGTGTTCTTGTCTTCTGGTATTGAGTGGATTGGTGTTCACTTTATTGGGATTCGTTCATTCATAGTGGAATATCAACAGACAGAACTTTCACAGAAATCATATCCATCAGCATGAATGTAATATCTTGGCATGAATCATCGACCAGATATCAGTTTTACCATGAGTTGATCTGTGAAGGGTGAATAGACCACATAGTAATGATCTTAATAAAATCATTAGATTCTCTCTCTCTCTCTCTCTCTCTCTCTCTCTCTCTCTCTCTCTCTCTCTCCTCTCTCTCTCTCTCTTTCTCTCTCCCTCTCTCTCTCTCTCTCTCTCTCTCTCTCTCTCTCTCTCTCTCTCTCTCTCTCTCTTGGTACATAGTGCTCCACCCAACCACTAACCACAACTTCCTCAAACACACACACACACACCTAGGCGTATGCTGGAATAAAATGGTGTTTAAGTAGCTACATTTTCCCATATTAGAAGTTGTCAAAATGGGATATTGTGTGCAATTATGTATGTACATTAAGCTTGTACACACACACACACACGCACGCACGCACACACACACACACACACACACACACACACACACACACACACACACACACACACACACACACACACACACACACACACACACACACACACACACACACACACACGCGCACGCACACTAATACCAATACTAATTGCTTCATTGGTTGTGGTTTGCACTTTTTCTGTTTCTTAAAGATAATAACTTTGAAGGTCATGTTTATTGTTAACCCGCTTAACTAGACCCTGAATGCTTGAGAACAGCTTCAGCACCTTATTGTTAATCACCATAAGGTGGTTAACCATCTCCGTGTGGACAATTAGTCTGATGTACACGCTACGGTGTAAACCAGGATTAATGTAAGCTCATGTTTTATATTTTCCACATGCGCATACACACGATTAATTAGTGGGTACATTAACTGTTATTTAAACTCCCCTCACGTTCTTGTTGTTCTTGTTCATAGTTTGAGCGGTACTTAGAAGTTGGGACACTTCAACTGCTGTCTCCTTTTCCTTCATCATGTCTCCTTGCCTTCATCATGTCTCCTGACCTTCATCATGTCTCCTTACCCACATGTGCCCTTACCTTCATGTCTCCCTAACTCATCACATCATCCGAACGTATCGGAAGGTGCAGAGATTCGATGATTTACCCAGTGTAGGAGGAAGTAGGGAGTGTGTGTGTGTGTGTGTGTGGGTGTGTGTGTTTGTGTGTGTGTGTGGGTGTGGGTGTGTGTGAGAGACCTTAAGTGAACAAGGAAAGTAAAATGACACAATATTACCTATGGTAGCATGAAATCCCAAGAGAAGTGACAGTCAGGAAGAAGAGAGAGAAGACTGTCTCGATCTCTGTGGAGCCCCCCCAAGACACCTAGGTGCTGTGGAGGGGTCAGGCTGGGGCCCCGGGGAGCTGTGATTGGATGATGAAAGCAGGTCAGGAGGAGGACAGGTGAATCGGAGGCCAGCAGGAGAAAGCCAATCATAACTTGTGAACGATAAATGAATCCTCAATGTCTCTCGCCCAGGCGCTCATCCCCCTGGCTTTCTCTCTCTTTCCTCTTCCCTCATTATCTCTAACTACCAGCACTGGTTCACACCTCCTCTCCTCTCCTCTCCTCCCTCTCCTCATCTCCTCTTCATTCCTCTCCTCTCCTCTCCTCTCCTCTCCATTCCTCTCCTCATCTCCTCTTCATTCC
>NC_136952.1:2573712-2706212 GCF_949987615.1 Pollachius pollachius
GTTTTATTCTAGAGCCGTCAAAATCGTTAAAATGTATGCTGCTTTTCTGCTAAATCGAAATCGACGCATCTCTGTAGGACTGCAGTCCCATTTCGAGCCAGGATTTTAAGAATTTTGATGATGTGGTAAAGAATCACAATGAACAATCACGTTCAATGAACATAAACCTTTACTTGTTGGCTTTGACCTATAGTTTTGCATTCACGGACTAAACAATTACGGGTATATAAAATGAATTCGTTCTCGTGTAACGGCTGTTCCTGAGCAGCAGGGGGCGCCAGACTCCACGATGTCTAACTGCGGGTCCTGAGCAACAGGGGGCGCCAGACTCCACCCTGTGAAGCTGCGGGTCCTGAGCAGCAGGGAACGCCAGACTTCACAATGTGTAACGGTGGGTCCTTAGCAGCAGGGGCGCCAGACTCCACCGTGGGTAACGGCGGGAGCAGGTCCTGAGCAGCAGGGGGAGCCAGACTCCGCCGTGTGTAACGGCGAGTCCTGAGCAGCAGGGGGCGCCAGACTCCACCGTGTGGTGACTTCTTCCCACTTTCCCACGTTGATTCGTCTCGCTATTTGGTTATTCTCGTACGCAGGGCAATGACATGTCCGCTGTTTTGCAAGGGAAATACGACCTACACGTACGAATCCGCACTACGTCGTGCGACCATCCCAAGCGGACGTCGGTAGTCAAGGGGGTTGCCAAGGAAGTGAGAGCGGTGGAGGGTTTTCCGGTAAAGTTTCCTTTGTGATCGGAAGTGGCGGAGGTGTCTCAGGATCAACTCACCCGGGCGGCCATGAACAGTAAGCCAGCATTACGACACTAAACACGCACTACTGCAGCACTGGTCACACCATCAGGAGGGTTTGATTGTGTCTTTGTGGACGGGATTCAGTTGGGGTTTGGTGTTCCGCCGTCTAGCGCTGAAAAACAAAACAGCGGCTAACGGCAGCTAACAGAGGCTAGCAGCAGCTAGCCTGCTAGTCTGGGATCTGGAAATCAACACACTCGTCAACCACGATGGCCTTGACCAGTGGGGGTCTTCACTCCAGTAGGGTGTGTGTGTGTGTGTGTGTGTGTGTGTGTGTGTGTGTGTGTGTGTGTGTGTGTGTGTGTGTGTGTGTGTTCTGACTCCTGACTCGCGTGGTTTTTGTGCTACTGTGTGTGTGTGTGTGTGTATGTGTCTGTTTGTGCGCCCCCCCCCCACCTTCCCAGATGAGCTCACATTAGCGTCCAGAGGCGGGGGGCTATGTTGTCAGGTGACAGCTGAGGCGGCGGCCCCTGACATCTGGGGGGGGGGGGGCACGGACCTGAACCCCGACATATCAGAGCCCCACAAACACACACCACGCAAAACATCAAAACCCTAAGTCGTTCACAATGTCGAGGATTCCTCAGACAACCTGTTTTGTGTGTCTGACGTGAATTCGGAACTCCTAAGACCCGTTCCTCCTCTCCTTCCGCAGAACACCTCGGAGGTCTTTCCTGTTGACATGGGAAGGAGCCCCACCTAGACTTTGGAGTGGCAAAGGTAAGCACCCTTCCTCCCCTTTTTGGCTCTTCTGTCATTACTTGGTTGTTGATCCTGCTGCCTCTGAATCCCAGCGGACCTCCGGTGGTGAAGTTAGGGTAACGGAGAAAGTTGTCTTAGCTTCTGTTCTGCGTATAATGGCTTGTTGTGAAGCTCGCTGTTTCAACCTGTCATAATCAGCCTGCAAAATAACTGGAATACTAGTCCGAGGTGTGTGTGTGTGTGTGTGTGTGTGTGTGTGTGTGTGCGCGCCCCTTTATCAGCCTATTGCAATCCATACCTGGGGACAAGTGCAGGCGTGTAGAGAGGTATGTCTTGTATTGTCCCAGTACAATGCACGCTGCAGGTTTGAACACAGGCCGGCTCCTCATAGCAAAGGGAACCAGCAAGGAAAGGGGGCTCGTCTCCAATGGAGGGGTGGTTGTTATTCCCAATCGACTGCGTGCACATACACACTAGGGCTCCATGCATGAAGTGTGCACAAAGGGCAGGCTTCTGAGGGTCACGTTTGACATAAATCTGTCAAAGATTCGCCCCCTTAAAAAACATGCTCAATCATGGGGTAATGATAACATACTTTTTCTTTGAGTTATTGCTGTCAAGAAGTTGCAAGTTTGCAATTCGGAAATTAACAGGTTTTTTTTCGCGGAGACTCGTCTATGTAAAAATAAATGGTGGGTGAGAATTGGCTGACAGAGATCCAACCACATGATGTGGCCTGCAGGCTTTTTCATTAGCTTGAAAACACATTACAGCAGCGACGTGTCTGCCTAAACAGTCTTTTACCCTGCAGGGCACTTAGTCCCCACAATGGCTTAGGTTACCAGTGCATTTTTCTGTTGCTATGCATGACCTTTTTCTGCATTTAGGATATTTAACATTTGACTAATGTTTTTTAGGTTCTGTGTTCGTAAAACTTGAGTGGGCAAATGTTGACTTTAACAGACGCATGCACACAGGTTGAGACTTGGATTTCAAAAGAAATACAAGGTAATTGCTACGTCAGCAAATACAGCCAGTTTTTCTTGTTGTACTCTATTTTGCTGTTAAACCTTAAGAAAAAAGTATAGGAAGCAAAGCATGGAGAAGATCGAATTAATCATTCATACAGTGCTGCTGCGCTATACGTTTCTTCCCAGAATGCTTCGCTGGCACGCATTTCAGTTTTAGGAGCCTAGAGTACTTTAACAAGCTGTGGTCTCAAGGCTCATATACTGCATCAGACTGCACATCGTAAACCCAGAAGGGACATGTGTGTGGGAGACTCCTGACGATGTACGGAGAAGCTAGCTGCAAGCTAACACACAGCCCAGCGGTTGGCACTAATGATGTTATTGCACAGAGTCGCTTGTACTGTGAGTGTGAGAGGAAAGGAGGGCTGCAAACAACCAGCTTCCTGGTGGTTTTGCCTTCTGGGGTAATAACGAGGCCCCGTGGCTGGACGACACCCACTGGGAGGTCGGGATCAATGCAGAACACAGCAGTGGTCCGCTGTCCCGCCTTCGTAAACAGTAATTAATGGACAACTTTTGTCCTTTTGACATACGTAGGGCGTCACTGGAACAGTGTGCATGTGTTCAAACCCTAATGTGTGTGTGTGTGTGTGTGTGTGTGTGTGTGTGTGTGTGTGTGTGTGTGGCTGAGAGAGAGGCATTCATAATTGCACAATAGAGAATTGTAGTGTTCCGGTACTTCGGTGCCTACAAGTCACAGCCTGTCCAAATTGCTCCTGATGGCTGCAGGTATTTTATGTGCCAGGATTCTTACAATTTGCTACTCTGCCAAGAAATGGCTCTTCCAAGGAATAAACTAATTCTTGTTGACAAGTTAACTTTTTTTTTTTTTCCCATCAGGTGTAAGAGTGGACTTTGCCACTTCTGATGTATATTAATTATGATCAATATATATCTTTTTTACCAGTGTCCTGTCCATCACCCCTGACAACAGTGGACCCACAGAAGAGGGAGGAGTCTAGCCCCGGCAGCATGTTGGTTGCCAGGGCAGCCGGCTCCGCCCACAGCCCTCGGAGCGAGGCGGTGACCAATGAGCTGCAGGAGCTTTCCCTGACGCCCGCCCCCAGCCTGCTGCCGCTGCGGGAGAGGAAGAACGGTAAGACGCCTTCGTTACGATCCGCGCTCGCTTGTCGGGTGAATCCTCCTCAGTGTCTACCAGCTGACTGACGCTGGTCTGCAGAAAGCTACTGCTGCACGTGTTTTTGTTGTTTCAAAGCAAAGCAGGAATTTCGTTGATCCCAAAAATGAGGCTGAATCCAAAGCCCGTCGTCGTAGGGGTCGGCTTAGCCCAGGAGGTAGGGCGGGTTAACTTGGTGCCGGAAGGTCGCTAGTTCGATCCCCGGCTCCTCCTCGCTAGAGTGTCGAGGTGTCCCCGAGCGAGACGCCTCACCCTGACTGCTCCCGACGAGCTGGCTGTCGCCCTGCGTGGCTGACACCGCCGTCGGCGTGTGTATGAGTAAATGAATCGCTGCAAGTTGCTTTGGATAAAAAAAAGTCTGCTGAATTCAGTCATCACTTTCTTTTAACTCCTTGTACGGTCACACATTTCCCGCCGCGATTTCGAGTACTTTTAAGTGTTTTCAAGTGGGTGGACGGGCCCTGGTGTTGGAGTTCCACGCCGTGACCAAACTTAGGACACATGGGTGCCGGGGGGCTGGTTGTTGCGTAACTACCCGGCCGGGGTCACCGGGGAGAAGGCAGAGACAAACAACCAGCGCTGAATGTCAGACGTGTTTGAACCGCTCTGTCGTTTATCACCAGTCATCCCAGGGCTCCGGCAGGGAGGTTTATACAGACCGGGGGGGGGGGGGGGGGGGGGGGGGGGGGGGGGGAGAGGAGCTGCTCAGTGTGTTGTGAGCACACAACATTTGCGTTTGTTTGGATTTTATGTGTGTGTGTGAGTGAGCAGACGTTGGTGTGTGTGTCTGTGTATGCGTGTGTGACTGAGCATGTGTGTATGTGTATGTGTTAGTTTGTGTGTGTATGTGTTTGTCTGTGTGTGTGTTGTGTATGAGCCCGCACAGATGTTCACACACCATGCACTGTGTGTGTATGGTGTGTATTGGTCATTATCCTTCCGAGGTATGTTGTGTTGTGTAGAGGGCGTCTCTGTTACAGAGTAATGACAGAGTTACAGATCCCTCTCTGTTTCTCTGAATAAATAATCACTTTACCATGCAACGCCATGTCCTGGAGAGAGGCTGCCTGATATGGGCAGTACACACAAATCAAGGTGTGCTCCACTCCTGTGTGGACACACACACACACACACACACACACACACACACACACACACACACACACACACACACACACACACACACACACACACACACACACACACACACCATTGTTCTGCTGTAGGTGTTGGCTTGCCTGCTTTATGGGACTTGACCCAGTGGATGATTTATTACCTGGGCTGAGTGGCGTTATGGGGACCCGGAGTGTTCAAGTGCCTCCATGCGGCGGCGGCAGGCTAGCCGTGCCGAGCGAATGAGCTCCATGAAACATTAATGCGGAGGAGAGGAGGCCGTGGAGTGGCAAGGTAGTGGGAATACTTTCACTGTCACACGCGCACTCGGATGTCCACACACACACACAGCCCAAGGCCACCCCCCCCCCCAAACGGAGTCAACCTCTGCCTGAGCTAGCTCTCCTCCTTCTCCTCCTGCCCCTGTCCTGCGTTCTCCCATGGAGACCTGCGTGTAGCAGCGCAGAGCCTCAGACACATCGCTGCAGGCTGCATGTCTGCCTCCTCCTGCCAATATCTCTCTCTCGCTCTCTCTCTCTCGGCCCAGACGGCCTATCAGGGCAGCGCAGCCTGCCGTCCTCTCTGGGACCGAGTGGCACCAAGGGGAAGCTCTAGTCTAGGGCGAACGACAGTCAAAAACATCACACGCATTATTAACAGGCATGTTTCACGCGCCGCTGACCCCAGGTGTCAGGGCTTGTTCAACTGGTGCTCGGTCGTGCTTCTCGCGAAGCGGTGAATCATTGATGGACTCAGTCATAAACGGTGCAAACGAGGCAGGAGTCACTTCCGGCCCGCGCTTGTTTCTGCAGCCGGTAACGTCCCGTTGGCACCGTGGAGAGCAGCAGTGCTCCGGGCCGCCCAGCGCGGGGCTATCTCCACCTTCTATCGTCTCGTACCTCCGCAGCACCCCGTAGCGCGCTGAAGCCTTCTCTTATCTTCGCTCTCCAGCGTGACGCCATCCAGTCTTTGCAAGGGCGATCTCCCTCGGAGATTAGGTTTGTAAGAGCCAGAGAGAAAGTGTGTGTGTGTGTGTGTGTGTGTGTGTGTGAGAGAGAGTGTTTATCATCAGCTGATACGGGCCTCTTCCTGCATTCAAACCGAGGAATGCGGATCAGAGCAGATTGTCAACAACTAAGCCCCTCCCCCTCCTTCTTAATAAACGCTCCTGGAATTGATTGAAAGCTGGCCCCCGACTGAGTTACAGTCTGCGTCGGGGCCCCTGCACCGCAGGGGGGCCCGTGGATGTTCCTCAGGCATGCGAGGTGAACTGGAGTGTGGGCGGGTCTTGGGGCCACAGGAAGAGGAACCAGGAAGAGGGGGAGTGGGATAGCGGGGAGTGGGTGGGCGAGTGTGAGGAAAGCAGTATTGCATAACTCCAGGAAGTCCCAGGGAAAAGTGAGGACAGAGGGAACGACCCAGCGATGGGGAGACAGGGGATTGTGTAACTGGAGTATTTCAAGAGTTGCGCTGGCTAGCGGCTGGTCACGTCATGCCTTGGGTTCGAGGGCCCTAATAGGTTCCAGGTTCCCCTTCCCTGTTGTTGTTGCTCTCTCTGCTCTGCCCACATCTGAAAAAAGGGATCTGAACTTGTGAAACGAGGGAAGAAAGATAAGAAGAAGGCGGGAACTAGGAGAGGAAGGGGGAATCTCTTAGCCTCCGGTTGGCTTCTCCGGTCGAACCCCTGTCTTCTCTCTGCCTCAAGAAAGAGAGAGCGAGACATTGACGGGACGAGACAGGCCGCCATACAGACCTGTACACGCCCCTCTCTCTCTCTCCTCCCTCTCTGTCTTGCTCCTCGTCTGGGCGTGCACACACTTGCAGACAAGCACAGGCTAGGGACCTGGGTGCAGCTCCGCAGCAAGGCAGTGTGATAGGAACGCAGCCTGCAACCTGTGTCGGAGCAGGCAGTCCGCGCGGCTAACGACAGAACCGGGCCTCGGCGTGGTACCCCTGCTGGATTTGTGTCCGGGCCGGGCCTGGATTAACCGCTCGCGCTACAGTGTTGGATTCGGCGTCCTGCCGTGGCGCCCTGCCGTTCATCGGTCCATTTCCGGTGCAGGCGCCATGGACCGATAGAGGCTCGGAGAACCTGTCCTCCCTAGAATGATCCAGAGAGATATGACCGTACTCACAGGTGACATGCCCTCCGGAGCCACGCCGCTGTGCTGGCTGGTGTCCTGTTTGTGTTTTGGTGTTCACCGCTGTCTTGTTTGCGTCTACTGTTTGCCTCGCGTCGCGAAACACTGTTTGAGATTTAAATCCACGTGCTCATAATTGTTTTGGGTGTATCGTTTCCCAGAGAGTCCGCGTACCAGTTCTCAGCGTTTGTTTGTATGTCTGGGCGACTGGTGTACAGTTGTGTGCTCGTGATTGTGCGCTGCACCCAAAACTGTGGCACAGTCCTCATCTCCCAGGGTTTATGGCTGGGATCTCCAGATTCACTGCCCCTCTGTATCGGAGTCTCAAAGTCTATCCAAACGTCAATATAAGACGCCTGCCACTTCCTCTTATGGCCAATTCCCCAGCGTAGAAGGAGCAGATGTTATGGTGTCAAGCATCAGTGTACATAAAAACACAGAAGTAGAATGGACAGAAGCAAGCGTTTCGACGCAGCGCTCTAGAGGGAAGTCAAGTGACTAAGTGGAGAAACAGTCACAGGCTTCCTGCTGATGAGGCTGAGCTCTGAGACGAGGAGGGGGGGGTGAGGTAGACAGACCAGGTGTGTGTGTGTGGAGGCGGGGGTATGGGGGGCATTGGAGGGATCTGACCTTCTTGTGAATCTCTCCAGTTGATGGATAGGAGTTGTGAAAGTGTGCATCCCCCCCGTCATTGGAAGCAGCTGTGTGATCAGAGGGCCAGTTTGAGCCTCCTCCCGATGCTCCCCCTGCACCTCCTCCTCCTCCTGCTGCTTCTCCTCCTCACCTCGCCCTGGGAGGAGATGATGATAATAATAATACAGTAAACACCCTTATTTCTATAGCTCCTTTCCAAAACCGAGGCAGAATGTGCGTTCACAGAATGCCATAACGTACCATGTAGGAGCCAAGATAAGCAAAGAGATAAGCATGAGAAGCAAACTACATAGTGAGATAAAAGCAGGACGGTAAGGAACAGAAAGTATTTCAACAGGCACAGCACAATGTGGTACAGAGTTGTGTGCTGCCGGTTCTGTCCGGGCGCGTCTGACATCAGCCCTTGGGCTCGGTGGGACGCCGGCCAGGTTGGAACCAAATTCGGCTTTTCTCTTCTTTTTTTTTTTTTCTTCTCCAAATTCACCAGATATTCTTAATCTGGGTATCGCTGGAGAACGCGATTCCCCCCCCGGCGCCGGCAACGTGTCCCGGGGACATGTGTTCCGTGTGGGGACGCGTGTGGCGGCGTTGTCTTGCGCAGTGATTCCCAACCGGGGCTTATGTCTACTCCTCCAGTTAGAGGGCTAAGGGGGCGGTGTGTGAAAATGACCGTTGGCCTGTCCCTCTGACCACTCACACTCTCGTGGGAGATGACCGTGGGAGGCCGTGGGCGTGGGCGTGGGTGTCTTTGTCACATCCTTGATGTTTTTTCTCTCGGCGTATGATACTGCAAACATTTGTGACGGCTCGTGGCGCTGCGCGAGTAGCAGCGATGTGTCTTGAGACGGCCCCGTGTGTTCCCCAGTGTTTCTCCCAGCCCTCAGACTTCTCCCCGGCTCTGCTCAGGCCTTCAGAGAGCGCCCTGCTGTCTACGGTCACCGTGGCGATGCCTCGTCCAACTGCATGGACTTAAGAGGCTGGGCGGGGCTTGAGGCGGTGATGAAAGGAGTGGTGGTGGTGGTGGTGGTGTTGGGTGGTGCTTCTGGGCTGCACCCTCTACCACAACCAGATGGTTGGAACCTGGAATTCAAAGGGCGAGGCGAGAGGTGATGTAGGGAGGCGGGGGCGCGGAGGGACCTGGATGAGGGGTGAGGACGGGGGGGCTTAGCCTGGGAGGGGGAGGGCCAACAGGTGAGGACGGGACGGGGGGGGGGGGGGGGGGGGCTTAGCCTGGGAGACGACCAGCAGGCCCTGGGCGGCATGTGGCTCAGGAGGTAGAGAGTTCGATCTCCGGCTCCTGTGTGTGAGTGTCGAGGTGTCCCCGAGCGAGACGCCTCACCCTGACCTCTCCCGACCAGCCGGCTGTCGCCCTGCGTGGCTGACTCCGCCGTCGGTGTGTGAATGTGTGCGTGAACGGGTGAACGTCAGGCAGTGTTGCAAAGCGCTTTGAGTGGCCACTGGTTAGGAAAGCGCTGAATAAATGCAGTCTGTTTACAGGGGTGAGGCTCAGCCAGGGAGGGCGACGTCCGACGGCTCCTGAACAATAGAGAGGTGGGGTGTGGAGGTTCCAGCCTTGATGCGGATATTCGCCTGAGGGGTTTGCAATTGCATTCCCTCAGTGTGTGTGCGTGTGTGTGTGTGTGTGTGTGTGTGTGTGTACCACCCAGCCCCTGAGGTGTGGGTGGACAGCCAGACGACCAGGCCAGCCCCTAACCCTTGATCCCGTGGGGGGGGCGGGGGGGGGGAGAGAGGAAGCCCCCCTCAGCTCCCCTCAGCTCCCCCTCCTCTAATGACAGCTCCTGAAGCTGCTTGGTCAGACGTTGTCTCTGGTGATCAGCACAGACATGCGTCCTCTCACTGCGTCTCAAGGCCTCCGGTCATTGTTTAATATGTAAACCAAAGCACTCTCCATGGTCACTAAACCGTGTGGCGAGCCGGCCTCCCATTGCGGGGGTAATCCTGAGCGTAGCATAACAGAGCGATGAGGCTATGCGACCGCTAGCCTGTTGTTATGCAACAATATGGAGCGCTGCCAGCTGCAGGGGCCCAGTGGGCTCGCTCGCTCTCTCTCGCTCTCTCTCTCTCTCGTTCTCTCTCTCGTTCGCTCTCCCTTTCTTTTTCTCTCCCTCTCTTTTTCTCTCTCTCGTACGCTCTCTCTCTCGTTCGCTCTCTCTCTCTCGTACGCTCTCTCGTTCTCTTGTTCTCTCTCTCTCGTTCTCTATCTCTCTCTCGCTCTCTCTCTCACACACACGCACACACACATGCACCAGGCTAACCATGAGAGGGAGGGGAGAGCGTGAGCGGGGGGGGGGGGGGGGTTATTAAATGGAACGATGAATACAGAGATGTGGAATGGAGTGGATATTATGGAGATATGGGAGTGACATAGAGAGATAGATATAGACTATAAAGTTAATAGATAAAAGCGGGGGGGGGGGGGGATGAGTGTGTGTTCATCTGTAGCTGTCTGTCCCCTGTGGTGTCTGTCTGCCTGTCTGTCTCTCTCCTGAACAGTTTGCTTCGAACGACTTCAAAACCAATGTTGTGTTTTTGTTTGTGCCTCAAGCTGTGTTTGTTATTAGCATAAGCTAACCGTACAGACAGGGAGAGCTCATCGGGGAGTCATGCTAGCTGCACGGGGAAGGGAACGATACATGCACCGTCACCTCACAAAGTGCGATCGCTGTAGAGCGTCGATGTGGAAGGTGTGTTTGTTTTAAATTTGAACTATAAGGGGTACTCTGTAGACAGTAAGGGCTTCGTTTAGATAGTTTTATAGAGATGATCTGAGCACTTGTCTGCACGAGTACAGCACACACACCTTCACAGTGGTTAAAGGGTCGGTACTCTCATTCCAAACAGAGCACGGCTCTCGCGTTTTAGTCAACCTAAACAACTCCACTCTTTCTTCTCCTCTCTCTCTCTGCTCTGTCTGTGTACCTCACTCTCTCTCCCTCTTTCCCTCTCTGTCACATAAACACACTGTTCTAAACATCCATGGGCACTTAGAGACCTTGATGCAGCATGGCTGGTCTCTCCTGTCCTAGCATCTGACTCATGCCCATGAGCCATGCGTGACTGGCAAGGGGCCCAGAAGGACACGGACACGCACATTCATACACACGCACGCACATATGCGTGAACACATGGTCACATGCGCGCATGTAAACATGAACACACACAAAAACACCCATGTACACACACATATGCAGACACAGCTTTGATCCCCACAATACGCCAAAACATACATGCACACAGACACGCCAAACGCACGCACACAGTGTGAGTGCTCCCAGGTCATGTGTGTTGGAGGGCCTGTTGCTACAGGCGCGGGCCAAGCCTGTGCAGTCTGGCTCCTTCTCCCTGGCAGACATGTATTTCAACATGCACCCGGAGCTTTGATCCATCCGCTCAGCTCATTGGCCGCCGACGACTCTCCGTCTTGTTACTGGTTATAACAAGACGGAGCATGGCGTCCTGATCAGCTCTGAGGATCTGTAGCCTGAGGCTAGATGTATTGTCAACGCACGCACACACACGTAAACACATGTAAACGCACGCACGCACGCACGCACGCACGCACGCACGCACGCACACACACACACCTGGTAAACACACTCACAAACACGTAAACACACTCGCACACAAACACGTTAACTCACTCACACACCTTAAAAACACACACACAAACACAAGTAAACACACACAGAAATACACACACAGAAAAAAACACACGTAGCATAAGTGTATACACATACACACGCACACACCACTAAAAACACATGTACACACACACCAATAAAAACACACGCGTACACACACAGCCACACCCCCACCCAGGTGGGGACGCGCTGTCCCCCAGGGCTGGGAGCCCTCTCGTAGCGGAGCTGTCAGCGGTGTGTGCGGGCCCGTTCTCTGCTTCCAAACAGTGACTTGTATGGACATAGCCCTCACACATTCTCCCCTCAGATGTCCTCGGCTGCAGCCGCACAAGCCCGCTCATGTTGGCGCTCTGATTTGCTCCGGCTGTAGAGCGCACAGGCAAACACGTCTGGGCTCCTCTGAGCACCATAGACCCTCACAGACCCTCATAGAGCCCGACCCGGTTCCTCATAGACCCTCATAGACCCTCATAGAGCCCGGCCCGGTTCCTTATAGACCCTCATAGACCCTCATAGAGCCCGGCCCGGTTCCTCATAGACCCTCATAGACCCTCATAGAGCCCGGCCCGGTTCCTCATAGACCCTCATAGAGCCCGGCCCGGTTCCTCATAGACCCTCATAGAGCCCGGCCCGGTTCCTCATAGACCCTCATAGACCCCCGGCCTGGTTCCTCATAGACCCTCATAGACCCCCGGCCTGGTTCCTCATAGACCCCCAGCCTGGTTCCTCATAGACCCTCATAGACCCCCGGCCTGGTTCCTCATAGACCCTCATAGACCCCCGGCCTGGTTCCTCATAGACCCCCGGCCTGGTCCCTCATGGACCCTGGTTCCTCATAGACCCCCGGCCTGGTCCCTCATGGACCCCCGGCCTGGTCCCTCATGGACCCCCGGCCTGGTCCCTCATGTACCCCCAGGCCATCCCAGTGATGCGGCGGCGGTCGTCCTGTGGTCTGTCAGTGATGCGGCAGAGAGTGTGCGCTGCTATGCGGCGTGCTGTTAGTGAGCTCTGGCGGAGGTCATTGTGAGTGTTGTGTTTGGTTTTGTTCTGGTGACGGCCGTGCGGAGGTATGCACAGGGCCGGAGCGTATTAATAACCGGGCCGCTATGCTCACAGCGCCAGCTGGGGGTTCATGGGGGAAACGGACAATAGCAGTGAGTAAATAAATACACACACGCAGGGGCATTCTGAAGAGTACAGCGTTTAACACAAAAACATTTGTATGTTAAAATGCTAAAATGCTCTGTTAAGTCAATGATCTGAATATCTGTTCAATGCAGGCCAAAAACATTGACTTAATGCTGCTTGGTTCCTCCTTACCATAGACCTTTACACAGTGTGTAACTGTTGCACGCACACACACACGCCGATAAGTCATTACTTAATTAATGATTTACATTACAGTTTTAAATTCTTCCATGAAGATGCAGTGTGTCTCGTGTACTGAAGTTAACCTGTTGGTCTGTAGGAGACTGGATAATACGGAGGCAAACACACACGCATAAACACCCACGCACACACGCCCCTTTTCCTCTCGCGGTCACATACGATAAGCTCTATTGTTGTTGTGGTCCGGTGTATCCCCACAATCTCGCCTCCCAGCCTCGTATGCTTACCGCCTCTCACAAACACACACATGACTGGGCCCGGCCACACACACTCCGGACCTCTCCCTGATAGACGAACCAGCACTGCTCTCCCTCCGTCTCTGCTCCGTCTCCGGTCAAACTGCTGCTGGCCGTCTCTCTGGTCCTCCTAGTTCTATTGTGATGGGACGGAGAGGGAGTCTGGGTGGGGGGGGGTAGCTGTTGTAGTGGTTCTAATTCTGGCCTTGTAGTCGTTCGAGTTCTGGTGTGGTGGGATGGAAGAGGGGAAGCCCACCCTCGGCTCTCGCTCTCCCTCCTTCTCAAACTCTCCAAACAGTACAGGTTTACGTTACCAGATGGGAACAGCTGCCGGCTGCCTTCCAGCTCTGCTCTCCACACTCGTCCTGTTACCTCAAGGCACTGTTCTCCATCGTCATGGCCTTTCTCTCTCCCTCCGTCTCTCTCTCTCTCTCTCCCCTCCTCTCTCCCTCCGTCTGTCTCTCTCTCCCCTCCTCTCTCCCTCCGTCTCTCTCTCTCTCCCCTCCTCTCTCCCTCCGTCTCTCTCTCTCTCCTCCTCTCTCCCTCCATCTCTCTCTCTCCCTCCGTCTCTCTCTCTCTCTCTCCCCTCCTCTCTCCCTCCGTCTCTCTCTCCGTCTCTCTCTCTCCCCTCCTCTCTCCCTCTGTCTCTCTCTCTCCGTCTCTCTCTCTCCCCTCCTCTCTCCCTCCGTCTCTCTCTCTCCGTCTCTCTCCCCTCCTCTCTCCCTCCGTCTCTCTCTCTCTCCGTCTCTCTCTCTCCCCTCCTCTCTCCCTCCGTGTCTCTCCCTCCGTCTCTCTCTCCCCCCTCCTCTCTCCCTCCGTCTCTGTCTCTCTCCGTCTCTCTCTCTCTCCCCTCCTCTCTCCCTCCGTCTCTCTCTCCCTCCATCTCTCGCTCTGTTGCTTTTTACTCTTCCTGCCTTCTTCACCTTTACCACCACCTACTCAGCTCTTATTGTCCTCTTCCCCTGTTTATTTGTCCCAGTTTTCTTCCAAAGTGAAAGCGTCAGTACAAACGGGGACTCTGCTACCCTTTCTGGACTGAATCACACTGTTACTGGACAACCCCCGCCTTTGAGCCCTCATGGTGATAGCACTCATAAAATAACCCCAGATGGGGCCCAGGGTGACCGTAGAGTACCCAGAAGGTCAGCACCTGGACCCAACAACACGACCGCAGTACAAGAGCTGTCATTGTTGGAGCCTGACCTTTGACCTCGGGGCCTGTCTCAGGAAGAGTTCTCCTCTCTGTTCTCCGCCTGCATGCGCACAGCAGGGTGGTGTGAACACGGTGTCCGTGTGCGCTGTCGGCTGATCCGAACAAACCCTTTCTGCACGCTGGCAAAAGCTGCAGGTGTGTCCGAAAAATCCTTTGGAGGTTCATTTCAGCAAAACTACTGTTGGGAACGAGAGACTTTACGTGAACCGAGGAAAGCACTTAACTCGGGAGGAAACCGTAAACAGATGTGGAGCAGGAGTTTACTCCTCATGGTTGGGATTCAGTTCCTTTTTCACCGACGTCAGCAGAACCAGAACGAGCACTGAAAACCCAGCTGATAATTGCGTGACTGTTTTTAGTTTCAAAGACTGAGACCGTGATCTCGGTGGCAGCTGATTCAAAAGGTCCCAGTACAGGTTTAACGGCACCCTGTTTTGTTTTAGTCTTTTTTTTGTATGATTGAGTGTGAGGTGAGATGTGTCTCTTATTGGAGCTATTTAAAGATCTTATTTTAATCATCTCGGGCCATTAGCTTCTGGGTAAGGTCTCTTTCTAGAGATCTACTTATCAGCAGAGAGGCTTCACGCTTCTATTCTGAAATCTCTAGTGAAATTGGTGACTGCATCAGGTCTGTGGGGGAAACTCATCGTGGTTCGCCATGCTGGAATATTCAGAACATGATCTGAAAGTTATAATTAATATAACTATTCACACCCAGTGAATCTTAAATCCACTAACCATATGCAAGCATATAATTTGCAAGCATATAACGATTTATCAATTAAAATCATGGTAAAAAATATGGTCAGACTCGACTATCAACCAATTTCAAAGTTATGCTATATTTGCGGCCTAAAATACTAGGGACTTGTTTCATCAGATGTTAATCTCCATGATGCAGAGAGAGACGCGAGTCTTTAATACGACAGCGGCACAACGATCAACGCAGCCTCGAGCCGGTTGTAATCCGCTGACCACGTGCTGCGTCACTAACCCAACGAGTCTGGGCTGTATGTCTGCTTCCACATGACTGCCACCACGCCTGCTGCGTCGCAACGCTTCTTTGAAACAATGTATGAACATGTAAGAAGTTATTACAAGCATTGTTTTTATAATTACTCTACATTTGGTCAAGTATTCTTAAGCAGCCAGCTGTAGAAGCTTCGCCTAGGGCCACCACAAATGTCATAGTGCTACAAATTCCTACGCCCTACCTCCACTCTTATACATGGTTATAATACTAAATCATACAAATATAATTTATGTTATTTAATGTATAATTAAAATATTGAATGTATCTCAGGATGTTGTTAATGCGAGCAGTATTCAGATCATGCGCTCCTCCCACTACCTCCCCCCTTCCTCCTCTGGGATTTAAATCCTGTGTGAAACCCTTTGAGACCGGCGCCCTGATCCAGAGCGACCGCGATACCAGTCTGCACTTTTGTACTCCTCCGCTTTTATATTAAGAACGCGGCGTCATCTCATCCGTACGTTCCCACCGTGCCTTCTCTGAGCAGACGCAGACTAGGGATGTAATCCCCGCTCTGAGCGGAGGAAAGCTTTTCATTCAGAGGGGGAGACCGGGGGTACAGAGTGACCCAGTGAGGGCAGACAGGACATAAAGGGAGGGTTTGTTTCTCCTTTGCGCCGCCACAGGAAGTCTTAAAAAGCGCAGCAGACCTCGATACAAGGGCCGCCCCTCCGTGGCATTGTCCCCACTTGCACTTCATCTGGCGGACTCAACAGACTATGCTATTTGTACGACAAGGCCAAATAACTCTGATGAAGGGGGCCAGTGTGACCAGACTCAGGCAGCTCATGTGTTCGCTCAATGTTAACCCTGGACTGCACCAGGAACCTGCTTTATGTTGTGTTTAATCATTCATTCAAATGAATGAACGCACGCTTAATGTATGCACTCACTGTGTGTTGTACGTTCTCGCACTCAAAAATAGTACTCAGCGTTGTGTAGCATCTTATCCTAGCTGTCTTTGTTGTATACGAGGAAGATACGGGGTTTACCTAGTGATTGTTAGTGCTTGTCACCTGGTTCTATGAACATCCTTACTGTACCGACAGGGATATATTGTTGTTTCTCCTTCTTCTGACAAATGCACTTATTGTCACTTTGGATAACAGCGTCTGCTAAATATAGGTGTAATTTAAATGTCATTGAATCATGCACTCTATTCTGTTGTATGACATTTCTTTTTATACTTTTATACTGAATACTTTAAATCTCCCGCCTGGTCTCTGCCGGAACCCTCGAGCAACTCAAAAAAGATTGCAGAAGGGGATTTGGTCTGTTGGTTGCAGAACAGTCGATGATTGACCGTTCCCCTAAATCATCCCCGTTAACGAACCTGCCATACGCGCTGGTTTGACTGGGAGTGGAGACGTTTGGTCCCATTCACATCTGCCATACGGACAGTTCTGACTGGGAGTGGAGACGTTTTGTCCGTTTTAGTTTGGTTGTATTCTCGCGCATCCTGACACTTTGAAGTTTAGCAAAAGCGGTAAGCTCCGGATCAATCCAGCTGTGCGCGGTGACTACACAAAGCAGTCTCTATCACATGTTGAGTGGTTCTGGTGGCCGGGGTCAAAGCTGAGCCCCCAGTCCCCCAGTCGACCAGACCCTGAGAGATGGAAACCACCACTCACAACTAGTGCTGCACGATTAATCCAATCGCAATCGCGATATCAGGCTTTGCGATTGTATAACTGCAAAAGGCTGCGATTTAATAAAAAAAAAATATATATATGTATTTCCTTATTTATTAAATTTGTTTTATTGAGTTGTTCTATTGAGAAAACCTAACAAGTTTGCACAGCAAAAATGCCTTTATTTTGAAAAATATATATTTTTATTATTCAATTTTGTAAAATATTGTTATTTTGAAAACAGTACTGTACACTTTTAGTTTTCGTATTTTTTTATGCTAGTTTAAGTTTGCATGTTTGAATTGAGGAAGGAACATTAAAAAATTATCAGTAATCTGTGTGCATTTTCCTTGATAATACAAGCAAGTAGACTCATGACACCATTTGTTTATTATATTGCAATCACAAATCGCAATATTGTCCACAATAATCGCAATATGACTTTTTTTTTCACCAAATCGTGCCCCACCACTCACAACTCGCTCACAGTGCCACTCATGGTCGCTGCTAAACAAATGTCACCGAGTGTAACGGCGTCCCACGCAGCCACAGACCCCCACCGAATCTTTTCCCGCTGCGCCCCGACAGCCAGCCAGCCAGCCAGCCCACGCAGACGCGGTACTCCCTGCGCCCCACAGGCACCGGGGCTCCGCCATGGCAGGCAGTGAATTCCCCCCCACCGAGCAGGCGGACTTTAAACCCGCGCCGTACACACACACACACACACGCCACGGTAACGCCCGTTTCTTCTCGGGCGGTGTTTGTCGAAGGCGACACCTGTTCTTTGTCCCCATTGGCTCGTCCCTGCTGGGGAGGGCGTCAGGGATGTGGTGGGGGGGGGGGTGGGATGTTATTCTGTCCGGCACCTGTGCACAGAAATGCAGTCCGGGGTGGGGGGGGGGGGGGGGGCTGTGTTTATTTATAACAGTTTCCTACAGCAGGAGAAGGGGATGCATTGTGCGAGTGCCTGCATTAAAAAAACACAGGGCTTGCGTCACGTTAGTGGCTCGTGAAACATTGATCCAAACCCCGAGAGAGAGAGAGAGAGAGAGAGAGAGAGAGAGAGAGAGAGAGAGAGAGAGAGGGAGAGAGAGAGAGGGAGAGGGAGAGGGAGAGGGAGGGAGAGAGAGAGGGAGAGGGAGAGGGAGACAGACAGAGACAGAGAGAGGGAGACAGACAGAGACAGAGAGAGAGAGACAGTGAGGGAGAGAGAGAGAGAGACAGACAGAGACAGAGAGAGAGAGACAGTGAGGGAGAGAGAGAGAGAGAGACAGACAGAGAGGGAGAGAGAGAGAGAGAGAGAGACAGACAGAGAGGGAGAGAGACAGAGAGGGAGAGAGAGAGACAGAGAGGGAGAGAGAGACAGAGAGGGAGAGAGAGAGAGAAAGAGAGACATAGAGAGAGACAGAGAGGGAGAGAGAGACAGAGAGGGAGAGAGAGAGAGAGAGGGAGAGACAGAGAGAGAGAGAGAGAAAGAGAGACATAGAGAGAGAGAGAGAGAGAGAGAGAGAGAGGGAGAGACAGAGAGAGAGAGAGAGAGAGAGAGAGAGAGAGAGAGTGTTTCTGTGGGCTGGCGTCGCACGCCCCCCCCCCCCAGCTCTGAGATGAGGCGTGGGTCTGTCAGTAACCCTATCCATCCCGCTCACAGGTGATACCCCGCTGAATATAGCCCCCTCACGGCCAGCTGTCTGCTATTTAAAACAGGGGGGCCATGGGGTGGGAGAGGGGGGCGACTCTGGGGGTGGAAGGCCTGGAGACAGGATTAAGAGGAGGCGACGCCCCCCCCCCCCCCCCCACTGTTTTGACTCCTTCCGACGAGAGTTCTGAGTTGGGGAACTTGTTCCCCCGTTCGCTCATCCAAGAGCCACTAACCACGTGATGTAGGATCAGTCAAGGGGTGCTGTCAATGTCCGTGATTATTCCCCCCCCCCATGTGACTGGGGACCAAGGTGACAGGGGCGCTAATGCTGTGCGTGATGTCATCGGGCTCACAGCTGTCTGCTCCAATGGGAACGCTCCCGGGCTGATTGTTTATCAACAGACTTGTCTTAAAAGTGGTGCTGTCACTGGAGTCTGTTGTCTCTCAGAAGAGAGAGAGAGATAAAGAGAGAGAGAGGGACAGATGCAGTGCCTCCAACATTTTCACCAGTAAATGAATGGCAACAGCTGAGCAGGAGAACTCGTGTGTCTGTGTGTGTTCGTGTGTGTGTGTGTGTGTGTGTGTGTGTGTGTGTGTGTGTGTGTGTGTGTGTGTGTGTGTGTGAGAAACGGGAGGAGCTGCAACCAGAGCAGCCTCACTCCTCTCCGTCTCCTTCTGTGTGTGCCAGGCTCTGCGCTCGCTCAAAGTGCCTGTCCTCTCCGCCTCCTCCTCTGCTTCCTCCTCGTCGCTGCCCTCCTTTTCTCCCGGTCCTCCTCCCATTCCTCGCCGCTCTCGCCCGTCTTTTCCGTGCAGTTTGGTTTTTCTCCACCCTGCGGATTTCTTCCGTCTCCCCCGGGAGGACAGTGAAGGCGGTGAAGCGCTGTCGTGACTTGTCCGCCACTGCAAGAGAAGGAGGGAATAGGGCAGTCGAGAGAGAGAGAGAGAGAGACAGAGAGAGAGAGAGAGAGAGAGAGACAGAGAGAGAGAGAGACAGACGGAGGGAGGGAGAGACAGACGGAGAGAGGGCGATCGATCAGCGAGGAGGGATAGCGGTGAGCGTGGAGCCGTGCTGGGCGTACAGGGCAGGGACCGGCTCTGCTGTCTGCTGTAGTCTGGGACCGCGGAAACCCGTCCTCTGGTGGGACCACATCAACCGGTCTACTGCCGGGAAACAGACCGGGAAGCTCGCCGGGAACACCGCTCGGCCTTTCACCCAGGGGACCCGCTCTCATCCGAGCATCCGAACTTGAACTTGTTTTTGGTCTTGTTTTTGTTATTTTAAACGTCGGGAGTGTCTTTGTTCGGGATCGGAGCGTGGGGAAAGTTCGATGTCTTCCCGACATTATTGATCTCCGCCGGGATATGATCATGCTGGACACCAACCACTGCCTGTCCTTTGAGCCCGCCTCCCCAATGGGCTCTCCTCCAATCGGGGAGGACCTGGAGAAGGCAGACTTGAGGACAGACCTGGACAGGGATGTCTATCACAGCCTCAAGGAAGGTGGGGACTCTAGTCAACTGCACGCGCTCAGTACAGCTACAGGAAATGTGATCTGATTTGTTGGTGTGTGTGTGTGTGTGTGTGTTTGTGTGTGCCCCTGAGCTACGAATTCATATCCCTACTTTACCAGTTTGTATTAATAGCTTAGGAAACGTCATTAAATATTAGCAATGTGTTTTATTGGCTTGTGTGTGCGGCTCATCTCTGAAGGGATCTCTGAAGGGTTGTCCACGTGAAACCTTACTTCAAACCCAATAGACATCAAAAAGAAGTGCTTGGTGGAACCAAAGTAATCAAATTCATTTAAATCTGTGACTGTAGATTACTGTCCTCTTCCATGTCTACAGTAACAAATACAGCCTGTGACATTTAGAAATAAGTTTAGATTTTATTTTGCAATGTCAGCGCTTTTTGAAATGTGTCATCTTTTTGAAATGTAATGAACTAAAGATAGTACTTAGGATTGTGTGGCATCTTATCCTAGCTATCTCTGTTGTCTACGGGGAATGGGTTAACCTAGTGATGGTGAGTGCTTGGCTCTCAGGTCTAAGAACATCCTTACTGTACCGACAGCGATATATTGTTGTGTCTCTTCCTTCTAACAAATCTACTTATCGTAAGTCGCTTTGGATAAGAGCGTCTGCTAAATCTAAATTAAATGAACTGGCCGTACTCCTTGTTCCCTGGTTGGCGCTGTTCCGGCTGAACCAGTGCGTAGTCAGAGGACCTGCTGCTTTAGGAGCGGCCCCCGCTGCCGCATGACTTGCATTCGGTTCCAGGACGGGTCGTGTTGAGGAGTCTGTTCTGCTGCTCTGCTCTGCACGAGTAAAGCAGATGTCAACCTGACAGAGTGGCCTAAGTGAGGCCAACACAGGAATCCATCTAGGAAGCATTGCATTGCACTTAACTATCAACGATTATAAAGGAAAAGAAGAATGCAACTAAGATGTTGCCTACATGTTTGACATTTAACATGACGTTTATTTAGCAAATGCTTTTGCTTCAAAGCAACAGTGGATTGAGGTCCATATCTTTAAGGAGCAGATGGGAGGGGGAGGAGGAGGCCCACAGGTTACACAGCAGACCTCTTTCTGCTGGGGGTGAAACTCTTCACCACTACACTAGCCTATCATCCAACAGGCCTATCCTGCAGTTCCTAATGCATGCTTTAAAGTGGTAGAAACACTTTTATTGGACCCACTGACCTTTGTCTGATAGGACGACCATTAGTTTAAAACACATGAAGCCTGTTCAGTCCCCACGCCATAACGAGAGCTTCACCACGAGGCTGGTGGGTTGTTCTCTACCTCTGTACCAAGGGCTGGGGTTGCATTAGGGGGCATGCACTGCTTCCTTTAATTCAGCGAGAGCTAAGCCGTGTACTGCCAAACCCCAAACCTGTTTTCCAGCTCGGATAAGTTCAGTGCTGGGTATCCCACATCAACATGATCCAATGACCCAGCCTCGAAAGATTACACAATCTTGTCACATGTCATGCAACCAATGAAACGCTACCTTCAAGAAACCGACGATACCAGTTCAAACAGTATTACAACACAACAAACTAATAATAGATGACATGCTCCCATTTAATATTTTATACCGATATCAATATACTTCCTCTATCTAGACACACTGCAAGGAATACTGATCACACAAGGAATCGATATTCCTCGTAGGTTGTCTACGCCTTGTGGCACTCACATTGGGTGTACGCCAACACACCAGCGACCTGAGCGCTGAACGTGCCCCGCCCAGCCCCGGTCCCTCCTCACTCAGCATCGTGTGAACCGTCTCTCCCCTTTGTCTGTCGCTCTCTGGGCCGCTGCCCAGCCCACGCCCCGCTCCAAACGCTCTGAACGATGTGATCATGCAAGTGGTTATTAAACAGGCCTTTAGAAATAGGATTGTTTCCAGAGTCCCTGCCAAAGCAGGCTTCTGAAAGCGTGCCGAGCTGGAGCGCCAACGTGGGTTTGTGTCGAATTACGTCCTGTGTCCACCTCCTGTTGAAAGGTTGCCTGCAGGCGGATCGCACTCTTGTTTGCGTTTTTACGGTGTGTCAGGGCACAACGCAACCTGCCTTTTTTGTATGTTTGCGTGTGCGTGGTTTGTGTTCAAGCTAGCAAAGATGTGAAGCTGGAAGGCTAGTGTGTGCAGGCGCGTGCTGCTGTGTGTAGCTTTGCGGCGTGTAGCTTAGCAGCACCTGCCCTGTGACATGTTTAATGGAAGCTAGCGTCACACGCGCAGGATGGGATTAACCCAGTTGGCTGCCCCCACCGGGGCTCTACCTTCTAGCTCTCTCCATCTCTCTGAAGGACATGCTATCCCGTAGATAAATGGTTACAAAAAGGAAAAAAACGCTTTCATTTACGCACACTTCTACCAGATAATACCACTTATCCAACCGATCCACGTTGTATGTGGTGAGTGGATCGCCCCTGTTGCCTCTTGCACGCATGTGTACGGGGATGGACCAGTTTAGGCGGTGGCCTAGTGTCCCAGTTACACTGCCAGACCCGCTCCACATTAGCCCAACCTGGATCCGACCCAGAGGGCCTTCAAAAGGGGCCGCGGTAATGCTGCTGGTTCCTCAGTAGCTCCTCAACTAAGTCTCCTAACGGAGTGTGGGGGTTTCATACATCTGAACAACAACACGGCTCATCCAATACTCTGAAGCTACATCAACCATTTTTTTTTTTTTATAGAACGTCGTAAAATGGACCCTCTATTGACATCTTGAGCATCCAGATCTACGACGGACACAACAGCCCCTGCAGTCCTCTGGGTAGCCAGGTGTGGCTGATCAACAGCCTGGGGTTGAAGATGGGGCATTGGTCCTTTTATAATGTCTCTGCACATGTCCATAAGTACGTGGACATGTGATTCTGTACATGTCCATGAGTACGTGGACATGTGATTCTGCGCCGTGTGATTCTACCTCTCCATAAGTACATGAAAACGTGCACATTTGACTTCACCCTTTAACAAACAACTGTCGCACACACCTCCCCCCCTCTTCACAAGCCGAGCAGTGTTTTTACACCTCCCGTCAAACCAGCGGTGGGAGGCACAGCGTGTTTCCAGCCGCTTCTGGGTTCACTCTGAGTCACATCCGAGTGTCGGGGCCTCGACCCAACGACATGAAAGGGTTGAGACGTCTCGCAACATTCAGACTCCCGTCCCGCCATTCTTTTATACTCACTCGATCGGTAGAGTGAGGTAGATGGAGTTAAGAGGGTTTGGATGAAGGGTTCACTGCCTGGGCGCAGGGGCTCCCTGGTCCCTGTGTAGCCCGTAGATAGCTGCTCACTTCCTCGCTCACTTCCTGCCTCTTCGTTGCGAAACACAGACGACTTGTTATGGCAGACATAAGCTAAATGTATACCAGAAGAGATAAAGAAGAGTGTGTGTGTGTGTGTGTGTGTGTATAAGAGAAGCAAAGTGCAGAGTTCTGGTTCCCAGAATAACCCTCTTCCCTGGAAGACTCAAGTGGCCTGCCATCTTCCCCGGCCATAGCATGGCCCGTGTTGGTGCACGTGAATGTGCAAACACACACACACACACACTCACATACACACGTGGGTCTCCAAAGTTGTATTCCTTCCGTGGCGGCGAACTCCCAGGTGTACACATCTCGCATGTTAGTGACCGCCCCGCTGTGGTCCGTTTAGGGATGTTCACATCCAGCCAGCGCTGAGTGGCATTTTATTTCCATTAGCATGTCCCCCCCCCCCCCCCCCCCCACACCCTAGTCTAATCCCCCACGACGCAGTGCAGGGAAAGGTCAGTGCATCCAGGGCGAGGCCGGGGGATGAGGCAGCTCGCTGGGTCCTGGGGGGCCGCTGATGACATGCAGGGGGTGTGGGGATGGGGGGGGGGGGGGGGGGGGAGGGGGGGATGCACTGGTTTGCCGCCACGGCCCGGTCCTGTTCTCTGTGTGAACGAGTGCTCGGAGCCTCGGGTCTTCTTCATTAACCGTTTGTATTGGTAACACAAGGTATGGTGCACCCATTTAGACTTTATTGCCAAAGAAATAAGCATTTCAATACGATAAATCCCCCTTTTACCCCCTCGGCCTCAATCATTTGGACTAGGAACCCCTTTATCACAATGTGTCAAAGTATCATGGCATCAGTCAATCGATATTACAGAGTTAGCCCTTAGTGTGGCTAGCCTCTGGGAACTGCTAGCTAGGTAGCAAGCAATGATGTCATTCTGTCAGTCCAGAGGAACAGGTGCTGGTTGGCCTTAATGTGGCCACCTCAAACCCCAGCTCAGATGCACCGGTATGCGCACGCACAAGTGCACACACACACACACACACACACACACACCATTACACAGACAGCTGCCACATCCAAACATAACAGAAGCTCCCCAAAGGAGCAGCAGAACCTACCCGTCCCGTTTGCTTACCGTGTTTTAGCGCCTTGACACCAATTAATAGACAGAATCAGACCTCTACCAGAACCAAGAGGGTGGCTCACATTGGGTTTGAAAAAGTGTCTGAGAACAGGAGACACAGAACCTGTTCAGGCCATGGATCTCACCATAGACTCACCAGTAGAAGGAACTACTAACGCACAACATTTTTTTGTGAATAATATCATTGACATGATCACAATAGACTTTAGATATTTTTAAAATTTTATTACAATGCAAAAACTTTTTTGCGAATTGTAAAATGATGGTTGGGATGTTGTGAGTAAATTCTGCCTAACTTAAGAGAAGATTCTGAAAAAACACGTCTTGTTGAAGATGAACTACGCTGCATCTCACCTCGGCATGTAGCTGTCCACACCTGAACGATTACCCCCCCACACTATGAGCCAATCATTTAAGGCTAATTCCACCCCCTCCCAGTGGGAGGAGAGATGGAAGGAGAGGAGAGTCTCATGGAGGGAGAGAGAATGAGGAGGAGAGATGAGAGGAGAGACTCATGGAGAGAGAGAGAGAATGAGGAGGAGAGATCGAGGGAGAGAAGAGTCTCATGGAGGGAGAGAGAATGAGGAGGAGAGATCGAGGGAGAGAAGAGTCATGGAGAGAGAGAATGAAGAGGAGAGATCGAGGGAGAGAAGAGTCTCATGGAGGGAGAGAGAATGAGGAGGAGAGATCGAGGGAGAGAAGAGTCTCATGGAGAGAGAGAGAATGAGGAGGAGAGATCGAGGGAGAGGAGAGACTCATGGAGAGAGAGAATGAGGAGGAGAGATCGAGGGAGAGAAGAGTCTCATGGAGGGAGAGAAGAGTCTCATGGAGGGAGAGGAAGTTTAGGGAGGAGGGGAGAGAGGAGGAGAAGGGAGGGAGAAGGAGGGAAACCTCCTTCAAGGGACGCCCGGGAATAGAATCCGTCACCCATTGGACAGATAATGAGCCAAATAATTATATTTCAAGTTAAAAATAGTCAAAGTGAGGCAAAGCTGAAAATAAAGAGGTCATATGTTGAAGCTAATTTTCTATGCCAGATGTTAATTTAAATCCAGTAAATGTGTCTGGTGCTAATTGATAGCCAATTCGGGAGAAAGATGATGTTATCTTATATCATGGGGGGCAGAAAAAGATGATCCTTTTTTTTTGCCGAGGCTCAGTAAACGGTCCTTATAATCCCCATCAATTAGTTGAATTTCCTCATTCAATTGGTGGATGAATACACAAACAAATGCAATGCTTGTAGGTATTCGCTGCCTTGCTCACAGGCACTCGGCGCAGTGCGGATGCTCACCTGATGACTAGAGTCTAGAGCGGAGAGTCCCCGCTCATGTCAACATCATGTCGGAGGGGCAGTGAGTAATGAACAGAGTCTAAACTATACACATGCACTGAGATACTTCGATAAAGCGCAGGTTGGTTCCCTTCTGTAGCTTCGTTATGTGACTGGAGTCGGTGGTTCTTCCCCTGTGTTCACCAAATGTGTCCAGCTCTGTGTTTGCAGTACTCTTCCCCTGAACTGTAAATCGTCTCACAGAGCTACTCGCCTTATGTAACAACCACTTCCTGTTTTGAAGCGGGTCGTTTGAGCAGACATGTTCCGCACTCTGTCGGTGAACTGCGCAACTTTTACAGTAAGGAAAGGATGATAGAATCTATAGAATCGTTTCAGTATTTGTCATTAATTCCAGCAAACGCAAATTATATAACCAATCATTCTTAGCTTAGAAATAACCCTAACTTTGAAACAGGAAGTAAAGCTGTTCTCATACACACCCCTGTTCAGGGGAGGAAACGAGAGAACGACTTTATAAATTGAGAAGGCGTTCATTTCCTCTTCTTCTGCCCGCCTCTATGTCTGTGTTTGGGTATGTGCTCCAAGACGAGTGTGTTGCAGCAGAGATCAGCCTCCCTTGGCCCTACTCTCATGGCCCGTTGAAACGCCAGCACCCCAGGAGCGCCCCTGTTACCCCGCCGTCGGAGGGGGGACTCCACCTGCCCAGCGCTGCCACTCGGGAGGCCTTTGACTCATCCGTTGTTCCTCTGTCTCCTCCTCCTCTCTCTCCTCCTCCACCCTGCTCCCTCTGTATCCATGCAGCCCTCCAGCTTAAACTTCAGCAGAGACGAACCCGAGAGGAACTGGTCAGCCAAGGGATCATGCCACGTAAGTCCACACACCCTCACCCCACCGCCCCACACCTAGCGCCACCGCGCCCTTCCTAGCCTCCCCTTGCTTCACCACGCTCTACCTAGCCTCGACTAGCATCACCTAGCCTCACCTAGCCTCACCTACCCACTTCAGTGGGTAGGTAACACTAGGATGTTAGCGTTTAGAGACGCTTGATATCATCTACTCTGCGGGTGCATGATGAAGGTAGTTTTACCCTTAGTTTGTTGCAACATGCACATACAATTCTGGGAAATAGGTTGTCTTCAAACATAACTTTGCAAGCGGTCTGCTGCAGCCGGTTTGATGCAAGCTGTGTGTGTGTGTGCGTGTGCGTGTGGCACGGTGATGTTGCTGCACAGCATCCACCTCTTGTCCGTATCTCATCACCACTTCCTCTAATGCCACTGGTCAGTTGGTGGTGGTGAAAGCATGCTGGATCGTTACCAAATGCTCTGCTGAGCCACTCTCCTCTAGCTGGGCCGCATGCCAACACAATACTGTGGTGGGAGTATTGTGCAGCAATTCTGGATACTTTAATATAATGACAAAGCTTGAATGCACTTAATGTACGCATATATTGTATGTTGTACGTTCTTGAAGTTAAAATAGTACATAGCATCTTGTAGCCCCTATCCGAGCTATCTTTGTTGTATATGGTGAATGGCTTAACGTAGCTATTGTCAGTGCACTTGGTTCTATGAACATCCTTACTGTAGAGACAGCGAAAAATTTATTTTTCTCTTCCTTCTGACAAATATTTATTGTCTGCTAAATTCCCTGAATGTAAATGTCATTTTAAAAATCTAGCAACAAGTACGGAGAACGAACTAAACGTGGTCTTTCTTAAAGCTCCATTCATTGTTACCACTCTGTTCATTGTTGAAGTCAGACCTTGCGTCGGGGCATCCTGTGTGGTCGACAGCAGGAGTCACCTGATACAGGGTATTACCCGGCTAGTGGAGCTGCAGTCCTGATTGTATTTACATTAACTATGTACTGGTCTTATTTAACCCTCTGCAGCTCCGCTGTCATGTCGTGTGGGTGTGTCCGCATGCTGCCTTTTCGTGTGTTATCATCACACCATTCAGCTTCCTCTTCTTCTGTCCGCACTTCCTGTTTCACGGTTCCGCTCTGTTTAAACAGACACCGATGTGTTCCTTGTATTTATAGTTTGAAATGGGTCCGGGTTCTTATGCGTCCTCGGGTATTTCTTCTGGTTCTTTGTCTGGTTGGAACTCTGAGGAGAACGAGGAAGTAGCAACTTTTGTCCTTTTTTCAATAAGGAAGAAATACCAAATACTTTCAGAATATCAAACTGAATCGTGTTTAAAGTTCAGTGAGTTGGAAAATATTAAGAGCATAACAATCCTGCCTGATCCAAACCCCACCCGGTGTGACCCTATTCCTGCCTACGGCACTTGTTGAAAAAATTCTTGGCCATCGGTCTGCCTCCATGACAGGTGGCCAAAGCAAACAACCTAGCAACCGGCCCAATGTTATCAACCAATGGCTGCCCTGATCGCGTCCCACCCATTTAAAATGAACCTGATCCCCATGAACACATGGTCCCGGGTCAGACACAAAGGGACAAATAGCTGATTGCACTAACCCCGCTAACAACAGAGGCTTCCTGGCCTCTGATTGGCCAGTGCACCTGGGTAGCGTTGCCATCGGAATCGCTTCAACACCATCGTCACAGTCCTGCATCTCAGCCCTGCACTTTACTTCTGCTCATGTGCTGTTGTGGGTACAGAAGTCCCAGCAGACGGCTCTAGTGTAGTGCTGGTTGTTGTTTCGTAATGGAATGTGCTGTTAAACTAATCCATGCTGATGCCCCAACTGAGACCAGCTTGTGTGTGTTTGTGTTGGGGAGAGCGAACGCACAGGAACACAGGGGGACCAAAGTCTATGCAGTTCATGGATTTGAACTCTCGGTAATGGATGCAGTGGGAAGAGGTCTTACTGGTAGGATAATGGGACATCATTATCCTCCTAATGGAGGATGATCCGCAATGTGCAGCCACGTCCCTCTTTGGCTCTGTTGCTCAAAGTACAGCAGGCGTCTTCAGTGCCCCAGTGAGGGTTCCCAGAAACACTCAGAGAGGTAACGTGTGTGCTGGAGACAGCCAGCATTCAGACCAGGAAGTGGAGCTGGTCTACGGACCATCATTCAACAACAACAACATCAACAATGGGGCAGGAGCGACCAGTGCAGGGCCCAGGGTTTGGCCTCCCCGCTGAGAGGCTCCGGGTTCCACCCCGCCGCCTGGGCCAGAGGCATCCCGGGGCCAGGTGCCCCAGCAGCTACCTGCTCCTTAAGGGCATGCATCGGGTTCCTATGGAGGTCGCTCTGGATAAGAAAAGAACTGTAGGAAGCAGGGGTTGATGATTATGTGGACGCCCAGGGAGAGCCGGAGGAGGATTGAGAGCTGTGCGGTGGGACGAACCCAGTGACTCCACCGCGGCTCGTGGGAGAAGAGGATGAGGAGGCAGAAAATGATCGCAGCAATTTAAGCCTGGCGGTCTACTCCTCTCTCTCTCTCTCTCTCTCCTCTCTGTGTCGACACACGCACGGCCTCTCTCTCTCCCCTCTATCTGCCTCGCACGGCCACAAACCGCCCCTCCATGTTCCCACAGCGACGGTCGTATACCTTAAGCCGATAACCTTCGCAGACGCTCCTCTCTGCGGCTAACGACTAACGCTCACCTTTAGCTCGGCGGCTACGACGGCTGACTCTAAGAGTTCAGGGTTTAGCCCGAACACGAAGGTGGAACAGGATTAACATGTTGGAGGCTTAAGTGTAGCGCGGAGGATGTGGGTTAGGTTACATCACGGCGTGGTTCATCCGTGGGGAAGCATCGCGATAGGGACGGCCGAATAGATTCACCACGTGTAACCGAAGCCACTGGGATTGGATGTTATCTCCCGTGACCCTAAATCCGTACGACGTGTACCTTATTCTACACTCACCTTATTCTAGCCCTGCATCCTCGGCCTGTCATGAGGAGCCATGAGGAACCATGAGGTGCAGCTTACACAGCGCTCTGCTTCAGGTGCATTCATGAAGGCTCGGAGGGTTCGTTGTTTGACTTCACCTCTCTGACAAAAAACATTGTGAACAGCTTTGTTTTTCCAGTTAAAGTAATCTGCTTGATACGCTTATCCATGATAGAGCCGTATTAACCTGAAGCTGTAAAGATAAGGGTTGCTGGGTTGAGTAGCGCCCGCCATGAATGGAGCCCATTGTGTTTTATGGACGGCAATACTCATATTAGTATTTAGCCTTTGTGATGTCATGGGAGCAAACCTCACCTGGTACTTTGACACAGAAACACACACGCGCAAACACACCTTGCGCTGTAATGTGGATAACAGCCCTGCCGGGATTTGGTCCACTCTTGCCCAATCAGGATAGCCCTGCGTTACATCACCGTAACGGTCGCGGCCCCGCCCAGCTCTGGCAGACAACAACATGGGTGTGTGGTGGCGGTCCGTCTGTCTGTCTGTTTATTACCTGTGTAGAGTGTTCAGGTGCCGATTGGATGCCGTGCAACACCCAAGTGGGTGCTACACATTGGTGGGGGTTATTGAGATTCCCCCTTCACTGTAAAGCGTGAAGAGTGTCCAGAAAAGAACTATATAAATTCAATCAATTATTATTATTATTATTATTAGACATGCTATATACATTTAGTAATGTGTTTTAATGGCTGCTATTCAAACATGGGATGGGTACATTGGGGAAGTCTTGACTAGGGATGGCGAAAATGTAAAATATTCTCGATCGACCACCGAGCCTCATTAACCTGTTGAAACCGGTTAACCGATCAGATTAAAATGTGCGATTTGAAATAACAGCCATTTCAATCCGCGCCAGCCGCCTGCTATTTCGTAACTCTGCTTATCTCTCTCCCGTTCTGCCAGTGTGTGTCAGTCGGAACTGACACACACACACTCCGAGTGAGAGGCAGTGGCTCCAACCGCGGCACGACCTGTGTTTGAATTGAAACGCGAGGCATGCTTACTGCAAGTTGACCGTGTGTAGAGAGCGGGCTCGAACGCCCACAATGGCCTGAGATGGCGCTGACTTCGTTGAGACACTGCACGGGATTCACCAGGGGCCAATCGGAAGAGGGCAGCGTTAGGAGCTCATTTGAAACATTGCCGCGGCTCAGTTAAGAAAATGACGGCTCCGAAGAGACGCCGCTTGTTTAGTTTGGAGGAGACGAAAAAATTGAGTGTGAGCGATAATCTTTTTCACTTCACACAAAAAGATCTTGGAATGAGATGGCTAGCTGTAGTCTTATAGCGTTTAGTCTACTGTCCATAATAATTTAGAGATCATATTCTCCGCCGCTCGCATGCGGGAATAAATAAGAATTGAGGAGAAATGAAACAGTGGGCTAGAGACGCGGTGTCTGTCCAACTTCCAATAAGTCACCTCATCTGATCATCTTTTTGTGTGAAGTGAAACCAACACACACTCCACAGTCCACACTGACCCCACACACACACACACACACACACACAGGCCTGTCGCGATAAGCAATAAATCAATTAATTGCGCAAGAAATTAAAATGAGCGATAATTTTTCCCTGTTCGCCCTGTCTGGGCTTATTTTCCTGATAATGACCGGCGTTCTATACATTAGATATATATTATATATATTTAGCAGAGTAGGTCTAAGTAACAAATGTCGGGTTGAAATCGGGCTCGGGCTCATAATTACAGGGCACAACGAGTAAACCCCCTCGCGCATTTTTTGTTAAAATAGACTGAGTCCATTTTATTTATTGTATTTGGTTGTTTTGTTAATTTATTCTGGATATTTTAAATGTCTTCCAGACGTCCAGTTCCAGTGTTCTTTAAAAATAAAAGTTTATTAATCTTCGAAATGGTGTACTTGCATTATTATGCTATTATCATTATATTAGTTGAAAAAAGGCAATATTATCGCTTATCGCAACAATTTCTGGGGCAATTAATCGCCCATAAAAATGTGTTATCGTGACAGGCCTACACACACACACACACACACACACACACACACACACACACACACACACACACACACACACACACACACACACACACACACACACACACACACACACGCTTTTGCAGAACATGCGTCCATAGCTGACACACTGGACACCAGCCCTGCCACGGTGTGAGCGTGACTCCTCGAGCACTTATCTACCACTCATCATGGTTCAGAACACAGCATCACCACCTCCAACCGCATCCCAGCCCCCGGCCATAGCCCTTTCAGTTCCTCCTCCCTCCTTCTCTCTTTACCGCTCTTCTGTTCCTCTCCATCTCTCTCTCATTCTATCTCTATACGTCTACCTCTCTCTTTCATTATCTCTCTTCGTATTCATCTTTCTCTATCTCACTCTACCTCCCTCTTTCCTCCTCCTCCCTCTTTCTTTCTCTTTCTATTTCTCTTTCCACCTCTCTTTGTCTTTCTATCTATCCGTCGCTCTTATCTTTCCTCCTACCTCTCTCTGTCTCCTTATCCTCTCTCTCTCTCTCTCCCCGCAGCGCTGAAAAGCCCGGCAGCCTTCCACGAGCAGAGGAGGAGTCTGGAGAGAGCGAGGGTGAGTCTCTTGTGTTTCAAAATAAAAGCGCACCCGTTTCCCAAAGGCAACCAGACGTCCCAGAGACGTCGTTTGCTGTATGAACATGTAACCCTCACCCTCTCCCACTTCTTCTATCCCTCCTCTTTTCACTCCATCCTTACCTCTTTGCTAATCGATCTCTGCCCTCCGCAGACGGAGGACTACCTGAAGAGGAAGATCCGCAGCCGTCCGGAGCGATCTGAGCTGGTCAGGATGCACATCCTGGAGGGTGAGCGCCACTCTGCCCCCCCATGGCGGGACGAGGAACTGCACCCTTGTAGTTTTGTCTCTAAATAAAACAAAACACCGTAGTTCATTGAGTCAACACATCAGGACGTCCCCAACTTACACACAACACATGCCCAGAGGCAAGACCAAAACCCTTTAGATTTTAATTTGTGCGCTTAGGAAGGGGACTTTTCAGAGAGATGAGAGGGATAGATCTGAGAAGAGGTGTGTAGCCTCTGGGTTTCCAGTCGGCAGCGTGACTCCGCTCTACGCACCACCCCCAGGCACTAAAGCTAATGGAAGGACTGAAGTAGCATTAGTAAACAAAACCCCAAGTCATAATGGGAGCTGCATTATCCAACATCTGCCTTTGTGTCTTAATGACACCCAAGAATGCATGAGGGTTCGAAGGGGCTTTTAGAAAGCCACCATGTTGAACAGGACTGACTACAGCCCTCAGAAAATTCCAGAGGAAGAGATTGTCTGTGAGAGGGGAACTCTACCAGGGGAGGGGATGCCACCAGCTGGAAGATCATGGGATCTTAACTCTCCCTTTTCTCTGCTGTCCATCAACATGTTTTCACAATCACAACCACCAAGGAGACTCTCATGCAGTGTCTGTAATAACCAAGCCATGGCAATAGGCGGGGATTCTGTGAAGATATTCCAGTCCCGACACTAGATCATCAAAAGGATTACCGGATCAAAACTATCCGTGAATCATAATTAATTCAGCCTCAACATCAAACTCCTATTATGCAGATGGGTCCTGATATCTTTAACTCGTTACTTTACGTGAGGCGGGATGGTCTAGTGGGTGTTGTTAGACTCCCAGCAAAAAGGTCCCAGGTTCGAAACCCCATTGTCCCACAGCAACCGTGGTTCAAAGGAGTGTCTGCTAAATTACTAAACCCTGATTAGTAAGTAAGTGTTGGTGAACGTGTCTGTCTAAATTTAGACTCAAACACGAGTCATCTTTTGGCTGTAAACGCTTTCCCGGGTGGTAGCTTTGCATTGGAACGCACCCTTGCGGGTCCTGTTCTCTGCCGCTCCTGGTTGGAGGTCCCCCCTGGCCGAACGGGTTCCCCCCAGCCCTTAACCGTAATAAGAGGTGACGCCCAAGGGTCTGACCTCCCCGCCCCGCCCCCCTGCAGAAACGTCAGCGGAGCCCTCCCTGCAGGCCAAGCAGCTGCAGCTCAAGAGGGCCAGGCTGGCCGACGACCTCAACGACAAGATCTCCCACCGGCCCGGCCCCATCGAGCTGGTCCACAAGAACATCCTGCCCGTGGTGTTGGACGCCCTGCCCGGTACGCCACACGCACACACCTGGAGGAGGGCCGCGCCTCCTCCTCTAGAGCAGTGTTTCCCAAACTTTTTTTCTGGGGACCCATTTTTTTTTAAATTACAAACCATCGCGACCCAATTCACAAATAGGCCTTATCTATAAAATCGTGAGAAGGACAAATTTGTGCATAAATGAACATTGCTGAATGTTTTTAATGCCCATTCCGCAGCCCATTATATATGAACTTAAACCAGCCTTTTCGAAGAGATAAATCACAACTTTGTTTTATGCACTTGTTATTGAAAACATGATACACATATTAAATACTTTATAAATGAGACCAAATAAATGCATTTAGGCAGACTTAATGTCACCTTGTTTTGGCTATCTCGTTGTTTTTATTTCCTCTCATCAGTAAAACAAACACAAGGTACATCAGCCTTTCAACTAGATTCAATGTTATAAGTCAAATGATGAACAATACAAGCATTCAGTACTATCAAAAACATGCTTCTTGTTGAATTTGTAAAACACATGTGTAAAAAAACAACAACATTTATTTGGCGACAAAATTGAGATTTCAATTGGGTCGCCAAATAAATGTTGCTGTTTTTTTTACACGTTCATAGATGGATCAAATCCAGTCGTTGTTTAAGTGGTTTGTCAAGTAAAATAGCAGACGTTTGCTCCTAATGCTGACGAGTTAAAATGCGTGGTTCATCAACCGTTATAAAGTGAGTACTTTAGGTTTTCTCGGCTGCTTGTCTGACAAAGCAACATACTTAAGAGCTGACCATGGACTCTGGTATCTTGTGATGGGAGATCGAGGATTATGTTAGGATTATGTTTGGATAATAAATGGATTAGTTGCAGTGAGGCTAAGAGCGTAATCAAAGTGTCCGATACACTTTGGACACTCGACACATAGTTGTAAAGTTGTTGTACACATAGTTGTAAGGTTGTTGTACACATAGTTGTAAAGTTGTCGTACACATAGTTGTAAAGTTATTGTACACTTAGTTGGAACGGCTGGCCCAAGTTAAATAATAACTTGACAGAGTGTAGAGTAGCTCTGTGTATCAGAAAGACAACGTTAATAGACACACATACACAAAATACACACATCAACATACACACATAAACATACACACATCAACACACAAACCTGCGTGCACACCCGCACATGCATAAAGGCACTGTTCCTTTTCTTGACCACCGTTTCTCTTTCTTACAGTGGTCCCCATTATCTTAATCATGTCCTGTTAATTTAGTTTCAGCCATACTTTGTCTAACTTCTGCTTTCTATCTTCTATTTTGGCACAAGAGACCAAAGGCCAAAACAATTTTCTAATTATTCGTGATATGAATGACTCAGACGTTGTATCATTTCAAAACTTGGTGTGTACACCTGAGAATGTCAACCCACCCACGTTGCACACCAGAAAACCTACCAACAGACGTATGTGAAATGTTCTTCAGTCAGTCCCAGAGTGTTAGGAAACGCGTTGTAATAACTGCATGTTTCTGAGCTTGCCCAACATCCGGCCCCCAGCATGAACACACACACGGTTCTGTTGAGACACTGCCGTGTGAACACTCATACTGTCTGCAGGATTCTGCTTGATTGAATCGGCTGAGGAGTGAGAACAGACACAGACAAACACGCCCGTGGGTGTATTGTATTATACTGTACTTGAAGAACTTAAGCTAAATCTTTTTGCTCTGTCCCTATTTAACAGATTCTCCGAAGGGCGCCGGAGGGGAGAGCTCATTGGACGAGGACAGCAGCGATGCCTTGTCCCCTGATCAGCTGACCAATCACGACTCTCCTTTGGGCTCCATTCCCCAGCTGTCCCCCTCTGACATGCTGACCCAGAACGGAGACATGTCCCCCTCCCAGGTAACCGTTGCTGGACCAGTCCCGACCAGCAGGATCCGTCTGTGTGTCCAGGTTGAGAGACAACCTCGGTGCTCGTCGGATCAGAATGAAAATAGGATTTGAAACGGTGGTTTGCTAATTAACACGGTGTACTTTTTCAGTTCCTCTCACAGCCTCCCCCACCTCCTCCCCCCCCTCCCCCCCTGCTGACCAACGGCATTGACTCCTCCTTGTCTCAGAGGCTGACCAATGGGACGGCGCCACCGGCTAACTCCCGCCCATTGACCAGCCAGGCCAAGGTGAGTCTTGTTGAGGAGATCCATCCACCGGTTACTTAGAACCAACTCCACGCACGCGCGCACACGCACACACGCGCACACACCACACCACACAAGCACCCTATAATAAATCTAGGCTACTGGTAGAGCAGGACATTAATCATGGGTTTGATTCCCACTGGGGCCATGCTAAGAATATACAAATTCTCAGTATTTTAAAACATTTTGGGTACCCGAATCTTAGCTGAATAAATCTGACCTTTCCATTGCTATGTCTAGTCATCTTAAACTTTTCATACTTCCTGACTTTCACATCCTCTTCCTTTTGTGTTTTCCTCCATTCTCAGTCCAAGAGCAGCTCAGACCGACCTCCACAGAGATCCAAGAAAGCCAAAGACAACAAACCCAAGGTTGGTGGAACGTAAACTAACCTCTCCCCAAGAGCCTAAACTAACTTCTCCCCAAGAGAATAAACTCAATCCTCCCCAAGAGCATGAACTAACTTCTCTCGAAGAGAATAAACAAACTTCTCCCCACGACCACAAACTAACTTCTCCCAAGAACACAAACTAACTTCTTCTTCCTATTTCTAGAAAACTCAACCCTATATTGTTCTGCATGTCTGCTCAAGCACACATGCAGTATTCATATTTGCATCATTTAGTTATTATTAGCACATTCACAAAATGTAAGATGAACTAAAAGGGACCAAACATCAACATTTGTGAAGGTAACGATGATTATATAAAACGTGTTGTAGAGAAGACCCACCTAGCTAGTGTCGTCTGTCGTCGGTTCACCCAATTTAAACTTGACCTAGCGCCTGACGCCTGTTACCGTTCTCCCTTCTAACCGGGTCTGTTCCGCCAGGTGAAGAAGCTCAAGTACCACCAGTACATCCCCCCCGACCAGAAGGCGGACAAGGAGCCGCCCCCCCAGCTGGACTCCTCCTACGCCAAGATCCTCCAGCAGCAACAGCTCTTCCTCCAGCTACAGATCCTCAACCAGCAGCAGCAGCACTACAACTACCACACCATCCTGCCTGCCCCGCCCAAGTGAGTCTAAAACTACAACTACCATCTAACAAACTACAACTACCATCTAACAAACTACAACTACCATCTAACAAACTACAACTACCACACCATCCTGCCTGCCCCGCCCAAGTGAGTCTAAAACTACAACTACCATCTAACAAACTACAACTACCATCTAACAAACTGCAACTACCATCTAACAAACTGCAACTACCGTCTAACAAACTACAACTACCGTCTAACAAACTACAACTACCATCTAACAAACTACAACTACCATCTAACAAACTACAACTACCATCTAACAAACTACAACTACCATCTAACAAACTCCAACTACCACACCATCCTCCCTGCCCCGCCCAAGTGAGTCTAAAACTACAACTACCATCTAACAAACTACAACTACCATCTAACAAACTACAACTACCATCTAACAAACTACAACTACCACACCATCCTCCCTGCTCCGCCCAAGTGAGTCTAAAACTACAACTACCATCTAACAAACTACAACTACCATCTAACAAACTACAACTACCATCTAACAAACTACAACTACCACAACATCCTCCCTGCTCCGCCCAAGTCTAAAAACGACCACTGCTGTACTACCCGATCCATCCAAGTTGGAACAAATATTTTCCCTTTGTATTTAATAAATGTTCCATCTCTCCTCAGACCACCAACGGAGACGACCCCGTCAACCAAATCAGGCCCCTCCCCTTCCCGGAGTGTATCCACGACGACGACGGGGACCCCCTCCAATCAGAGCGGGCCCCACCGTCAGAGCCAAACCGCACCAGGTGGAGCCAAACCAAGCACTTTACCGGCCAACCTCGACGAGTTCAAGGCAAGCTCAGACAAAACGACAGCTCCATGCTCCCACACAGAACTACATTCCCCATGCTCCCAGACAGAACTACATTCCCCATGCTCCCAGACAGAACTACATTCCCCATGCTCCCAGGCAAAACTACATTCCCCATGCTCCCAGACAGAACTACATCTCCCTGCTCCCAGACAAAACTACGTTCCCCATGCTCCAAGACAGAACTACATCTCCCTGCTCCGAGACAAAACTACTTTTCCCTGCTCCCACACAGAACTACTTTTCCCTGCTCCCACACAAAACTACTTTTCCCTGCTCCCACACAGAACTACATTTCCCTGCTCTCCCCCCATTACAGATAGAAAACCAGCTCTAGTGGTGTGTTCGAGATGCATCGTACACCACTCACACAAGTGGCTCTTGTGACGTAATTTCCTGGCTTGTAGCACCTATAGCGTTCCCGTTTGTCTTTGTGAGTCATTGGCTAGTCATTGTTATTGTTAGCTACATTAGCCTATTTAGCAAACCAGCTCGAAAACAAACAACTTTACATTGTATTGCACGCACAGCAAGACGGTGCAATGCATAAATTGGTGACCGGATTAAAGCAGCAATGTAATCAAGTGTGTAAGAGCATTTAAAATCAACATTAAACGACCAACGTGGCACAAATACAAAAACAATGCATCTCTCGCCGGTCGTAGCCATTTTTGTTTTTCGAGTCGTACATCAACCTCGCTGAACTCTGTACTCTAAGAACCCCGAGTGGGACTGACCGAAAGGGGGCGTGCCTCAGTGAAACGCCGCAAGAAAGCTGGGAGATTCCCACTCGTGTGGATGGTGTGCGATGTATCTGGAACACACCAATAACACTGCGTTCGTCACCGCAGGTCGCCGAGTTGAAACAGGAGCTGAAGCTCCGGGGTCTGACCGTGTCCGGCACGAAGATCGACCTCATCGAACGCCTCCGCAACTACCAGGAGCAGAACGGGGGCGGAGCCCTGAAGCCCGCGCAACCACCCGCCCACAACGCCACGCCCGCTCCCAACGCCCTCCACCAATCAGGAGAGGGCCTGACCAGGGTGCCCTCGTTCTCATTGGCCCAGGGGCCCGTGCCGGGGCGGGTCATGCGATTCGGAAGCACCAGCTCCAGCCCCCCGGTGTCGCCCACGCCGTCGGAGCGCTCGCTGGCCGGGATGAGCCCCGACGAGACCAGCTGCAGCGGGGACGCCTTCGGGGAGATGGTGAGGGGGGGGTGGAACCGGGGTCCTGGTGGGGGTGGAGGTGATGGGGGGGGGGAGCCGGGGTCCTGATGGGGGTGGTGGTGGTAGTGATAGTGGGAGCGGAGGTGGTAGTGGTGGAGGAGAAGGTCGGGATGGAGGCGGTGGGGAAGACGGAGGTGGTAGTGGGATCGGGTTAATGGTGGTGGGAGTGGAGGTGATGGAGGTGCTGGTGGTGGCGATACCACGATAGCCTGGACGGAGGGCAGGGCCGTCCATCGGTCGGGTGGTCTGGGTCCAGATCCCCCCCAGTGTCCCCTGCCCTGCCTCCTAGTTCAGGTCCCCTACCTGCTCCTTGAGCAGATATATCAGCGATCTATAGATACAATCCTACCTTATGACTGAAGGTAACCATGCTGCGCTCTGTCATGTCTCAGCCAATGGTTGTTAAAGTACCCCCCCCCTGTGTGCCCCCACAGGTCAGCTCCCCCCTCACCCAGCTCACCCTGCAGCACTCCCCCCAGAACCCCTCGGGAGCCTCCCCCCTCTCCCAGGTGAAGGAGGAGCACCACAGCTCCTGCAGCCTGTCCCGGCCCTCCCCCGGCCCGGCGCCGGAGCCCCAGGACGCCTCCTGCTCCCGGGACAAGGACCAGATGCTGCAGGAGAAGGACAAGCAGATCGAGGAGCTGACCCGCATGCTGAGGCAGAAGCAGCGGCTGGTGGAGACGCTCCGCTCGCAGCTGGAGCACAAGGCCCCGGCCCCCGCCCCCGCCCCGGCCGAGGCCAAACCCCCGACCCTGTTCAAGGCCTCGGTGCTGCAGCCCCCCACGCTGCCCAACGGCATGCTGGTCCGGATCAAGAAGGAGGTCAAGGAGGCGGAGCACCACCACCACCACCACCACCATCAGCACCACCCGGAGGACGAGGACGAGGAGGCCATGGAGGGGGTGACGGAGGAGGCCCAGTCCAGGCGGGGGGCTCAGCCCACCCAGTGCTCCCAGGAGACGCTCCTGAAGCTGCAGCAGATCCGCAGGATTCAGGTGCAGCAGGCGGAGCAGCAGCAGCTCCTCAAGCTGCAGCAGCAGGCGGTAAAGCAGCAGCAGGCGGTAAAGCAGCAGCAGGCGGTTCAGCAGCAGGCGGTAAAGCAGCAGCAGGCGGTTCAGCAGCAGGCGGTTCAGCAGCAGGCGGTAAAGCAGCAGCAGGCGGTTCAGCAGCAGGCGGTAAAGCAGCAGCAGGCGGTTCAGCAGCAGGCGGTAAAGCAGCAGCAGGCGGTTCAGCAGCAGAAGCAGGCGGTTCAGCAGCAGCAGGCGGTAAAGCAGCAGCAGGCGGTTCAGCAGCAGAAGCAGCAGCAGCAGCAGCAGGCTCAGCAGAAGGCCGCGGAGGCCAAGCAGCCGCCCGCGGGCCAGAAGGCAGCGGGCGGCCAGCAGCTCCTCCTGCAGCAGCAGCAGATCCAGCAGCTCATCATCCAGCAGACGCAGCAGAAGCACCTGCAGACGCAGCAGAGGCTCCTCGCCCAGCAGAAGCTCAGCGCTCAGGCCAAGCAGAGCAAGCCGGCGCACCAGAGCCCCACCAAGGCCCCGGCCCCGGCCCCGGCCCAGGCCCCGGCCCAGGCCCCGGCCCAGGCCCCGGCCCAGGCCCCGGCCCCGGCCCCGGCCCCGGCCCCGGCCCAGGCCCCGGCTCGGGTCCAGGCCCCGGCTCGGGTCCAGCAGCAGGCACAGGCCGGTCCGCAGAAGACCCTGCTGCAGCTCCGGCAGGTGGAGGTACAGGTGCAGAAGCCCTCCGGGGCTCTGGTGCAGCTGAAGAGACCGCAGCCGTCCACGGCCCCCCCTGCTCGACAGGTACGTGGGGTTTAGCCTGATGGCCTCTAACACAGCGGGGAGGGGGCCCTCATCAGTGGGTCTGGGGGTCCGCCGGGGGGGTCTGGGGTGCAGATGTAGACGATTGTGCATCGTGACCTACCTCTAGTAATCCTTAAAATAATGTGTGCGGGATTACAGAACTAAGGTCAGGTCCCTAAAAACTCTCAGTCCATCCTGCCGCCTCACCTCACCTCATGGCCGCTGTATAGGGGGGCGCTAGTGGCTCCGGAGGCGGAGCGGGTTGGCTGGTAACCGGGAGGTCGCTAGTTCGATCCCCGGCTCCTCCTAGCTAGGGCGTCAAGGTGTCGCTTGGCAAGGCACCTCGCCCTGACTGCTCCCGACGAGCTGGCTGTCGCCCCGCGTGGTTGATTCCGCCGTCTGTGTGTGAATTTGTGTATTAATGGTTGTGTGTCGCTTTGATAAAAGCGTCTGCTGAATGCCCTGAATGTAAACGTGTAGAGGTGGACTCAATGGATGGATGGATGGATGGATGGATGAATGGATGGATGGATGGATGGAAACGTGTTGGGTAGAGAGAGGTCTTCGGCGCGGGGACGAAGCTCACCATGTCGGTCTCTGCAGGTGGGCCCGTTCTTCATCAACCAGGCGAACGGCTCCCAGATGCCCACCCAGACCATCTCCCTGGACCTGCTCAAGGCCAACGGCACGCCCACGCTGGTCACCGACGGCAACGGAAACCACTACCTGGTGGCACTGACCAGTAACACCAGTAACACCACGGACACTCAGAGCAAAGTGTCCCCGGGGAAAAGCAACGGGCGCATCACGCTGCAGGTACGTTACGATACGTTACACAACGTACCCCTCTATTCATCCCCGTTGGACTAGTTCTTTTCTAGTTAATTTCCAGTTTGATTTCAGTTCATTTCCAGTTTGATTTTGGTTCATTTCCAATTTCATTCTAGTTCTTCTCCAGTTCAGTTCCAGTTCAGTCATAGTTAAATTGAGTCGGAATTGTTAATGTTATCGTTCATTTCGAGTTCTGTTTTTTAGTTCAAGGGCAGTTACGCCTTGTTCACACTGCCTCCGTCCGTCGACGGATCTCATTGACTCTGCACGGGGCGCTGGTGAACTGCATTGTGGGTCCGTCCGTTCTGTGTCAAAAAGTTTAGAAAGGTTCAACTTTCCAGGCAGCGACGGATCCGTCGGCCAATCAGACCGCGTTATGCAAATATATGCAAGGACACTGTCCAATGAAATTGCCTTTGTAATACAACCCGGAGAAACACACGGATACGTCAAAAAGCCCCCATCCGCCGACGGACGCATGTAGTGTGAACAAGGCGTTATTTATCCAGTTAAATCTCCACTCATAAAAAACATAATTTCCATTGAACATATTGATTCAAACTCAGAGCTGCTAGGACTGATATCATCTGACTAAACTCCTCACTCTTTCCTGTTTTTTGCAGAGACTGCAGTCCACTCCAAACAAACTCCCCAGCCAAGTCACCAACCCCCCCCCTGCGGACCCCAAGTCGAGCGAGCCCCCCACGCAACTGGCGCCGGTGGACCAGTCCGTCAAAAAGGTACGCTCCAGAACCTGTCCAGACCGGCTTAGGTCCAACCGACTCAGAGACGGTGTGTGTGTGTGTGTGTGTGTGTGTGTGCGTGTGTGTGCGTTCGTGCTCACTTTGACCTGATCTATCTCGCCTGTCACTCAGGTGCCGAAGGCGGGACTTCACCTGGAGACCAATGGCACGCCAGAACCCAGTCAGTCAGTCTCCGCCCCCCCCAGCCTGCAGCCCTTCTTCGAAGACATGGCCGACAGCGATAGCCAAAGCACCCTCATCTCATCCTTCAAGGTAGCGTCAGCCCACGCTCCTCCTCTTCCTCCTCATGCTCCTCCCCTTCCTGTCCTCTCTTCCTCCTCCGTCGTCATTTGATGACCTCTAGGGTCATCCCCTTCCTCCTCATCACCCTCATCTTCATCATCCTCTTCCTACCCCCTGTTCATCTGGTGTTACTCTTCATCCTCTTCCTCATTATTCCGCAGCTCTTCATCTCTTGTTGTTTCCACCATGCCTTTCAAACTCATTGACCTCTCTCTCTTTCTCTCTCGTCTCCTTTTCTCTCTCTCTCTCTGTCTCTCTCTCTCTCACTCTTTCTCTGTCTCTCGCTCTCTCTCTCTCTGTCTCTCTCTCTCTCACTCTTTCTCTCTCTCTCTCTCCCTCTCTCTACCTCATCGCTCCATCCTGGCAGAGCGAGGAGGCGTGTCCAACCTACGACCGCCACGCCCTCTTCACCCCTCCCTCCCCCAAACCCAAATCTCCCTTTTCCACCCAGCGCCCAAAAGTATGTCCTCCTCCTCCTCCTTCCTCCCCTTCCCATCACAGCGTCGCTCCACCCCATCACTAACCTGTTCTCCTCCTCCTCCCTGTCACTACCCTGTTCTCCTCCTCCTCTTCCTCCCCATCACTAACCTGTTCTTCTCCTCCTCCCCGTCACTAACCTGTTCTCGTCCTCCTCCCCGTCACTAACCTGTTCTCCTCCTCCTCCCCGTCACCTACCTGTTCTCCTCCTCCTCCCCGTCACTTACCTGTTCTCTTCCTCCTCCCCATCACTAACCTGTTCTCCTCCTCCTCTTCCTCCCCATCACTAACCTGTTCTCCTCCTCCTCTTCCTCCCCGTCACTAACCTGTTCTCCTCCTCCTCTTCCTCCCCGTCACTAACCTGTTCTCCTCCTCCTCCCCGTCACTAACCTGTTCTCCTCCTCCTCCCCGTCACTAACCTGTTCTCCTCCTCCTCTTCCTCCCTGTCACTAACCTGTTCTCCTCCTCCTGTACCAGCGTGTGTGTTCTGCTCAGTGTTTGCTTGCTGCACGACTGAATTACTGAATTATTGGGCTGGATTAGTCAGAATGCTTTTTCGTTGTGTTTGATATTTTGTTTATCTTATGTTTGTATAACTGCATGGCTGTGGGCCTGGAAGTAAAATAACTTAAAATCACTTTAGTGGTTGCTTGGTTTGCATTGAGGCGTGGTTTGATTGGAGGAGACGGGGGCGTGCGTCAGAGTGAGTTCTAATGATGTGTGGTTCTGCAGGAGAGCGGCCTGAGCAGCCAGCAGATGGACGACCTGTTCGACATCCTGCTGAAGAGCGGAGGTAAGAGACCTCTCTTCATCCAGTAAAGAGACGGACAAAAGGCCTGCTTCCAGCCAGACATTAACCTCTCTCTCTCTCTGCCTCTCTCCTCCCGTCACTCTCTCTCTCTCTCTCCCTCTCTCTCTCTCTCTCTCTCTCTCTGCCTCTCTCCTCCCGTCTCTCTCTCTGCCTCTCTCTCTCTCTCTCTGTCTCTCTCTCTCTCTCTCTCTCTCTCTCTCTCTCTCTCTCTCTCTCTCTCTCTCTCTCTCTCTCTCTCTCTCTCTCTCTCTCTGCCTCTCTCCTCCCGTCTCTCTCTCTCTCTCCCTCACTCTCTCTCTCTCTCTCTCTCTCTGCCTCTCTCCTCCCGTCTCTCTCTGTCTCTCTCTCTCTCTCTCTCTCTCTCTCTCTCTCTCTCTCTCTCTCTCTCTCTCTCTCTCTCTCTCTCTCCCCTGCAGAGATCTCTGGCTTCAGGGCCAACCCGGACCCCTCCCTCGCCCACCTCCACTCCGGCCCCCACTCCCCGGCCTCTCCCCCGCCGCTCTCCCCCTTGCACCTCTCCCCCCCGTCCCCCCCGCCCCCGGGGACCCCGCCCGGCCGGGTTCCCGCGGCGACGGGCGGCCGCCTCGAGGACTTCCTGGACGTCACCTCGGGGAGCGGGGCCCTGCTGCAGGGGGCGGGGCATCTGGCGCTGATGGACGAGCTCCACAGCCAGATGCTGGCCTCGGCCAGCCTGCTGGAACACGCCCACTCCCACTCGCCCATGGACACCTCGGACCTGGGCTACTCCGGCCACCACCCCTCGCCCAGCCTGGGCTTCGAGGACCCCACCCTGGACAGCATGGACTGGCTGGACATCTCCATGGCGGGGGGGGCCGTCGGTGGGCGGGGACGACGGGGGCGTGGCCGGGAGCCGGGGGACGGGGCTCGGGCCCTTGGCTCCGCCCACTCCCCCCAGCGTGTTCTCCGTGGACTTCCTGGACAGCGCAGACCTGCAGCTCCACTGGGAGTCGTGCTTGTAGCGCACAGTGACCCTACCCCCCCCCCCCACACACACACACACACAGACACAGACACACAGACAGACTCGCAAATGCAGACAGACACGCACGCGCGCACACACACACACGCGAGCGTGAGTTCTCGTCCTGCTTTGCGGTCACACTTTAGTGTCTAAGTGCCGTCTCCCAACACGTGTGCAGAACCACTCCCTCTATACTGTCTCTACCACTGGCACACACACACACACACACACACACACACACACACACACACACACACACACACACACACACACACACACACACACACACACACACACACACACACACACACACACACACACACACACACACACACACACTCACTCACTCTCTCCCTTTGGGTCACATGCAGGAGGTTAGGAATGTAATATTTTCCCGGTTTTCCCGGTCATTCCTGCTGAACTGAGGGACACTCTAAAAGGGAGTCGGCCATCTTGGATGTGAGGAGATCCAACAGGTCGATTCTCTGTCGGCCATTTTGGAGCCAGCCGTTATCTCCCAAAACCTGCTGATTAATAAGAGGCCTCGTTAAACGCCACAGTGGTTTCAGTTTCACTGTGAGAGAGACGAGAGTCTGGTTATTCCCCACCTCACCTGAGAAGGTAGAAAAAGCTAAAGAATGAAACGCAGGCAGCAAACTGTGTGTGTGTGTGTCTGTTCCCCACTAACTTTGCACTTACGCTGAATTTGATTAGTAAAAAAAAAATGAAGGGAGGCAGCTAAACTCAACAGCCCAATGAGGATAGGTGGCTTGGTTCGTAAGCCCCGCCCCATCCTTGTGATTTATCCAATCCGCTGTACCCATGTAGCTGTTTACAACAGTGCGACCACACACACATACACACACACACACACACAGTAAATAAAGCGCTAAAGTGTCATGAGTTTAAAAAAAACAGTTGCTGATGAAAGTCATCGGCGACAGCCATTGGTCGAAGGCCTTGAGGTGTGTGTATAGTATTACCTGGGAGGAGGAGTCTCGGCAGACTACTATGCATTGCTGTACATGTGGTGTATATTATCTAATGTCCATAAATGAGTATTTTTCTTTTCTTTCTTGGTTGCTTTGAGTGGAGCTAGCTGGGCAAGACCAGGTTTCAAAACAACTTGGACTCAACTTTTGTTATTTTTTAAAAGTGTTCAAGGAAATAAATATGCAATGTAAACTTAGATTGGTGTGTTTTGTACAATTCTTTCTATTTGCAAAAATTACAAACATTACATGGCTCACATTGCATACACTATGGTGCATAATGTATTCAATTTATTTTATATACGTTTATATATATATATATATATATATATATATATATATATATATATATATATATATAATCTGATTTAAATCGATGTGTGATGTTCAGCGGCTGCCGCTAGAGGGCGCCACCAACAGTTGCTTTAAAGCAGAACTTAGTTTGGTATAAAAGCAACAGCTAACACGAACAATAGTTTTAAATGGGTCATTCCCCGAGAAACCGTTTAATCTTGTTCCTTTTGAAATACGATGGGTCACTCGTTGCGTATGTATGCTGATCGTGAAATGTTCTTCTACCTCGCCTTGCCTGCATTAGCAAATTAAAGAAAAATAGACTCATAAACGAGGACAAGACAGTAGCCTATTGATTTGAGGCCAGGTGACACAGAGCCCATCTCGGCAGGTCGGAGGTAACAGCAAGGTGCTTACATTGCGGAACAAGTTCGTGCCTGTGCTATTTGTGGCGATAACAAATCAACGTTGCATCTCTTGGCCAAGAAAGAAGAGTTGAGGAAGAAATGGTTGGATTGGACATTCATTAATTCATTCACGGGGCACAGTGGGAGTCGTGGCGGCCGGGAGTCGCGGGAGTGCCCGGGCCGCGGTCACGATCGCGGTGCCCCGCGGGGAAGTATTGCAAGAACAAGGCAAATGTTTGTAATATAGTTTGAAAAACTATCAAACGTTTGTAGCGCAGGGAAACACAAAAATGTATTAAATGGTTAATGTAAAATACAAGGTCTCAATGCATAATCACCACAGTGACCCTAATGTCATCAGAAATCATTATTTTAATACAAAAATAAATGCAATGCTGACAATGTGGCCTCCGGGAGCTCTAGTAGGCCTAATCGCGGGGGTGCCCGCGGTGCCCGCGCCTTCTCTCGTTTCGCTCACAGCCAATCACGTTCTTGGGTCATTAGTTCTTAATTGATTTCAGCTGCGTCGCCCCGCCTCTTCTTATAAAGCGCCTCCACCGTGACGGATATTGATCGGGGTTTTTTTTTTGCGTCGGATTGAGAGCTGACCGAACAATCCGGACATCGTGGCCACCGACGTGGACCCCCCGCCCCCGTACCCCCGCAGTGAGTCATGTGGGGTCTTTATTAACGTTCATGAGCTGGTAGGAGTTGTTTGTTCTGTTTGAGCACCGCGCACGCTACACTTGACTCTCCTCATCTCCTCCCTCTGTCTGTTCTCTCTCCTCTATGATTTTTATTTTTTTTATACCGCTGGAGGTTATTTTGGATTGGCTGATGGAAGTGGTAGTTTGTGTTGAGTGGTTTGTCTATGTGGTCGACTGACTGACTAACGCTGCGGACCGCTACATTACTGACCACCGTACTAACACTGGAAACGTGGAAGACTCTGCTCACTGTCAAAGCAACATGGAAGAACTGACGAAGGTTTTGGGAAACTGGAATCTGGAAGCAACAAGTCGACTACATTTCGCTTGTTTCACAAAAACGCCTGGACTACAGGACCTCCATGCTGTTGAAGACACAAACCTGTACTACAAACAGAGGCGGTGCCGCTCTGTTAAAGACCTCCTGGGAATTGCTGCACACGGCTGGACGGCACCTTCTGCAGATGCTTCACTGCCCTCAGGAATCCACGGAGAACCTGAAACTCCACATGTCCGAAAAATCCAGGATGGAAACGTGTTGAAGGGAGGTTTCTGTTTTTGCTCAATCCATAACCCACTCTGTGGAAACCTGTCCTACTGACCCGACTGACTTGGGGGTTGTTGATGTTTGTTTGGTTGGTTTGGTAGAAGGTTGGCCTGCAGGGATGTGCAGAGAGTGGTCCTGGGATAGATGCGGTGAATGACTTGCACACCACTCTCCCAATTCTATTCTACTCTTTCCAGTTTTTTTCAACTTTCAATACACTTTGAGCTGCTGTTTACCGCTGGTTATGCAATGTGGTTTTTATTCGCCTATGTTCTGTGGACTTCGCATATGTATTCAAATGTAAAACGTTAACTGCCTGTTAGACTTCGGGTTGGCAACCCTAAAGCCCTTCACGAGCAAAATGTAGATGCCAACTAATCTTTGACAAATTATATTTTCCAAAAGTCGTTTGGCGTGTTTCACTAATAGCTTCGGAACCGGACGGACTTATAATATGCATGCTAGCCCCCCTCCATTATATAAAGATTTCTGCCCGGTACGAAATAGACCAATCCCAACTCTTTATCTAATGTGAGGTTGGATAAATACGTGACGTGCAGAGCCAGGGCCCTGGAGGCGTTTCAACAACAAAGACGGATTGTAGTTAACTAACTAGTTTATGTTCACTAAAAGAACAAACAACTGATCTTAAAGCTTTTGAGAAATTTGTATGTCTGCGTCACCCGTTTCGTTTCTATGATTGGTCGAGGCCTAACAAATAGCGTCGACCCATTTTAGTTCACGCCCCTTGGAAATTTAACGTGAACACACTTCAACGCAGAGGATCCAGAAGGATTTCACAAAGAGTCCACTGGAAGATATCGAGGAACATCACCAATGAAGGAGAGTAAAGTTTCCACTTACTATAGGAATTTAGTGAAGCACTAAATAGTTAATAATAAAATGTAGACGCCATTTATTAACTTGTTGGGCTAGACTTGCTTTACTAATATAATCACCTTAAAACTATTTGTATACTTTCTCACTATTCATTAAATGTTTTATAGAAATTAAATTGATAGAGCTGTATACATATTTGTACACACATTTTCTATTTGAGCTCATGCTTCATAATATTTCCAAGAATTTAAGAATTCCAAATGATTTATGAACAGTAGTTTGTTTTGTTCAGGAGAGGATTGAACTCTCAGAGGCTTCAACAGAGCGGGTCTGGAGCTGCAGGTGGATGGTGGCCAGGAGCCGTTCAGTCCTACAGCAAGAGACGGGTGAGCCATGGAACTGCACATCCTATGAACTCCTCCTTGGCGTGGTCAAACGGTTCAGAATAAAACTTGCAGCAGCAAGGAATTCAGACATTTGTTGAGACTGGCTTGCAAGCGAAGCGTTTTCAGGCACTAGGACTAGTGTCCGGATGAAGATTAGATGTGTCGCTAGGGTTTGGGAGGGTGAACTATAGTGAGTAATACTTATTTTAAGAATGCACAGTATGGGAGAAGATAAGCTATTGACATCTGAGTGAGCGAGGAGAAACAATCTGCAGTGTTGAAATAGATTGTGTCTTGTTTCAGTAGAGGTGATGGAGGCGCTCACCTGGAGGCGCTAGCTGCAGGTGGAGGGAAGGCCGTGCAGCCCAACGGATGCAGAAGGGTGAGACATGGAACTGTGCTTCTTTTCAAATTTTCTTGGTCAAATACTTCTGATTTAAACCTTTTGACCTGCAGCAACTCCTCGTACGAAAAATAAACTGATTCAGAGGTGTTCGTTCTGATGTCAGAAGCATTCCTAGCCACTAGGAATGGCTTCAGGATGTAGACGAGGTGTGTGGCTGGCTTTGGGAGAGTTAACTGTTAGATAATGCCTCACTCAAGACTGCGCAGTATGGCACTAGTGACATCAGAGTGAGCTATAGCAGCGCGGGAGGTCATTATTTGGATCATGTACGGGGAGAAATGTCTAGTGTGCAAATAGAACGTGTCTGTCGCCTTTCAGAAGAAATGAGCTGATGGTCCTGGAGGCGGCGTCCTGGAGGGCCTGGAGGCGGGCGGCGGCCTGGAGGGCCTGGAGGCGGCGTCCTGGAGGCGGCGTCCTGGAGGCGGCGTCCTGGAGGCGGCGTCCGGCGTCCTGGAGGCGGCGTCCGGCGTCCTGGAGGCGGCGTCCTGGAGGCGGCGTCCGGCGTCCTGGAGGCGGCGTCGGCGTCCTGGAGGCGGCGTCCTGGAGGCGGCCTGGAGGGCCTGGAGGCGGCGTCCTGGAGGCGGCCGGCGTCCTGGAGGGCCTGGAGGCGGCCGGCGTCCTGGAGGCGGCCGGCGGCGTCCTGGAGGGCCTGGAGGCGGCGTCCTGGAGGCGGCCGGCGGCGTCCTGGAGGGCCTGGAGGCGGCGTCCTGGAGGCGGCCGGCGGCGTCCTGGAGGGCCTGGAGGCGGCGTCCTGGAGGCGGCCGGCGGCGTCCTGGAGGGCCTGGAGGCGGCGTCCTGGAGGCGGCCGGCGGCGTCCTGGAGGGCCTGGAGGCGGCGTCCTGGAGGCGGCCGGCGGCGTCCTGGAGGGCCTGGAGGCGGCGTCTTGGAGGCGGCCGGCGTCCTGGAGGGCATGGAGGCGGCGTCTTGGAGGCGGCCGGCGTCCTGGAGGGCATGGAGGCGGCGTCTTGGAGGCGGCCGGCGTCCTGGAGGGCATGGAGGCGGCGTCCTGGAGGCGGCCGGCGTCCTGGAGGGCATGGAGGCGGCGTCCTGGAGGGCCTGGAGGCGGCCAACATGGAGGCTGCCAACATGGAGGCGGCGGCCAGCCTGGAGCCTGGAGGCAGCGGCCGGCATCCTGGAGGCGGTGGCTCCTCATCCAGTAAAGTTAAACTCTTCTTCAGTGTATCATGAACGGGGAGGAATGTCCGGAATGCAAATGGAAAGTCTGTCTCACCTTTCAGAAGAAATGAGGTCCCGGCGGTGGAGGTCGGCTCATGTGGAGGCCAACCAGCTCCTCATCCATGGAAGGTAACTCTTCCTCCAGGTCAATCTGATCAACTAGAAAATCAAAGAGCGCAGCCAGGAACTGGTGGTATCACCATTTGGGGAAAAATAACTTATTTCTAACTCTGTTTAACCCAAGTAACTGGGTTTTACCCCTTGGTAGTGAGCACACTGAGTAGCTGTGTTTTCTGCAAATGGTAACTGTTTGTTTGCTCCAGCAGGATTGAAGGAGTCACTGGGGATGAAGATCACTGCTCAGGGGCTGACGACCAACCCCCCCCCCCCCCCCCCCCCCCACACGTCTCTCACCTCTCCGGAGAAGGTACATAAACCTACAGCTGATGTGTTTAAAGTTCTGATGCTCAGCCGAGGAATTGTCCCATACCGTATATCCTCAACATCATCATGGTGCAGGCGGTCAAACCTCAGACTCTTTGACTCCAAGCAGCTTGATGACTGACTGGTTCTTTAAACTCAGGAGCTCGTCCCGGAGCAGAGGACGCACCTAAGGCCTGCAGTGCAACCGACTAGAGACTACATGTGGAACCGGTAAGATACTGGATTGACCATCTAGTTGACCTTTGTATTTATTCAACAAGGTCAGTTTTGGTTGGCGGGTATGTTGCTTTGACACGAGGGCTTCTTCCGTAACAAACTTGCTAGAGAATAAGATCTGACTTCAGCCATCAATGGGATGTACTTGAGCATGAGCCAAGGACTGAAGGTGCTCAAACGCATCTTTTGACTTGCTCCTCTACTATTGCTGTACTCAAGCTGGCTGGCTACGTTGCTCCTTCTACTGATCAAAAGCTGTTCTTCCACCTGGTGGCCGATGAGGGCGTAGCAGCCTTGGTTTTTGATGGTTTGATCGTAAACCTAAATGTTTTAAAGACTAAATATCACTGAACCCCATGTTGGACATTGTTTTTGGAAAAAATGTTAGACTTGTTTTCATCCTTTCTATATTTAGCTTTGATTCATCTTTACCTTTCGTTTGACTTGGGATCAATAAAGTTCATGACTTCTCCTTCAGGCGACTAAGGGAGATCCAACGTGCAGCAACTGGGTGTCGTGGTGCAGAGACCCAGGTGAGAACGCTGGTCAATATTTACTATTAAACGGCTGTTGTATAATCCCTCCTGGTCTGAAGACAAGTCTTCTGGGAACATCTCCACTGACTAGTGTGTGCTTAGAGTGTTTAATTAGATGCAGTAACTTAACTGCAACTGGAGGTTCCTAAATTTTTAGAAGATTGGTAATCCAGCATTAGGACTGTTTCTGCAATTGTTTTTTTTTGCTCATTTAAGTCTATGAAATCAAATGCCAAATTACTAAATAATGACCTGTGTTTGACACCAGATGGGGCTGTAACTGCATTTGAATGCCCATGAAACTGACTTTGCTTTTCGCATCAATTAGCTTCAGTGTGATGAAGAGTTGATTTACACCTGTGGTCCAGTGTCCTGCTTCCATCTACCCTGAGGATCCCTGGCTACACCTGCACATCGATCTACACCCAACATTACATCAACGTGCTCCATATATGCCTATACTACACACCTACTGATATTAACTTTTTAAAACAAACAAAATTATGTCACATGTTTTGGGGGAAGAATGTTTGAATTAATCTTTGATTTGTCGTTTTATTTCTGTACCCCATATCTATGATCCCAGCTGTATTTCTGACATAGCTGGGAACCCTCTTGTAGGGAGCGACTAAAGGGACGAGGCTGGAAGCAAACCTACAGTAACTTCACTCGCTTACCTAATATCGAAACTCTCCTGCCTAAACTCGCTTGCATAAAACCTAAACTCACTTGCCTAAACTCGCTTGCATGAAACCTAAACTCGCTTGCATGAAACCTAAACTCGCTTGCATGAAACCTAAACTCGCTTGCCTAATGCCTAAACTCGCTTGCCTAAACTCGCTTGCCTAAACTCGCTTGCCTAATGCCTAAACTCGCTTGCATGAAACCTAAACTCGCTTGCCTAATGCTTAAACTCGCTTGCCTAAACTCGCTTGCATGAAACCTAAACTCGCTTGCCTAATGCCTAAACTCGCTTGCCTGAACTCGCTTGCCTGAACTCGCTTGCCTGAACTCGCTTGCCTGAACTCGCTTGCCTGAACTCGCTTGCCTGAACTCGCTTGCCTGAACTCGCTTGCCTGAACTCGCTTGCCTGATGCCTAAACTCGCTTGCCTGAAGCCTAAACTCGCTTGCCTAAACTTGCTTGCCTAAAACCTAAACTCGCTTGCCTAAACTTGCTTGCCTAAACTCGCTTGCCTGAAACCTAAACAGGTTTCAAAAAGTGAACCATCCTTAATCGTACAGTAAACCCAAACCAGACTTGTCCCCGGGTCGCTCCACTTTATTTCATAATGGTTTTGTTTCCCTCATCTGGGTTTTTGAGTTTCATTCTTTGAGGGCTTGAAGTGCTTTGGATGATATTTGAACATTTGTGTGTGTGTGACAACAAACATGCTTTCTACCAATTTTGTTTTGGTTTGCTTTTTTGATGTGGAATCGGGCCAACGGAGCCGTTTCAATGTGATGTCTATGATCTGACGATGATAATCGGACACTTCATGAAGCAGAATGTGTGTAAATGTTGGCCCATGAGCTCCAGGCTCTCTGGGCCTGTCAACGTCTCTTTAGCGAAAGGTTGGAGAGTGAAATTCTGTTGCCAATTTAATGTGTTGTGTTCCTGTGTGTTGTGTAACTGGTGATTCAAGCAAGACCTAAATGGGAACCTTTTTTTTTTTTCTCAGCCTCCATAGGGTGATCACTTTTGATCCCAATTCATACTTTGCAGTCACGTGACTACCATGGCTACCTGGAGGGCAACAAACCCAGACGAACAGCGGCCAGCCAGGGGAATTGCAGCCTTGCAGATTTCCAATAGGCCTACTGCAGTGAATCAACTATTTAGACCATAAATGTTCAAATTAGATATCAAGAAAAGATAAACATACTCGGTACTTGTGATCCATACACAGCACCCGCTGATGTGTTCATTGCTTTGAAGTTGGCAACGTCTCGACCAGACTTGGGGTTTGGAGATATTTACATTTATCTTATAGAGAATCCGTCACCTTATACCGCACAAAAAATGAAAGCCTACTAAAGTACGGATAGCAAACTTTTTTCAAGAGTGGATGGGTTAAAAACGTTGTCATATGGGAGGTGAAAAACAGGAATATCTTCATAATCAAAGCAAAGGTGATGTCTAGCTATCCGCAAAACAATCAACAAATAGCTTTTTTTCTGAATCAAGTAACTTTTAAGTAGCTCTTTTATTGGCCAAGTAATGCAGTAGCGTCCACACAAGTTACATTTTCTCAAGCATTTCTGAAGTTCCAGCGAAGCGGAGCTTTTTGCTGCACTCTGAAATAAAGCTGCTTAGGATCGTTTAGTGACGTTGTCACACCAAAATTTACCGGGGGCGAAAATTGTACCGCCTACGTAATCCGCGTCGAAACATTACGTCATCGTTCGACGCGATTGTCCGTTGCCAGGCAGGTTCCAAAAAACATTCGCGCTCATCAAGAAGAAATAACATAATACAGATAACACTTGTTTTTACTTTATATTTGAATCGTATTGAATTTAGCTAGTAAACTGACTGTTTAAAGTGTATTGTAGTCTAGTAGGCGGTACAATTTTTGTTTGACAACGCCTCCGCCATTGTTGCCAGATTGGGCCAGATTTCCCGCCCAATCTGGCAACACTGGCAATCCCCAGAGGGTTATTTTCATTTTGAAATAATCGTAATTATGTGTAATTAAACAATATATTACTTATGGCAAATTCTAATCAAATAGACAATACAGTTTTTCTCCTTTTCGGATGGGGTAAAAACATAACCCCGGCTTCACTCCTCGGCGGTTAGTACATCCAATCGCATAGCAACTCTGTCATATCGTTTTCACCTCACAATACCAACTTTCGTTTTTGGTAAAACTGGCGACGTCCTTGCAGATCCTTGATTAGGTTACTAAGTTGCTAGAGAACGTTGTTCTTGCCCGTCAGCCAGTCGCCGTGACGTCACGTGCAAAGTATGAATAGTGATCATTGACCACATCATTTTATGGTTTTGGATTACAAGTCATGTAATTTATTTGCAAATGGCTCCAAATATCAGATTGTAATAACTATAATGAAATGTAACCTGCTTGATTTATAGTAAAAAAAACATCCCAATAGTATAAACCTGTTGTATTGCTTTCTTGTTAGATGTTGTCTCTTACCATATGTGGAAATGGGACGAAGTCAATGAAAGGATTAAAACTTCTTCATAGACTTAATATGTTGAGCACTGATTGGCCTCCTTCTTTTAGTGTGGTGCTGGGAGTTGTTTAATTTACGAATCATTTCCAGGTTAATATACTGAATATATATACGGAAAATAAGGGATATGATGGCCTGCGCAAGCTGTCCTGTCACCATGTTCTGGGCTGAATATAACTCACTTTACAATGTCATTTTAATACTGTTTGTAGTCACTGGTCTTTAATATCTATAACGGTTCTATACTATCACTATAATGTGTGTAATCAATTAGGACACATACTGACCAAATAGAATTGTGAACATTCTCAGTGAGAGGAATTCAATTGTAACTGTTTAACATGTGCAGGGCCATTCAGCGAAAATTTCACGTATTTCTCACCAACCAAACTGTCAATATTAAGTCCTGGCGCCCCCTATTGGAGGTCTTTGATAATTCCTGGTTTTCTTTCAGAGAAATAAAAAAGTTGAAAAATAAATAAAAGGACCTAATGGATGCAAGGTGTCGGTTGCATGAAAAAAAAAAAAGAAGGATGGACTATCAGAACTTTTTCTTGGCTCCTCCTTCCAAAGAGCCAACAGACAGCATCGGCGATGGAGACGGTCCATTCCGCCCTCTCCTGGACCCGGCCTGCTCTCCTCTTCAGGTGGTGGAGGAGCAGGCCCAGGTGAAGAGATCTACTCAGCCTTCTCCCTGGCCGCAGCCAGGCCTGCTCTCCTCTTCAGGTTGACCAGCATCAGGAACAGGTTGACGACGTAGGTGGATATGCACACCAGGCAGAGGTCCTCCAGCACGAAGAGCAGGATGGAGGCCAGGTACAGAGAGCCGGCGAGAGACACCCAGGAGGACAACACCAGCAGCATGGCCGCCCGAGGGGACACAGACAGACCTGGTGAGGAGGGGCGCCCACGTGTGATTGGTCAGACGGATAACTAATGAGAAGGAGGAAGTGCTGCAGTCTAAATGGGGGGTTTCTTCTAGTCTACTGTCTGGGATGGACACACTTTGACTGTACTTTATTGTACATAATATATCCTTTTATGTATATGTTATTTTACTAATGTAAAATAAGAGAAAACGGCGATAACAAATCAGAAGCAATGTCCTCCTCGCTAGCGGAAACGTTACTCGCGGCGGCTGCCATCGAGAAGCAAACCAAATCTCACCCATAAGCGGATATCCAGTTTATTTAATAAACCTGTGTAACACTGCATTTGATGAATAAAACACAAGTTCTAAAGTACTGCACACGTTACGCATATAATATTTAAAAGAGGAATTTGGCATAAGCTATTTTCTAACGTCACCAAGAATTTTTTTTCATTTTTAACACGATTGCATACTGCAGCTTGCTGAGTATTAACAGAACAATCTATCAAGAGCGGAAGAGCGGTTCTCACCGAGGCTGAGCTGGAGTGTATAGAAGATGATTCCCAGAATGCTGTTGGGCTGATTCAGGAAGTGGTCTTCAGCCACGAAGAACTGGACCAGTCCGAACCCACGACCCCATCTGGAAGAGAACCACCAACAGCAGCCGTGAAGAGAATCACCAACAGCAGCCGGGCAGGCTGTGTCCTGCCCGGCCTTCTCCGTCCCTTCCTACTGCCAGGGTTATCCCAGTACCAGGGCTGTTACTGGGAGTACCAGGCCTTTTACTGGGAGTCTTGGTACTGGGAGTCCTGGTACTGAACCAGGCCCCCCCCACCCCCGGAGCTGTGAGTCCTCGGGTTCCAGGGTTCAAACCTACAGAACTTCTGTTTGCTTCAACACTCCACAGCCTTTGTGTGTCTGCACTTACATGTCGTCAGCCTCATAACATAATTGATATTGTTAGCCTCATCAAATAATTGATATCATTAGCCTCATAACATAATTGCCTGAGTCATAGTTCGGCCAAATTTTGATATCTAAACTAACTTTACTGTCCTAACGCTGCTGATTCACTATGCCTCATTGGTTCTATCTTAAGCCAATCAGAGTGCTTTTTACATACCAATCAGAGTGATTTCTACATACCAATCAGAGATTTTTACATACCATAATCACTATCTGCCTAAGACATTCATCTATTTGACTTAGGCATTTTTGCCAAATAAAAGGTGAACCTTAAAGTGAAGGCAAGTATACTATGAGGCTAACGATAAGTACTTTACCAAATTCTAGATGGGCGAGCTGTATTCCTTTGCAAACATTTATATTTTAAATCATTGTCCTTTTCGTGTCTTCGAATGGAGACCTACCTCCTACCAAGATCAATTAGCTGTAGAACACTACTACACTTAGAATGGTGAAGTTTTCCATCGAAACAAAAGTAACACAACTGATGGAAATTGGCATTTAAACACAACAGCTGAGCTCCACAGTGGCAGGAGTCGGGCTACGGTTGGCCTGTGGCCGTGCACGTCTGCTGCTCTAACAGACTTTATGTCTCCAGGACAGGTCCTTGTTGGACGTGGCAGTACCGGGGGGGGCTGAGTGTAGTGGGGGGATTAGTTAGGTGACAGGGAGATCCGTACCTGGAGGTGAACACCTTGGAGCAGCTGACGGACTCTCCTAGGTCGCACACCGCTCGGTAGTCCGGGTTGCTCTCCTTCGACAGCTCCACGTGCAGCGCGTAAATCGACAACAAGATTCCAAAGACGCACAGAAAGCCTCGCGCTTTCCGTTCCCATGTCGGAACTCCTCCACCACCACCCTTACCCATGACGTCCCGTTACTTTTCTGCGACCTGATGGTTTCAGTGGTGCTTAATGGTCACCAGTATGACGCGATACAGCAGCTGGATGGATTCTTAATCAACAGACACTGGTTTGGCGTTTCGATGGTGAAGGACCCCAAAACATGTACGTGGCGTGTGTTAAAAGGAGATTAAAGACGTGTGATTGGCCGGAGCTGAACTCGGCCGCTGGTTTTCATTGGCTGGCCGATCCAGATGTTGTCCTCACTGTGTTGGATGGGATCAGGTCAGGACTTCGACCTGTTTACTTATGTGGTGGTCTGCACCAACCAGACGATTACTACTACTACTATTAAAATTATTATTAATTATCATTAATAGTAATTATAATAATATTAAGTCTTATTAAAGTAAAACAATTAAGAGGATAAATATCTAAGTAATGTTATATTTATTCTACTAATAGTCTATTTGTCCTTTATGCTTCTTAGGCTTCTCTCGGTCTGGTAATAAAATAAACATTGACTACACACACGCCCCTCTCCGCCGCCTCCTATTGGTCCGTCCCGCCCCTCTCTCGGTGCAGCATGCTCCTATTGGCCCGTCCCGCCAAAGGTGCAGCGCCCTGTTGGGCGAAAATGACGTCACTCCAGGGACAGCCCGGAACCAGACGAGGAAGTCGCCGTCGCTAAAACAAACCCTCGCCATGCCTCCATGGGCATAAAACTACTCGGGCGTTAGGGATCCACACGTAAAGGTGAATATGCAAGAGTTGATGTCTGTGTCTCTCACTCTGTGACTGAGAGCTATGTTTACCGCTTTACCTTGATGGTGACCAGGTAACAGCCGACGCCCCTAGCAGAATATTAAGTGGTATTGTATTCAGGGTCCCACAGGACGGGCTATAACAATGATCATTGTAAACTAGAAGCAGGTTAATCATGATTTGTCTCGCAGCGAGGGGCTTTACATTGGCAGGGAGCTGGCGTAGTGTCCTCCAGGATTATTACATTCTATATATATAGATTTATTGTAGGGAGAAACTGCACCGCTTTGTTATGGCTGTCTTTTACTGATCTCAGCCACCGCTGGCCTGTCAGTCTGTCTGACAAGACGTTTTTTTGTCCTCCTTACCTGTGTCTGTCAGCCTGCCTCTCTGTCTGTCTGTCAGCCTGTTAGTCTGTCCGTCCTTCTATGCATTATTGTGTGTCGACTCCAGTCCAGCACACACCAGTGCTGTTATTCGTCTGTTGATGATTGTAAACTTTGTATGCCTCCCCCAGCATGGCGTCTCAGGAGCTGCTGGGACCGGCGGCCGATGGCCTGAGGTCGGTGAGGGACGGCAGCACGACGGAGAAGAACCTGGCCCTGCTGAAGGCACACTCGCTGGACGTGACCTTCGAGGTCGGCGAGGAGTATGACATCATCGAGACCATCGGCACGGGGGCATACGGCGTGGTGTCGTCGGCTCGGAGACGGGACAACGGTAACTCTTGATATATATCATATATATATATGTTGTGCTCCTATTTTAAAGGGCTTCTGTCTTGCCACCATGTGTGGGTGTGATTAGCTGGTGCAAGCTGTTTGGCAAGGGGAAGGAATGATTTTCATAGGGACATCGCAAGTGGGCGTGTTCATCCAGGTATACGAAGGATAGATGAGCAACGTTTGCTACGGTCCACTGGGTAGGCTGGTAACTGATCTATCCAGCACACATCTAGGTGGACACGCCCACTTGTGATGACACTATGAAAATCTTTCCTTGCCTGTGCCAAACGGCTTGTACCAGCCAATCACAACCACACCTGGTGGCAAGACATGAGACCTAATAAGAGTGCTCTTATTTTGAAAGATGTGAGATCATTTATTTTGAAATGCAAGAAAATTCCCTCAAACAAATTTCTCGATCCAGGAATCATTTGCATTGAGCTCCATCCGTGTTCTCCCAAACCATCAACGTTGAGTTCTGTTTGTCCCCCAGGCCAGAAGGTGGCGATCAAGAAGATCTCCAACGTGTTCGAGGTGCTGACCAACGCCAAGCGCACCCTGAGGGAGCTGAAGATCCTCAAGCACTTCAAACACGACAACATCATCGCCATCAAGGACATCCTGCAGCCCAACCTGCCGCACTCAGCCTTCAAATCGGTGTATGTGTACCGCTCCACTCATGTCTTCTAAACAACACCGCAATATAGCTCTGTGAACATGCTAGGCTCTGGAACAAGCTAGCCTAATGCTAGCCTCCTGGACAGGCTAGCCTCTTGAACAGGCTAGCCTTGGCACGGTCAGGATAGTCTGGTGGTTAGGGGGGGGGGGGGGGGGGAGCTTAGCATGTTCACAGAGCTATATTGTGGTGTTGTTTATTTTCCTTTTGTTTGAGTGTCTGTACTCTCTGCATGTATTCAATTTTGTAAAGCGTCTTTGAGTATTTAGAAAAAATCACTGTAAAAACCGATCAATTATTATTAATCAATTATTATTATTGATCGAGTAGAAGGCTGATCCACTGACTGGAATCAGTCTTTCACATTAGGTGATTCATTCGTCATGAATCCCAGAGGTTCCCCCGTGGTGTTCACTGCTCTCTCCACCCCTCAGCTACGTGGTGCTGGACCTGATGGAGAGCGACCTCCACCAGATCATCCACTCGGGCCAGCCGCTGACGCCCGAGCACACGCGCTACTTCCTGTACCAGCTGCTGCGGGGGCTGAAGTACGTGCACTCGGCCAACGTCATCCACCGCGACCTCAAGCCCTCCAACCTGCTGGTCAACGAGAACTGCGAGCTGAAGATCGGGGACTTCGGCATGGCCCGCGGCCTCAGCTCCCACCCCGAGGAGTCGCACTCCTTCATGACGGAGTACGTGGCCACGCGCTGGTACCGCGCGCCGGAGCTCATGCTGTCGCTGCACCACTACAGCCTGGCCATCGACCTGTGGTCGGTGGGCTGCATCTTCGCCGAGATGCTGGGCCGCAAGCAGCTGTTCCCCGGGAAGCACTACGTCCACCAGCTGCAGCTCATCCTGTCGGTGCTCGGCACCCCGCCCCTGGGGCTGATCGGGGCCATCGGCGCCGAACGCGTCCGCTCCTACATCCAGAGCCTCCCCTCGCGGGCCCCGGTGCCCCTGACCAAGCTGTTCCCCCAGACGGAGCCCGAGGCGCTGGACCTGCTGGGGGCCATGCTGAGGTTCGACCCCCGCGAGCGCATCACGGTGACGCAGGCGCTGGAGCACTCGTACCTCTCCAAGTACCACGACCCCGACGACGAGCCCGTCTGCGTGCCGGCCTTCAACTTTGAGTTCGACAAGATCCCCACCGACAAGGAGCAGATCAAGGAGTCCATCCTGATCGAGATCCAGGACTTCCACCGGAAGAAGCAGGGGAACCGACAGAGGCTGCAGTTCAGGCCCCTGGCCAGGGCCAAAGGCGGAGGAGGTGGAGGTGGGGATGGAGGAGGTGGTGGTGGTGGTGGTGGTGGTGGTGGTGGTGGTGGGGAGAGGGGAGCTGGGCAGGGCGGTGTCCCGTGTCTCTTGAAGACCTCGTCCATCAACCTGACGTCGTTGGCGCGGTTCTCCCAGAGCTCGCAGCAGGGGATGGAGGAGGAGCCAGGGCAGCCTCGACCGCACCACCCCTCCCTGGCCCCGGGCCAGCTGCCCCCCCTCACCACGCCCCTGGTCTGTCCGCTGGACGTGGACATGCCCAGCGCCAACTCGGACGCCGGCCAGACGGAGACCATAGACCTGACCTCGCCCGTCTGCAGCCAGGACCCCCCCGACGCCATGGGGGGGTTCCCAAAGCCGCAGCAGGAGGTGCAGGAGGAGGAGGTGCTGGTGAACCCCCGGGCCCCGTCCTCGTCTGGGCCTCCCGCCGCTCCGTCGACGCAGCCCGCCGCCGCCGGCCCCGCCCTCTCCCTCTCGGAGGACCAGGCCCAGTCCCTCTCCCAGTCCCTCTCCCAGTCCCTGGCCAAGCCGGACCGGGCCCCTGCGGGAGAGGGGCCCCGGAAGGACGGGGCGATCTCGGAGGACACCAAAGCAGCACTGAAGGCGGCCCTGCTGAAGTCGGCCCTCAGGAACAAGGCCCGCACCGGTAAGAGGAGCCTAGGGGTCAAAGGTCGTGTTTAGTCATGTGACCAAAAGTTATTCAGTTCCAGAGTCGCCCCTTCACCGTCCAATGAGACACAGATTTACCCTTTTGGCAATGGATGTTTTTCATGGTTTTCATATTATGCTTTGCTTGTAGATTCTTTCACTCTGGCAGGTTAAAAAGACATTTAAAACATTTAAAATTACCGATATGGACTCTGACCGACTGTATTAATCTTTAATGCTTCTGTCACCTTGAGGTATTTTGGTGGAATTTGGTCTCCCCCGGGACTTTCTCTAATTTGATATTAACTAAACTGGACGATAATTATTCCATGTAATCTCTGTTAGTTTGTAACGGACGCTAATTACCACAACACTCCATGGTAATAAGTGTTAAAACCAGTGACAACTAGCCAAAACTAGCATTTATTAGCGGTAACTAGAAATAACTTGTGTTAATAAGCAACTATTAACAAGTGGAAACTCATAATAACTAGTAGTCAATAGCGGTAGTTGGCGGAAACTAGACGTAGTTGGTTTCAACTAGCCGCAGTTGGTATCAAATAGCCGTAGTTGGCGCTACCTAGCCGTAGTTGGCGCTAACTAGTCGTAGTTCGTTTCAACGAGCCGTCGTTGGTTTCAACTAGCCGTAGTTGGCGCTAACTAGTCGTAGTCACTATCCGTCGGCGGCGCCGCTCAGCTCCTGTGCTCTCTTCCAGACGGAGGAGGTGCGGGGGGCGCCGACGGCCCCCCAGGAGGTGCTCTGTCCTCCTGCTCCCTCTCCTCCCTGCAGGACAGCCGGCGGCCCGTCACCGCCCAGGAGCGCCAGCGGGAGCGCGAGGAGAAGCGGCGGAAACGGCAGGAGCGCGCCCGGGAGCGGGAGAGGAAGACGAAGGAGAAGGAGAGGAGGGAGGGCCGGCACGGCGACTCCCTGGGCGGCGTCATGCTGAGCGACAACGACAAGAGCCTATTGGAGCGCTGGAAGAAGATGATGGACTGCTCCGGGGACAAGCCGGCGTCGTGTCCCGGGCCGTCGCCGCACTGGCACCACGGGGGGGGGTTGAAGACGGCGGAGCAGGAGCCGGTGCTGAAGCCCCAGCTGGTGTTCCGGCCCGCGGGCCCCCGCCCGGTTCCCCTCCTCTTCCCCCCCGCCCACGGCAAACCGACCCAACCTGCGACCGTGCAGCCAGAGGTGACCGCCGCCGCCGCCGCCGCCATGGTCAACGGCGTGGTCAAAGGAGGAGCAGGAGAGACGCTGCGGCCGGCGGAGGAGGTGGGGGGGGGAGGAGGAGGAGGAGGAGGAGGAGGAGGAGGAGGAGGAGGAGGAGGAGGAGGAGGAGGAGGGCTGAGCTGCCTGGGGAGGTGGAGCAGCCAGCCGCCGGCAGCTAGTGGCACCTCCCACACCCCGCCTCCTCCATGCCTCCTCCAGCCGCCCCTCCCCCAGGCTGCACCACCTCTCCCGTCGCTACTCCACCCCCACCCCCACGCCCACCTCCTCCCCCACCTCCTCCCCCTGGACAGGTTCCTGAACAAGGCCCCCGGCGGCCTGCCGAACGGCCTGCCGAACGGCCTCCCCACCCACTTCCTGCGGCCCCTGGCCCAGCCCCCGCCGGCCCTTGAGAAGCTGGCTCTATCCCAGGAAGACAAGCCTGGGCCCCCGACAGACGGCTCCTCGGCCCCCGGGGGCCCCGTTCCGGGCCCCAGCCTGGGCTTCAGCGGAGTCCCGGATATCCACACGGTCACACTACAGCTCTCCAAGTCCCAGGTAGGGGTCGCGGGGGTCATGGGGATCGCGGGATCACGCCGAGTGCTTTGTAGCGTGTCTTAGCATAGCTAGCACACTTAGCTTATCTTGTGGAGAACTGAAAGCTAAGTGAGGTTTTGTTACCTAGGTCACCAAAGGGCTGATTATGGTCCCACGTCCACGCAGAGCAAGGGGGTTACGGACCCCCTTACGTCCTTGCGGACCCTCCTCGCGTCCACCGCAAGGGCCGGACGTGCGCCTCCCAAAAATTGTAACCTTCCGTCGTGGCGACGCAGCAGCAAGGGCTGTGATTGGTCCATTTACTAAAAAGCCGACGCAGACCCATAAAGGTCCACGACTGCGTCGAAGCGTCTGCGCGGTCGTTGCGTTGGGAACGTGGGACCATAATCAGCCCTTCAGGGTCTCATTCTCTGCATGTGGATGTGAGGTTAGCCTAGGTTAGCATCGGGGACATCGCTCTCTTAGCTTTTTGATCTCTGTGGTGTTTTTCCACTATACAGTCCCTCCAGAAAAATGCAGTGTTTTTTTGTGATTGTTGCTGCCAAAAATCCTTAATTACAAGTTTTCTTAAAAAATCAGATGAAATATGCGACATATTTATGCGATGAAATTGCGGGATTTTGCGAAAAATTCAGCTTTTCGATGACGTTCACGTTGCGTAATTACGCCACTTCATAACGTTCCCATGGCAACAGGGGGAAATGGCTGCTCTTGTGTGACGTAAACGCACCATTTTTCAACTTTCTGCTAAGATATATTTTACTTTTTTGCAACGAAAATGCGGGGATTATGAATTCATGCAAGCCTCGCATATTTTGCGGGGGAATCCGCAATTTATGCGGTGAAAGTGCGCATATTTGAAAAAATCAACCAAAGTCCGCATGAATATGCGGACTTTGGTTGATTATGCGTTGAATAATGCGATCGCATAATCGCGTTTTTCTGGAGGGACTGAATATACTATACTGGCACAGCTGCATTCCTATAACAACCGGGCTTCCCGCTTCAAGGTGTGTCTCTAACTGATGACGCTTGTTTTGAGTCGATGATAACAACACACTTTTGGTTTCCCTTTTATTTTTATATTTTGGCCTACCGTAATTTCGGTATGTTTTTTAGTTTAAGAGGCATATAGTGTATTAGGTGGGACACACGCACTGATATCCACGATGGTCGATAGAGGAAATCAGTTTGACGTTCAATATTCCCCCTTTTTCCGAATCTCCATCGCTCATTGAGAGGCGATTTATTACAGATTAGTCTTGTTTACATATTGGACAATGTTTCACACATATCACGTCCATACTAAAGACAGGACATTGGACCCCACTTAACATTGTTAGAGCTCTGATGTTGATATTCAATGCTTGTTTTTCCTAATTCCAAGGGAATGGTGTGGCACTCATGTGGGAAACATTGTCCAACGTGTAAACAAAACAAATCTCAAGTCGGCTCTCAAGGAACTGTTGAGATTAGGAAGCAAAGATGGGGAATACTGAAGGTCAAACTGAACTCCTCAGTGCTGATATTGGCGTGTGTGTGTCGCCATCCGTCTGAAACAACCAGAGTATGTTAAATGTGTTCTAAACTAATCATCAATCCTAGCTATCTTTATTGCTTACCGGGAATGATAAACAATAGTTAGTGCTTGGCACTTGGTTCTATGAACATCCTTACTGTACCGACAGCGATATATTGTTTCTCTTTCGCTCGTTGTTTCTTTTTCGTAAATCGCTTTGGATTAAAGCATCTGAATAATGGGAATGCAAATCCAAGCCGGGCTGGGCTGGTATAAAGAGGTTGACCAACGACCCTAGCTTCTCGTTCTCTGCGGAGTTGGAGGAAAGCTTCACTCATCCGAGCGGACGGAGCTCACCTCCGCCTGTGGTTGCTCTGCAGGTGGAGGACGTGCTGCCCCCCGTCTTCTCCGTCACCCCCAAAGGCAGCGGCGCCGGCTACGGCGTGGGCTTCGACCTCGACGACCTCCTCAGCCAGTCGCTCACCGACCTGCAGCACTCGGACCCCAGGGAGAGGTGAGGGGGCCGCACAGGTGAGAAGGGGGGGGGGCAGGTTAAGCGGGGCGCATCCAGCTGCACAACCACAGGCCCCGGCTCCGGGACTGCAGCTGGATGCTATTGGGTCACGCCGTCCATGTGGGGGGGTAAGATGAGACCACGGCCTCAGTCGAGGTGGAATATCCAATTAACCTGTTTTTGGGTATGAGTGAATTTATTGAGATATTTACTTTTAAGAAAACGATTCCATCCCTTTTTGATTTAACGTTCAAACTTTGTTTCCCGCTGTCAGCTACGACTCCGGCCCCCTTTCGGCCTCTCTGCTCTCCGATTGGCTGGAGGTCCACAGCATGACCCAGGCTGACCTCGAATCACTGCAGCAGGAGCTGCAGCTGGGATCTCCCATGAGCCTCTCTGATTCCATCCCACCTGATGCCTGACAGACCCTAACACACCTCCCTTTCACAGGGTTCCTAGCATGAAAGTATTAATCAGCACAGATCAAACAGAACTACCAGCAGTTTTTAATAATAGTGGAAGCAGTGAATCTTTCTACTGATCAGTTTTTCATTCAATAAAATCAAACGCCAGTACCTCTGTGTTAGTTCTTCATTTATTAACACAATTTACTACAAAAACAACAATTACCATATCACATAACCATTCCATTACCATAATAATTGGTATAACTGTACTAGCACCCTCTAGTGTGAAACCAAGGAATAACACCCACCTCAACGACCTAAAGAGCGAAGAAATCTGCTTTAATAAAAAATATTTATTTCATTATACATTTCGTATTTTAATTGGAAAGCTCTATAACAAAGACAACTGTATCTACATGATTTGTATACACTTAAGGCCCACTTTAATTAAAACATGTTTAAATCAACGGGGAACAACGCACACTGTCTATCAACGCTGAAATCACCAGCGGGAGGCCAATCATCAATCACCAGCTGTGATCTACTTTGAACAGAAAGGCTCAGAACGTCGGGGTCATCTCCTCCGGAAGGTTCTCAGAGTACCAGGTAGTGGCCAATGAAGAGCAGGAAGAGCCCCGCAGTGGGGCCCCAGGTCCGGGTCTGGGGGGCCCGGCCGTGCAGGCGGATCCCCGGGACGGTGCTGCGGATCAGGTCGGAGAACGAGGATACCTTGGCGTAGACCCCTGGCCGGTTCTTGTCGCCGCAGCCCAGCCCAAAGCTCACCACCCCGGCCTGGACCCAGGTGGCGTTGGCCATGGAGCACACCAGGGGCCCCCCCGAGTCGCCCTGGGGACACACACAAACACACACGGTCAGGATGTTAACCAGGTCAAAGGTTGCTGCGTATTCATTTATGGAAAAAAACGGATTACTCAGGAGCTGTCTCTCGTATGTAAACGGACTCAGGAGCGGTCTCTCTTATGTAAACGGACTCAGGAGCGGTCTCTCTTAGGTAAACTGACTCAGGATCGGTCTTTTTTATGTAAATAGTCTTAGGAGCGGTCTCTCGTATGTAAACTCACTCAGGAGCTGTGTCTCTTATGTAAACTGACTCAGGAGCTGTCTCTCTTAGGTAAACTGACTCAGGAGCGGTCTCTCTTATGTAAACTGACTCAGGAGCTGTCTCTCTTATGTAAACTGACTCAGGAGCGGTCTGGAGTGCCACCCACATATCTTCTGCTGCAGAGGATTTTGGAGCTGGCTTGCATACTGTGATACGTAACCAGATGTACATCCGGCATTCAACCATCCTGGTATTTTTGGCATACTGCATTTTCCATACTATATATTGGGACATACTAGATATTTTTCTGGGATACTAAATAGTATGATGGTATGGGTATTGGAACTCAGGGCTGGACTTTTAAGTGAGTGCCTTGTCTTTGTTTTGCTCCCTCAGACCAGCAGGGGGCAGCAGCGACCTCCAATCCAACCAAACTCTTCCAATCTTCAAAACATTTCACGTCGTTCGGATGCATCATGTTGAGATTCCATCTCATGTTCTCCCAAACGAGGTTTCAGTGAAGAGCTCTACAGAGATACACCAGAGCCCTACAGAGACACAAGAGCCCTACAGAGAGACACAAGAGTCCTACAGAGAGACACAAGAGCCCTACAGAGAGACACAAGAGGCCTACAGAGACACAAGTGCCCTACAGAGAGACACAAGAGTCCTACAGAGAGACACAAGAGTCCTACAGAGAGAGACAAGAGTCCTACAGAGAGACACAAGAGTGCTACAGAGAGACACAAGAGCCCTACAGAGAGACACAAGAGGCCTACAGAGACACAAGAGCCCTACAGAGAGACACAAGAGTCCTACAGAGACACAAGAGTCCTACAGAGAGACACAAGAGCCCTACAGAGAGACACAAGAGTCCTACAGAGAGAGACAAGAGCCCTACAGAGAGACACAAGAGGCCTACAGAGACAGGAGAGAGCCCTACAGAGAGGCAAGAGACCCCTAAAGAGACACAAGAGCCCTAGAGAGAGACAGAAGAGCCCTAGAGAGAGAGACAGGAGACCCCCACAGAGAGACAGGTCCCTACCTGGCAGGCGTCGCGGCCGCCCTCAGGGTAACCCGCGCAGAGCTGGTCAGACAGGATGTCCACGGGGTCCTCAAAGTCAACTGGGTTCAGGTCAAACAGCTGCTGACAGGAAGGGGAGGAGATGATGGGCACCCCCACCTGCTGGAGAACCCCCACGCCAGGGAGGGCCACTGGGGGGGGGGGGGGGGGGGGGGCGGTGAGAGGTCGTTGGTAATTACAAATAGTTATACACTAATGTGTTCATTTCAATGCCATGTTTTATTAAGAGACATGCATTTATTTATATATATATATTTGACAAAGATAATGTTGATCCAAAAATGTCCTTGTTTTGTTGGTCACAATACACTCAAAAAATAATTATTTCAAAAGGTTAAACAAGCATTCATGCTCCTGTTCTCAGAGAAAAGGTTTCATGTGCAGCCGGTCTGGGATCTGGTCTAGGATCTGTTGGTCTATGATCTGGTCTAGGATCTGGTGGTCTGGGATCTCGTCTAGGATCTGGTTTGGGATCTGGTCTAGGATCTGGTGTTCTAGGATCTGGTGGTCTAGGATCTGGTGTTCTAGGATCTGGTTTGGGATCTGGTCTAGGATCTGTCGGTCTAGGACCTGGTGTTCTAGGATCTGGTGTAGGATCTGGTCTATGATCTGGTGGTCTAGGATCTGGTGGTCTAGGATCTGGTTTGGGATCTGGTCTTGGATCTGGTGGACTAGGATCTGGTCTAGGATCTGTCGGTCTAGGATCTGGTGTTCTAGGATCTGGTCTAGGATCTGTCGGTCTAGGACCAGACCCAAGGTCCTGCGGGTCTCACCGTTGTCCCGGATGTGCCCCCATCCCGTCACCATGCAGTCCAGCCCATCCGGGAACAGCGCCCCCTCGTCGGGGACGCAGATGGGCTGGGCGTAGTCGGACCAGAAGACGGGGCTGGAGAGCTCCACCAGCGCCAGGTCGCTTCCTCGCTGCGGCTCCACGTACGAGTCGGGCACCACCACCCGCCGCACGCGGTGCGACGTCTGGTGAATGTTCAAGCCGTTCAGCTTGTGGCGCCCCACGTAGATGATGTAGGGGCCCAAGTCATGGATGCTGGGGGGAGGGTGAGGGTTAGGGTTAATGGGGGGGAGGACCAAACGTCCCCACGTAGATACTGGGGGGGGGGGACCGGGGAGTAGGGCTGGACGATTAATCAAATTCAAACCGAAATCGTGATGTAATAGAGAGCGATATGCAAAACCGACCCAGGCTGCGATTGTTTCGGATTTGTTACTGTTACTGACCGGAGATCAGTAAGGTTTGTATTTGTTTTTCTTTTACAATTCAATAGTTAAATAAAGATATTACATAAATTCATGCGTCAATTAATCTCAACAAAGGCCTGTCCTGAAGGAAAGAGCAGTTTATATGTTGACTGCTTCCAATGTTGTGTTGATCAAACTTTTCTAATGATTGATTGCTTGTTTAGTGAATAATAAGGAACTTTAAAAAAATAATAATAATAATCGCAGTTAGATTATTTCCCCTTATCGTTCAGCCCTACCGGGGAGTGACATCATGAACCAAACATCCTGCCGTGTTATGATACAGCCTCTTTGGAAGGTGAGGTCATCTGATTTGACGGTGTTATTATCCAGTAGTTCCTGATTATACCACGGTAGTACCTGATTGCTAAACACCTTTGGACCTGATTTGTGACCCTAATAGACTTAGAGGATTACTCTGGCATTGATTCAACCCTAACATTGCCATACTACTTTAAAATACATTCAAGGTCCTACTTGAATAATATGCCCATATGAGTTATGTCTGGTATTTATTCAGCTGTAAATCCCTTGATCTCTAGAAAGCATCATCTCCATTGGGCTACAAGTGGTGCTGAGGATGACCTCCGTTGCTAGGGTGTTGGGTTACACCTTCATGCTGGTGGGGTCTACAGACGGGACGGTTAGGGTTTAGGGTAACCATGGTATAAGCGCCATATTACACTCAAGGGTGTGATTTACCGTCATTATCTGCAATAATATTACTTAATTTCGACCCCATTCTTGTTTGTTGTAGGTAAGTCCAGCTCTGAATATATATATATATATATCTAAACCTAATGTGGAGGTGATGTGTTTCTGTTCTTCTTAAGGAGCCCGGCTGTGAGCCCGACCTGCCGACTCTGCTCTTACTTGGGGAAGCAGTGAGCTGCGGACAGAACCCAGGTCTCGGAGATCAGAGAGCCGCCGCAGACGTGGCCCGCCGACTGCGTCTGGAGAGACAGGGAGAGAGACCAGAGAGAGAGACCAGAGAGAGAAAGACCAAAGAGAAAGAGCAGAGAAAGAGCAGAGAGAGACCACAGAGAAAGAGCAGAGAGACCACAGAGAGAGAGCCCAGAGAGAGAGAGCCCAGAGAGAGAGAGAGAGGGAGCCAAGAGAGAGAAAGACCAAAGAGAAAGAGCAGAGAGAGAGAGAGCAGAGAGAGAGCAGAGAGAGAGAGCAGAGAGACCACAGAGAAAGAGCAGAGAGAGACCACAGAGAAAGAGCAGAGAGACCACAGAGAGAGAGAGAGCCCAGAGAGAGAGAGCCGAGAGAGAGACCAGAGAGAGAGACCAGATAGAGAGACCAGAAAGAGAGCAGAGGGACCAGAATCAGGGAGGGGATTCCGTTCAGCAGCACGGGGAATTACCTTGCAAGTGAACCACACACACACACACACACACACACACACACACACACAGTGGTCGTTTCGCTACCTGGATGTCGACCTGCCAGGGCCACGCCCCTTCGTTGGCGTTCACCCCCCCCACCACCCTGTTCTGCCCCAGGGGGGGCTTCCCGCACTGGGGGGCTACGGCCAGCACGACGGCTACAGGGGGGTGCGGGGGGGGGGAGACAGGAGACGTTTGATATTAATGGTGTGTTCCTGAATCCTCGGACACCTTCCGAGTTTCACTTTTGAAGTCGATTCCGGTCTCGGAGCATTTATAGCGTTCCTGTTCGTCTTTGTGATTGTGTCATGAAATTGACTAGTCGTTGTTTCTTGTTAGCTACATTAGCCTCTTTAGCAAACCAGCCCGAAAACAAACAACACAACTTTACATTGTATTTCACGCACAGCAAGACCATGCATGTATAAATTGGTGACCGGAATAAAGTAGCAATGTAATCAAGTGTGTAAGATCATTTAAAATCGACATGAAAATGACCAACGTGGTGCAAATACAAAAAAAAAAAAAAATCTCTTCACGGGCGCAGGCATTTTGTTGAGAGCGTCATCACTGCTCTCGGTCTACTCTCAGATTTCCGAAAGATGAAGACAAAAAGGGAGCGTGCCTCCGAGAAATGCCGCAAGAAAGCTGGGAGATCTTCGACTTTCGACTCGGAAGTCTGGCGTCCGAGGATTGAGGAACATACCATTAGGCCCCGTCCACACGGGCGAAAACGTTTCGTTTTATGCGGTTCAGGAATATCTCCGTAAAGAAGGATTCATTGCGAAACCGCACCGAGCTGTAGAAACGCTGTAGTACACATTCGAGGGCCATAATGGGCGCTGCTGCTGCTACAGAACTCCAGCAAAATAAAGAGGAAGAGGCGAGCATGCGCATAAAGCCTTCGCGCTCCTGGTGGATCGAAATAGATTTTGGGCCCGTCCACAAGGGCGAAAACGATCTTTTCCCCTCCCTTTTCCTTTGATGCCTTTCAGGAATATCTTCGTAAAGACGGACTCATTGCGAAAACCAATCGAGCTGTAGAAACGCTGTAGTAAATATTCAAGGCGCTGGTTCTCCACAAAAAAAGGGGAGCGCATCAAGCCTGCGCGCATCCTGCCCGCTGTATACAAACATTCAATCGAGGAGATTAAACCTTTTCAATTGAGCAGCAATACTTTTTAATGTATAGTTCGTAATAACATTTACAAAGGGGTATTTTAAAGCTACAAAAATAATACAAATAAATAATAAATTCAACGCAACTCTAAACGTCGCCCAGCTGGTGGTGTGGGTGGGGGGCGATGACGTCATTGCGTTTCAGGCGTCCACACGAATCGAAACGAAACCGCATAAATCCGTATTTATTTAAAACCACCCGGGAAAATGGTTTCAGAAAAGTGCGGTTTCGGGCACCGAATCCGACTGTCTCGAGGGTCAGCCCAAACGCGACTTAAAGATTTATTCAGTTTCACCAAACGGGGGGACGGGGCCGATTAGTCACCAGAACAGAGCAACCATGTTGGGGTTGAATATTAAAACAGGAGAAATCCACCTGTTACGGCAAAAAGTGACGCAATGGATCCGCTCACCTGTGAAGCACCAAAGCACTGACAGGACGTCTGTGGTCCGAGTCATGTTCCAGGAGATAAGTCACGTAGGTCGATCTGTTGAGTCGATCTGTTGGATGTTGTACTTTGGAGTACCTAAACGAGCATCGCAAGGAGCCAGACGGCTCCACCTCCCTGGACTCAAAGGGGTTCCTGACTCGGGGTGTGTCCCACGTCCGCCGGCTTCAACAAGTCAAAACGCAACAACAGAAGCTTGCAGACGTTTAGATCGAAGGTTATGAATCGAGTTTTCCTCCGAAAAGCTCCTAAACTCGGTAGACGCGCGGGACAAATCCGAACAGAAAACAACTTCCAATGCCGATTCACCTGTCGAGTAGCAGCCAATCAGAGCGAGGCGAGTCTCTGTCGACCAATTCCGTGAGTCGATACTCAGCGCTGTTGTTAACGTTCCAAACATAGGATAGCAGAACTTTCGAAAGTGGACCTACCGACTGAGGTCTACGATGAGCTGAAGAAAGTTCGTCTTTTGTAGATTCTTCTTACAAAACAACAACAAAGTAGCTAGATGAAAGTGGAACCATGCAGAACGAGTCCAGTGTCGTGTTGGTTATAGAAACCTGGAGTCCCCCAGGTAAACCGGTTTACAGGGTGTGATCTGAGCACCAGGAGCCGTGGGCGTGGTCTGAGGAACAGGAACCTTTGTTGTTATTTTAGGATCGTAAATATTAGATTCCGCTTTTTGATGCTGGTTGGGCACAAACCAACCCCTCCATGTAGAATAAAATAGGTCTATTCAGGCCTGATAATCTGATGTTTAGACTGTAAATACAGCCTAAATAACTTTTTACATAAATATTTGTTGGCAATAACAAAATGAAAAGCTGACACTGTCATTTCTCATAAGTTTTTCCAATATATATATATATATAATATTTATCAATAATGTATGTAAAAATATATCAATGTATGTATATATTGATATATAGGCCTATATATTTTTGTGATGAGGAGAGTTGGAGTAATGCAGGCTAATATAAACATAAGGACCCCCAAACCGTCATGTAGTTTGTTTGTTATTACAAGGTAATGTGTCCAACATTATTTTCAATATATTTTATCTGTTACAGCAGTAAGATTATAGAAAACATGAGTGAAGTCCTCTGTTTTGGCCGGTCCCCCCTAAACACTAGTCTACTCTCCGGGGAAAGGGAAGGAGGGAGAGTGTGGAAACATGTTGATGCCTCCAATAGTGCACTGTATAGGGAAAAAGTGAGCAAACTCAGACACAGCCTCGCTCTCTCTCTCTCTCTCTCTCTCTCTCCCGCTCTCTCTCGCCCCGGCGGCCTTGTCTGCTCTCACAGAGGAATGGGAGGTGACAGGGACAGAGGAGAAGGAGGAGGGCATGGCAGCAGCGCCCTGGGGCTACGCAACGAGAGAGAGAGAGAGAGAGAGAGAGAGAGGGGGAGAGAGACAGAGACAGACAGAGAGTGAGATTGTGTGGTAGAGAGAGACAGTGTGGTAGAGAGAGAAGGAGAGGGAGAAGGAGAGGGAGAGAGAGAAGGAGAGAGAGAGACGGTGTGGTAGAGGGGTAACTATTACAGCGTCACTGACGATCAAATTCACCTGGAATTGTTTGTGTTTAGATGGTTTCTGGGCCTGGATCTCCACCCAGCAGTTATTATGGACTAGTTTGTTTCACTTTAGCAGCTTGATGAGTATTTGTAGTGACATTGTTGCTATGGTGATAACAAGCCCCCTCCCGCCAGCAGAAAAAAGCAAGGGATGAAGTGAGAGAGAAAGAGATGGGAGGATGGGTGGGCTACCCAGACCCAAAGAGCAGACCCTGGGGCTATATGAATCACATACACACACACACACACACACACACACACACACACACACACACACACACACACACACACACACACACACACACGCACACAGATGAACACAACCACACCCACAATCATGCACAAAAACACACACACACGTACAGTATGAATGTACGTATGACTACACACACACACACACACACACTCAAATACATAAACATGCAGGCCCGACCCCCAACCTCTGACTCTGTTTTTTTGTGACACAATGCTTGATTAAATAATTAATTTGGATTCACCGATTCTGTTATCGTTTCACGGTGATCGGAAGGAGGGATGATCGAGAGGGTCTGCGAGGGTCCGTGAACACACTTCACCTATGCTCAGTGTGTTGGTAGCAAGGCCCTTCATGTTGGTATGATAGGAGGGGAGAAGGTTTGAGCTGCCGCTCTGTTCAATGGTCCATGTTAACCTAGAGTTTATTGTTAAAACTAGAAGCATTGTTCACAGTTTATTTGCTTTGTCACCTTATGAAGTATAAATGAGTTTCTTGGAGGCTGAGCCAGGTGTGTCACCTAGGCTGATTTCTCCTTCTGTTCTGAGTAGTTGTTGGTTGGGGCCCGATGGAAACATGGGCTTAGGTACTCTTGGTTTGGCTGCATTGGGTTGAGTTACTTTACATTTAAATGGGGGAAGAGAGACAGAGAGAGGGAGAGAGACCATGAATCAAAGTGCATCGGCATGCTACTTGTCCGTAACAGAGAATACACAGATGCAGAATACCTGACCACCGTGACTGACCTAGAACAAAGGAGATCCTTGACAAGGTACAGCCTCAGTGAACACGGCCTGGCCGTCGAGAAGGGCTGGCTCCCAAGAGAGGACAGACTGGGCTCCCACTGCACACAAAACTGGACCTCCTAACTTCCTGCCTGTCGTACCAAGACATCAGGAACACACACTTCCCACAGAACAGATAATAACAAAACAACAATGTGCGATCACAGCAGCCATATTCATCACCTGTTGTGTGTGTGTGTGTGAGAGAGAGAGAGAGAGAGAGAGAGAGAGAGAGAGCAAAACCTCGCCAACCGGAAATAAAACAAACTGGCATCTTCCATCACACACCACCCAGCCCCCACAGTCCCTCACTGTTATTTTGTCTCTCACCCCCCTCTCTCTCTCTCTCCCTCTCTCTCTCTCCTTCTTTCCTTCCACCTCTCTATCTTCTACAGAACACAGAGAAATCCTGTCTGCATCAGAACACCACACTCTGTGTGTAAAAACAAACACACAACACACACACACACACACACACACACACACACACACACACACACACACACACACCCGTCAGATATTACATTTTGGTCAATAAAGCTACAATTAAGTTAATTAAAACTCTGATCTCTCTTTCTTTAAGACAGATATTCATATTGATGTATAATTAATAATGAGATATAGTCAATGAACCACTTATTCCTCTCTCTTTTTCCATTATCAGTTATTTTGTCCTTCCGTTCCCAGCATCCTCCTCTTCTCGCTGGCATTAAGTTCAAACCTGACACTGATGTTGACTCATTTTGTCACCTCTCCATGGCTCTCTCCTCCACCACCCTCTCTCTCTCTCTCTCTCTCTCTCTCTCTCTCTCTCTCTCCAACCCCCTCTCTCTCTAACCCTTGCTTCCTCTTTATACCACCCTCTCTCTCCCCACCCCCTCCCTTCCTCTCTACCACACTCTCTCTCGACCCCTCTCTCGCATGCCCTCTCCTCCCTCTCTCTCATTCTCTTTCACACTTTCTTACTCTCGCTCCTGGATGGCAGACCAATGGGTTTTGCAGATGCACCATCCTGCTTATCTGTCTGTCTCTCTCTCTCTCTCTCTCTCTCTCTCTCTCTCTCTAAGGTCTAGGTTCTGCTACGGGTCTGGTCTCCATCAAGGCTTCAGTGCTGTTGTTGTTGTTGTTGTGGCTCATATGATCCAAAGTTGTGGTCTCAGTCACTCCGCTTTCCACTTCAAGTGTGTGTGTGTGTGTGTGTGTGTGTGTGTGTGTGTTTGGCTAGAAAAAGCTAAAATAATAAATGCAATTGTTTTCAGAGAGAGTTAGAATGTAACATGGCTCCCATTGGTAGACTCAAACACACACACACACACACACACACACATGCACACAAACACACGCGCACACACACACACACTGATACATAACTAACTCTATGTCTGTCTGTCATTATGAAGCTAATTCACAACAATGGGCGCCGTGTGTGAACTCATGCGTTGTGTGTGTCCCCCGCCCCGCCCTCATCCCTCCCCCGACCTCGTCTCCCCCCCAACCTCCTCTTCCCCATCACTTCAACAACGACCAGAGGAGGAGAGGAAGGACAGCAGCAGAAGAGTGAGAGAGAAAGACAGCGAGAGGCTATGAGTGAGTGACAGAAAGAGAAAGAGATATACACAGAACTAGGGAGGGAGAGAGAGAGAGGGAACGAGAGAGACAGAGGGAGAGAGAGAGACGGAACGAGAGAGAGGAGAGAGAGAAGGAGAAAGAGAGTGGGAGAGAGAGAGAGAGACAAGGAGAGAGGAAACGAGAGAGACAGAGGGAGAGAGAGAGAGAGAGACGGAAGGAGAGAGAGAGAGAGAGAAGGAGAGAGAGACAGGGGGAGGTGGAGGTAGCAGTGGGACTCTGCTGCTTCTGATGTACGACAAGGTGACCATGATCAACCTGCAGGATGGATCCAACTGGACTGGACCCAACCACTGGTACCAGGACCCATCAGCGCTGCGCCCCCACCACGGCCCAGGTAACCCCACACTGCACCCCAGACCGGTTCAGAGGCTGGACCAGATGTCAGACTAGATCCTAGACCGGTTCAGAGGCTGGACCAGATGTCAGACTAGATCCTAGACTGGTTCAGAGGCTGGACCAGATGTCAGACTAGATCCTAGACCGGTTCAGAGGCTGGACCAGATGTCAGATTAGATCTTAGACCGGTTCAGAGGCTGGACCAGATGTCAGATTAGATCTTAGACCGGTTCAGAGGCTGGACCAGATGTCAGACTAGATCCTAGACCGGTTCAGAGGCTGGACCAGATGTCAGACTAGATCCTAGACCGGTTCAGAGGCTGGGTCAGATTTCAGACTAGAACCTAGACCGGTTCAGAGGTTTGGTTCAATAGATATCAGATTATATAATATATTAGATTTAATTAGATGAGTTAAATTTAGAATAATATTTTAGATTAGACATAGATTTGTATACTAGAATACATTGGATTACATATGAATGCATTGGATTAGATATTAAAAATACAATTTGATTAAATGGGTGATCGTATTTGCTCTTCTATTTGGTCCTCAAACTGTGAACGTATGAAATCGTAAGTTTTGCCAGAACTAGGTTCTTACCGCGGGGCTGTTTGAATCGTTCTGCGGGGAAAAATATAGATTGTGCAGTAGAAATTGACTGTTATAGAGAGATAGAGATTCTGAGCAGTAGCATTGTCAAATTGTGTAAATAAGATCTGCTGTAGATAAGAGATATTGTGGCACTGTATTAAGACTGTGAAGGAGATCAGGGTATGCGTGTATTATTGTGTTTTGGCTGAACTTCTTGAGTTTGTCCTCAAAGATTGCGATGCTCTAGTGTAAATAGAGATAGGGACGCTCTCCTAAGAAATGTTCTAGGGATGTCCGAGTGACGTTCTAGATATGCTAGCGATGTTCCAGTGATGCTAGAGATGTTCTAGTAAAGTTCTAGATATGCTAGGGATGTTCTAGTGATGCTAGAGATGTTCTAGTAAAGTTCTAGATAGGCTAAAGATGTTATTATAATGTTCTAGATATGCTAGAGATGTCCTGGTGATGTTCTAGATATGCTAGAGATGTCCTAGTGATGTTCTAGATATGCTAGAGATGTCCTAGTGATGTTCTAGATATGCTAGAGATGTTCTAGTGATGTTCTAGATATGCTAGAGATGTCCTGGTGATGTTCTAGATATGCTAGAGATGTTCTAGTGATGTTCTAGTGATGTTCTAGTTATGCTAGAGATGTCCTGGTGATGTTCTAGATATGCTAGAGATGTCCTGGTGATGCTAGAGATGTGTTTTGGTTGTAATGTGATTGTGACGCTGGATCCCAAAGTGAAGGGGACAGAGACAGTGATTTTCTCGTGGTTAGAGATGTTCTAGGGTAGGGGACAGAGATAGTGATGTTCTAGTGCTTAGAGAGGATCTCCTGGTCAGAGATGTTCTCGTGGTTAGAGATGTTCTAGGGTAGGGGACAGAGATAGTGATGTCCTCATGGTTAGAGTTGTTCTAGTGAAGGGGACAGAGACAGTGATGTCCTCATGGTTAGAGTTGTTCTAGTGAAGGGGACAGAGACAGTGATGTCCTCATGGTTAGAGTTGTTCTAGTGAAGGGGACAGAGACAGTGATGTCCTCATGGTTAGAGTTGTTCTAGTGAAGGGGACAGAGACAGTGATGTCCTCATGGTTAGAGTTGTTCTAGTGAAGGGGACAGAGACAGTGATGTCCTCATGGTTAGAGTTGTTCTAGTGAAGGGGACAGAGACAGTGATGTCCTCATGGTTAGAGTTGTTCTAGTGAAGGGGACAGAGACAGTGATGTCCTCATGGTTAGAGTTGTTCTAGTGAAGGGGTTCCAGGGAGGAGACGGTGTGGAGGCATGCAGAGTGAGGGCTCCCTCCTCACCCAAAGCCCCCCCTCACCCTCCTCCAGGGAGGGTGAGGGGGGGCTATGGGTGCATGGAGGGTTAGGGGTGCTATAGGTGGGTGCTATGGGTGAGTGGTGCTGGGAGGGTGAGGGGTGCTATTGGTGCCATGGCGGTGGGGTTCTTACGGTGGGGTTCTGATGATGGGGTTCTGACTGGGGTGCTTGTGGGTCTCCTCAGCCTCGGACGGCTGCCTGCTGGACGAGGACAGCGGGCCGCCCAGCGAGAGCGGGCCGGGGAGAGGAGGGGAGAAGGAGGAGAGAGGAGGCTCGCCGCTCCGGCTGCAGCTGAAGAGGAAGCTGCAGAGGAACAGAACCAGCTTCACCCAGGAGCAGATAGAGGCTCTGGAGAAAGGTCAGGCACCCACACGCATGTGTGCACACAGGTACACACACACACGCACACACCCACACACACACACACACAGAATGAAACACACGACCCCCCCCCCCACACACACACACACACACACAGCGTGAAACACAAACACATACACACACGCACACACACACACACACACACACACACACACACACACACACACACACACACACACACACAGAATGAAACACACACCCCCACACACACAGCATGAAAAACACACACACACACACGCACACACACACACACACACACACACACACACACACACACACACACACACACACACACACACACACACACACACACAAACACTGATTATCTCTCTCTCTCTCTCTCTCATACACACACATAGAATGAAACCCACTTACTCACACACACACACACGCACACAATGATGCTCTCTCTCATAAACACAAACACACACACAGAATGAAACACACACACATATGCACACACATACAGAATGAAACACACTCACACCACCCACACGTAATGCAATTCACCCAGAAGACACACAAAAAATAAACATAGACCGACAGAGTTCCACGCCGCCATCCCAGCTCAGCACGCTGTGTTTCTGTATCCTATACGTCAACATAGACCCACCATGTGATCCGCAAGACAGCCGGGACGGCCAATTACAGCGATGTCCACTCATGTGTCGTCAGAGCGCGGCTGTGTCTGACATCGTAGCGCCGCTGCTGTATGTTAGCAATAATTACAGCGATCCATTCCAGTTCAGCTCCTCAACTCAACCTGATCCCCGGACCACAGAGTCACCCAGTTTCTCAATCACTTATGATAAGATCATTAGATTTTTCTCAGGGAAGTTCAGGTTTTACAGCAGAAAATAACAAAGATAAACAGTGCAAGTCAGGGCAGAATACCATTCAGAACAGGAATAACACATAAATGCACCTCTGCGTGAACAGAGTATACTAATGGCTGTTCGACCAAGAACAATAAAGAATACGAAAGGTGTGCAAATATAGAGCCAATGTGCTCCCAGACACCAACTACAACATCAGAACTAAATGCTAAACCCATCTGCATCTGAAAGCGTCCGCGTGAAACATTCAGTTCAGCTTCCTTCAACTACGAGTGGACAGAATGCTTCATGTTTGGAGTGCTTTTAATATGAAAATCCATTGCTTTGATGCAAGTCTTGCAAAAAACTAGGGATAGCACAGAGGGCCTTGCAACTCAACTTTAATTTTAGATTTACGACCGTCTCATGGTATAAATAATTTAAACTAAGTGCCATAGATGAATATTTAAAAGGCAGTTGGAGGCAAATGTCTGAGCAATGATAGTCTCATGATGTTTAGAGTTAAGGTAGAAGAGGCTGATCCGAAGATGATTGTCTGCGTGGTGGAAACTCTTAAAGTCAAGAGTAAACCATAGAAGAAGAGCTACCTCACACACAGAGCTGGAAATTATCACTGGTCCCAACAAACAATATTCTGCTGATGGCCACTGGGAGCTGCCCAGTAAAACCAGAGTCTTACTGGTGGACACTGGAAGCTGCCCAGTACAATCACAGTCTTTTACTGGTGTAGAGTTGTAGCCACAAGTAAGCCTTACTTATACGATCACTTCTTAGCTAGGAAGGGATAGTTATGTTGGATTACATAAGGTTAGCTAGGTTAGAGTATGTTAGGTAAAATAGGGTTAGGTTGATTAGTATCGATAATTAATCTGTTTAACCTGGGCTAGCCAGGTTAAACTGGACCAGGCCAGGTTAGGCTAGGTTAATCTAGGTTAATTCAGGCTTGGCTAAACTAGGGTTAGGGTTAGGGTTAGTTCAAGTTAAAGGGGTTAGGTTCGACAAGACCAGGCAAGACTCAAACAGGTAAGGCTAGCCCAGTTGAGGTCAGGCCAGGCCGGGCCAGACTAGGCTAAATTAAGATCGCCCAGGCTAGGCTAGGCTATACTTCGGTCTGGGAGGCTAGGTTTTGTTTCTTAATGAGTGACGAAGTCCTCCTGGTCCACAGAGTTCGAGAGGACCCACTACCCTGATGTCTTCGCCAGGGAGCGGCTGGCCAACAAGATCGACCTCCCAGAGGCCAGGATACAGGTGGGGTCCGCTGTGTGTATCAAAGCCTTACAGGATACAGGTGGGGTCCGCTGTGTGTATCAAAGCCTTACAGGATACAGGTAGTGTTTGCTGTGTGTATCAAAGCCTTACAGGATACAGGTGGGGTCCGCTGTGTGTATCAAAGCCTTACAGGATACAGGTGGGGTTTGCTGTGTGTATCAAAGCCTTACCTCTGACCTCCAGGGGGCCAGGATACAGGTGGACTCCGCTGGGCGCATCAAAGTCTTACTTAAAGCCTTATCCCTGACCAAGGTTAATGCTGACCTCCAGGAGGCTAGGATACAGGGGGGTCCACTGTGTGTATCAAAGCCTTACACCCGACCGAGGTTAATAGAAACAAAGAAATAATGAAAACTACGAGTAGAAAACACTGTTAAGCCTAGTATTCTAGATATATATTTTTATGTATATCTAAATTTACACATTTATAATGTATTAAATGTTACATTAAATTGTCTGTTGTTGTTTCCAATGTAACATAAAAGTAAAAACAAGAAAACAAACAAATGAAACCTCTTTACTTAGCCTCTGACCTCTCAGCCCCCACCCCCTCTAACGAGCCTGTCTGTGATTGGCAGGTTTGGTTCTCCAACCGCAGAGCCAAGTGGAGGCGGGAGGAGAAGCTCCGCAGTCAGAAGAGGTCAGGTAGCATCACTTCCTGTTCTCAGAGCCAAGCCCCTCTGACCACTTCCTTCAACACGCCCGTTTACCACCAGCAGCACACAAACAACACAGGTGTGTGCGTGTGTGTGTGTGTGTATGTGTGTGCGTGTGCGCGTCAGTGTGTGTTTGTGCGAAGAGCTTGAGTGGCATTGAATAAAGCAACATTTCAAAAGTAGTCTAATAATTAATGAAAGGATAATTCTCTCCCCCTTTTTCTCCCCATCCCTCCCCCAATTTCTCCCCCTCACCCTCTTCAGGGCCCATGTTGAGTCAGGCTGACTCATCTCTGTCCAGTTACTCTTCTTTGTCTGTTTTCTCCTCTGCAGTTCAGGTAGGACACACACACACACACACACACACACACACACACACACACACACACACACACACACACACACACTCACACACTCACACACGAACAAATTAACACACAATATAATGGTTAGTGAGGTCCCCCTCACTAACATATATCAACGACGTTGATATTTGACGGCCTTTCCAGCTGCGGTACTCTGCTGCCCTCTAGTGTTCAGTCAGCAAAACGTTATTTAAATAATACGCTGTGTCGGTGAATTTATGCCACATGGTTTGTGAGTGTCATGGGTTGTGAAATATGACCTTATACTCTCCTTTAATATTCTCTCCTCCTTTCCCCCCACCCCTCTCCTCCTCCCTCTCCTCCCCTCATCTCCTCCCCCTTCACTCCTCCTCTCCCCTCCCCTCTCCTCCTCCCTCTCCTCCCCTCATCTCCTCCTTCACTCCTCCTCTCCCCTCCCCTCTCCTCCTCCCTCTCCTCCCCTCATCTCCTCCTCCTTCACTCCTCCTCTCCCCTCCCCTCTCCTCCTCCCTCTCCTCCCCTCATCTCCTCCTCCTTCACTCCTCCTCTCCCCTCCCCTCTCCTCCTCCCTCTCCTCCCCTCATCTCCTCCTCCTTCACTCCTCCTCTCCCCTCCCCTCTCCTCCTCCCTCTCCTCCCCTCATCTCCTCCTCCTTCACTCCTCCTCTCCCCTCCCCTCTCCTCCTCCCTCCTGCTCCTCTCTCCTCTCCTTCACTCCTCCTCTCCCCTACCCTCTCCTCCTCCCTCCTGCTCCTCTCTCCTCTCCTTCACTCCTCCTCTCCCCTCCCCTCTCCTCCTCCCTCCTGCTCCTCTCTCCTCTCCTTCACTCCTCCTCTCCCCTCCCCTCTCCTCCTCCCTCCTGCTCCTCTCTCCTCTCCTTCAGTCCCTTCCCTCCCCAGCCGTCTCCTCCTACTCCTGCATGCTCCCTTCTCCCCCCCGCTCCTTCGACTCCCTTTACACCTCCTCCCACATGCAGCCGTCCTCAGCCAATACCAACACAGGTCTGTCTGTCTGTCTGTCTGTCTGTCCGTCTATCCCTCTGTCTGTCTGTTTGTCTGTCTGTCTCTCTATCTGTCTGTCTGTCTGTCTGTCTGTCTGTCTGTCCCTCTGTCTGTCTGTTTGTCTGTCTGTCTCTCTATCTGTCTGTCTGTCTGTCTGTCTGTCTGTCTGTCCCTCTGTCTGTCTGTCTGTCTGTCTATCCCTCTGTCTGTCTGTCTGTCTGTCTCTCTATCAGTCTGTCTGTCTGTCTGTCTGTCTGTCTGTCTGTCTGTCCGTCTATCCCTCTGTCTGTCTGTTTGTCTGTCTGTCTCTCTATCAGTCTGTCTGTCTGTCTGTCTGTCTGTCTGTCTGTCTGTCTGTCTCTCTATCAGTCTGTCTGTCTGTCTGTCTGTCTGTCTGTCTGTCCCTCTGTCTGTCCCTCCCTCTGTCTGTCCTTCCGTCTGTCAAAGTATAACATCATTACATGATGAATTTATAATTGAAGATGATGACAACAGTATTCTCTCTCTCTCTCTCTCTCTCTCTCTCTCTCTCTCTCTCTCTCTCTCTCTCTCTCTCTCTCTCTCTCCCTCCCCCCCAGGGCTTATATCCCCGGGGGTCTCGGTACCAGTGCAGGTCCCGGGTTCGGACCCCCAGGGTCTGGGTCAGGATCTGGGTCAGTACTGGGCTCGGCTGCAGTGAGTCTCCTGTGTGCATGTGTGAACATGCAGGGCTCATTGACACGAGAATGAGGAAGTGAGGAATCGAGCTACAGTTCAGAAATCCACATTCAAAGTTTACATGTAGGGAGAGGTCTGGTCCACCCTTATCGACCCGGGCTTGATCCATACACTGGTCATTACCCATGTCATTACTGTGGTCATTACCGTGGTCCATACCGTGGTCCGTAAACTGGTCCATACTCTGCTCATTACCCTTCTACTTACCCTGCTCATTACTCTGGTCCATACCCTGGTCCACACCCTGCTCATTACCCTGGTCATTATCCTGGTCCATACCCTAGTCCATACCCTGTTCATACCCTGGTCATTACCCTGTTCATACCCTGGTCATTACCCTGATCCATACCCTGCTCATTACCCCGGTCCATACCCTGCTCATTACCCTGCTCATTACCCTGCTCATTATCCTGGTCCATACCCTGGTCATCATTACCCTGCTCATTACCCTGGTCATTATCCTGGTCAATACCCTGGCCATAATCCTGGTCATTATCCTGGTCAATACCCTGGTCATTACCCTGGTCATTACTCTGTTCCATACCCTGCTCATCACCCTGGTCATTACCCTGGTCCACACACCGGTCCAAACCCTGCTCATTACCCTGCTCATTACCAGAGGCAATGGGAGGGTTTCAGTCAAGTAACAAGAAGTTCCATAAAGACGTTCAGTCATCTTGGTTCTTCTTTTCAGTTCCAGAAGGAAAGAACCAGTTGTTATGATTCTTATGATAATGGTGGAAAAGTTCAAAGATGGCAGCTATAATGTGCGTGTCAACGTATGAAACCCTCCTATAGCCCATCACCTCATCACTGTCTCCACCCTTACACTAGTTATTACCTTGGGGATACCCTGTTCCTTTCCTGGGGCAATTACCTTTTAGATTACCTGGATATTAGCCTGGTCTCCATCCTGGTCATTAAAGCCAGCATTACCGAGGTCACTAGCATGGTCATTATACTACTGTTTACACAGCATGCATCCCTGTTCTGAACCGTGGCCCCGGTTTGCTGTCCAAAAAATAGAAATCAACAGAAGACCCACAACAAAGACGTCTAGAGAATAAGCTCTCAGCCTGGTGTTGGGCGTGGACCCCATGACCAGAGTGTTAAAATAGATCATGGCCCTTTGTGCTTTTTAAAGAGCAACGGGGAATTTGGAAAACAACTCTTGGTTTTAAAGGATTTTACGAGACAAGGAAAAACCGTTAAGCGAACGGCCCTCCAATCCCATAATTCAGCATTGTCTGAGATTAATCAGCATCAACATTTACCCTAATGATCTGCTGACCAATCACTGTTAGCGTGTGAATATCTGAGTGAAAATGTGGTTTGAACAAGGTTTGAACATGCGCCCACAACTCTGCCGGCGAGTTCCCGGAGAAAGACTGTAGCTCCAAAAAACTGTGAACATTTCAGAACTTCTAGAGACAATCACCGTCTGGTCAGAGACCTTATACTCAGAACAAGTGCATATTTTTGTATAGAGATTAATGTATGGTGGTGATGAAGGTAACCCAATATCGGTCGTTATCGTAGAGAACACTGCAGCTCAGCGAGGAAATTGATCATTTGAGTGAGGAAGGCAGGAAGTACATATCCATTAGCCAACGACAATCAAGCACAATATCTTCTTATATCCAATAAAATGTGAACACTGTGAAAAAACGAAATGCCACCAACTGTGAACCTGTTTTAACCTGTTTAAACGTGTTTTAGCCAGCGCCACGCAACCAAATAAAACACTACAGGACCGGAGACCAAGACGAGGTTATAAGGATTTGAACGTTTGTATTCCGGTTTTATTGTGGTTCACCCCTCTGCACCCTGCGTCATGTGATCGGTTCTGTATGATCTCCCTCTCCTGTCTGACGACATGTGATTATTTATGTTTTTACATGGCTGTACGTGTGCGTTCTGCTACTCTTATTCTGCCTTCTAACATGTTACTTAACTGTGTGTGCTGGGTCAGTTCCGACAGTAAACCTGTCGATGACGACCTGAGACCCATTTAATGACAATAAAGATGTGTGGAAGGACCAAAAGTCTACAAATATATTTGTGTATATATATATATAATTTTTTTAATATCTATATATCCTCCCCCCATGTTTTAGACAGCTTGACCATGACAGTTAACGTTGGGTTTAGAGTTAAGGTTAATGCGATTGCTAAGGTAAGTGTCCTAGCTAGGGTTAAAAGCTGGCGGTAAGCTAAGGCTTCGCCAGGCGCTTAGTGTGAGGTCTAAGGTAAGGATAAGGGTTTGGGTTGTTTGAAGGGCTGGGCTTGGGTCAGAGGTTTGGATTGGCGTTAGGATAAGGTCAAGGGTTACAGCGGGGTTGACAACTTTCACGCTTCTGGCGTGTGTCACACTTTCACCTTCAGCCTCAAACTCATGCTGCCCAAACAAGTCACACGTCTACCTGGGTGTCAGCAGTCAGGCCATATCCGTAAACGGGTCGTTTTCTTGTTTTTGAAAAACTGAAAATCTGACCATATATCTTTAGCTTTTGGATTTTGGCGGGAATCTACTATAGTACCCTGACCAAGACAGACACGCAGAGACTCCTAATTAGGGCCCGAAATGTTTTGGACGGAGCCAGAGTCTGCGGCATGGGGAACTATTAATCAATAATAAAGCAAATCACAAATAGTGCCGATTATATTAGCAAGCTACATCAGGATTATGTATTACTGCCCATAAAGCTCCTGTTCTCCAGCAGAGCCCTCTAACTCTCTGCTGGGAACAGTTCTCTGCTGGGAATCAGTTCTCCTCTAATGTGCTGAATCTGCTTCAGTTCTCAGAGGAGAAGATGGAAATATGACACGTATGATGTTTTTCTTCAGTACCAAAGAGGAAGTGCCTCCGGGATTACCATATGGTCTTCCGGAAGGTTAGCAATGACCATCAGAGGTTGGCCACCCCGCTGGCCCCCCCGAGAATGAAAAAAATAAATAAGTCTAAAGAAAGCTGAAATATTTGCACTATTAGTTTGATCTAACTTTGACTTATTATTCTTATTCAGTGTTATATTAAGTATTAAGTTCATTAAGTGTTATATTTTGACGTTGTGAATAAATATTGCACTTAAAATAGCCCCCCCCCCCCCCCCTCCTGGCTACGTGCCTGGTTGTGGGGGAGGGGGAGGCTATGCAGATTCTAGCTGATTATAACTATAAATACTAAGTGTCATAAAATAACCTTTTGTCATTGTTGAGTGTTCATAACACAGAGATGAAGGTATAAATAGGATCATGATGGTACATTTGACATGGCTGTGGCGGGAAAGGCACTCTACCACTAAAGGAAGTGATATCACTCATGTCTCTACTGAGTGTGCCTTAAGCAACAATATATATAAAAAATAAGCTGAATTATGCTTAAACACAGCGACCAAAAACATTTCCAGAAGACCTGGAATTGTACTATTTCCATATAGTCCACAATCATGCATCAACATTTTAAATATTTTTTTGGCTGTTATATTTGCAACAAGGGTTTACAATTTATAATTACATATGTCCCATCTTAAAACGCCATTTTCAGAAACTCATTCAAAAACATATTTGCACTGTGAGAAATGTAAAAAACGAGAATATATGAGAATTCTGGAACCACCCACATCAATATCTTTAAGACATGTACAGCTTTGCAAAATCATGTGAAGGCGATGCATACAGGCCACTTGCAACTATGGTTGCAGCTTGGTGCCTATGGTTGCCGACCCCTGGTCTAAAGAAAGCTGAAATATTTGCACTATTAGTTTGATCTAACTTTGACTTATTATTCTTATTCAAAGTGTTATATTTTGACGTTGTGAATAAATATTGCACTTAAAATAGCCGGGGGGGAGGCTATGCAGAGTATAGGTGATTATAACTATTAATACTAAGTGTCATAAAATAACCTACTTAATGCAAATTCTGGGACTTTTGGCATTGTTGAGTGTTCATTACACAGAGATGAAGGTATAAATAGGATCATGATGGTATCTGACGTGGCTGTGGTTGTAAAGGCAGTCTACCACTAAAGGAAGTGATATCACTCATGTCTCTGCCTCTGCTCTTGCTGTAGTGAAACACATATGTAAGTGTTATTGTTGTGTGTGAAAGACTTCAGGCTTCAGAACGTACACTGCATTTTTTACTTCAGTCTCATGTGTCGATCAACACTTCCTTGTTTTACAATGCGCGCGCATTACATGTCACGTCGCATCCCACAATAATCCCACAGTCTCTTAAAGGAACCGTAACCACTATTTAGCAACATACAGCAAACCCATGTATCACAGTGTGACCATGTTATTAGAACATAACATTATCAGAACATAACATTTTCCTCCCCCCACGAAAAAGCAAACAGCATACCACCCCAACTAACAACCAACCCAAACATTCGTCAAGAAAACTGAACATCTAATCAAGATATCAAAATGTACTAGGCAAGAATCTGTGAAGACAACCGCTAGACTAAACATGGTAATTCGTGACATAGTCCTGCAAGGCAACAGGCCGAGCCCTGGCCCGCACCGGCCTCGGGTCCGGCACCACAACCTCCTGGCGTGGAGCTGCGGGGGGTGCAACCGGGGCCGGGGGTGGGCCCGGATCAGTGGCCATGTTGTAGGGGAATGGTGACTGGGCTCGTGCCGTGGCCAAGTGCTCAGAGAGGGGTGCCGGGACTTTCCTCAGCCTACTAGCATGCCACCGTGATCCGTCGTCGAGCAGAAATGTGGCGGGGCCAAGAAGGCGACTGATCTGTCTGGGTTGGGACCAGAACGAGGCCAACTTGTTGTGTCACTGCGGCCGTCGAGCCCTGACCCAGTCTGAGACCTGAAGGGACGGTGGCCTCGCCCTGCACTTCTTGTCCACCCTTTCCCTCGTCTCCTGCTGCCGTGCACCAACAGTCTCTCGGATTCGGGCCAGGGAGGGCATGGGAAAATCACTATATGGTGCTCGGAGCCTGTGTAATGGCAGTCCCAATTCTCGTCCAAGCATCAGAAACGCTGGTGACCCAAGCGTGGTGGAGTGATGGCTTGCTCTGTAGTGTAGCAAGGTCTGGTTGAGTGCCTCCTCGAATGCACAGCCTTGGGCCAGGTGTGCACGAATCCCGTTCTTCAGTGTTGCATTAAAACGCTCTACTCCACCGTTGGCCTGTGGGTGGTAAAAAGCGGTTCGGATGTGCTTGACACTCCTGCTGGCAAGAAAGTCAGAGAACTCCGCAGACGTCATCTGCGGGCCATTATCTGTTGTTATGGCCCGAGGCACACCCCAGCGGGCAAAGAGGCCATCCAGTATCCGAACCATGACGTGCGACGTCACCGTCCCCACTGGCACAACCTCCGGCCACTTAGAGTGGAGGTCGTAAACGACCACCAGGAAGCGCTGGTGGTGGGGAACACCACGGCCATGGATATCCCAACAGATGTCCAGCTGCACATGTTCCCAGGGACGTGAAGGCCAGGGGAGCGGTTGCAGGGGAGGGGTTGAAGGGGGTCCGGTTTTCCCACTGAGGAGGCACGCTGAGCAGTCCTGGACCAGATGTTCAATATCGCGATCGATGGCTGGCCACCACACCAACTCACGGCACCGCTGCTTGAGTTTCACGATTCCCAGGTGACCCTCATGTGCCATTGACAGGACATGTGCACGCAAAGTGTTTGGGACGACGGTGCAGAGCCCCCTCGAGACACACGTGTCTGCCCAGCAGGAGAGCTCATCTTTCACCCGAACAAACGGTTTCAACTCTTCCGGGATGTGGGACGGCCAGCCGTTTCTGATGTAGGTGCACAGCTTGGATAGTATCGGGTCTCGTCCTGATTCAGTGTTCAGTTCCTCCAGTGTGACTACTGGCTGCAATGGTGCATAGAGCGCTTGGATGAGAGCTGGTTCTTCATCGTGTGATGGTACAGAAGGGTTTGGGGCTGCGATGGAGCGAGAAAGGAGATCTGCCACCACGTTTTCCCTGCCCGGCGTGAAGATGAGGTCATAGTGGTACTGGCGGAGGCGTTCCGCCCAGCGATGGAGTCGGAGAGGCTTGTGTCCCGAACCTGACGTGGTGAGCACCGTTGTTAGGGCCTGGTGGTCCGTCCTGATGGTGAAATGACGGCCATAGACATACATGTGCCACCTCTCGCACGCCCACACACAGGCCAATGCTTCACGTTCACCCACGGAGTACCGCTGCTCAGCAGGGCCCGAGATGCGAAGGCGATTGGCCTCTCCGTGCCGTCATGAAGCTGCGACAGGACAGCTCCAACTGCAGCAGTGGAGGCGTCGCAGGTGATGAAGGTTGGGCTCGAGAGGCTGAAATGGGCGAGGACTGGAGGCGAGGTTAATTGTTTTTTCAGCATGAAAAATGACTCAGAGCACTGTGGTGACCAAGCCCACGGCTCCTCCTTCTTCAGGAGCTGCCGGAGGGGTGCTGTCGTTTGTGAGTAGTTGGGCAGGAAACGCAAATAATAAGCCGTCATTCCTAGGAACGATGCAACCTGTGTGATGGAGGTTGGTTCAGGGATGCGTTGTATTGCGTCAACGTTGGAGGAGAGAGGTGCAATGCCATCAGCTGAGAGGCGGAATCCAATAAAGTCCACAGTCGGTACTGAGAAGAGACATTTCTCCCCGTTCAGTGTCAGGTGATGTTTGGTGAGGGCCACAAACACTCTGTGTAAGCGGGCATCGTGGGTGGCTTGGTCTGGCCCGTGCACCACAATGTCGTCCAGGTAAACTGCTGTCCCCGGGACCCCAGCGAGAATTGTAGACATGACCTTTTGGAAGCAGCTGGGGGCAGAGCTAAGACCAAACGGCATGCGTGTGTACCTGAACACCCCAGCGTGTGTCACAAATGCTGTCAGGTCCCGGCTGGCCGGGTGAAGGGGAACTTGCAGGTAGCCCTGGCGTAAATCCAACTTTGTGAAGACCGTTGATCCATGGAAAAGAGAGGTGAGCTCCTCAGCTGTAGGTAAAGGATATTTGTCTGGAATGACAGCTTTGTTGACCTGTCGCAGATCCACACAGACCCGGAGGCCCCCTGACTTTTCCGTGCGACCACCAGGTTTGAGATCCAAGGTGCTGCATTTATTGGCTCGATGATGCCCTCTTCTAGCAGGGAGGTGAGCTCTGCAGTGACGCCCTCCCGGAAGGTGAGTGGCAGGCGCCTGAGGGGCTGCATAACTGGTGTCACGGCAGGGTCAACCAGGGGCCGATGAGTGAATGCTGTCAAGCGGCCCAGGCCGTCGAACAGCGCTGGCCACTGCTGGTGCATCGTTGGGAAGACCTGCATTATAGCTCTTCCACTATTGTCCATCAGAGAGAAGCCCAGTGCAATGAAGAGATCGAGGCCAAGAAGGTTGGTTCCCCGCTGTGCCACATGAAAAGGGAAGGAGGGAAGGTGTATCGTACCATAGCGGACAGGCAGGTCAATTGTGCCCACAAGCTCGATGGCAGAATTTGCATATCCCCGCAAGCTTGTGGATGGGGGTCCCAGTGGCATGCGGGAAAATAATTTCCTGTATGTGGCCAAATTGAGGAGCGACGCTGCAGCCGCAGTGTCCAGGATGAGTGGCACGCTTACCTCCCCCAGCCGCACTGTGCAAGTTTTGAACGATACTCGTGTAGAACGGATATTACTAATTTCTGTGTATCCGGAAGTGGACTGAGGAAGCCTGTGGTGCCGTGCTGCATTGGTTGGAGCTGAACGACAGACTTTAGCAAAGTGGTTTAATCTAGAACAGTTTCTGCAAACCTGTCCACGGGCAGGGCACTGTGATGCTCTTGTAGCATGAGAACTGGATCCACAGTTGCCGCAATTGCGTCTGGAGCCCACAGTGGGGCGCTGTCTATTCATTTGTTGCACAGGCAGGCTGTCACCGCTATCAGTGGGCGGGAAAAACGGTGACGTTTCTGTGCGCTGCAGCTGTTGCGCTAACGCTGTGTGGTGAGCAGGGCTGGTCAGCAGAGTAGAGCATTCTAGAGCACATTCCACTTGCAACGCTATTTTGATTGCATCAGTCAGTGACAAATCATCAGGTTCCATAAGCAGTTTTTCCCGTGTCTTGTCACATGACGTGCCTTCTATCAGCTGGTCTCTGATCATTTGGTCATGCAATGCTCCATAGTCACAGGCTCGTGCCAGCTCACGTAGGTCAGCTACAAAAGTCTGTATGGACTCGCCGGGTCGTTGGTGGCGCTTCCTGAGTCTGTACCGCCGTATCAGGACACGTTGTTTCCCAGAGAAATGGTCGATCAGCAGCTTGACTGTATCCTCGAAAGCTGTTGCTGAGCCGAGCGCTCCAAGAACACGCTGGCCCTCGGTACCGAGGCAGTGGACGAGGATAGCGGTCTTTCGCTTGTCGGGAAGCTCGTCGTCGGAGAATAGTCGTAGAAAATAACAGTTATATGTACACTTGCATATCTAAAACGTGGTGGCAGGATGTTGTATTTAAGGGTGAACCAGCTCAAAACCCCCTACCCCTCACAACCCACACTATACTAGTAGATTATTAAGCAAGTTGCGGCCTGTTCAACAGACACTCATTGTGCGTGTGACTCATGGTCCCTATCAGAACAAGCATGATTGGCTGGAAACCATCACATGATGCAGACATATGATACTATCGGCTCACTGGGGAGAGACCCGCTCTCAGGGATCATCACCTCACAGACAGTGAGTCACTACCTTCAACTCAAAGCAGGTGTGCTCCAGGAACATCTGCCACTTTTATCAGACGATGTCGATGTAGACCGACTTGAGTCACAGCCCTGAGCGGCAGACAACGTAGACCCCAGTTACCCAAGGACTAATCTAAAACAAATTCATATACATGCAGGAGAATGGGAGTTATGAGTCAAATAAACAGTTTTAACTAATTATTAATGATTGCCGACCAACTGAACTCTGTGTGTGTGCGTGCGTGCGTGCGTTTGTGCATGCGTGCGTGCGTGCGCCTTTGTGCTTCAGTGGGTCAATTAGGCCTCCTCCACTTCCTGTGATGGCGACGGCCGCTCACGGCCAGAGAGAGAGAGAGGGGGGAAGAGAGAGAGACGGGGGGGGGAGAAGAGAGAGAGAGGGGGGGGGGAGAGAAGGGAAGAGAGAGAGAGAGAGAGAGAGAGAGAGAGAGAGAGAGAGAGAGAGAGAGAGAGAGAGAGAGAGAGAGAGAGAGAGAGAGAGAGAGAGAGAGAGAGAGAGAGAGAGAGAGAGAGAGAGAGAGAGAGAGAGAGAGAGAGAGGAAGAGAGGGAGAGAGAGAGAGAGGAAGAGAGGGAGAGAGAGAGAGAGAGAGAGAGAGAGAATGTATCGATCAGCCCTTCCTCCTCCTTCATAGAGAAGTGAGGCGGTGTGGATTTCGAAACCGTTGTTGTTTGTCCTGTAGCTGAGACGCAATCACAACTCCGAGTCAAAACTTGAAGTTCCCTAAAGCATGACCAGTGCTGTGCTCGGCAGACCTCGGGATGATGGAGATGTTTAGAGCCGTGATCCTCATGGTTTTGTCCGCCGTTCCGTCTCCGGCAAGCGCGTCTCCTGTGGAGGCGGACCAGTACAGCCGGGGCATGGTGAGTGGTCCCAGTCCCGGTGTTTCCATCGCTATGGGCGTTTGCATTGCATATTCTATCTACAATACTGATCTGTTTTCGTTTGCTTTGTGTTATTACTTCTTTTTTTTTTGCTGAATGTGATTAAATATTAAGGCCATTGCAGCATTAGATATGACAATAACATTTACGTATTGTTCTCGTAATACCGCTGGTTGCAGCCTAGGCTAATTGTGATTAATTAAAGACTAATTTTACCGTTCGTTTACTAGGGCTAAAAGGGTTTATAGGGTTTACATGAGTTTATATAAGACTATATTTTTATAGTTGTATTTTACAGAGTTTGGTCAATGCGCGTAAAAATAAATCTGGTTCAAGTTATGTTTTTTTTCAATCTGTGATTGCGGTGATGCGTTGTTCCAGCCGATACGGGTGTTACAACTGAAACGGGTGTTACAACCGAAACGGCTGTGTGTACAGCGTCTTTACACCATCCGCCGCAGTCGTTGAGCTCCACCCTGCCTATCCTGTCTGTGATCTACTTTCATAACGGACCATCTCCCTTACGAAAGGATCGTCTCTACGCTGCAACATAGACTGCATCGAAAGGCTTTGAATGAGTAACTCCGAGGTATTAAAATAATCTTAACTGTTAGAGTAAGAAACAATTTGTGACAGTTCTCACGTGGTCAAATTCGAGATATGCCTTGATCATCAAAAATACACATTTTACAATTAAAATCAGGCCAACACATTTACATTATTTATTAAGGGCCATTAAAGTCAATGTCCACATTTGATGAGTTCCATGAATATAAAAATGACATTAATATGTTGTGAATTTTATTTTCACATTTAAATATGGACTATGAGCCTGGTGAACATGTAAATCCGCAGAAGATTAATGTCACAGAATATAATCTATAACAGTAATGTCTACAGAGCGTGACATCATCGGGGCTCCAGCACTAAGTATTGATTGATGACGGTAAGTACGTCTGACTCACTTTGCTCGAGGGAAACCCTACTCCAAAACGACCATCAGATCCAGCACAAATAATTTATTCATATTTATACCCTAATGAACCAAGACTACAAAATCAGCCTCATCCCTAAGACCATGAGGTCAGGGGGTGGATCAGATGTTCCCAGGACGAGCCCGGTTCTGAACCATGGCCCTCATGGCGCTGGGAGCCAGCAAGGGTCTCCCAGGTTTTCCTCATCCCACAAGGTTAGGTAGCTCATCCTGGTCCTGTGAAGAGCTCATGGCTGTAGAAGGGGTCTTCTCACAATTAAAGAACAATCAACTGTGATAAGTGACGGCTCGACAAATCGCCTTGATTCTTCTTCAGGGCCTTACGGCCATCATTTGTGTTGCCACCGGTGAGCATCTCAATCCACCATCCGGTCGCCAAAGAGCTCTCAGAACTTCCTCAACATCCTGACCTATTCCAGTTGGTTTAGCGCACCCTAAATAAGTCCCGTCTCAGACTCCACGCAATGAGGTTTCCACCACCAAAGGCAGAACGTCTGTAGTACATCTGAAGAGATGAGCTGTCTCTGAGTCATGCCCTCTGTCCCCCCCTCTCATTCAGGATTGGCTGAGCAGATACGGGTACCTCCCTCCCCCGGACCCTCGCACCGGCAAGATGCAGACCAAGGACGGCCTGGAGAGGGCCATCCGAGTCATGCAGCGCTTCGGGGGGCTCCAGGAAAGCGGCCAGCTGGGTATGTCTGGGTCTCCTGGACCACCTGTTTCCTCTCAGGCTAAATGTATCCTGTGTCCTGGGAAACCGTGGTGGTTTCCCATGGTGGTTTATTCTACATGTATGGCCAGCCTAATTGTGTCTGGTATAATTCTACATGTATGTGTGGTATATTTGGTATAATTCTACTGTATGTCTGACCTAATTTTACATGCGTGTCTGGTATAATTCTACATGTGTGTCTGGTATGATTCTACATGTATGTGTGGTATAATTCTACTGTATGTCTGGTATAATTGTACGTGCATGTCCGGTATAATTTCTATATGTATGTGTGGTATTATTCTAGATGTATGTCCTGTAGGTCCACACATGTGTCCCATGTGCTTCCACATGCGTGTCCTTGGGGGGTGATCAGTGGGCACAGATTAAACCAGCCATCACCACTCACACTCAGAGAGCTCTCCTGCATGGCAGCATGGAGCACCAGGTCATGGTGCATTATCAGCAAACCTGGAAACGAGGAATACCACCTAGGTGGCTCCTCCTCCAGTCACAGGGGTCCCATGCAGGGCGTCATGTGTGTGGCGTGTTCTCTGCGTGTTTAATAAACATGATTTATTTCACTTGTTTAATTGCATTTAATTTAATTAAGCAAGGGCGCCACTAGGGGGCGCCGCCAGCGCATTTGTCGCCCTAGGCGATCGCCTAGGTCGCCTTTGCCAATCGCCGGCCTTGTGTCCCCCCTCAGACGCAGACACCCTGAAGCTCATGGCCACGCCCCGCTGCTCGCTGCCCGACATCGTGGGCCACGAGGAAATGCTGAAGAAGAGGAGGAGGAGGCGCTACGCACTGTCGGGTCTGCAGTGGGACAAGAAGGACCTGACCTGGAGGTACACACGCGCACGCACGCACGCACACAGACACGCGCGCACACACACACACACACACACACACACACACACACACACACACACACACACACGCACACACATGGACGGACAGACTATCAGTCTACTGTCGGTCATTCAGACAGGCAGAAAGACAGACAGATGGATAGATCAATAAATGGATGAATGATGGATGGTTGAATTGATGAATGGATGACAGGTGGATAGATTATGAATGTGTGGATGTTTTCAATAGCTGGATGGGTTAATTGATGGACTGGTGTATCGATTGAGGGAAGGTTGGATGATGAATGAATAGACGACCATATGGAAACTTAATATGACACCAGTACAGTGCGTTTTAAAATGCATGTTGCATAGGTACACATTGTAAAAAGATTGCATAGAACAGTGGTGCGTGGTCGACAATGTTAAGGTTGACAGAGGCACATTTTGTAAGACAAGATCATCCCAAGATTAAATTAATCTTCATTGATTGGGTTAAAACATTGTAATACTGTTTGTTTTTTCAATAAAATATATGATTTTGAATGGTTATGAATGCAGTTTAAAGGGTGAAAAGCTCATTTAACTCGTCTTTTACGCATTGTGACACAGCTCAACAGCTCCCCCTAATGGTTACTTCCTCATTGTCCTGACGTTCCCCTGCTAGTAGTGGAGGTCGTCAACGGGCCGAATACACGTTACAATTGTTGAACCACTTGACTCCTTTGCGGCCCGCTGATTGAAGCCTAAATGCATGTACAAGGAGCGCCATTTAATCATTAACTCTAAACCTACTTGAATGTGACTGCCAACTTATGTATGTGAGTGAGGGTTCAGAGATGTTGTGGTTTAGCTGGTTAGGTGTGTGGGACACATTTGAATTGTTGATTTACGATGCATTGAGTTATAGGCCAAATTGTATTCAGCCCTTTTACATTTACATTTAAAGGAAGGGCATTTAGCAGGCGCTTTTATCCAAAGCGACTTACAATAAGTACATTTGTAATAAGAAAGTGAAAAAATATATTGCCGTCGGTGCAGTGACGATGTTCAGTGAAAAGCACTAACAATCGCTAGGTTAACCCATTCACCCATAACACTAACCCATTGACCCGAATGTGACGAGCACAGGTTTGTGTGTATGTGTGCGTGTTCGTGGGTGTGCCAGCAAAAGGACAACGCTCACCACTGGTGTGAATCGTGCTTTGACCGATTCAACCGGGGTTAACAGATCAGATTGAACTGCCAGGCCAAATGTCACCTATCCACCCTTCCTCATTGCCCATCATCCAGTCCTCCTTGTGTGTCCCTCTCCCTCCCCCTGCAGCGTCCACAGTTACCCCTCTCTGTCCAGGGGGATGGTGGAGAGGCTCCTGATGCAGGCCTTCACCGCCTGGAGCTCCGTCACCCCCTTGACCTTCACCCAGCTCCGCCAGGGCGAAGGAGACATCAGGGTGGAATTTCTCCGTTCGCTGCACGACGACGGCTACCCCTTCGACGGCCTGGGGGGCACGCTGGCCCACGCCTTCTTCCCGGGGACGGACCCCATGGCCGGGGACACGCACTTCGATCTGGACGAGCCCTGGGGCCACTCAGGTAGGGGACTGAGGGATTGGGGAGGGAGAGATGGAGGGAGGGAAAGATGGAGGGAGGGAGGGAGAGATGGAGGGAGGGAGAGAGAGATGGAGAGAGGGATGGAGGGAGGGAGAGAGAGATGGAGAGAGGGATGGAGGGAGGGAGAGAGGGATGGAGGGAGGGAGAGATGGATGGAAGGAGAGAGAGATGGAGGGAGAGATTGAGGGAGAGATGGAGGGAGGGAGAGATGGAGGGAAGGAGGGAGAGATGGAGGGAGGGAGAGATTGAGGGAGAGATGGAGGGAGGGAGGGAGGGAGGGAGAGATGGATGATGTAATGATGGATGAATGGATCATCAAAAGATGGATGGTTAGATAGATGGCTCAATAGGTGAATGAGGAATTTAATGATGAGGTGAAAGATGATTTTAACATCCCTTCATTACGCGTTTCACTTCTAAGAGCCAAAGACATGGTGTCTGATATTCATGAAGCCAAAGAACGGTCCTGGATGTTACCTCACTTCCTTCTTGATTGTAGACCCAGCTAGAGTATCAGAATTAAACTCACTGAACCGCTGGCTGGAAGACATGCCTAATATGAAGACTTGTGACCTCCTTGCAGGCTCGAGCCAGGAAATCGACCTATTCACTGTGGCGGTGCATGAGTTCGGCCACGCCCTGGGCCTCGGACATTCGTCCTCTCAGCAGTCCATCATGCGGCCATATTACCAGGGCTCTGTTGGAGACGTCACCACCTACCGCCTCCCCGCGGACGACCGGCAGGCCATCCAGGAGGTGTACGGTGAGTCTGGTCCCGACCCTGACTCGAACCCTGAGCCTGACCCTATGCCTGACCCTGACCCTCAGTCTGACCCTGACCCTTACCTTGACCCTTAGCCTGACCCTGACCCTAAGCCTGACCCTAAGCCTGACCCTTAGTCTGACCCTGACCCTTACCTTGACCCTTAGCCTGACCCTAAGCCTGACCCTGACCCTAAGCCTGATCCTGACCCTAAGTCAGACCCTGACCCTTACCTTGACCCTTAGCCTGACCCTGACCCTAAGCCTGACCCTAAGTCTGACCCTGACCCTTACCTTGACCCTTAGCCTAACCCTAAGACTGACCCTGACGCTAAGCCTGACCTTAAGTCTGACCCTGACCCTAACCTTGACCCTTAGCCTGACCGTAAGGCTGACTCTAAGCCAGACCCTAACCCTGACCCTTAGCCTGACCCTAACTCTAACCCTGACACTGACTCTAACCCAGAGCCTGACCCTAAGCCTAAGCCTGACCCTGACCCTAACCCTGAGGAGGGGTCAGGGTCAGGTGGAGGTTTTGGGTTGGTCTTCTGCTGTTTTATCTTTATCGTGGTATAATATGTAATTTCTTCAGCTAGGGTTCTCTCGATCCAAACAATGAAAGAAGACGTAATTTGAACTGAAGTAGTGTGGGATTATGGGAGTTGTTGTTTTCACACCACTGAAAATATATCTGACGTGACTCAGTATTTATGTATTCAAGTTTTATCACGTTATGTTGACTCCCGTTATGTCATTTAATTCTAATGATTGCTGATAGCTGCAAGTTATGTTAGTCAACTAAGAACAACACTATTGTTGAACATTGTTCTAACGATGTAATGTTACCTTACGCCTTCGCTCTGGTTTTTAATAAATGTACGGGTTCACCTCCACTTTGAGTTTAAGCTCAATTGCCTTGCCTATAGTTTCTATAATGTGTCCTGCCAATTTTTGAAATCCCCTTATCAACCACAGGAAGTAACAGTTCATTAATGCCTGGTTTGAGGTTGAACATCAGACTCATACTCCTCAACACAGCACAAGCACCCATCTGTTTGTTTTTTTTATCCATGCCGTGACCACCAGACCTGCTGCCTACCGTTGGTGGCTGCAACACATTTTCCATGTATGCAACACGCATACAATGTTGGCACACATCTCTTCCTTCCTGTTTTCGGACCAGAAATGTTGGAGGGGCATTTCACAAGTTCCCCTATTTCCCTTCCAGGTGCCAGCCATGATGGAACGCCGTATCCTAGTGACCCAAACCTCCCAGGACTGCCCCCGCCTAAGCCCCGGCCGACAAGGCAGTAAGTAGAACCTGTTTCTGCACCACACTGGGTGGGGGGACCAGTGGGAACCAGTGTCTGCACTGGTTCCCACTCTCTATACAAGAGACATTAGAGCTGGGCGATTAATCGATTTTTAATCGTAAATCGAATGAATGGTTTAGGATGATTTTTTTTAAAAGAAAATCGATTATAAAACAATAAATAAAAAATGAGTGAGTAGAGTTTGCTTAAAGTCTGTGGCAACCATAAGCAGCAGCACATCACATGTATTCCAACGTCTTAAATTGAGGCACGCAGCAGAGTGGGAGATGTGTGTTATTTATTTTGCTTTTGTTATTGATTGTTATTCAAATAAAATCCAAACTTATAATCCAAACAAACAAATATATATGTTTCACCTACAGAAACAAAAAATCGATTAAAATCGATAATAGGGATTATTTTGAAAAACCTGAGATTTTTCAAAACGGTAGGAGCCAGTATAAACTGGTAATACCATTTTACATGAGTGGCAGTTTCGGTGCGCCCTATCAGTTGCTCCCGCGCCCTCTCCTTCTCCGTTTGTTTCGTTTATTTTAATTGACTAATTAAGGGTGGTGCCCCCAGCGCATTTGCCGCCCTAGGCGATCGCCTAGGTCGTCGATGCGGAGCAGTCACAGGCAACGCATGTCGCGCATCGAAATCCCCCGCCCCTCGCTACTTGTTCTCATGATTGGTTGCTGGCTGCCATGCATGCACCGTGACACGCATGGCACGCGTAGAATGAATGTACGTAGCGCCCGTAGCTCTGGTCAAAAAAAAAAAGACACCGGCTCGCGTTCGGGAGCCGACTCCCATCGTTCACTTAAAAGAGTCAGCTCTTTGAGCCGACTCTAATGGCTATTTTTACCTGCACTATGCACTCTGCTACAGCATAGTTGGACAAGCTGCTTAAAAAGTGACCAGGCTACCATTCGCTCTGCAGTGAAGCTTCAATGCTCTCTCCTAGAGGACAGACAAGGGACAGTGACATGGCAAACGATTTGGCAAAGGAAGATAGCTAGATTGAAGCCGTTTAGTTTTTGTCGAGTGTTTTCACGAACGACCCATCACTACTGTTTACACTGTTCTTAGTCAGGAGGCCAATAGCATCCCTTCCAGCAGTAATTGTTTTTACATTATCTGGAGCAGATATAACCTTGCTGTTACCTTTGTATAGCAGGAGAAATACATGAACAGTCATTCACATGTGTTATGGAATAATCATTTCCCTATCCATTACACTCCCACTCTCACCAGTGACACCTTATCCTAGTAAGCTAACAGAGTTGGCCAACAGCGCGCGCTAAGTGTACCTTATCTGCTTTCACTCTGATACCGGAGCTGTCTTTACTGCTGAGTGTTTGACTCAACTTGGGACCTGAGTTTACTGAAAACAGGCCAGGTAGCATTGACGTTAGGCTCGCTGCTCACAACGCTGTCGACATCGCTGTCTGGGGAATTCTACCAATGGCTATTTTTACCTGCACTATGCACTCTGCTACAGCATAGTTGGACAAGCTGCTTAAAAAGTGACCAGGCTACCATTCGCTCTGCAGTGAAGCTTCAATGCTCTCTCCTAGAGGAAAGACAAGGGACAGTGACATGGCAAACGATTTGGCAAAGGAAGATAGCTAGATTGAAGCCGTTTAGTTTTTGTCAGTCTAAGGGGAATGTGACCCTCACTATCAAAAGAGCCATAGTTGTTCCACCTCCCAGCTAATAAAATTCATCTGGAGCAACAAAACCTATCCCTAAAATGAAGATAACACTACGTATTAAGTTGTATGTATAGTCATACTATACACTCCAAATGCACACTTCTTAAAGTTCCTATAAGTGTCGGGAGGCATTCCATGTTTCAAACACAAGTTTGTAAGGTATAGGGAGTAGTTCCATTCGTTCTTCTTAGCCAGAATGTCCTTCTGTAGGGTGATATCTTTGAGATTAGCTGTCAGGGTGTCCGTGGCCTACTGGTTAAGGACTGGTCTCCTACGCCACCTCATCCACGGAGGAGGTGCACTCGAGCAAGGCACCTGAAACCCTCACCTGCGTTCTGTGTTCACTGGCTCCCGGATGGGTCAAAAGCAGAGGAAAGAATTTCCCCAAAAAGGGGAAAATAAAGGATAACTTAACTCAACTTAGGTGAACTCACTCCTGTGAATACTGATAATTTATGTGATTGTGTGTTTTTATTAACTCTCTGTACATCTCGGTCAAACACATATCTGGTACATCTTTTGAAAAATCCAAGGCGGTTGAGCAATGTCCTCCATTGGTCGAATGCTTGATGGCTTTTGCAGAGAGAGGCTTATCTGTAACATTATGAACAACTTCAGATTTGTTTCTGAAGTCCGAGAAGAGAAGCTGGGATATTTTAATAAAGGCTTCTTTCCTGAATTTCCGTCTTTTGGACAGGCTTTCCATTCCAAACCATCTCCTGAGCGGCCACAGAACTCACAGCAGCAGTTGAATTTGGAGACTTGATCCACTTATTGAAATCATATCGGCTCTGATCGGCTTTCCACTGCGGGTCCCAAACCTCTTCTTTGTTCATCTCCAGATGGATACGTGTTTTTTCTGGAAATGTCTTTCAACGTTACATTTTTGTGTGTGTTTGTGTGCCCTCGGTCTCTGCCAACTTTCCAAATTTCGTTTTCGTGTCTGTAATTTCACCGTCATACGATGTGCTTCTGCCGGCTCGCATCGATACTAAAAGACCAGGAGGAGCTTCCTACGAGCCGCAACCCCGGGCATAGCCCATTGCATTGTGGGCAGCCCGCATGGCAACACAGCAACACACAAACATTGCAGTCAACATTCGTATCTGTGTGTTTGTGTTTTGATGCCTGCTATATCAAACATGTGGAAAAGCTTTGGCCTGACCTTCCACCCGTGTCATTTGAAGAATGGTCACAATGGAAAATGTTGGTGGGTCAAAGGAGCAGACTATAATTGGCTTAAGTTTCAATGAAAACAGGTAATTGTTGACAATTATAGAACCTGCTGTTCTGGCAGAACACATGACTTCTGAACATGGCTCTTAAGAGCGGCGCCATGTTTAGATCCGTCTGGATTGGTCTTAACGCCACAGAGATCAGCTTGAGATCAACAATCTTATGCCTGCTATTGATGAGTTGGTGACTTCTTTACAAAACCGTTTTCAGAGTGAACTCGCTGTTAGAGTGAATAGTTAATGTGAATAGCTTTAATCACCTGTTGTCCTGACAAACAGACAATGACAGTCATGTCACTGCAGGGTGACTGGTTGGTCTGGGCTTTCAGCCAGGAGTCAGAGGCTTGAAGAAGAGAAGGAACCACATGTAGCTTAGGACACAGCACTTTGGTTACACGACTGACGTTAGTGGATGGAGCCTTTGAGAAGCTCACAGTCCCAAGGTGATGCTTGATTAAGTAAATATGTGGTTGGTATAGAGACTCGCCGTTCACAGTGGATTCGAATACATAAAGCATATAAACTGTTTTTTCAACGAAAGATCACCTCCCTGACATGAAGAGTCTTTACATTTATCTCCCAGGCTAACAATTATGAGTGAAAAAATGTAGACACGTACACAGAAAGGGGGCACACACGGTAAAAGCAAGAATAATACATAGTTGACACAACTTACAGAGGCAGACATCCTTGATAGTAAGAAGATGTGTGAGGGCCATGCATACAGAGCATATGGTACAGAAAAAGAGAACGCTCGAACAAGGACCTCGATGAGTTACAGGAGGATGCTTGGCTCAGTTGCCAACAGGCATCCTCACATCTTTTTAGATTAGATTAGATCCAACTTTATTGTCATTGCACAGTGCAACGAAATGCAGTTTACATCTAACCAGTAGTGCAATCCTTAAAAAGTGCTTTTCCTTATAGCAGTGCTTAAATAAAAAAAAAAAATAAGACCCAGATTGCAAGTCCATTATTAAAGTGGATAGAGTTCTGAGGAATCAGACAGACCACAGTCCATAGAAAGAATGCAGCATGATGATATAAAGTGCATTGTTGAAGTGCATTAATAAAGTGTCATTAATAATCTGCTGCTCTATCGTGCTATTAGGCTCTGATAATGCACTTGACAGAGTCAAACCTTCTTTGGGATCGTCCGTTAACGTTGTCCGTTCCATTCTAGCTCAGACCCCTCCTCCCAGGATCGATGCACTGGGAAATTCGACGCGGTGGCCAACATCCGCGGGGAGGTGTTCCTGTTCAGAGGTACGTGCCGGCTGGGGCCTCCTCTCCTTTAACCGTGTGAATATGCACCCTAAGATCTGAAAAGTGGGAGTGTTCACCCAGATGTTTGATGGATCTATCAGCTGTGTGACGGACTGGTTAATCTGTTGGGCTGGTTTGGACCAATCCATGAAGAGATCTGGGTGACACGGCCACTTGTGATGTCACCAATGGGCCCGTTTTCGAATTGCTTGTGATGGCTCGCCAACCTCACAACCTGGTCAGAAGGAGAGTGTTCACGTTCTCTGCCCTCTTCCAGGCCGGCACTTTTGGAGAACCTCTCGAGACGGGTCGTTGAATTCGCTGAACCCGGCCCTCATTAATAACTTCTGGATCGGCCTCCCAGCAGACGCCAGCAAGATCGACGCTGTGTACGAGAGGAGGAGCGACAGCAGCATCATCTTCTTCATCGGTGAGTGGGACCTTTTTCTTTAAGTGTTGGAATTCGGGCTGAGATTTAATTTTTAGGCCATCTGGGTTTTTCAAACCAAACCCGATTATCGATTTCAATAGATTTCTTTCTATAAGTGAAAAAATATTATTAAGTTTGGATTTTATTTGAAGAATAACAATGATTAACAAAAGAAAAATAAATAACACACCTCTCCCACTGTGCTGCGTGCCACAGTTTAGATGTTGGAATAAATGTGATGCGCTAATGCTTATGGTTGCTTCAGACTTTAAGCAAACCCTACACACTCACTTTAATATTATAATCAGTGATTTTCTTTTAAAAAAATCATCATGAACCATTAATTCGAATTACGATTACAAATCAATTAATCACCCAGCTCTAGTTGGAAATAAATAAAGGTTTTCAATGTACTTTATTACACTGATTCCCAACTGGCGGTACGGTTGGGACTGAATAATCAGGACTGAATTTGTACTTTTTTTATAGATTGTTGTGGCTGATCAATTAAGTTAAGACCAGAAATAGAAACAAGCTTCTGTGCCATTTTAAAAGAGTAGGCCACTACACTGCTAAGGATAATGTTAGATGTTAATGGTATGATAGCAGTTCCTAGGCCACTACAGAATAAGAAACCAGGCTTGGTGGTTTGACGATGAGACGTAAACCATGTGAACATGTGCCGTGAAACTAAACCAGGAACGTAACTTGATATCGAGGAATGTTTAAAATGTAGAAAACGTTTCAAAACTTCCCCTTACAGCATTATCAGGTTTTATTTCCTTAAACGTAGCCCCTATGTGAGGCGGTGTCATGTCACTTTATTCTTTAGTTTTTCGGTTAAATATGATAGACAAATGTAAGTTGAAAGGGAAACTGTTGTTTCCCTTTCAAACCCGATATCGGGTTTGGTTTCATAACCAAAACCCGATTATCGATTTCAATAGATTTCTTTCTATAAGTGAAAAAATATTATTAAGTTTGGATTTTATTTGAAGAATAACAATGATTAACAAAAGAAAAATAAATAACACACCTCTCCCACTGTGCTGCGTGCCACAGTTTAGATGTTGGAATAAATGTGATGTGCTAATGCTTATGGTTGCCACAGACTTTAAGCAAACCCTACAGACTCACTTTAATATAATAATCAGTGATTTTCTTTAAAAAAAATCATCCTGAACCATTAATTCGAATTACGATTACAAATCGATTAATCGCCCAGCTCTAGTTGGAAAAAATAAAGGTTTTCAATGTACTTTATTGCACTGATTCCCGACTGGCGGTACGGTTGGGACTGAATAATCAGGACTGAATTTGTACTTTTTTTTATAGATTGTTGTGGCTGATCAATTAAGTTAAGACCAGAAATAGAAACAAGCTTCTGTGCCATTTTAAAAGAGTAGGCCACTACACTGCTAAGGATAATGTTAGATGTTAATGGTATGATAGCAGTTCCTAGGCCACTACAGAATAAGAAACCAGGCTTGGTGGTTTGACGATGAGGCGTAAACCGTGTGAACATGTGTCGTGAAACTAAACCAGAAACGTAACTTGATATCGAGGAATGCTTAAAATGTAGAAAATGTTTCAAAACTTCCCCTAACAGTATTATCAGGTTTTATTTCCTTAAACATAGCCTCTATGTGAGGCGGCGTCATGTCACTTTATTCTTTAGTTTTTCGGTTAAATATGATAGACAAATTTGAAGTTGAAAGGGAAACTGGCGTTGATGAAGGTGTGTTTGAGCCGTACTGGAGGGTCTGCATGCTGGGCAGCAGATGTATCACGCTGCCTAATATTCACATGTAGGGCGTTTAGCAGACGCTTAAATCCAAAGCGACGTACAATAAGTACATTTGTCAGAAGAAAGATAAACAACAATAAATGGCTGTCGATACAGTAAGGATGTTCATAGAAACAGGTGCCAAACATAACAATCGCTAGGTTAACCCATTCCCCGTATACAACAAAGATGGCTAGGACAAGACGCTACACAATGCTAGGTACTATTCTAAAGTGCCAGGACGTACAATAAGTGTGTTGGATGGGTTTTGGCGGGTAAGGGGGGAGGCGATGCAGAGTCCAGCTGCAGATATGGCATTCTGCTAGAAATAACCTTCTCAAACCCCCCTCCCGCCCAGGTGCTCAGTACTGGGTGTTCAAGGACACCCAGGTCCGGGAGGGCTACCCCAAGCCCCTGTCCGATTGGGGCATGAGGACCGGGGCGGGGGCCCCCGTGGACAGGGTGGACGCCGCCTTCGTCTGGGCTCACAACGGGCAGACCTACCTGTTCAGCGGCGGCGAGTTCTGGAGGTTCGACGAGAGCGGCGCGTCCCAGCAGGGGGGGATCCGGCCGCAGGAGCCAGGGTACCCCAAGAACGCCAACCTCTGGAGGGGGGTCCCCACCGATGTGGATGACATCATCAGCTGGGGCGAAGGTAGGGCGTGGCCTTCGACAGCTGGGACCGCGGGTCTTTGTTTGTCCTCGACGTCAGAGCAGTGGAATCATTCTAGTGTAAACCTTCTGTTTTTAGGTGACGCCTACTTCTTCAAGGACAACCTCTACTGGGTTCTGAAGAAAGGCGGGATGGACGAGGACACCGTCACGCCCAAATCAATCGCCGTTGATTGGCTGCGGTGCCCGGCACCCGCCCCGCCCGCAGACAGACCAAATGACTGCAGCTGTGCCCTGAGTGCGGCCGGGCCTCTGCGCCATGGCAGTGGTCTGCTCCTGTTGTCCCTGGTGGGGCTGGCCTGGAAGCTGGCCGGAGAGTAGAGAGAACATCCCCTGAAGGACTGAGGGAGGACCTCCAAAACACCCTCGTGGTTCGTGTCCGAGCGTTGTTCTTGAAGGTGACATATTGCACCACCAGGTGTGAGTGTGATCAGCCTTACAAGTCGTTTCGAAAATCTGCCCCACATGGCATCCCTAGTGGGCGTGTCCACCTAGATCTGTGCTGGATAGATGAGCGACGTTTACTTCAGTCCACTGGGTAGGCTGGTAGACTGATCTAGGAGGACACGCCCACTAGTGATGTCATATGGGGCCGATTTTCAAAACAGCTTGTAAGGCTAATCACACTCACACCTGGTGGTACAATATGTCCCCTTTAAATTCGCACACACACACTCGGTACCTTGGCCTCACTGGTTTAGCTTGGCTTATGAATTGGAACTGTGTTTAGTTTGTTTACGACAGGGTTTTCTACCTAATGGTCAGGACATCAGGAGCAGATCTGTTTTGAAGGTACTGTCTACCTCGGCGTCCATCGAGACAGCTTTTCACAAAAGACAATGAAATTATGCAATATTTTTTAAGCGTAATAAATGTTCAATATACAGGGATGGCCCATTTGCTTAAAGTGATGAGACAACCGGCTACGAATGATACGTTCCTGCTTCTCATTTCTCAGGTAGTTAGAATGATCTAACTTTTGCATTTTAAATCAATAATTAGGAAGCTGATACACATTATGGATCAATCATTTAGGGAGAAGGTGTGAGAAATAACTTGATTTTTTGTAAATTCCACTTGGTTCATTTTATTGCTTAGTTTCTCTTTACTTGTTCAAAACAAAGATACTAAATTCAATAAACGTAGGTTTAATAAAGTGTTTACTTTAGCATTGTGTAGCGTCTTATCCTAGCTATCATGTTGCATAACTGTACCGACAGCGATGATACTTTCTATTTCTTCTGACAAATGTACTTACTGTAAGTCGCTTTGGATAAAAGCGACTTACAGGGATGGCTAAATTTACATGGAGGGTGCCCTCCATGTAAATGTATCTTAACCGTAGGACCACCCCTCAAGAAATGTTCCTGTGGCCAAAGAAAACGACAAGATAACTTCCTTCATTTATTCCACATTAGAAAATAGCTATGGTTTAACATACAAAGTGAGGTAATAATGAATTATTAAGATTAGGTTATTTAACTGATTAATAGTATAAATGATCCATAAGCAGCCACCATCATGCAAGTACCAAATCCAACTATCTACATTCTTTGGCTTCAGGTTCTGCACAGAATTAAGTTTCTTTGAACGGTCCCCCGCTCGTCATCAAATCTATTCTTCCTCCATTAAACTCTTTTCTCAATTGTGTGACCGGACCGGGACTGTCTGGGAGGTGATCCCACTGCAGTCCCGGCCCTTTAGCTTAGCTATATGCTACACTCCCTTGAAGGCCCAGAGCGCTGCGATGGCCATGTGGGCAGAGGCCAGCGTGAGCGAGGAGCCGCTGCTGCTGGTGGTGGTGGTGGTGGTGGTGGTGGTGGTGGTCATTCTGGCGTTGGTCCTGATCGCCTGGTCGGGCTGGATGGGTCTGAAGGTGTTGAGCAACAGTGGCGACGTCCCATTGTCCACTTGCACCGTGCTGCTGAAGAGGTCGATCTGGGGGGGGGGGGGGGGGGGGGGGGGGGAAGCTGAATGAGGACCAGTAGAGCAGAGGACCAGAGCCATCCAGCAGACTAATGTTGGTGCACCACATAAACCCGCAAATCCTCTCCTCGCTTGGGTCTCACCACCAGGCGTGAGGCCCTACAGTCAAACGATTCATACAACAGGAAGTGACTCACCGCCGCTTTGCTGACTTTGATGGAGTCTTTGAAGACGGTCCAGATCACTACTTCGTTGCAGCTAGGGGTGGTGAGGGAGCCTAGGTAGCGATAGTACTTGGTACGATCCACCCCCTCCAAAAGGTCATCCAGGGATATCTCGGCGGTGAAGTTGGCATAGTCACCTGAAGCCAAATACAATGTTTAAGAGCATTGCGCATTTATGGGCTTGTTACTGCAGCCCTCACGTTGCATTGAGAAGGCATCCCAGTAAAATGTAGAGTTGTTCCGATACCAGTATCAGAAATTCCTCCGATACTGCTTCAATACACTATCGCTATTGGCGAGTACGCAAGTCTATGCCCCGATCCGATACCATCACATGACTAGCTCATTTACTAAACGGGCAAAGAACGTCACAAACATGTGCAGTGTTATGCTGCGTTTGTTAAAGGTCGGAGGTGGAAAATCGGAATGGGAAACTCCCATCTACGACCCAAGTACGTTCGAGCTACCAAATCGTAAAAACATGGATGCCTAACAACAACAAGAACGTATAATTATAAATGTAAACAATCTAGTTCTGATTATTGTGCCATTAGTAGTTAAATGCTAGATGCTGTATCGGTATATACACTCATTATCGGCCGATACTCAAGTTCAGGGATCGTAAAACAATAAAATATCATCGGAACATCTAGTTAAATGTCTCAGGGAACCCTGAGACACTCACCGTTGTTCGTGATGTTGGGCAGGTACGACGCCAGTGTGTCCCAGTTGGCAGAGACCCTTGTAGCGGGGCCGTCCATCTCCTGAATCCCCCCCCACCAAGTAGGAGAGAGCGGTGAGAAGCACGGCCAGCAGATTTACATTTACAGTGCATTTGTCAGAAGAAAGGGAAACAACATATCGCTGTCGGTACAGTAAAGATGTTAACTGAACCAAGTGCCAAGCAATAACTTGTCAGGTTAACCCATTCCCCGTATACAACAAAAGATAGCTAGGATAAGATGCTGCACAATGCCAACTACTATTTTTAAGTGCCAGGACGTACAACAAGCAATAATTGCGTACATTATGTGCCAGGACTTCCAACATACAATGCGTAAGAGGGCTATGCAGAATCTAGGTGCACTGAACAAGCGAGTCTTGAGTCTTTAGCGGAAGCTGTTGAGCGACTCTGCGGTCCTGACATCGGCGGTCTCAGTGGGACCAGTGTTTGTACCTGCTTACCTCGAGGAAGAACCCCAGCGCTGCGATGGATTCATTGTCCGCAACAGCCAGTGTGGTGTTCCCGTCGTAGATCGCCTTTACGTTCACAATGTGCATCTAATTCAAAGACATGAAAACACAACCACATCAAATTCCTGCCGTTACAGTTGGACGGAACAGGTGGTTCTTTTTTTTACGGTTAGCTTAGCTTGAGTAATGTTTAAACACAAAGGGTTCAAGTACAATGGTTTAGAATCCATGGTTTAATGTCAGCAGTTGTTTAGATTGAAGGCAGGCAGTGAGGAATCTAGCTTAAAGCATACTTTCATTGTTCAAGATGAATTATTCATTATAATAAATGAACTGCATTATAACTACTATGTCTCCACCCACCCACAGCCCACCCTTAAATGTGGTATAAAGAGTTAATTAGTGACTTAATTAGTGAATTGCTTGCCCAAATATAATTTTCTGGCGAGATACATGAATTAAGAGAAGTAGGGGGCCCACAAAGACTGCTTTTGTATAGGGCCCAGAGTGTTGTGATGAAACTCCCTCAGAGCAGCTTGTTATTTAATGACAACAGATGCGTGGCGTCCACCCACGCCCTCTTCTCACTGGGAGTGCTGGGAGAACCAGGCGCCGTGGGGCCAGCCTACCTCCATGGGGTAGCGCTTCCCGTTGACAGTGTGCTCCGATCCTGGCTGCGTCGATCCGTTGCCCCAGTGGAGGTGGAACTGCAGGCTCTGGTAGGTGCTGTTGGGCAGACCCCCTCCGGACACCGTGCTGTTCAACAGCGACACCTTGACTACAGAGAACCACCACAACCAGCAGGACGTGTTACAACAGCAGCTCACACAGACAGGGCAAACGGCACTCTTATAGTCTTCAGGTGAAGGTCCACAGAAGCTTGAGCGTTTAAATGTTAGTGTCTACTTTTAGCTAATGTGATCCGTTGGATAAATATAGATGAGGCCCATTTTATATTGAGAAAAAGCCTTATCCTACATTTTGTCCGTTTAAATCTGAATTACAAATCAGGGAGTGAGCGTGGGACTCTTACCGGTGTGTCCAGTGTTCTGGATCTTGGTCAACCCTAATTTGTTGTCAAAATTGGTAAAGGAGAAGTCAACCAGTTTGGCGTCTTCTACGGCCTTGCTGGAATTGATGTTAATGGGGGACTGCCTGCTCCCATTGCAGAACTTGACGGCTAGCGTCACGGGCCATGTCGCAGGACCTGAAATGTGAGGGCACACACTTAACACTGACTCACACTTAACAACCGCAGGCCTAGAAACAGTAGTACAGGATGTCTGGTGTCTGTGATGGGAGGGCATCTCAGCGTTGGTGGCTCACCGCATGATGCGTCCTGGTAACACCACTCTGCACAGAGAAACACAAAACATTTCAGGAGACTGTCGACATGGTCGTGGAAATATGCAATTATCTACAAATTATATAAACCTTGTTTAACTTGACTAATCAATTAAAAAAGGCATTGGTATAAATTCTCCTTACACCTGGAGGGTTTGCCACCTCTGAATGAAAGTTGAAGTCAGATGTCACTTCCAGATTTAACCAATTCATTTTAATTGATTGTCTCTCACTTCCCTACTAAGAAAGTAGAAAATAAAAATGGAGCGTCGCAGTAGCTGTTCCTGGCCGAGCTCAGCAGGGAGGCAAACATGAACGCGCATTCATGAACGTGCGCAGTGCACCCACACATGCATGTATTTTCTGAAGCGTAGGCCTACACAACTTTTTAAAAAAAACATACTCGCCTGACGCGTCGTGTGGAGGCGCATTATAGAGAAAAAAAAACTAGACACATAACAGTGAGTCAGCAGAGTTCAACTTCATAAATTAAAGTTCATTCATGGCGCGTGCTGCTTAAATGTAATGCACATGAGCCTTCTAGTCAGTTGCCGTCCAAGTCAAGGCGGCAACTGAAGGCTCATTTGCTTAGAACTTTAAAAAAAAGAAATAGCTGATTTGTGATTGGTTGCAAGGAGAAGATGCGGCTGGCCGCCCTTCCTAGGTTTAACATGGTATGAATGATTTACCTCGCAACAGTGAAACTGAATTGTGATTGGTTAATTTTTATTCTCAAAGGCTGCAAAAGTGAGTTTTGGCCTCTTTGTCTCCCTTCAGTGGCTAGCCCCGGACGTAACATACTCAGAGTAACGTCGGCCAGCATCCTGCATGCAAAGGCAGGAGACACACATTGCACATAGATAATTTTAAAAAATAAATACTTTTTAATGATAATTTCATAATCACGTAAATCTTTATTTCTTTTTTGGAAAATCACGAGGAGGCGATGCCTCCGTTGACTCCGCTAAGGAACCGCCCCTGGAGCGTTGTCGAAATAAGGGAACTACTTTCCTCAGCGTATCAACAGATATGCGCTCTGGTCTCCATCAGCGCCTACAGGTGCGGCAACGGAACTCGTTTCTTCACTTCACCTGCAGGCCAGGTGAGTCCAGGCCACCGCATCTCTCATGTAAACGGGTCTACTTTAAAGACATGCAATTAACATGATTACCAAAGAATGCATATTGCGTGTATAACCTTGCTTTGGAGTTCGCTAAATGCTTTTCCGTGGTTGCCAGCCGGATAAAGTTGCACGCTGTTTGCGTCGTGCAACGTTGAGTGCGGAAATATAAGTTATTTTGCTGATGCACTCAATGCCTTCCCGCATTTATGAAACATGGCTTTATTTAGCGAGAACAGTGTAACCATCGTTCTTGTGCCTTAGTGTGACGCGTCGTTGTCTTCCTCTCCGTTCGCAGTGAGACGTGCCACGCGGAGCCGAGGTGAACATCACGAGGCGGCGGCGTCTCCTCATATGTTTGATTGAATGTCGCTGGTGTTCTTGTCTTGCTTTCAATAAACTTTGATCCGACCATTAGGCCTGCGGTAGTTTAAATCACTGAAATACTATTTATTTACTGTTTGGGTTCACTCTGCATTACATTCAAGTTTATTTGTTGAAGATTATGTAGGAGCTGAGTTAATTTGAACTTAATTAGCAGGAAGTATCATAACGGTAACTTTTGGGTCGTATTGATCTTTTGAACCAACAATCCCAGAGACCGACGTCCTGTCCACCTCCCTGATCTCCGTGTTCAGGATTTAATTTCATAATTAGAAACTATAGGTTCAGGATACGATTTTAATATATTAATTACAAACTAAAGGTTCGGTTTTAATGGTAGTTCAATCATTACGCACGGCTTCTCCGTGAATAACGCGCCACTGGTGCATGGGAGATATCACGTTGGTCAGATAAACGAATCACATCAGTCGATATCGAGACGTTCACCCACCCCCCAACCCCCTCAACTCACTCACCCGGGGAAAATTCAAACTGTGGGTCCGGGCCATACCCTTCTTAGGGGAATTTGACTTTTCTACCGGAGTACATGTTCCACACAAAGTATCAAGAGGGCTCACCGATCGAGGCGGCGGCACAGCGGCCTAGTCCCGCTACGGCGCACAACACGAGGAGACCTCCGAGCAGCTTCATCTTGACCGGGTTCAGTGGGCTTCCTGTGGGCTGGCGGACCTGATGGTTTAATAACGCCTGAAGTTAATCACTGACCTGCTTTTTCTGCGGGAAGAGAAATTCATCCATTATCGATCCAACATTACCAATTAACATTCCACCTGTTCTCAAATCAATGTTCTCCATGTGATGCAAAACACCAAAAGAACTGGCTTACATTTTTAGGTTTAATAAGATAGATGGAAATATAGTCCGATGTGTTACCATGCGAGGAGGGACGGACGAGAAGACGCGTGTGGGTGTGAGAGATGCTCTGGTCTGCGTCCACCTGATGCCTTTTATAGCTGGAGGTGGGGCACGACACCGCCTCTTTGACCTCACGGCCCCTGCACCGGCATGCAGATAAGCACAGGCACGCAGACTTTATTTATATTGAGTACATTTTTTATTTTTTTTTATTCCAGAGACTATCAATAGGGGCTGCACGTGACGTTACATCGCAATAAATTATATATTGTATATTTTATGCATTTGTGCACCTCAATTGATCTTTCGAGAATAAATAAAGGTAAAAAATTTAATTAAAACAATAAGCAGCGACATTTAGGGAGTTTTGGTTATTTATCCTAGCATATATTAAGGGACGATATTTAGAATGCAATTTAGGATGTTATTTCGGTGATGTTTAGGATGTAGTTTAGGTGACGGTATTTAGGCGATAATAATGAGGATGTTATTTAGGTGTTGATACAGAAGATGTTAATTAGGTGATATTTAGGATGTTATTTAGGTGATGATTTTTAGATTGTTATTGAGCTGCTGATACTAAGGATGTTATTTAGGTGATGATATTTATGATGATATTGGTAGTTTTGTCATTATGTCATTGGATGTTAGTAGTTCTGATCATTGTTTAGTAATTCATTTTCACATTATTGCTCATTATGGGGATCTTCTGAAAGTATCTTTCACATGCGAGACATGGCAAAAACAAAGTATTAATTAGGATAGGTTACAGTATATTTCTTCTTATTTATGATTAATGATTAATTAATCCCATGAGGCATTCTGATGTACAAGCCCGATATAAGAGGGGCGGGGGGCAGCTTGTTGAGAGAGAGAGTGATGAGGCTGTTATGTGTCTTCATGTGTTAAGATGTTCCACCTTATACCAGGGGATTCTCCCTATGGGTCCTGAGGCTGGAGGTGCCCACTGCATCCGTCCGTTGACTGATCCCCATTGACTTTGAATGGGGACGGACACGCAATGCATTGTGGATCCGTGCGCTCCGGTGGAGCCTTCGGCGGCATCAAAAAGTTGAAAAAAATTTCGGCAGCGACGGATCTGTCATCCAATCAGATCGCGAATGCAAATGTAAGCACTGTTGCACTACTCGGAAACCTGGACCCTGGAAAGCTTCCCCATCCGTCAGCCACGCCTTCCGACGTCCTTTGACTGACGGTGCAGTGGGAACGAGGCGTGAGGCTGGAGGTGGGCCTGAGGCTGGAGGTGGGCCTGAGGCTGGAGGTGGGTCTGAGGGTGGAGGTGGGCCTGAGGGTGGAGGTGGGTCTGAGGCTGGAGGTGGGCCTGAGGGTGGAGGTGGGTCTGAGGGTGGAGGTGGGTCTGAGGCTGGAGGTGGTCCTGAGGCTGGAGGTGGGCCTGAGGGTGGAGGTGGGGCTGAGGCTGGAGGTGGGTCTGACGGTGGAGGTGGGCCTGAGGCTGGAGGTGGGCCTGAGGCTGGAGGTGGGCCTGAGGCTGGAGGTGGGTCTGAGGCTGGAGGTGGGTCTGACAGTGGAGGTGGGCCTGAGGCTGGAGGTGGGCCTGAGGCTGGAGGTGGGCCTGAGGCTGGAGGTGGGTCTGACGGTGGAGGTGGGCCTGAGGCTGGAGGTGGGTCTGAGGCTGGAGGTGGGCCTGAGGGTGGAGGTGGGTCTGACGGTGGAGGTGGGCCTGAGGCTGGAGGTGGGCCTGAGGCTGGAGGTGGGCCTGAGGCTGGAGGTGGGCCTGAGGCTGGAGGTGGGCCTGAGGCTGGAGGTGGGCCTGAGGCTGGAGGTGGGTCTGACAGTGGAGGTGGGCCTGAGGCTGGAGGTGGGCCTGAGGCTGGAGGTGGGCCTGAGGCTGGAGGTGGGTCTGACGGTGGAGGTGGGCCTGAGGCTGGAGGTGGGTCTGAGGCTGGAGGTGGGCCTGAGGGTGGAGGTGGGTCTGACGGTGGAGGTGGGCCTGAGGCTGGAGTTTACAGGAAAGGTGAGTTTACTGTTTATCAGTCTCTCCATCAAAAGAGGTGCATGACCTCAAGGAGACTTCCTGATTAAATAAATCACACAAATGCCTTAAAAAGTAATATATTATTAGTATTATGAGTCAGAAGTACATAAAGTTCACCTCGACTCTGCATAGAAACCAATGCACAGCCACCATTGAATGCTGTACGTCCTGGCACTTGTACATTGCACTTATTCAAGGTACTTACAAATTGTGTAGCATCTACAGTAGCTGCTATCATTGCTCTGCACGGGGAATGGGTTAGCCTAACGATTGTAATACTTGCACTTGGTTATATGAACATCTTTACTGTACCGACAGCGATATATTGTTTCACTTCTTATGACAAATGTACTTATTGTAACAAATGGATAAAAGCGTCTGCTAAATGCCCTAAATGTAAATGTAAATAATGAACGACAAAAACAAGTTTGTGTCGATCCTTGTGGAATCCCTGATCCCTGCTCGGCGAGAACGCAGGATGTAAATATCTCCCCCTTTGAATGTAAGGAGAAACGGCCTATAGAACCTGTAGAGGGAAAGGGGCTGGAACTGCCCCTTTCCCCTGAAGATAATGGAGGGTGGAACCGTGTTCCCTTTGTTGAAGGACAATAGCTCTCTCGGGAGGGGGAGAAACTGTTCTCACTCTGCTAGAGGAGAATGGAGTATGCATACATTAAAACAGGTACATTTTCTACAACAAGTGTGTGCTTTTTTACATTCCGAAGCCTCCTCTGTCTTAGATGCAATGTCTCAGAAATACATTGCCGTGAAAAATCGTTCATGCCTGAGTGATTATGCGACTGACAGACGTAACCTTGATTCCCCGCACATAATTTGTGTTCAAATTCCCGCAATTCTTGTTCTCTATCCAGTGTACCATGTCGTGTTCACTATATTCAGAAGAAGGGAACAAGTGAGTCAAACACAGCCTTATAAGAGTACTAACAGAAGATTATTGAAGGGAGCATGACGTCAAAGTCCGGACGTGGGACAATCAGCTGAGCTCTGCCCTACCGAGTTCATCCAAACCACATGCTGTCCGTCTTCACTCAGCTGCTGTGCCTTTTATATAAAAATAAAGAAAAAGCCCTTACCTCCATAAGTTAACCTTTATTAAACCAGCGCAAGGCCTCTTGAGATTATCCATCTCTTTCCAAGTTCTCCAGGCCGAGGAAGGTGGCAGCTCACACAACAGGATTTGCTAGCGATGACGATAGCATAGATACGAGTCATTTGCATAATTTATTTTGGCAGAAATAAATTAATAACATAAATTAATCAGATTAATAACATTAATTACAACCCGGAGCAGTGGCAGCCATTCCTGTGCGTTGCAAACTTCATGGCGTTTCATTGACCGTTTTGCCGAGGCGGCCCACTCCTTCTCCTGCCCAAACTCCCCTCAGCTTTGGGAACGGAACCCGTCATGACTCACCATGTTTTCCTTTGACATCGGTCTGGCCCCCTGTTCTCCTGCACTTTGGAAGGCCTTCTGCAGAATACTCGGTCCATCGGCCAGCTTATCATCTGGTCTCCACCACCATCACAACTGCATGGTTCATTCAGTGATTTCCCTACTGACGCGTACCTCTAAAATGTTATGTACATGTACATTTTGCATTTAGGGAGTTTATCAGACGCTTTTATCCAAAGCGAATTACAATCAGGACATTTGTCAAAAGAAATAGAAGCAACAATATATCACTGTCGGTTCAGTAAGGATGTTCATAGAACCAAGTGCCAAGCACTAACAATCGCTAGGTTAACCCATTCCTTGTGTACAAAGATAGCTTGGATAAGACGCTACACAATGCTAACTATGTTAAATGTGAAGGCTAATTACTTTTAACAGACGGGGAACATCTGAGACACAACGTGACAGAGATAGATACAGCCTTAGAAAAGATGTTAGAGAACATCCTTTCAAAGGCCGTGAACCTGCTCCAACCCTGAAAGATTACATTTTTGTCTCTTTGGCATTTTAGTTTAATGATGATTGACAGCTTTTTTGACTAACCAGATATGCATCAGTATGACACCACGAGGGAGAGCCGGCGTCGTTGAGCATGTCAGAAATTTGCACAGGCTGGAGGGACTGTACAGCTGATGGCTATCTGTCACATGATAGCGTCACGATACAGATGTATTTACTGCCACCGCTCAACTATGTACGGCCAGTGATGTGATTGATGACCTGATATCCATCCTAGCCAGCATAACCACGAGTTTAATGGAGTTCAAACAGCATGCTACTGAGTTAAGGCTGACCAAGACTTAATGTGATGAGGCCATTCAGCCTGCTCTGCCCCAGCACCTTGAGCAGAGTTAAAGTCCCTGGTACCCAATATCCAAACAGGGACATTTCCGTCATCAATTAGCTGCCTTACCGCTTGTTTTATACCACAAGCGGTTAGGCAGCAGAATGAGGACTTACTTTTGTAGAACTTGTTTATTGTATATTTGTGTGTTTAATGCTATCTTATTATCTTATAGTATTAATTTATTATATCAGTGACTGTAACTATAGGCGCGGATGCATGTTTATAAAATCTACTCAACTGAGGTTCTTTTTTATGTGAGTATGATGGTGGGCATAAGCAATGTAATTTCCATTGTTATGGATAGAATAAACTTGACTGTGACTTTAATGTTCAACCAAGTGGATGTTTTTAGTCATCCATTGAAGTTTGATAAAGAGAATATGTTATTCACTGCGATAAAACTTTCCTGAATGCCTTGCAGTAATATGGTGTGATCTTTTGATTTACTGGGTGTAACTGGATCTAACTGCTGGGCAAGTAAGTGCCATCTGGGTTGTATTCAGCATTCTGTGTTGTCTGAATATCTTCAAACATTAGTTCATTCCATTCCGTTTTAGTCTATTCTGCGAGGAGGCCTCTGTTAGAAGGGTCGGCCCCAGGGCCCCTACTTCACCAACAGGTGGGATCACAAGACGTTTCTGAAGGCATAAGCCAACCAGTTGGTAGAATCCACTGGGTGGACTGATCTTTCCAGCATACATCTAGATCTAGACTCTCCCACTTGTGACTTCACAGGGCGGGGCATGTTTTAAACAGCTTGTAATGGCTAAAATCACTCAGCCTAACCTGGTGGTAAATATATATGTATATGTATATATATATATATGTGTGTGCATACTATATGTATATACTGTATATGTAGCAATCCATTATTTACAATTGCAAAAACGCTGACATTATTTATTTTGCTGCCCACTTGGTTTTATCTTGACGAAAGCCTCCTAAGGAAAGTTACTACTTTTTACTACTTTAACTGTCTTTGTTAAATGCGACTGCATCTCCTTCTCTCCCATGATGGTCAGCAGCTCATGGATTTCCCCGTCTCGCCAATTAGAACTACTCATGTTGCTACGTCATCAACACCTCTACCCAAGTCCTGCTCCTGATACCGCAAAGCCGTCTAATCACATTTACATGAAAAATTGAACCCCCAATATGTGTAGGATTCGAGAGGGGACATTGGGGTGCGAATCTAGACGGTATATTATCTCGGCCAGTGTAAATGCGCGGACCATGCCAAGAAAAAGTTTAAAATAAGACAGGCGTATTTGGCAGTGTAAAAACGCTTAGTGTTGTAGCAACACCAGACTGAATCATCATCTCATCCGACATAATCTAATGCGGGCTGCCGCTGACAGTGAACAGAGCTTTGAATTTAAATTAATCCCCAACATGAGCCTGCTATGAAAACAACTTAATCCATCAGCTTTACAACTGACAGCAAATGTAAGTGAGACTATATTGACACACGAGTAACGGTTCTTTCCACGCCAGGGATTAGCGCAACAATGGGAAACTCACTCAAAGATCAATGCCCATGTTAACCTAGCGTGACAACACCTCTACCGCTTCGTACGTGTGCTCTGAAACGGTTGTGGTATGCAACATCAACGCTGTTTCCACAGAAAAAAGGTGAGCAAGTTTGACCAGCCCGAATCCTTCCCATGGAAAACGCGAATCCCAGAGCAATGACTTTTTTCAACACTCTGTGATTCACAGCCAGGATACGTTCAATCAATTACATTTTATTTGTGTGTTGCCCTTACAGCCAAAACAGTCTTAACAGGCCCTATATTTATGACACCCCCCTAACCCTATCCCCCCAGAGAGCCGGGAAAACTCCCTTAATGAGCATTGAAGCAGCATGACGTTTCCCCTCAAACTATATGTACAACTATCGAACAACACAGTACTCGGAAGAACTTGTTTTTGCTTGCGAGATAAAAACAAATAACAGTTAATCATGGTCAGGTAGCATACGTCACATAGGTAGCATACCTCACACTGCTGTTGTAGCCAACCGTCCTACAATTCAACTTTCTAGTTTTGCTTCCCTCTTGAGGAATGCTCTTTCTGACAGTTTCTCTAGTCCCTTTGACATAGCCAAGAAGTTGAGTTTAACAGACTATGTTGTTTGTCCCATGTAAGTCACATCAACATGCTGAAGCACTACTACTCAAGGGCCTCGTTATTGCTCACAAGGCTAAGGAGCATACCTCAATTACAATTACCTACAATTATGCTATCAATCAAATGAGAGAGGGCTGCCAGGGATCCTGACATTAGAAGTAAGAGCATTATCAAGTTGATCAGGTTGAAAGAGAAGCTACAGGACTCCAGCTCATACTCAATCCACAAGGCATCTGCTGGTTCAGATTGAATTCCGATGATCACCTTGTGTGGCTTGGTGGGTGCGTGTGTGTGCGTCGATCACTTATTTAGTTTGGCAGGTCGCAGGTATGGGAGGAAACAAATGGGGGTGGCTGTTGAATCTCTCGCCTCGCCCTGGGGGCGTCAGAGCATCTGTGGGTCTGTCCGCGCGCAGGCCACAAGGCCACAGCCAGGATGAGGGCTGGGTGAGGGTTTATCAGGGGGCCGGACGTGGCCACAGAGAGGGAGGGTTGGGCTCAGTACTGCGTCAGGCCAGGGAAGACGGTCAAAGACACGGCCGTCTGTTGGAACTTAGTTTGACTTGGCATCTAGACTCTGCGTAGCCTCACCCCCTTAATGTACGCCCTAATTGCATGTTTTACGTCCTGGCAGTTAACGTACGCCCTAATTGCATGTTTTACGTCCTGGCAGTTAACGTACGCCCTAATTGCATGTTTTACTTCATGGCACTTATTGTACGCACTCATTGTATGTTGTACTTCTTCCTGGCACTTAAAAATTGTACTTAGCATTGTGTAGCATCTCATCATAACTATCTCTGTTGTATACGGGGAATGGGTTAACCTAGCGATTGTTAGTGCTTGGCACTTGGTTCTATGAACATCCTTACTGCACCGACAGCGATATGTTGTTGTTTCTCTTTCTTCTGACAAATGCACTTATTGTAGGTCGCTTTGGATAAAAGCGTCTGCTAAATGCCCTTAATGTAAATTTAATTGTAGTTTGGCTCTAATCAAAGAGGGTGGGGAGAGTTATGGAGGCAGGATGGTGTGGTAGCTGTTAAAATATGTTCAGCTCCCAGACTCTAGGGACGTGGATTGATTCCTCCAGCGTCATCAGTCGAACCCGTGGGCATCACAGAGCAAGAGGCCTCTGACCCCGACCTGCTCCTGAATTCACCGGATAAAAGCATACGACTGAACTAAGCATCAGACAATGTATGGACAACTTATAGGAAATTGGGGAACTGTGAAGAACAGGTGATTGAACTTGCAGCTCTCTTGGTGAATTAGCTAAGAGAGTTTGAGTATGAGCAGAGAAAATCCTCCCTTAGATAATATAACAATTATGTTATTCAGTTAATGCTGAACAAACTCTTTAAAATATGTGAGGTTATGCTTCTTTATCTCGCCATGGAGTGCTGTTTCCCTGTAAGAAAAAGACGCTCTATTTACAACAACAACAGCTCTATAGAACTGGCAGTACGTTCTAAAGCTGCAGTTTTTTTCCCTCTGAAAGTGTCCAGCCCACAAGGTGACGATGAGTTGATTGTCTCCCTGGCTCAACCCAGCCACCGTCTTTTGAGATAAAGACACGCAGGGAAACCGTTTTTAACTGAATCAATGGGGAGGGGAAAACACAATATAAAAAATACAGCAAAAACGTTTATTTGATTAGTTTATTGATATGCATCTGAAAGACCAAAGACAGGCACTGTTAACTCATATGTTAGGTTGAGTATCACGTTTCGAGTTGGGCATAATCATGTGATACTTATTTGAATTTGTGGGAGTGTGGGTGGACGATGGCTGGTTTTAGCAGCCTCACCTTGCCGGGTGGGGTGAGGCTGCACATGGGTTGCACATTGAGTAATCAGTGGGCACAGGTTAAACCAGCCATCACCACACATTCCACATGATGTCCTGTATGGCAACATGGAGCACCTGGTCATGTATCAATACATGCACCTACATTTCACCACATTCCCCATCACCAGGGCTCCCTATCTCCTGTGTTTGGAGGAGCTCAGACACCGTCACAGAAGTGGGGCAGCCACTAAGAGATGTGGTGCATGGACATTGCTACAGGATACTTAATGACAGTCAGCACATTCATTTGACATATTATGAATATTCCATTGATACGAAAGTCAGTAAGGTCGAAGGACTGAAAATACATATGTAGGAGCAGTTGATCTCGTCAGAATCAAGGTTGAATCTGACATGTAACATTAAAGTGAAACATCTCTGAGGTTCAATATTTTCTATTCACTTGACATGTTGATCTGTATACAGTGAAATTCAGTTAATGCTGATACATATAATATCCACGAAATGCGGACAGATGATATGTTCTTGATAAACTTATTGAGTGTCAGCTAACACAAAACTGATACTCAACTGTGTGACTGTGACTACCCAGGTAAAGGTTAACCTGTTGTACACCACATTAGAGGTTAGACTGCAAAGTACTCTAATTAGTTGAAATACTGTCTATAAAGGTAACAATTTTAATATTAGATTATATATTTCAGTCTGTTCCTCAGCCTGTGTTCTAGTCTGTTCTATATAGTCTCTGTTCTACTCTGTTGTACTATAGTCTCTGTTGTAGCCTGTTATACTATAGTCTCTGTTATACTATAGTCTCTGTTCTACTATAGTCTGTTCTAACAGAATCTGTGTTCTAGTCTATCCTACTTAAGTCTCTGTTCTCTAGTCTCTGTTCTTCTAGTCTGTTCTACTATAGTCACTGTTCTCTAGTCTCTGTTCTTCTAGTCTGTTCTACTATAGTCTCTGTTCTCTAGTCTCTGTTCTAGTCTGTTCTACTTGTCCGCTCTAACATAATCTTTGTGGCAGTCTGCTCTCTCGTCTCTGAAACAACGGTATTGTCTGTGAGGCTGTGGGCCGGTAAACTGTTTCTGAATACAGGCTGTTAACACAAAATAATCAGGTATCAAAGCACTTTCAACTGTTTCCTCATTGTCAGACATTGTTTAATTTTTAACCTTCGGAAACATTGATTGTTTACTTAGGTTATCTAATCTAGATCAATGCACATTCCTCCCCTCAGCCCTGGCTCGCTCTCAGATGATCGTCTGGCTCCATGTTTACCCTCCAACCACTCTTCAGTTCAAACCTCCTTTTGATGTTCAATTGCTTTGTTTTTCAGTATCAAAATAAAATCAAGTAACTGGTAGAGAAAAAACACAGCCAAAGAACATTTAAACTGAAAAGTAGTACTTTTACTGTACAACGTGTTACTTTCCTTTGTATTACTTTGATGAAGGATGCTTGTCACTCAAACCCACGACCATCTGTCATCTAGAGTAGATTGTCATGCTGCCGTCAGCAGGTGCAGTCACATAACCTCATGATAGGATCATGAGGATTGCATGCCGGAATGCTTATGGCTACGAGTGGCTGTAGGTATCATTCCACTAGGCACGATGAGCCTCAGTATCGGCTACGCAAATGTTTTTTTAATGAAGATCACAGGGATCGCCCACATGATAATCTAGCGTCATCTAGCCATCATGCTTGCATCCATTCTGGAAATCATGCTGGCCACCATGCTAGCCACCATGCTAGCCATCATGCTAGCCATCATGCTGGCCACCATGCTGGCCATCATGCTGACCATCAAGCTGGCCATCATGCTAGTCATCATGCTGGCCACCATGCTAGCCATCATGCTAGCCATCAGGCTAGACATCATGCTGGCCACCATACTAGCCACCATGCTAGCCATCATGCTAGCCATCAGGCTAGACATCATGCTGGCCATCATACTAGCCATCATGCTAGCCATCATGCTGGCCACCATGCTAGCCATCATGCTAGCCATCAGGCTAGACAACATGCTGGCCACCATGCTAGCCATCAGGCTAGACATCATGCTGGCCATCATGCTGGCCACCATGCTGTCCATAATGCTAGCCACCATGCTAGCCACCATGCTAGCCACCATGCTATCCATCATGCTGCCCACCATGTTGGCCACCATGCTAGCCAACATGCTAGCCACCATGTTGGCCACGAACGTCTAGCACAGTGGTGAGATTTACATTATAGCGAGATATCTTGATAAATGAAAGACTGTTGACCGAAAATGCAACAAAAGCTATCATGATTTTTTTCCTTCTACATCCAAACGAACACCATGGTCTTAAACACCAACATCTCTGTTCGTCGTATGTTTTGGTCAACCTCAACAGAATGAATATAAGGACTGACTGAGGACACAAAGAAACAAGCCGTTGTCAGACAGATGTTGAAAGGTATTCTTGCTTCATTCAGAGATGAGAGTACATTACAGGGTGCAGCAGTCTGAGCGGCTGTACAGGTGAGGCTGGGGTTCTTTTACAAGCTTGGCCAAGAACACACAACAAGACGATGACCAAACTAGGATTTTCATTTTCCTTTTAAGCAGACGGACCTGAGAGGGTAAAGTGCAGTGACATCCAAACACCAAAATACGTGCATGCAGGCACGCATGCAGAACGACAAAGAGCCAATCAATTGAATCATTGAACAACAATAAATATATATATCGATATGTCAAAAATAAATATATTTCTATGTATTAAATATAATTGAACACACTGTAGCCAATTAAAGACTTATCTCCATAAGGTTAGGAGGAGGAGGTTAAGGTGAGGAGGAGGAGGAGGAGGAGGAGGAGGTTGAGGAGGAGGAGGAGGAGGAGGTTAAGGTGAGGAGGAGGAGGAGGAGGTCGAGGTTAGGGAGTGGAGGAGGAGGAGGAGGAGGTTGAGGAGGTCGAGGTCAGGGAGTGGAGGAGGAGGAGGTTGAGGAGGAGGAGGTCGAGGTTAGCGAGTGGAGGAGGAGGAGAAGGAGGAGGTTGAGGAGGAGGAGGTGGAGGTTAGGTAGTGACGGAGGAGGGGTTAATGTGGTGGAGGTGGAGGAGGCAAGGCGTTGGAGGAGGAGGTGGAGGTTAGGAGGAGGAGGAGGAGGAGGTGGAGGTAAGGAGGAGGAGGAGGAGGTGGAGGTTAGTCAGTGGCGCTCAGCGGGCCGAGGAGGCTGAGGAGGAGGAGCGTGGCGGTGCAGCTGGGCGCTGGAGAGGAGGACCGGGTGGTGATGGTCCTGCTGCCCAGGGCCTGAGCGGGGCGGTAGACTTGCTTATAGCCCATCTCCAGGGGGAAGGCGTCCATCTGGAGGCCAAACAGAGAGAGAGCTGGGGGGGTTAAAGGAAGAGCCAGGGGACCTGGTGTTTCCACTACTGGGGGGCCCGTCCCCCAAGGAAACCAACAAGCAGGTGATCGTGTTGATCTTAAAGGTGACATATTATACCACCGTGTGATTAAACGTTACAAGCCGTTTTTTTAAATCTGCCTCTTTCGACATCACAAGTGGGCGTTTCCACCTACATGTGCGCTGGATAGATCGGTCTGCCGGCCTACCCAGTGGACTGGAGCAAACGTTGCTCATCTATCCGTCGTACAACTCGGTGGACACGCCCACTTGTGATGTCACAAGGGGCAGATTTTCAAAACGGCTTCTAACAGCTAATTACACCCACAGCTGGTGGTATAATGTGTCACCTTTAAAGGCTTTTTTGACACTCAAACATAGTGGTGTATCACTTGTGAAGTGGCGGTGAATCTATACGGTGTGCTATAAAACACACACACACACACACACACACACACACACACACACACACACACACACACACACACACACACAGACTGACCAGCTTCTTGTCGATCTTGATTGGCTGTTTGAAGACGGTCCAGACCACGGCCTCGTTGCAGGTGGGCGTGGTCAGCGAGCCCATGTAGCGGTAGAAGGAGGAGCGGTCGACGCCCCCCAGCAGGTCGTCCAGAGACATGTCCTCGCTGACACTCTTGTTACTGCCTGGGGGCACACAGGGGGTGGGCCCCGTCAGAGACAGCGGGCCATCGGGCCCCGTCAGAGACAGGGGGCCATCGGGCCCCGTCAGAGACAGGGGGCCATCGGGTCCCGTCAGAGACAGGGGGCCATCGGGCCCCGTCAGAGACAGGGGGCCATCGGGTCCCGTCTGAGACAGGGGGTCATCGGGCCCCGTCAGAGACAAGGGGCCATCGGGCCCCGTCTGAGACAGGGGGTCATCGGGCCCCGTCAGAGACAGCGGGCCTTCGGGCCCCAGAGCACGCGGGGCCCCGGGAAAATGGGTAGACTGTGTGAGTCCGCGTGAGTCACCACACAAAGTAACTGACGAGTAGATCCACTGCACTATATGTGTGGTAATTTATGTGGTAATAATGTTGTGTATCTGTGGTAATTATGTGGTATATGTTTGGTAACATATGTGGTCTGTGTGGTAATATATATGGTATATGTGTGGTAATATTTGTGGTATATGTTTGGTTATATATGTGGTATATGTTTGGTAATATATATGGTGAATGTGTAGTAATATATGTGGTATATGTGTGGTAAATATGTGGTGTATGTGTGTTACGAATGTATATCTGTGGTAAGAATGTGGTATGTATTATATGTATGGTAAGTATTGTAAGAATGTGGTATATGTGTGGTAAGAATGTGGTATGTGTGTGCATTTTAAGTGGTATGTGTGTTAATATATGTGTTATATCCTTCCTCTGTGGTGTATCGTCTCGTAGATTCTTGATTCCATACCGTGATGGAAGCAGTGGTTCTGACTTAAAGGTCAGAATCACAATGTTCTGTAGTTGTTCTATAATTGAACACCAGTGCGAAAAGTAATTGCTTACCTCTGAATCATCATATCATCGTAAAAGTTCAGTTTAAATTATGTTGCACTGAAATAAGCTGATGAGGGTAAAAAGATACTGACATCACAGGGTTCATAGGGTCAAAGTTAGGGAGGTAAAAGTCATAACTCATAGTCGTTAGAAGTCTTGTGGACAAAGTGACGCTCAGTAAATAAAGAATCTTAGAGACATGTCATTAAGGAGCCAGGAGGGCACTTTGTGAAAGGATACCTGCGGGTAGACAGTGTCCAACATACCAACGGTCTTTACGGCCGGCAGGTAAGAGGTTAGCTTGGTCCAGTAGTCGTTACGGGATGAGGTGCCTGAGGCCTGCATAGGTAGGGGTTAGACAGTGGAAACAGACAGGTAGGGGTTAGACGGTGGACACAGAGACAGGTAGGGGTTAGACAGTACAGAGACAGGTAGGGGTTAGACGGTGGACACAGAGACAGGTAGGGGTTAGACAGTGGATACAGAGAGAGGTAGGGGTTAGACAGTGGACACAGACAGGTAGGGGTTAGACAGTGGATACAGAATGAGGTAGGGGTTAGACAGTGGACACAGAGACAGGTAGGGGTTAGACAGTGGATACAGAGAGAGGTAGGGGTTAGACAGTGGACACAGACAGGTATGGGTTAGACAGTGGACACAGAGACAGGTAGGGGTTAGACAGTGGATACAGAGACAGGTAGGGGTTAGACGGTGAATACAGAGACAGGTAGGGGTTAGACAGTGAATACAGAGACAGATAGGGGTTAGACAGTGAATACAGAGACAGGTAGGGGTTAGACAGTGGACACAGAGACAGGTAGGGGTTAGACAGTGGATACAGAGAGAGGTAGGGGTTAGACAGTGGACACAGACAGGTAGGGGTTAGACAGTGGATACAGAATGAGGTAGGGGTTAGACAGTGGACACAGAGACAGATAGGGGTTAGACAGTGGACACAGAGACAGGTAGGGGTTAGACAGTGGATACAGAGAGAGGTAGGGGTTAGACAGTGGACACAGACAGGTATGGGTTAGACAGTGGACACAGAGACAGGTAGGGGTTAGACAGTGGATACAGAGACAGGTAGGGGTTAGACGGTGAATACAGAGACAGGTAGGGGTTAGACAGTGAATACAGAGACAGATAGGGGTTAGACAGTGAATACAGAGACAGGTAGGGGTTAGACAGTGGATACAGACAGGTAGGGGTTAGACAGTGGATACATAGACAGGTAGGGGTTAGACAGTGGACACAGACAGGTAGGGGTTAGACAGTGGATACATAGACAGGTAGGGGTTAGACAGTGGATACAGGTACGGGTTAGACAGTATGGAAAAAGCATTTGTTCTCAGACATACATGGTCAGTTTCTGTCCCAGCATTTCTCCCCTTGCCTCCATCTGTGGCCTAGGATAAGGGAGAAAGTAGGAGCTGAACACATTTCATTCGAGCATATTACAAAGACAACAGACAGACAGCCTCAGCACTGTGGCAGTCCAATGACAAGGTGTTAAGTTTGGGCTGTGTTGCGTTTGAAATTAATTGTTGGCGTTTTGCGGTAACGTTATTCTCAGAGGAGCGCAACACGTGAGAGCAGTTTGAACAGTGCGGACGGACGGAGAGTTCAGCATTGTTGTTTCACGTCGGCTCACGCTGTTCCCGTACTATAAATGTAATTTTAGGATTATAGCCCGATGTCCCGATATCTCGGTCAAGACCTTCACCTCGATGAAGAACCCCAATACGGCCAGTCCGTCCTTGGTGGTCTTTGCTTCCTCAATGCTCAGATCCTTCCTCTTGTGCACAATGTGCATCTGAGCAGGAGAGAGAGAAGTTTCAGAGAAGGTCAGGAACGCAATACAATTCAATAAACATAACGCAAAGGTTCAAACCAGGGAAACAGCGCTTACCTCCATGGGATACCTGACAGAGTTGACCATGTGCTCGGAGCCCTCGGGGTGGTCCGACTCATTCCCCCAGTGGAAGTGGAACTGGAGGGCGGAGTAGACGTGACCGAGACCCCCCCTGGACACCTCCACGCCGTCGTTCAGCACAAACTTCACTGCCGGGGAGGAAGAGGAAGAGTAGCAGGGGTCAGAGGCCGTAGAGCAGGCCTATTCATACGGCGACCCGCGGGCCACATCTGGCGCAGAAGCGCCTTCCGAGTGGCCCAGCCCGTGGTCCCGCAAAAAGCGCATGGAAAAGTTTAAAGAAAAATCGAGCCTTGCCTTCAGAAATTTCTACAGTAGTACAGACCATGAATGCAACACTCTGCGTAACCTAGCAACGGGAATCTAGTATCATTCAACCTTCAAAGATGGGCTTCAGGGCTTCAAAGATGCAGAGTTTGCTGGCATCTTACAACCGGTGCTGTGCTACTATGATGCGGACATGCACAGCACAAGAGAGAGCTACAGCTGCTTCCCTTCGTGTGTCATGGATCTTGGCAAAAAAGAAAACGCCATTTACAGACTCTGAAACCGTGAAAGGGTGCATGCCGGCCGTCGTGAATGAGGTTATAAATGACGACAAAGTAAAAACAAGCGTGACCTCTGCATTAAAAACGTACCCCTGTCAGACACCTCAAATATTCGCAGGGTTCAACTTCTTGCTACTGATGTGTTCGAAACCCTTTTGGAAGACCTGAAGGAAGCTGATGTCATGTCTGTAGCAGTAGATGAGTCCACAGATAAGACGGATACCGCCCAACTGTGCATATATGTCAGTTTCTTTTGACACAAATGCTTCAGAGAAGAACTGCTAAGCTTACTGCAGTTAAAAGGACACACAACAAGCGAGGTACTCTTTGAGAAGATTTCAACTTTTTTTGAAGACAATGGCCTTGATATGAGACGTGTGTGCATGCTTGTAACGGATGGGGCTCCATCCATGACGGGAAAAGTTAATGGTTTGGCTGCACGTTGGTTCGCTGGTGCACCTCAAATGATATCCCTACACTGCATTGTGAAACAGATGGTATTGTGCGCAAAACTAAGCGGGGAGCTCAAGTCAACAATTGACAGCGTGATGGCGACAATTAATTTCATCCGCCCCACATCAAGCCTCCAACACCGCTTATTCCGCATGCTGCTGTCAGAAATGTCTGCTGAGCACCATGACCTGCTTTTGCACAACGACGTCAGGTGGCTGTCCAAAGGCGAAGCGCTCAAGCGTTTCTCTGATCTAAGAAAGGAAATCACAGCCTTCCTCCGCAGCAGCAAGCATAAAAAGGCTGAAACACACTTGAACCGAATGCTGGATGACAACCTCATTGGCTATGTCTGCTTTCTCAGTGACATATTCAAACACCTGAATGACTTAAATGTGGGACTACAAGGCAGAGACAAAACTGACATTGAACTGGTGGAACAGATGCGCGCATTCCAAGTCAAAGTGGATCTTTTCGGGACTGACTTGAGCACAGGCCGAATGTTGCATTTTCCGACGCTCTGCAAATGCATCTCATCCCCGGCACGCATTACCGCTGTAATGACAGATTTCGTGGCGAGGTTAAAAGAAAACTCTGCTGGTCGATTGGATGGACTTGCTTTGCCAACAGAGGTGATGTGTTTTGCCAGAGACCCGTTCACTGTCGCAATAGAAGGGGCTTTATCCGCCAAAGCAAAGGAGGTGGCCGTTCCCATTGACGAGGGGAAATTCATTCTCAAACTTGTGGACATGCGGTCATCCTTAACCCTGGCACAGGAGCTGCGCACCAACGGGCCTGACAGGTTTTGGACTGATGTCAACCCACATCAGTTCCCTAACGTCAAGAGAGCAGCATTCCTCGTGCCAAGTATGTTTGACTCAACATATACATGTGAATCAAGCTTCTCACACATGAACTCAATTAAAAGCAGCTCTCGTTGCTCACTGTCTGACAGTACCCTTCAGGAATGCCTTCGGATTGCATTGACATCTTATGAGGCCAGAATCACTGCTCTCATTCAGAACAAAAGATGTCACTCCTCCCACTGAGAACTCAGCAGTGAAACTGTTGCATGCATAGCAACAAAAGGATGTGTAACTAAGTGAGTAACAAAGTATTCATGTGTTTTAAGCTACTTAGTTATTTCTTTTTTTGGGTTTGTTTACTAAGCTTTAATATGCCTTTTTTTTTTTCATGCACTTTGGCATATTGCTTGTTTTAATATGTGACCCAAATGTTTCTTTTATTTATTTAAATAAGGAAACCTCTGATAAATGTGCACTATTTTGTTTTCAATGCACCTTGTGTTTTGCTTATTGGTCAGATATGACAAATAATTATTTTATTTTGTTTCAAAAGGGAAACTAGCTATTGATAGGCATAATATTGTGCACTATTTTGTTTTCAGAGTTTTGCCTAGGTCAGATTTCACCAAAGATGTATTAAAGTAATTTTTCAGATATGACAATTAATAAAACGTTTGTGTTTTTCAATACATTTATTTGTGTTGGTCCAAAATTTGTCATTACTGGCTGCTGAAAATGTCTGGCCCAACTGAATTTCTTGTTTTGAAAATCTGGCCCAACTGAATTTGTAATTGAATAGCCCTGCCGTAGAGCAGGGCTGTTCAATTACTAGGCCCGTACGCCTCTGGAGAAGAGATACTTGTTGTGAGGGGCCATGTCCGCACCAATGGATGGATTTAAAAGGCAGCTATTGTTTTTCTTTTAGTCCTTCCATCCCACCTAGTTGGCTCTCCTGAGTGGATGAAATTTGAAAAGGCCAGCCGCACGTGGCAGCGTAGTAAGAAGAAACACGGAGGACCGAATGTGATGGGAACCAGACTAAAGTGGTCTGGGGAGAAGGCTCCCACTCAAACCAGGAACATGTACAGCGTGGATGAACAGCCTCTAAAAGGTTAATATAAATGTATGGCTTTTGTACACTGACCAGATAGACCAAATTTCAGTAAACGATCAAATGATAATCAATGCCCTTTCCTGCTCGATATAAAAGAGTATTTAAAGGTGACATATTATACCGCCAGGTGTGAGTGTGATTAGCCGTTGCAAGCCGTTTTGAAAATCTGCCTCTTCTGACATCACAAGTGGGCGTGTCCACCTAGATTTGTTCTAGATAGATCAGTCTACCAGCCTACCCAGTGGACTGTAGCAAACGTTGCTCATCTATCCAGCACACATCTAGGTGGACACACCCATTTGTGATGTCAGAAGGGGCAGATTTTCAGAACGGCTCGTAACGGCTAATCACACTCACACCTGTAGTGTGATTAGGTATAATGTGTCACCTTT
>NC_136952.1:2711212-2728712 GCF_949987615.1 Pollachius pollachius
CTTCTTATTAGTTAATCTGAGGTTGGACGTAGCATGAGGTCCCATGAGGAAGGTACCACTAGCAGCTAATCAGTTGTGGTTGCAGCTAGCGTGACGCATACAGCAGAAGGTACCATGAGGAAGGTACCACTAGTAGCTAATCACTGTTGGTTTGACGTAGCGTGATGCGTAAAGCAGCAGGTACCATGAGGAAGGTACCACCAGCAGCTAATCAGTGCGTGCAGAAGCAGGCTCACCTCCATGGGGTAGCGGTGGTTGTTCAGCATGTGTTCGGAGCCGGGGTGGAGCTCGGTGTCGCCCCAGTGGAGATGGAACTGCAGGACCTCGTAGGTGTGGTTCAGCCCCCCGCCGCTGACCTCCAGATGCCCCGGCTCCACCTTGCACTTCACTGATGGAGGGAACCAGCACCGTCAGCCTGGGTGTTCACAGAGTGCTCCCTCCCTCGCATGTTCTAACCTAACCGAACCTCACCTGGGTACCATCAGCCCAGAGTGTTCACAGAGTGTTCCCTCCCTCCCTTGCCGGTGGTTGTACCCAGGTTAGGTTAGTCACTCTACACCCCGTTCCGTGTTGAGTTAAATGAGTTAAAGCAGTGGTTCTCAAACCTTTTCTACTAGTGTACCCCTTCTAAGATATTGTTTTTCAGCGAGTCGGCGAAGGAGTACCCCCTTCACTGGCACTAAACACTTTTGGGAGAAAAATAAATAAAATTAACATAAATAATGTATGAATGTTCTATTTGGCAGTGTAAACATGAACAATTTAGTGAGAATCGTGGGCCTGTGCTTCATGCAACTGCTCCTTCCTCCCCCCAAAGCACCACACCAGGCGAGGGTCAGAGCATGTAGAGGTGAATCCCTTTCCAATATATACTCCTGGCGACATTTCTGGATGTGGTTTCTTTTATCACGGATTCTCCTTTCTCCTTTTTGTCAGATTTACCTTTCTACCACTCATCCATTTTCCTTGCTTTTCTTTTGTCTCATACCCCCTGCAGTACCCCAAGGGTACCCCTAGGGGCATGAGTACCCCCATTTGAGAACCGGTGAGTTAAAGGCCGTGCCAGGGAGACGGCGCCCTCACCTGTGTGCCCGTTGTTGACCAGCATGCTCAGAGCGTGTTGGGCGGTGAAGTTGGTGAAGGTGAAGGCGTGGAGCTCTGGGTCGGTGACTGCGCTGCTGCTGGCGATGTTGATGGGGGACTGCCTGTGGCCCCCACAGGAGGCCCCTGCCAATTCGGGCCACTTGTTTGGCGTGTGATCTGAACGGACCGGGTGGAGGAGGCGCTGCTTTGACTTTTACTTCACTTTGGGTTTCTGTTGAATGCTTTTAGTTTCTTTCAAAGCTGAACCGTCCTGCTTGCTATCTTCTGATACGATAAAGGAGGCTGACTATCTTTGTTAGAGACGGGGAATGGGTTTACCTAGCAATTATTAGTTCTGAATGTAAATGAAACTGCTTCATACTGGTGTTGTGATAAAAGTGTGTTAAAGAGAAGTGGGAACTTTGACGGCATCGTTCCGTATTTGATGTTCTCTGTTGGTCCGGTTTGGGTATATTACAAAAGTGGTCCAACTTCTCATCACATGTGTTTTGTAAAAACAGGTTGATGATCCAGACCACCATCTTTCATAAAACACATATTAGAAGTTGGCATTCTCATTTATATTGGGTAAACATCAATGCTGACAGATTAATTTTGTGTTTTTTTACTTGAGTTTTGTTTCAATTTAGTCTTTTTTATACTTTAGTTTGGTTTTAGCTGAGTGTCTTTTTGGCGTTGGGCTACACAATGCCTTGACCTCAACAGTATCCCCACAAATTATTATTTAACAGGCTAATCAGATAATCTATGAACCGATTCAGAGTGTGCAGTCCTGTTCGAATGTAAATATCAATGCCATCTCACCACAGCCAGTGTAGCACCAGACATCAGCCGCTGCAAAACACAAAGAGGAACTCCTCAGACGAGAAATAACAGCACAAAACAAACTCTCACTGCAATACACCTAACTATGTTCAAATCCCACTTCTTGTGGTGCCCAGCACAGACAGAAACACACAGAGAAGGAAAACCCTACAGTCTGGGACTCACTAGAGGCATGGGTCATTGTGGCCGTGCACACACACACTGCCAGGATGAAGAGAGACATCTAGAGGTGAGAATAACAGGGAAGGGAAAATACATAATATCACTGAATATGACTGAAGTACTCATCTATTATTTTGATGTGATTTGTTAGATGCACAACAGTTTCTCTTGGATTGACATATGGCCTATGGTCTATTATGGAAGAAAATGTTCTATAGTATAGGAAGTTGCTTAATAAACAATTTGAGTATGTATTAAGCTACCTATCATCAACCTTTATCAGACCAAAAGGAAATCTCATTTTCCAACCATTGCATTAAAAAGTTTTTTTTTAACCCAAAGTTGCCAAAGTTTTTCAAAATGCATTTCTAACTGATGTTGTAACTGAGGCCTCTCCTAGAAACCGCGTCTTACCGTTTAACTCGGAGTTGGGACGTCGTGGAGGAGCCGATAGAAGGAATGGGTTTCTCGTGCAGGAGAAAGAAGAGGCACTTTCTGCGGAGGGAGAGGAGAGGTCTGCCTTCTGTTCAGAATACCAGGTGGACGAGACTAGCGATAAAGACAGGGATGGGAAGGAGGCTGGACAGGGTGTGGGCGGGGGGGAGATGAGTGCGTGTGTGTGTGTGTGTGTCGGGGCGGGGGGGGGGGTATATGTGTGTGTGTGTGGAGGGGGTTTTGGGAGGGAGATGTGTGTGCGTTGGGGGTCATCTTGTCTCATTGTGTATGCAACAACAGTGGCAGGACATAATACAGGCGGCTCCGCTTCGCACCACGAGATGCCAAACGTCTCTCTCCCACCGGAAGGAGGGAGAGAGACGTGCCTGGGATGGCACACACTTGGGAATTGAAATGACAGGTCTCCAGTCCAATCGGGACACAGTACCCGCGCCGGACCTTCCACCCGGTTTCAAGTTAAACGCCCGAATTGACGTATAACAGAACACAAGTTAATGGTTTGAAAAATAAAGGCCGACCCCTGCAGTGGAAAAGATCCCAGCCGGTCTTCAGACAACGCTGTGGTCTTAGTTGGGGATGAAATAATCATTGGCAAAAAGGAGACAGGGATGAGAGTTAGCCTACCGACACTCACATAGTATAGAAATTCTTGGGAACACCAGGACCTTGTACAGCGAGAGAGAGGCGTCTCATCTGGGGTGCTGTTATCAGACTGGACTATGTCGCCTAAATCTCATCCCTCTTCCTCTGGTCCATGAGCTTTTTGTCTCCTCCAAACATTTTAATCTATCAATCTATAATATGCCCAATTAACATGTCATATAAATAATAATAATAATATTATCCTCAATGTCCTTAATGTCTTCATTTCTAATAAAAGTGTATTAAATGACAGTGTGTGTGTGTGTGTGTGTGTGTGTGTGTGTGTGTGTGTAAGGGGTGTGTGAGTGTTTGTGTGTGCATGCGTGTGTGTGGAGCTTTAATGGCCGTCAACATGAAGGCACTCTGAGGGTGTTGTAATCCTAAACACTGGAAGAACAAGGATGATTCTGTTGACCATCAACACACCTAGCATGCATCTGGGTTCCCGTTCACGGCTTATTATGTAGAAAGTATACAAAATACTGAGTGAGAGGACTGGTGTGTGTTGTCAGCAATAGAAAATGAGTTATTATAGGCTTATAAGGATTATAAGAATGCTGTTCTTGTGGATTATATTGACGTGTGACACTCTGAATCGATTAAATGTCCCTAATTTCATCTGCGTCGTTCATTTATACAGTCAAAACATTTCAGTTCAAATAATAATTATCAAACATTCAAATGCATCTGAGTGGAAAAGGACATTAAAATAAAACTAATTTCTTCATAATATTTAGTGTATTTTAACTGTAACGTCTCTCCTCTCTCGCCTCCTCTTCAACACCTCATCCCCTCCTTTTCATCACCTTATCCCCTCCTCTCCATCCCTCCTCCTTCCAACATATCGATCAACCGAACCAGCGACCTAAAATACCAACGGTCAGGTCACAAATGCGTGGCTTACCTTCGATGAAACCAACGACGTCACTGTATTCCTGACGTCGCGTCAGCAGATGATGACCCTATGCGTTGCTTAAAAATTACAGATTGGTCGATTAATGATATGAAGACTCTGTTCCGCCAGGTTTAGGATTAGGTGTGGCCGATTGATGATTTGGTTAAAAATAAAGAGGCTGTTTGAAATGAACGTCGACGCGCACATTGACGCGCACACACACTCATAATCACCGACGGTCATGTATTCTTTATTAAAAACGTCAGCGTTGGTCGGCCCCGAGACATGGATCGATATTATATATCGATTATTGATTGAATTCAGAAACCAAAAAGCGTGGCAGGCTAATTGGTTGCTCCCCAGGCCGTTCGGTTTGCTCATCGATCGTCTTCGTTTAACCATTTCTTTACCAGGTTACCTTGGTAACCTAGGCCCTTAATGAGGCTCATGATCAGGCTAAACTAGACAAGATCCATAAGGGTGAATGAAAAAATGTAACAGAGAGACACAAAGAGAGAGAGAGAGAGAGAGAGAGAGAGAGAGAGAGAGAGAGAGAGAGAGAGAGAGAGAGAGAGAGAGAGAGAGAGAGAGAGAGAGAGAGAGAGAGAGAGAGAGAGAGAGAGAGAGAGATCTCTTGGCCAAGAAAGAAGTGTTGAAGAAGAAATGGACATTCATTCACCGTGACCGCGGCCTGGGAACCGCGGGCAACGTGACCGCGACCCTCCCGTCGTGTAGCGCTGCGCAACCGCGATCGCGGATCAATACTGGTCAATACTGTATTCACACACACACACACACACACACACACACACACACACACACACACACACACACACACACACACACACACACACACACACACACACACACACACACACACACACAGGTAGGCGCGCTGGTAGGTAATGACATATCGTGACTCAATTTATCTGATAATCATCAGTCTTTTGCACGCCTCTTCCAGAAAACATGTACTTTTTAATGGCATCCAATGAAAGAATGTTTGACAGGTTTCAGGTTTGAAAGTGCAGGCTCGTGACACTTTATTGACCCCTCTCCTGCGCATCGGCTTGTCTCCTATCCCATGATGAGTTACAGATCTGTGCTTAACGGGAGCTGCAGAACACCGAGTTCACTCCTCACTGAGCACCAAGAAAAATCTACAATCCAAACGCCGTCCACATTTTCTCTCCGTTTTTCTTAAGAAAACAGTCTCGTTGTTAGAAACAGCATATGTTGTGCGTGGGTTAAAAAATAACAAATTCAAGTCGTCTATCTTCGCCTTGCTGATTGTTCTTCTCGTTGACGTCAGGCTATTCTGACGAGCGGAACAGGACACCTGTTTTTCTGAGAGGAGCGTCTCAGCTCTGTGATCCTGATCCGTCCACACGGGGGCGCCAAAGACAGCCCGGACGGGCTCTTCAGAACAGCGACGAGATGGTCCTGTTTAGAGAGCACATATGTCGACATTATTATTACAAATACTCGACAACGATACGATATGAACCTTACAAATACAAAGGTATCAACATGTGTTTGCTCCCATTAGTAGGGCTTTCATCCACAAACATAGCACACATGATCCCAGTGACGCAGATCTGCCACCACTGCATGTGTCGGTTACGTCAGAAGACCCCCGTCTCTCTGACCCCCTGATAAACCGTAAGCTATTACTGACATCAATGTTTGGATGGCATAGCCTTTCCTACAGCCTTGCCCAGATAAGAACAGAGTCCTAGCAAAGGGATAACAATGGAATGCAGCCACAGTGTTGAGATCTTTGTCACAGACGATCAGAACTCAAACATAATCTTGGTTTTGGTTTTGAAAATGCGCTGAATGCACGTGTTAGGAACATCACTGAGGTCACCTTGTGTCTTCCTTCCCGACACTGGCTCCGTACCGCTCCACTTTAGAATCGATTTGATGTTTTATTTGACTTCCTTACATATGCTGCTAAATTCTGTTCCTGGCAGACGCCTGACTCCCTGACTCATTGAGCAGCAGTGGGCTTATCAAGGGGTTTAGAACGTACCTTATGAGCCTTGCTATTGTTTAAGAACGTTTTTCAACCTTTATTTCGTTTTATTCCTTCCCTGCTCTAATTTGATCCATCTTGTTTATTATTTTATTGCAGTCATTGATTGCGTGTTGTATTCTTGTTTCTCCCAATTTTATTTTCTAAAGCTTAGGCCTTACCTTCCTATTTGGTTATTTAAATTGTTGAATACATTTTGATTTGATTTGATAAGATAGAAGATATGACGATACGTGATGTCTATTGTACCCCATGACTTTAAATGGGTGTCCTGACAGCCCAAGGTCAAGTGCTGACAGCCCAAGGTCAAGTTCTGACCACATACTGGGATATTGGCTGTTCTGCCTATTGGATGACAAGGACATTTATAAATAGAGATTGAAGGCCAGACAGCTCCCAGTGGCCCCCAGTAGTCATACTGGGCAGCACTCAGTGTCCACCAGTAGAAGACTGGTTTTACTGGGCAGTTCCCAGTGTCCACCAGTAGCAGACTGGATGTACTGGGAAGCTCCCAGTATCCACCAGTAGAAGGCTAGGGATGTACTGGAAAGCTCCCAGTGTCCACCAGTAGAATACTGTGGATGTACTGGGAAGCTCCCAGTGTCCACCAGTAGAAGGCTAGGGATGTACTGGGCATCATGTTTCATAAACAGCACCAACAACCACTCACCTGTCATTAATTCCTTTGTATATCATATAGGATACAGAATAAGGACTTACTGGTAGAAGGAACCAGAGATCTCATCGATGAGTCCACCTGAAAGAGAGGAGGGGTAAGGGTTCTGCTGGTAGGTTCTATGTTCTGCTGGCAGGTTCTATGTTCTGCTGATATGTTCTACTGGTATGTTCTATGTTCTACTGGTATGTCTATGTTCTGCTGGTATGTTCTATGTTCTGCTGATATGTTCTACTGGTATGTTCTACTGGTATGTCTATGTTCTGCTGGTATGTTCTATGTTCTGCTGGTATGTTCTACGTTCTGCTGGTATGTTCTACGTTCTGCTGGTAAGTTCTATGTTCTGCTGGTAAGTTCTTTGTTCTGCTGGTAGGTTCTTTATTCTAAGTGCAGGTGGTATGTTCTATTTTCTGCTGGTATGTTCTATGTGGTAGATTCTATGTTCTGCTGGTATGTTCTATGTTCTGCTGGTAGGTTCTATGTTCTATGTTCTGCTGGTATGTTCTTTGTTCTATTTTCTGCTGGTATGTTCTATGTGGTATGTTCTATGTTCTGCTGGTAGTTTCTATGTTCTATGTTCTGCTGGTTTGTTTTATGTTCTGCTGGTATGTTCTATGTTCTGCTGGTAGGTTCTACGTTCTATGTTCCGCCTATCTCTTCTATCTGTGGTGCTGGCTGCAGGGTTGCAGGCGTTACCTGGTGTGCAGATGGTTTCACAGACCAGCGGACAGAGTGGGCAGTACACACATCCCTGGAAAACACATCACAGTAAGGATCGCAGAGGCCACCACCTGCCCGTAGCTCATGAACCCAAAAAATAAAACCTTTGTCTAACGGTACAACCCAGTCTCACGGAAATACGGGACACTGTCACATCATTTCATCTATTCATTCGTGATCTGGGACACGTAATTTCAATTTTCTCGTGCCAAAAAGCTCAAATTTCTAACAATATGACAACTTTTGGCCACCCGTTTCTACTTTCACCTTTGATTCTGAGGAATTGTGACAATTCACGGATATATTTAATGCAGGTGCGCTGCTCTGTAGGCAAACCGCGACGGAAAAAAAGGTAGCTGCTTCATCTCTTCATTTTAGAATGAGTTTTAAATTTGTGCTTTTGGCACGAAATAATTGAAATTACGTCTCCCAGATCACGAATGAATAGATTAAATGACGTGACTTGACAGTGTCACGTATTTCTTTGAGACTGGGTTGAATGGTATCAGCCTGCGTGGGGAATTACCCTCAATAGCTGCAGTAGGGAAGTTACTTAGAGCCGGTATGAATATCAAATATTGACATTAAGGAACAGGTAAGGGTTAGGGCTTATCAGTGCGCCCACCTTCTCTCTTACGATTGTCAACATCTATGCCATTTCAAAACTGTTATTCATTTAGAGAAAACACGAATATCATCATAGGTTTTGGCCAGTTACTGCCAACAGGATTAGCAATCCAATCTTCTCTGAACGCAGGGGGCTGTGAGGGTTAAGCTTCTTACTGTAATTCTCATTTAATATATAACATAGTCATGGGTTACACAAGCAAAAGGGGTTTGCTACTTAGATGCCTACAGGTTGGACTGTTGGACAATGTAGTGGTTTGAACCCAGAAGCTTTCAGCTGGGAACTCCTTAAACCTTCCTCTCTCCTGAACCTTTTACAGGAGGACCCTGTTGAGTGCTCCTGGCTAGTTATCGCTGATGGTTAATGGTTCCCCAGGTTCTGTACGTACAGCGCAGTGTTGGCAGTGGTCTGAAGCGTCTCCCTCTTCACAAGGACAGCTCTCACAGCCGTTACAGTGCTGAAGGGGGAAGGAAGCACATCATTACAACACACTTCCTTTCACTGTGTCGTTCTTCAGTGTCGTTTCGGCGCTAAGGCACACAACACCTTGAAGTTGTACAGAATGAGTTTTGAGGAATGTACACCAACACATAATTACTAGGGTATGGAGTTGGATGCCTGCTTACATTGAACACCACTCTGATTTTAGTCAATGAACATGATAAACTCCAGTACTGTCAATACTACTTCAGTAGTACTTCAGAGTTCAGATGCCGTGTGCGAGCGCTAAGCTACAAAGACGGCAAGTCACGTGACCTGGCACACGGAGCAGATGTTGCAGACCGATCCTGGCAGGAAGTGAGCTGCGTCCGCCACAGCCTCCTCTTCCTCTTCCTCTTCCTCAGCGCTAGAGTCTTCGTCGTCTGACACTTCACCGGCTAGCTCCTCGTCTTCAGCTGCAGACCACAGGAAGTGTTTTCAGAGGGGTCATGGTGGATCACGGAGAGTTTTTCCATTCATCACATCATCATGCTGACAGCGGGCAGCGCCTCATATCTGACTCATGTCGTTAACCAAAACATGACCGAGGTTTGGCAATATGTGGGAAGCTCATAGAGCAACGATCTTGAGATGACATGTTACTCATCTCATTCACCAAGTACTGCCTCTGTGCTACCACAGTACTTCACATGCTGCTACAGGTTTGAACCTTGTGCAGACTGAGCACCATAACAAACAGGTGTCTGAGAAGGCTTCCTAGGTTAGCCACAGATTCCAGCTCATTTGAATGATTGCCGGTTGCAGCTGGCCATGTCATGGTTCATTCTGTGGAATCTCCTGAGAAACAGACAAAAAGTGGGGCTGTTTAGAGGAACACAAGGCGCTGGCCTTCTGTCCGCTACAACTAGTCCACTGTAATTAATCTCTCTATTAAAACTTCCAACCATCAGACGCTGGACCAGATGTATGTGTTTGTTTCTAGCTCAGATGTAACTCTATGCTCGGGAATCTTGTACCTCTGAAAGCACAATGTATTGACAGCAGACAGAAATAGTTAAACTGCTGAGCTGGACGTCTATTTAAAGGACCCTCCTGCATTCCTCTGGGTGCAGCACCCACACTATTCTCACCAGCGGCCTCGGGGGCGTGGCCATGGGGGGCGTGGCCCAGCGGGCTGGGGGGTGTCACATGCACACCCCCCAAATTATTTTATCGACCACCCTGATTCAAATTAAGTTGCGGTCTAATATAAACCAAGTACGTAGATTTGGTGTAAACTCTACGCACTGCTCTGCGAGCTACTGCCCCTTCCTAACCTCTCTGTTCACACCCCTGGGCCCCAAACAGCCGGTACCCAGACACCCCACTGTCATGTGGACCGTGGGGTCATGCAGACGGATTCACACGATACCTTCAGACGCTTCCTCAACCGCTTCCTCCAGCTCTTCCACTGCTTCGTCTTCATCAGCTGATTCAGAATCATCCTCTCCCTCGTCTTCATCAGCTGATTCAGAATCATCCTCTCCCTCGTCTTCATCAGCTGATTCAGAATCATCCTCTCCCTCGTCTTCTTCCAAAGATTCGGCCTCCTCTTCAGCCTCCTCCTCTCCATGAGTAGAATCTTCCTCATCTTCCTCTTCCTCCTCATCCTTCTCCTCTTCATCTTCCTCCTCGTCCTCCTCCTCCTCTACCACCTCTTCTTCATCTTCCTCCTCCTTCTCCTCCTCCGCCTCCTCCTCTTCATCTTCATCTTCCTCCTCCTTCTCCTCCTCCTCTTCATCTTCATCTTCCTCCTCCTTCTCCTCCTCTGCCTCCTCCTCTTCATCTTCATCTTCCTCCTCCTTCTCCTCCTCCTCCTCCTCATTAGAATAAGACTCCTCTTCGTCATCCCCTTCTTCATCTACCTCATCATCACCATCCTCCTCTTCATCAGAAGAATCAGCTTCTTCCTCAGCTTCTGCGTCTCCTTCAGTAGAGTCAGCCTCCTCTTCCTCCTCCTCCTCCTCCTCCTCTTCCTGCTGGTCTTCTTCCTCGGCCTCCTCCTCGCCAGAATCAGCAGATTCCTCTTCATCTTCCTCCGTAGAATCCATCACGGCATCTCCCTCCTCTTCCTCCTCATCCTCATCCTCCTCCTCGTCCTCTGCTCCCTCGTCACCGTCGTCCTCGTCCGCTCCTCCTTCCCCTTCCTCCTGCTCGACGGCTCCTGCTCCTGTCTCAGCGGCGATCTCCTCCTCCACTTCCGCCGCCCGTACTTCCTGTCCGTGGGCCGCCGGTACTTCCTGTGAGGCGGCCTTCATGCTCTGTAGCGGGCAGAGAAGCGCCACCAGCACCACCGCGAGGAACCAGCCTCTCATGAGGGCCATCGCGGGTCTGAGGGTCCAGGGGTCTGGGGAGCGTCTCTCTGGAGTCCTAGGGGAGGGAGGATAGGGTCCAGGATCTCTGTGGATCTCTGCTGATCCCTGTGGACCTGAGGTGGTCTCTCTGGAGTCCTTGGGGAGGGAGGATAGGGTCCAGGATCTCTGTGGATCTCTGCTGATCCCTGTGGACCTGAGGTGGTCTCTCTGTTGTTCTGGGGGAGGGAGGATAGGGTCCGGGATCTCTGTGGATCTCTGCTGATCCCTGTGGACCTGAGGTGGTCTCTCTGTTGTTCTGGCCGTCACCAGAGGGGAGGATGTGGTTTGGGTAGGGGTGGATCCTGTGCTTCTCCTTGGATGTCCTTGATCTGTGGAGTCGTCTCCCTGCGATCCTGGGAGAGGAGAAGAGCTTCACCAGCGGGTCTACAGCTTCAAGGGTCTGACGACGAGAGGCCGAGGGAAGAGGTCTGCCTTGTTTCTACCCCCCTGCACACAACACAGGACAGACTGGTCTGTGGGAGACGGGCTGACGGCTGGTTGAGGGGTGTGTGTGTGTGTGTGTGTGTGTGTGTGTGTGTGTGTGTGTGTGTGTGTGTGTGTGTGTGTGTGTGTGTGTGTGTGTGAGTGACAGAGGCACATGCCTGCCAACAAATGCTGCAGCCATGCCCTTAACCCTGGGCGAGCGAGAGGTTGGAGAGAGAGAGAGAGAGAGAGAGAGAGGAGAGAGAGAGAGAGAGAGAGAGAGAGAGAGAGAGAGGGAGAGAGAGGGAGAGTACAGAAGTGATTAGTATGTATAATATGCAGCATACTTTTGCAATCAAAAAATCAATCAAAGTTCAAGATTTCACCTTGAACACAAGGGCTTAAGTGTGTGTGTGTGTGTGTGTGTGTGTGTGTGTGTGTGTGTGTGTGTGTATTGTGAGCATGTGTTAGTGCACGTGGTCTCTCCTAAGTGTGATAATGGTACATCGTGGCGTTAAACTGGGAGGCTAAACACAGACTAAACTGGGAGGGGTGCAACCTTACACACTGCATCTTTAATGTGTTGCCCACACAATAAAATGTACTCGGTTAAGTTATTATCCCTCTTCACTCTTCTTGTGTGTGTGTGTGTGTGTGTGTGTGTGTGTGTGTGTGTGTGTGTGTGTGTGTGTGTGTGCGTGTGCGTGTGCGTGTTTGTGCATGTGTGTGTGTGCACATGGTGTTGCATGCACTTGGTGTCTTCTGAGTGACATGACGGTACATAATGGTGTAATTATGTTGACAGTACCAGATACTCAGACACAGTAGTCTACATGGCGTGTGTGTGTGTGTGTGTGTGTGTGTGTGTGTGCAGCCCTGCAAAGTCATCATGAGTGATGACATCACATACTGTACATGTAAATGAATAGAATTAGTAAGTGCACACTCTCTCTCTATGGGCGTCCGGCTATTAAAAGTCCACTGTGACCTTCACGGGAACTGTGTTCCAGTGAAACTCTGCACCAAGCTACACTTTCCACACAATCAACCCCCTAACAGACACGCACACACACATGCAGCCACACACACGCACGCAAAGAATCAGGCCTTCGAGCTAAACTATAACATATGGGAGCCTGTTTGGCCTAATACTTCAACTGAAATCAATGTCGTTATTTGAAGTAAAGCAAAACGATTCATATGATTCGCCCTCAAAAGTGATTCAAAATGATTCACCCTCAATTAAAATTAGGTGATTCAGTACAGCATGGACGTTTTTTCTAGCCATGCCCTGCCTAAACTACCTTTGTGAATAAGGAAAATCGCTCCTATTTAGACCAGACGGTGTGGAAAACGAAAGCATTTTGAAAGAGGTTGTGATTGTCAAAATTTGAAATGAGGTGTTTGAGCAAACCTTTTACTGAACGGCCCAAGCAGTGATGCTATGGAAAATGGCAATCGGAATACTGAATCATCTTATGGTTCAGATGACAACCATCTTGCGATACAATCATTGATTTGAATAGTTAAAAATGTACTGCTGTTGTTTAGATTGGCCACCAGGTGGGGGCAGCGGCGATACTACGCCTCGACACGGTGGGGTGCTGTATGTAAGGCCTCGTCAACAGGAAGTTTAATTTGTTTAAATGTTAAATGTAGGTACACAAAACATGTTTTTAAACCACCCAGACTTCATCCCTCCATTTTAGACTCTTCTCCAAGCCCACATGGTTTGAGCGATATTTCTCGGGAAAAAAAACTTTGGAACAGCAAAACACATTTCCATCAAACATGTCGATGCTTCGGACGTAACTCTAGTGTCTTTTACAAGTGTAAAAATGTTTAAAGTTAAAATGTGAATTACTCGTTGGCATATTAGTGTTGCAGTCTCTTATTACTCATCTTATTCGGCCATAAGTGTGACCAGGCCATGATTAAAGTCATGTACATCTGAATGTGAATAGGCTGCTAACCATTGATGCCCTGGCCCTCTTCTCTCACAGAACCACACCTTTGCCCCTGGGAGAAAAGCAGAGGGCTGGGGCCCATTCTCAGGGCAAACATAGAGCTGGCTTAATCACACCCAAATTGATCAACTTTCCAAATACTACCATCTTTAGAGTTATGTAATATTTAGTTGATTATCTTTAGCTTGCAAGTTTAAAACCACATGGTGCTTATTAAACAAAGTAGGGCTATGCCCAAATCTCGCCCTGTGTGGGTTTGATTTTGTTTGAATGTCCCAAAGTATGGGATGTTAACCAACAATTTACGACTTATTCTGGAAACTTAAGACTTAGGACAGCGGAGACCCCAGAATAAACACCCCTGCATCGAGTGTTCAACCCACAACCCCCGCTGTAACGAGACACATGTGCCTCTCCTTCCTCTCAGCTGGGTGCACTGGTTGCATCACGTGCGGGCGAATGGCCGTGCGTGCACAAGTGTATGTGTGCCAGCCTGTTGTGTGTGTGTGTGTGTGTGTGTGTTTGTGTGAATGTGTAGATGTAAATAGCTTAAGGCTGAGTCACTGATAAAGGGACTGTCGTGGACTAGGGACAATAATGATCATAACCAGAACTGGACTATAATGATCGTAGCTGGACAATAGTGATCGTAACTAGACAATAATGATCATAACTAGACTATAATGATCATAACTAGACAATAATGGTCATATCTACACAATAATGGTCATAACTTGACAATAATGACCATAGCGAAACAATAATGATCATAACTAGACATTTGCATTTCCTGAAGAAAATGCTGTGAGTGCTCTAACTAAGCTTAGACATACGTTAAGTAAAAATACATTTTAAGATGTTTAAGACATATTCAAATAAATAAAATAAAGAAATATCGAATAGCTGACGATAATGAAACGGTTTACACTGTGTGTACGGGTCGGTAGCTAAATACTTGCAAGAGTAAATAAAAAAATGTGGAACTAAAACCAATTAGGAATTGAGGTCAATAAACAAATGTGTTTCCATGACGACTGTTGTGGGTATAAAGCTACAACCGCATACACAATTGAAGTTCGTGTTTGTAAGCAAACAATGCTCCACGTCTGGGTTGGAACATGGTGTACAGCCGTCCGTACATCAGGGAGTTTACAGACGTCTGTACATCGGGGGACAGCCGTACGGGGGACGGACATACATCAGGACATGAGGAAAGAGGATCTTAAAGGTCAGAAAGAGGGGGGGGGGGGGGGGGGGGGGGGCGGGTCTCATTACAAAACCAAGTTGACAGAAATAAAATACCGTACTTTGCAAAAACGAGCTTGTAGCTGATCACCTGCTGGCCAGGCCTTCTGGCCCATCATGGCGGGGCTCGCACCGTCACCAGTGGGCCCACAGAGTGGCACACATCATCAACCTCTCCTCACCGGCCCACCGGGGCCACAGCGGACGCATCGATCCCTGGTAAAAATGCACAAACAGAGTAAAGAAGCATTCATGCCTCTCCCTCTCCCTCTCTCTCTCTCTCTCTCTTTCTCTCTCCCTCTCCCTCTCCCTCTCCCTCTCTCTCTCTCTCCCTCTCTCCCTCTCTCTCTCTCTCTCTCCCTATCTCCCTCTCTCCCTCTCTCTCTCTCTCTCTCTCTCTCTCTCCCTCTCTCCCCCTCTCTCTCTCTCTCTCTCTCTCTCTCTCTCCCTCTCTCTCTCTCTCTCTCTCTCTCTATGGGTGTCCGTCTATTAAAAGTCCACAGTGACCTTAACAGAACTGTATTCGAGTGAAACTCTGCACAACCTGCACTTTCTACACAATCGACCCCTAGCACACACACACACACACACACACACACACACACACACACACACACACACACACACACACACACACACACACACACACAAACAGAATGTCAGACAGACAGACAGACAGACAGACAGACAGACAGACAGACAGACAGACAGACAGACAGACAGACAGACAGACAGACAGACAGACAGACAGAGAATAAGGCCTTGGTACCTCAGTAGGAACGGATAATTTGGGGGTCTGTCTGTGTTATTTTAAAGTAAAACGAAACAATGAAAGCAAATAAATAAAAATAAATTAAAAAAATAAAATAACTCTATCAGAGTGGACGGTGTGGACAATTTCAGGATTTGGACAGTGAAAAAGGTCAATTAAAATGATATTTTGTGATATTTATTTCAAACTTAGTCTTGGACGGCTCTAAATCTATGATTGTTGCTAGGAAATAATACAATTTGAATAGGACAACGATTCCATTCCGATTCTCAATAGCCTGGAATACAGTCATTGCACTGACTTTAAACGATGTACTGCTGTTGTCTAGTTTGGCCACCAGATGGCGGTCAGATATTAATCCTCGTCAACACGAAGTCTGTTGTGGAGTCAAACGTTGGAACAACAACAAACGTTCACATCAGACGATTCTTTGTAAGGCTATTCTCTCAACGGACATTTTCATTATTATTATTATTATTATTATTATTATTATTATTATTATTATTATTATTATTATATTTTTCATATTAATAATGCAGCAATATCATCTCATCCGGTATGTTTAATTTATTTAACGTTTACATGAGTGCAGTTATGATCCGTTGGGAGCTCGTTGGTAGCATCGGTTACGAAATGAACTGAGTTCCAGACTAATGCCATTGGTTAATTGGTATAGTGACGTCATTCTGGCTGTAACTAAACAGACTGTTAGGTAATATTCAAATTTATATTCAAACCCCAAAAACGACCAATAAAAGATAAGAAGGTTTGAAATACATGTTTAAAGTTAGAATATATTCAGTGAATGTGTACATGTGTAAGCCTTTTGTGTGAGTGTGTGTGAGCTTAAACGTGCACGTGTGTAAGTGTGCGGATGTGTGTGAGTGTGTGAGTGCGATTGTGCACGTGTGTAAGTGTGCGAATGTGTGTGAGTGCGATTGTGCACGTGTGTAAGTGTGCGTACGTGTGTGTGAGTGCGATTGTGTACGTGTGTAAGTGTGAGCACGTGTGTATGAGTGTGTAGCTGTACACCACATAGTGCTGAGTCACTAAACGAGCGACTCAACCAGAACGGGACGTGCAGGTCGATGAGCGGGCGTGTTCCAGCTGCTGTTTACTACGGCGACGGCCCAACGCGCGCACACTCACCACTGAACGTGTGCTTCTTGATGAATAAATTAGCGCGTGGCATCCCCAGAGTGTTTGAGCCGGGCGTCCGTCCGGCCGTACGGACAGAACAGAGACATGGAGGGAAAGGGAGCTGAGAGGTCAGAGAGGGGGGCAGGGGTGGGGTCCCGGTCTGCTTGACAACACCAGGCGGACGGGATCGAACCCCCGTACTCTACACGCTGTTCACCTGATACCCGAGGGTCCGCTCAGCGTGGGCTGGCTGGCCACAGCTGTACCGTCAATATACACAAGACGGCATGAGTGGGGATTTCTGGAAGTAGAGCAGGTAGAAGCTGAGCAGGTACTGGAGGAGAAGCAGAGCCGTAAGGGGAGCAGGTAATAGAGGAGAAGCAGAGGACTAAGGGGAGCAGGTAGAGGACAGCGGGCGAGGAATGAGGCCAGGGCAGGCGCGGCGCAGACGACACAGGGCCAGAGGGCGAGAGGGAGGTGGAGGGCTGGGGAGAGCAGGGTGTGATAAAGGAGGAGTGGGAGCCGGAGGAGGAGGGGATTGAGTTAGAGATGGAGGAGGAGGCGTGTGGGGAGGAAAGGGCTGGGCCAGAGCCCTGGCTTCTTGGTTTCTCGGAAGTTTCCTCCACCGTTGTTTCTCCGCGGTGTGAAGCCTGTAGCCCCAGCCAGGTGCAGCCGGCTGAAGCTGTCTGCACGCTGACGTGCACGCTGGCCTGTAATTGACATGACGGCGATGGACGGGGCACGCGTCTTCTGCCTTGTGTGCAGCCTCAGAGGCCCGTCCGCCTTAATCAGCATTCTGCAGGCATCACCCCCCTTCTGTCCTATCACATGAGCTCATCATGGTGTGTGCGTGTGTGTGAGTGTGTGTGTGTGTGTGTGTGTGTGTGTGTGTGACACAGCCAGTGGGGAATCCTTTGTGTTTCCTGTGATAAGGTTAGCATCTCGGAGTCTGGAAGCTGTGAATGGGTGTGTG
>NC_136952.1:2733712-2761212 GCF_949987615.1 Pollachius pollachius
CAGCTGGAGTCGATTTAGCCCGCTGCGACCCCGAGATTCGAAAGACGATGAGTTTTATCCGACACACGCTGCACTGCCGAAGCAGAAGGATTAGGTGTTGTGTGATCGTTTTGTCTTCCAGAGAAATCTTCGGCTTTGCAACCATATATCAACAGTGTTACTGTTATTCATTTCAAGTTTATTTGATGCACAGTATATATCATTGTTTGGCATTGAGAATGACCAGTCAGGGTTAACAGGTCCACCAATCAGGGTTAACAGGTCAGACCAGTCAGGGTTAACAGGTCAACCAGTCAGGGTTAACAGGTCAACCAGTCAGGGTTCACAGGTCAACCAGTCAGGGTTAACAGGTTGGACCAGTCAGGGTTAACAGGTCAACCAGTCAGGGTTAACAGGTTGAACCAGTCAGGGTTAACAGGCCAACCAGTCAGGGTTAACAGGTTGGACCAGTCAGGGTTAACAGGTTGACCGGTCAGGGTTAACAGGTGGACCGGTCAGGGTTAACAGGTTGGACCGGTCAGGGTTAACAGGTCAGACTGGTCATTAAACATGTGATGCTGATGAAGAATGGTGGTTAAATGTGTGACGTCGGTTAAGATGGTAAAAGTCTTCTAGTGTTATTATGGGTTTTATAATGGAAGCTAGAACCTTGAACCTAATGGCATGTTTCAGAGCCTTCAAACTGCCTTCTTTAGGCGTCTCCTCTCTGCCAACAGGGGGTGATAGAGGCCCCTGTTGGCTTTGACATGAGGAAAGACCTTTATCCACTGGTTGTTTGAGTGCGGACGGTGGTGTGTGTGTGTGTGTGTGTAATCCACCTACATTCTACAGCTACACAAGACAACATGCTCTCTCTCTCTCTCTCTCTCTCTCTCTCTCTCTCTCTCTCTCTCTCTCTCTCTCTCTCTCTCTCTCTCTGACTGTCTGTCTCTCTTTCTCTCTCTTTCAGTTGATGCTGGCTTGCTGGCACCATCAATCACAGCTTTATTACTCCTCCTCAGTCTCCCCACCTCCAACTCCTCCCCACCTCCCCCCCCCCCCCCCCCCCCCCCCACAACAGGGCGATTGATGGGTGTCGTTAGGCTGCTAGGTGATTCAATGATGTGGACGATAAGAGCCGTAGACCAATAGAAGTGCGGGGGGGGGGGGGGGGGTGGTAAGTGGCCTAGGAACCATTTGGAGCATAAGATCATATTCCCTTCCTGCTTCCCTTCCTGGGTCTGGACAGAGAGAACCATCCAGGATACTCCAAGTTATGGAATGTCCTGGCCTTATATATCAACAAAATCAACCACGACAGCAAACTGTTCACATCCCTCATAGCCTCAGATTCCTTCTCTCAAATCTCCTGATATCTTAAGATGCGTTCTGACAGACAGGGAGACAGAACGCCCTCCTGATCGCCCGTGAGGCAGGCCTTCTGATCCGCCTTTGGAAGATGACAGACCGAGACTATTCCGCCTCAAACGCAGACGATCGATTGGTCTTGGCAGAGGGTTCCGGAGAGTGTCTGTCGCCGCGGGAATGCGGTGTCTGGGTGCCCGGCCCGGAGCTGGCAGCCCGCGGCTGTGGAGGAGTGGATTGAGAAGCGTTTCACCGTGAGCGCGTGGCGCCCGGTGGGAGGGCTGCGTCGGCCGTCGCGGTCGGCAAGGCCGCCTTAATCCACGGGCTTACCTGGGCTGAAGCCCCAGGGCCTACGACAATCAGGGGGCCTTTCATTAGATGCAGTAATTATTCTTTTTTTTATACTGGCTCATGATAGGTCCCCCGATCAGCGTAGGCCCAAAACAATGTGATTTTTTGTTTGGGGCTTACAAAGATCAGAGGCCTATCATGAGGCGAGAAGCCCCCCCCCGGACGACAACGGGAAAATGTCGGAAAATAATTTACACATATTCAATGTAAGATCCCCTCTCAGGGGGCCTACGAAATCTCTAAGCCCAAGGACCCAATTCAGGCCTGGCGGTCGGCCGCCGACTGGTTAAGGGGCCTACACACCGCCCAGACTCAAACCAACGGCCAACTGCCTTTATCCGACCACTCCGTTGCCTCTCGTCTGACCCATTCCGCAGAAAAGCTGCATTGAAATACAGCGCGAAGACTACTGCCAACTAGACAGTAGCGTGTACGTCAACATCGGGTGGCGCTAGTCCGTCCCTTCCACTCACCGCGCTGATTCGCTGGTTGTGTGCTAGCAGCACAACCAGCGAATCAGAGCAGTGCTGAGGCTCCGATCTAGACTGGGTACCCCCAGCCCGTTCTGCCGGCGATTTGAATTCGCCCTGCAGAAGGGTCTAGAGAGAGCAATACATTTCTTTCTGCTTCCGATACGTTTTTGTGGGAGCCAATCACCAAGCTGGCTTTTCCCCCTGGCGCGCTATTTGCTGGATTAACACAATGGCGACAGGGAAGCGACGGCCAGCAGCCAATGCGTACAGAGTTGTTTGAACTAGGCCCATTGATCACGCCTCTTGTGCTGAAGGAAATGACAGAAGCCTCCCCAGACCAACGTGCAATCTATGATTGATCTTGGTCTGGCAATAGTCAGGCAAGCTCTGATCCTCTGACACAAATGCTCCCAGACTTTGCATGTTGAATCGGAACAGACAACGTCCGCGTGGTTCCAAAAGCTTCCAGCACAGCTGAACAAACGGAACAGATTTGTTCCCGAACTTGTCAGAGTCTCCCCAAACGTTTCAGATGGCCAACGGTTGGGCCAGTTTAAATCAGCCTTCAGACATCACGTTGGCGGCCCACACATCCAATCAGTCCAGCTGCTTAACGAGTGCCAGCGATGTAACGAGCGGCGGGTCGTTATGTCCACTGCGGGCGTCCGGAGTGCACAGAGAGAGCAGGAAATGACTTCATCACTCGGCGCTCCGTCACCATCAGGCCGTATCGATCTCACTCAGCGGACATTCAATTATTAAAATGGGCCTTGAAAGAGGAAGTGATGGAACGACCTCCTGCCTCCGTTACCTCAGGAGAACAAGGTGGAGCAGGATAATTTCCATCGGTCCATCCCGTCCATCCACCCATCATCCATTAATCCTCCATCCTATCCCTGCATCTTTGGTCCCTTCGGCCACACATTCACCCTCTCTACTCATGTGATGGTGTGATGCTCATGTTATATGACCTGGCACTTAATATACGCACTTATTCTACTTCATTTAAGAATGCTTGATTGTGATTGGCTGGGAGGAGGGCATTAACCCGGCAGGTTGCCCGCTGACTTGTCGGTTCTACTTGGTGCTGACTGAGCACAGCGTCAAAAAGTAGATCAATACGCCGTTTGTATTTCAGCCTCCAAAACGAGAGCTGGTAAATTGTGAAAAATGCATTAAACTGTAATCGGAAAACGCGGTTATATGATATAGACCATATAGTATCTGTGGTATAAAGGCTGGGACGAATTTCAAATTATAAATATGTACACTTTATGTTGAAAGTATAGACCGTCGCGATTCCCATTGAAACAAATGGCGCGGTGATAAGTCTTCAAAACGAGAGCTGGTAAATTGTACGTCCTGGTACAGAGTACTTACCATTGTTTGGTATCTTACCCTAGCTATCTCTGTTGTATACGGGGAACGGGTTAACCTAGCGGTCGTTAGCGCTTGGCACTTGGTTCTATGAACATCCTCACTGTACCGACGGCGAGATGTTGTTTCTCTTTCTTCTGACAAATGTACTCATTGTAAGTCACTTTGGGTAAAAGCTTCTGCTAAATGCCCTAAAGTTAAATTGTGGTTTGGTCCACTGAGAACTGGACCAAACCATCCAGCTTCCCATCCCTCTGACACACACACAGGGATGGAAAGATAGACAACACATACTTTATTGTTACTTCAGAAGTTAAAGCCTATTTTATGCAATCAATCAGGATCAAATCTGAGGGGGATTATTTAGGCCAGGATAATCGTGGCATGACATTTTCATTTTCATATTGTACATCTATACACACACACACACACACACACACACACACACACACACACACACACACACACACACACACACACACACACACACAACACACACACACACACACACACACACACACAGGCACACACACACGTTTCCTTGGAGGTATAAGGCCACGTGCACAAAGTCAAACCATGCCAACTCAACGCAGTCAGCAGCCAAACCGGGAATCAAACCCCCATCTCTGGATCGGCTTGAATTACTTGGAACTTGGATTTGTTTACCAACACACTTCTCCTCTTCTTCTTCCTCCTCCACCTCCTCCTCCCCTTTCTCCTCTACAGAAGGTTATGGTTTTATTTATTCAACAACACACTGAAAGTGCACTGTCTGCCCTCTCTGCACGCATCAATTGCACTTTACCCTGTGTGTGAGTGGGTGTGTGTGTGTATGTGTGTGTGTGTGTGTGTGTGTGTGTGTGTGTGTGTGTGTGTGTGTGTATGTGTGTGCCTGCCTGCCTGCGTGCGTGCGTGCATGCCTGCGTGCGTGTGTGCGTGCGTGCGCTGCCCCATGCACAGATGAAAGTGAATGTCGTTAATGTCGGTGTACTCGGGGCTTGCGTGTGTGGAGTCTGTGTTTCTAGACCTGGACTCACGAATCACATCATTTATGAATGTGACGATGCTACAGCGTGTATAAGTCGGTCTGCAGTCAAACCTGTGTTACGTAACGGTGGATTGCTGGTGGCAGACAGCTCTCTCAGTTCTCTCATGTGGCATAACTTAAAGTGGGCTTTTCAAACCGAATACATTTAAATGTAACACCATGTAATTAAACAGATGCTAAATGTCTCTGTGAGGCTGGGAACAATCAGAGTATACAATTAATGCAGGAGTTCAGCTCCAGACGTCTAAGAGGTGATTGCAGTCTGCGACCTTGTTGCTAGATGACACAAAATCTCACACCCTGCTAGTCTGGCTATTGCCAGATCAAGATCAATCGTAGATTGCACGTTGGTCTGGGGAAGCTGCTGTCATTTTCTTCAGCACAAGAGGCGTGATCCACGGGCCTAGTTCAACTGAATCTGTACGCAATTGGCTGCTTGCCGTCGCTTCCCTGTTGTCATTGTTTTAAACCAGTCATTAGCGCCCTAACACCCTGAATCTTTAGAATTACATCTTGTATGAAATTGGTTTCTGAATTCCACAAAGAAAAAGAAAACGCACAAATCAGCGTATGATATGAACCTGAAAGAGTAGGGGAGGAGGAAGGGATGGGGAGGAAAAGGTGGGACCCAGGTGTCCTGAAGACTGGGAGGGTTCTGTAGACCATAAGGCAGCTCGTGGCGGTCTTCATGCAGAACATTTGTCAGCCTCATCTGTGACTTCTTGTTCCACATGGAGAGTCCATCTCTGCTGGGTCAGGCGCTGGGCCGGTTGCTATGGGTTGCTAAGGCTATGGGTCTCCACCTCCATCAGGTCTGTCTGAGAAGCGCTCTGCATCAGTAGGCTGAGGAAGTGGGGCAAGGAGATGTTCAGATAGAGAGCTGGACTGGCAATAAACAGGGACACACAAACACACACACAAACACACACACTGGGACACACACGCGCGCGCACGCGGACACAAACACACACAAACACACGCGCGGACAAACACACACAGGGACACACAGGGACACACACACACGTACACACACATTTACACACCCACACAGGGACACAAACACACATTGACACAGGGACACACACACACACACACACACACACACACGGACACACACATGGACACACGGCCCCCCTGCCTGGGGGGTCTCCCGGGGATGTGGGGGTGTAGATTGGGTCGGCCCTGGGGCCAGATGGAGATCTGCAGGTGTATGATCTGTGGTCCGGGATTGGTCGCGATCAGATTAAGTAAGGTTTCCCCGTGTTCATCTCTGGGAGAGGAAATGACTTTACTGCAGCAGCTGGAATGAAAGGAAAGAGGGCGTATGATCTGTTTCAGAGGAAATGAAACGAGGTTACTGCCAGGCGGGTTAACAGACCACATGTAGAAGATAATAAAACTAAAGTCGTGAATGTATAGAAGATGACATTGATCTAATAACATTATGTTCTTTTTGATATAGGTCCTACATTATGTCTTAATCGAATCCAGGCCGGATGTGTGCATGTCACAGCAGAAGTACAGAACATAAAACCCAAAGACCTACAAACTTATAAACGAGTTAACATATGTGAGGGCGAGTTAATGAACTCACACATTGTTGACAGTGTGTATCACAGTCATTCAGACGGAGGAGAGGAGATCAAGTCATGTTGGTTGTTGTGGTTTGTCCCCCAGTGATGTCACTCAGGCCAGGTTGAACCATGTGACTTTCTGGGATGGCGTGCGTTGGCAGCGTGCGCGCATCAGGTGGTGTTGACGTCTGGCTCCGTACGTCTCTGGCGCTGCGCATATGCCCTGCTCTTATTTATAGATCAGAGGATGAGTCACTCTCAGGGACAGGCGGCCCTTCTCCTGCACCGCTTCTCGCTGCTAGGAATTTATTTTGGGGGAATTTCAGCGGCAGCGTAGGAGAGACACCCAGGAAGTGACTGCAGGCCTGAATCCACTCTGGGCCGCTACAAGACGTTGCTGTCTCGCCGGTTGACGGACTCACAGGGTGAGGTTCGTGACCGCAGGTTTACCACCAATCAGGAGAGAGAGTGAACACCACAGGGACAGAATCCCGCCAAGTCAGTCCGTGTGAGCGTTGTGGCTCGTGGAGCCAAACAGTCGGAGGGTCAAGAACTCAATCAGTGATCTTCTCGGGCTTTCTTCCAGCCTCCGACAACGAGAATGATCTGTCTGAAGCCGCTGATGTGACAGCAGGGCGTTTACTTTGAAAAGCCCGCCAACCTGTACCATTTATTTTCCTTTTAGATGTCTGTAAACGCCTAATGAGGCCGGTAAACCCTTCATTAAGAAAACAAATACAGTCCTCATCATAGGAAATGACCGAACAAAGGTCATAGTGTCCATTAGAAGACCCCCAGACAGGAAAGAGGAGCCAGGGTCTGGTTGCTCTGGTATCCCCCAGCGGAGCAGGTCGCTGAGGTCTGGGTGTCGGAGAAAGACCCCGGTGAACAATATTTCTGCAGGCATGGGGCGACATGACCTCTGTGACCCTGAGGGATGCCCAACTTGGGACCCCAGCAGGAGGGGGGGCGGGGGGGGGGTAGTTCCCTCCCTCCTCCACATCTGATCATCTCTTCTTCCTCAGGAGCTTGTGAGAGCGACGGCCTCCAGACTTCACAGAGTGCCGATGATGAGAGAGGAAATGAACGAGTGAGGAACTGAAGAGACGCAGGCGGGAGACGGCAGGTCAGCGGTTCCCTGGTTCTCCTCCAGCCATCCCCCTGGTCTGAATCCCCTCTGAAACGGTTCTCCCCTGGTCTGGTTCTCCTCTGAAAAGGTTCTCCTCTTGTCTGGTTCTCCTCTGAACTGGTTCGCCTGGTTTGATGTGGTGGATCTTCTGTTCATACGGATCCTTCTTAATCCCTCTTTTTGAAACAGGGCGAGAGGGAAATGGGAGACAGAGGAGGATGGGAGACGAAGAGGAGAGAAAAGAGCGGGAGACAGGGAGAGAGGATAGAAAAGGAGGAGAGAGGGGTGAGGGGGTAAGAGCAGACAGAAGAGAGAGAGGAGAGGGTAAAGGGCGAGGCGGGTTGAGATTGGATTGAGAAATGAAAAGGGGAAGAGAGAGGGGGGAGGGGGGAGACAGGAGGGGGAGACGTGTGAGTGGGTGCGAGGAGAAAGAGATGAAGGGAGCGAGTAGAGACAGCGGAAAGAGGTGAAAGAGAGATGGATGGAGAGGGAGGATAGGACGTGAACGAGCCCAGACCGACTGGGGGCTTGATGAATGAATGAGCGTGAACACACTGGCGAGCAGCTCGGCAATTTACTCCGCTAAGATAGCGCCTCAAATTGAAGTGATGTCTTCCATTCACGACAACACTCCTGATATGAGTCGGGGTGAATTGAAGCACTGTGTGTGTGTGTGTGTGTGTGTGTGTGTGTGTGTGTGTGTGTGTGTGTGTGTGTGTGTGTGTGTGTGTGTGCGTGTGTACGTGTGTGTTATTGATTATGTGTGTGTGTGTGAATGTGTTATTGTTTCTGTTTGTGTCTGTATGTGTGTGTGAGTGAGTGTGTGTGTCTGTGTGTGTGTGCGCGTGTGTGTGCGTGTGTGCGTGTGTGTTTGTGTGTGTGTTATTGATTATGTGTGTGTGTGAATGTGTTATTGTTCCTGTTTGTGTCTGTATGTGTGTGTGAGTGTGTGTGTGTGTGTGTGTGTGTGTGTGTGTGTGTGTGTGTGTGTGTGTGTGTGTGTGTACTTGTGGGTGTGCGTGCGGCTGTGCATACTAATGTAATGTGATAGGTTAGCAGGTAGCTACGAGGACCGGTCTCATAATCCCAGTAAAACAGCAGCAGCAGCAGTCGTGGTCATTGAGGAGAGGCGCTGAATACCAATGGGCCTCAGCCGGCCCTACCGAGACTCTTTATACTGAGGAGCCGACACCAGCTAGCCCATTCATGTTAGCCTGCCAACCTGCTAACAGTCGTCTGCTAGTAACTCTTTCTGACGCAAGTGAGAAGGAGATGGAAACACTAGTCCACTAACACTAGTCTGGTAACGCTAGTCTGCTAACGCAATTCAGCTAATGCTAGTGGGCTAGTCTGGTTACGCTAGTCCACTGGCACTTGTCTGCTAACGCTAGTAGGCTAACAATAGAAACCAACTTTCATAATTCACGAGGGATCGATTAATGTTCAATCAATGGATGGATGGATGGATGAAAGATTGTTGAATGGATAGATGCATGGAAGGTAGCATGGGCATAGTGTACAGGAGGGACTCTCTGAATCCATCCCTAACGAGGTCAAAGAACCTGTTTATTGTCGGTTCCACAAATCCCATTCAAGCTGAGGTTCCAATCTCACCGAGCACTTAGCAGCCGGTACGGCTGTTCAGTTAGAGTCATCAAACGAAAGCGAGCATTTTGCTCGTTTTGTTTTTGCTCCTGTTGAGTGTCTGCTGATGTTCTCTGCCTTGAGATCCTGGGGTTTTTGGCAGGCGCCCTGAAAGCCCAGAGTTCAAGAAACCCAACGTCCCTGTCGGAGGAGGTGGAGATGTTCCACTGATGCTTCGCAGGGGTACGTTGGTACGTTGGTACGGTAGTGCGCTTCAAGCTCTGCTTTTATCGACGCTTCATGAAAAGGCGTTGCAGGGCCCGTGGCATTTCACAGACGGAGAAAGCTCTAGGCAGCCTTCTTCATGAGAAACGAGAGGTAGAGTTTTCTCGATACTACCGGTGTAGTTGTTGTAAGCAAACTAGAGTTGGTGTGTGAAAGACGCTCTCTGAACGCCTTACCTCTCCACTCCGACAATGAAACCTTCCCGACTCCCCCCACGCTCCGAGTCCCAATGACCTCGCCGACCCCTCCGTCCGCCCACTGCTCATCTGGTCCGAAGAACTTTCTAGAAGCCTCAGTGATAAGCACGTTCACTGGCTGCTGGGCAGCGTGACAGCCGTAATCAAAGTCTTTGGGTTCCTCCGTGACGTAACGGGGGATCTAATCAACCGCATGTGTTGTGTAACGAGGTCCCTCTGCGCTCCAGGACATCGCGTTGTGTCGCCTGTGAGACCCCGTACAGCTGCGTTGAAGACCTCCTGGTCGGCAGAGGCTTAATCAAGCCTGCATGGACCCTCCTCCTCCCCAGGGGGCTAAGACCTGATTACGGGATCCAACCCAAGCCTCGACCACAGCCGCGCGGCAGTTTCCTTTGGAAAAAATCGAAGGGATTCTTTCAAGAGTTCAGAGCACTCTGAAGGGGAGCTCACTTGAGACACGGAGAGCAGCGCTGGGGTGGAGGTCATTATTCTCGAGCCACGGCAGGTTTAAAACACGCAAAATCATCCAGGCTTAAAACATTGTGTAATTTTGTTACCTCATGCATTGCCTCTGGTCATGGATAAAGTCCTATCAACTCCCCAAGTGATTAAGCCTTTATCATCAGAGTTCATGTTTCCCAACTTCAAACTTTTTATAACAAATGTCCACATGTTCATCAGAATACATTTGATTTTCTATTCCATATGTCTAATCAATTCTGAGTTCATTTATATTTTGAATGAAGTATATTATCTATATACAACTGGCGTCAAGTAATGTTTTTTAATATTTGGAGCATTTAGCTTTTTCTTGTGTCCTTTTACTGCTGTGACCAGGGGGTAATTGTCATTATCCGTTTTCCTCTTATCTTAACTTGGCTCATCTTATCGTCCCTTGTTCTATCTTGTGTGATCAAGTAGCCCAGTTAAACTGCATCAGCTGTTGCAAAGGAGCAGGACATTTCTCTCTCAACTCTCAGACTGCCTTGCCCCGCTAAAGGCAAAGATGAACTCATTTATTCAACCGAAGGAAAGCTAGTTTAGAGCAAACACATAATCAGGACACCCTGTTCTCCTAAGCGGGGTCCTGCTGACAAGCTTCTGAAAGCCTCTGCTTGTTATCCTTCCATATGTACCCTGCAGGTCCGAGGGGAGCCGTTTAAAACATTGAGGTTTGGCTGTAGGAACACAAGTCCTTTAATCATCAAGGGTCGGGCGTGCATTTTTAATGCTCTGCCCAGAAACAGTGGTTTTCTCTCCCCGGCAGGGCTGATGTTCTCATGCGATGCGCTCCTGATTCAGGGCATGACTAAGCAGAAGGGATATGACGTCAAACATCTCAGAAGAAAAAAGAGGCGAGATAATTTTATCTCCTTCCCAGCACGGACCAGATATATATAGAAGAGAAGGTTCCTTACTGGTCCAACTCAGCCCCCGCTCCGATTCAGAGATGGATGGTTTCTCTGTTACCTGAACATGTTTCTCCTGTTTGACTTCAACAGTTCTTCTCTCTGACCCTCAAGTTCCGATGTTTCCCATGTTCGGATATTTGGCCCCCGAAGTACTGACGGTTCGACCTCCTGTTTTTCTTTCAGTTTCTGTTTAAATCCTGTTAAATCCTGTCATCTGAGAAGTAAAAGGCCTATAAATACACTCCTCCCACGTCCTACTATCTTAGCGGTATAAAATGCTACAGCAGCTGTCTCAGGGTTTTCATGTCCCGATGAAAACGCAGGTAGGGCGTCTTTCACGGGAAACAGAATGTTCTCCTCAGCAGTCCGAGCCTCTCCCTGAGGCCCAGAGTGGGCGTCCATCACCGTGTTGTCTTGGATAACACCTGTCATACGGTGACAGGGGCCAGGTCAGACCTGAGTGGACACCTGTTGGCTGCTGCCGCTGATGAACACTAACACAACTGTTATGTTCTTTTTATTAGGGCGGGTCTAGAAGACTTGAAGGGTGTGAAGAAGGAATTGATTGAATCATCTAGGGTTTGTTAAGCGGTAGCGATTGAGTATGCCCATTGCTGACTTTCAATGTCTTGCTGCTCCTTTGCCAGTCTCTCCTTCTCTCTCTCTCTACCTCCCTGTCTCTCTACCTTTCTCTCCTTTCTCTCTCTACCTCCCTGTCTCTATATTTCTCCTTCTCTCTCTCTCTCTACCTCCCTGTCTCTCTACCTTTCTCTCCTCTCTCTCTCTACCTCCCTGTCTCTATATGTCGCCTTCTCTCTCTCTTTACCTCCCTGCTTCTCTACCTTTCTCTCCTTTCTCTCTCTACCTCCCTGTCTCTATATGTCGCCTTCTCTCTCTCTCTACCTCCCTGTCTCTATATGTCGCCATCTCTCTCTCTCTACCTCCCTGTCTCTATATGTCGCCTTCTCTCTCTCTCTACCTCCCTGTCTCTAAACCTGTTTATCCTTCTCTGTCTCTCTAAAGAATGAATCATCTAGGTTTTGTTAGGCGGTTGCGATTGAGCAATTGCCCATTGCTGACTTGAGATGTAGATCAGTGTGTCTTGAGCACTGTAAAGAATCAGAGAGTAGCATTTAGCGCATAGTCACAGCCGTTTTGAGAGGAAAACAGCTAACCAGGTTCAAAGTGAATTCCTGCGTCACGCTGTGATGCTCGCGTCGCTCTCTCTGCGTCGACGGCTCTTTGGCCAACGGCGTCTTCAAGAACCACAAGCAACGAGTCGTCCATGGGGGGGGGTGTCACGTTTGACATCAAAGATACGATCCCCTAACCACCAGAATAATCAGCGATGAGACCGACCCCCCTGGGGATATCGTCAGAGAAAAGGAAGACCCTCTAAGATGTCATGTTAAACCAGACCCTGGTCTGGTTTAACATGACATCTTGGAGGGTCTTGTTCTCTCTGTATCCCCAGGGGGGCTGAGGTCTAACCCTGGCCAGACCAGGGACCTGCGTCCCCCCCATGGAAACACAGGTCCTCGACTTTAAAGGCGCCGGTCGTATGGGAGCGCCCCCTACTGGTGGATGCTGGAATGTCCAACCTCCAAAGATAATTATATATATAATATATATACGTATAAAATATAACTATCTACTCTACAACTGTCCAGACACACTCAGCTCCTTCTGAACAGCGGTTTGATTAATGTGCATATACGAAAGAGGGTTAAGCTTCTCGGACACTTAAAGTATAACGCTGGAACGGTGTGGGAGGCATTTCATGCCCAACATCGCTCATTATACCACTCCTGCACAACGACAGGACTAAAAGAGGATCACAAAGTTGGCGTGGGCCGTAACCATGGAAATGACACGCCTCTTCCCCTTCCAAAACTCTCATTTATTTTTATTCCGTAGTCTTCAAATTCCATCACCACATGCACGTACACTCATGCACACACACAAATCCTCCTCAGTTCTCTCTCTCTCTCTCTCTCTCTCTCTCTCTCTCTCTCTCTCTCTCTCTATCTCTCTCTCTCTCTCTCTCTTTCTCCCTACTCTAGTGTATGGGGGGGGGGGGGGTTCTATTGAACATAGCACCTTTTCAAAACATGTTGAAGCAAAGAATATTTGCTTTGATTAGGAATGCCTGCCCTTTGTTGATAATTGTATCAAACCCGCACATGATTATCTTGGACAAATGTTGCGTTAGTCTCACCTGCAAACAAGACAATGGTCAAAGCAACAATGTTTTGACCAAAATTGTCTTGTTTGAGGATGTTTTCAGCCGGTGCAGATAGCCCTGCATATGGAACCCCGCACCAATTCATACATTAGGAATGTGTGAATTCCGCCAGGCAGGGAATAATCAGGAACATGGCAGGGTAAGACTGTGTGAAAGGGGCTTCAGCTCACTAGGCTAACTCCTCAGCTGCTAATTAAAATAAAGGAGGATTATTCAGGGTGGACTAGAGAAGTCTTCAGGGACTCCTCCACCCCAGCAGGGAGCCTTTGATGAGAACCATACAGGACCACTAAGATAGCGCCGTATAGAAGTATGAAATATGAAAACGTGTTATCTCTGTTCCTTCATGTCTTTATGTCTGTTTCTCTCTCCATCTCTGGCTGTCTGTTTCCCTCTCCCTCCATCTCTACCTGTCTGGCTCTCTCTGCATCTCTACCTGTCTCTCTCTCTCCATCTCTACCTTTCCGTGTCTCTCTCCATCTCTATCCGTCTGTCTCTCTCTCCCTCTATCTGTTTATTTATCTTACTCCTTGTCTCTCTACATGTCTCTCTCTTTCTCTCTCTATCAGTCTCCCTCCCTGTCTGTCTCTCTTCCCCTCTCTCCTTCTGAATCTCTCCCGTCATGTCTCTCTACCTGTCTCTCTCTCTCTCACCATCCCTCCTTCTCTGCCCCTCCCTTTCTGTCCCTCTCAATATCTGTCTTTCTCTCTACCTGTCTCTCATTCTCTACCTCCCTGTCTTTCTACCTGTCTCCCCTCCTGTCTCTCTACCTGCGCTCCCCCGCCCTCCTCCCCCTAGCCTCTCCTCCAGGCCCCCCCCCCCCCTCTAAACAGCAATGTGTTGTCACTCAGCCTCACATCGCCCATGACGCCGGCTGTATATTTAGCATCTGGTGGAGGACAAAAACAAAACAGAGAGACAACAAAACCAGCAGTCGCCGCGTGAGAACATGACTCCGTTCAGCTCCCCCGGAATAGAAGTGTTTCCATATGAAGGCAGGTTCCAACATCTTCCCGAAACCCAAACACACTTCCCTCCCCGAACGGGGCTCGTCTCTGTTGCCATGGCGACGGTGGCGGACGACCACACAGCGCTCTCTCGAGTTTGGGGGGCGAAAAAAAAGAATTAGATGTTATGCCACACACACACACACACACAAACACACACAAGCACACAAAAAAACAGGCGCACACACACAAACACACACAACGAAAAACCCACACACACTTCATACAGTACACGGACATAGAGAGACATGTGGGGACTGTAGGATACAAACAACTTCAGAAATATATGACCTCTCAATGTACAAAACAACATGCCAGAATGCACACGCACACACACATGCACACACACACACACGCAGGCGGGCACAGACACTTGTTTGTCCCACTTGACATCTGGTTCCTCTTTTCCACACGCTGATGGTTTTTAATCCGTCTCTCTCTATATCGGTCCTCAGCTCTGCTTCGCTCTCTCTCTCTCTCTCTCTCTCTCTCTCTCTCTCTCTCTCTCTCTTGTGTTGGTCGTAGAGACAGTGTGCATGAGAGAGAGAGAGAGTACAGCAGTGATTAGTATGTATAATGTACAGTGTACTTCCCTGCATTAAAGGTCACTTAAGCTTTAACAAAAGTTCAAAATTGTCACCTTGAACACAAGGGCTTAAGTGTGTGTGTGTGTGTGTGTGTTTGTGTGTGTGTGTGTGTGTGGATGCATGAGAGAGAGAGAGAGTATGAGAGAGAGAGACGAGAGAGGCAGAGATGGCCATAGAGAGAAGGAAGGAGTGAGAGAGGAGGGAGAGAGAGAGAGAGAGAGAGAACTGAGGAGGATTTGTTTCACACTGGACAGCTGCATCCAGACAGACACTCTCTCTCTTCTGCTTCTTCTCCTCCGTCTTCCCCTTCTGGTCCGGAGAAGTCCTCCACCTCTCCTGCAGGATACCCTAACCCTAACACTGGGCCTGGCCCCGGGCCTGGTGTGTCCAGATGTGGAGCTCAAACCTGGTCATCATGAGGACATTGAGGTCCTCGTGTTAATCGGCTGGTGCACAGCTCCGGTCCTCTCCCCCTGAGAAGAGAACCTCAAGCTAAAGGCTAAATAATATAAAGCTTTGTGAAGCTCCGCCATTGCCTCAGCTTTCATGTCTTTTAGCTTTTGAGACAAGACTCGGGGTAGAGAATTCTTTTGAACAGCCCGTCTGCGCTTCTTCCCAAGACCACAGAAGAGGGCGATGTTATGCTAATCCTCAGCACCCCCTTCCCGGCGCCCTTGAACCCCTCGTGCAGATAGCGCCTATCTGCTATCTGCTGAGGAGTTAATTGGCCTCTTAGCGAGAAGGCGGCTTAATGAAGACGTGTTTGGTTTGGGGAACGTGTGGAGATGGCGTTGGATCAGGAGATGACCTTCAGACTGTTGGATCTCAATCACAGCTCCGTCATTCACACTGCAAAGAATCACCAGGAGATGAAGGCTCAGGTACACAAATAATATTTATTAAACACATATTAAACAATTTCTCTGCTTTTTGCCTGGGGACAGACAGTATATACATGAGGGTGGCCTTAACCATCGATGCAAAACCAGTTTGTTGGACCATGGAGAGGCCTGAGTAAAGAAGAGGCCATCTCTGGGGCTAAAAACACTATTAAGATGCTAACTCTGGGGCTAAGATCGCTACTGTCTATTTCCAAGGCTAAAACGATACGCGATGCAAACTTTCTGGCTAAGCCTCAAGGAAAGCCTCTCTCCGAGGCTTAGATGCTCGTTATCTGACCCCTGCTCTGCTTTCATTAACGTTTGTACAGATGAGCGAAGTTATCACGAAACACTATCACGTTGTTAACAGAGTGGAAGTGTGCCTCGTCTTCGAGCCAGGATCGAGCAGTGGATAAAAATGTTCTGACATGCGTGTTTGCAGAAGATGGTTTCAACGTTACCGGAGGGATATTACCCACGGTCAAACGCAGGGATCTCAACCCTCGCGTTCTCTGAGCATCAAGGAAGGGAACCTGTAACTTTATTCTGGAATGCAAAGCCTGTCAACAGCGAAATATGTTTTGATTATTATATGAAAAATAATAATACTTCTGGAATGTGAAGTACTGAGCTGAGTCGTCCTAATCGATACGGGGCAGCAGATTGTCTGTCTGATGTGAGTTCAATCTGTGCTCGTTTAGCAGCCCTGATGGAGGGTTGGGGTTTGATCCCCGGGAGGAGACAGTGAGAGGTTGGGGGGGGGGGGGGGGGGGGGGGGGTTGGGGTCTGTCAGTTACGTCTTGGCTGCAGCAAGAGCCCGGCCTGAGCAGCACGGCTACCGTCACTATGGCGACAAAGAGATGTACCGTCGCCTGGGGTTCTGAGGGAGAAACGGAGCGGTCTCTCAAACACACTGATGCACACAAACACACGATACACGCATACGTGCACACATACAAACACACACACACATACTTACATACAGCGCACACAGACTTACATATAGACATGCACACACACACGCACGTGTTAACACATACTCACATGTACATGCATTCAGCGATGCAGACATAAAAACAGGCGCACACCGCACCTTCTGGACCCGGTACTGACCCTGAACCCGAGCCACCGTCCAGACCCCACACACACACACCCTGAGACACCAGCTCTCTGCGGACATCCTCTCCGTCCAGACCCCACACACATCCCCACCCCCACCTCCATCATGCGGGGACTTCACACACACAGCCCCACATTGTGGGGACGTCACACACACACACACCCACCTTGTGGGGACTTCACACACACACACACACACACACACACACACACCTTGTGGGGACTTCACACACACACACCCCCACCTTGTGGGGACTTCACACACACACACCACCTCCACCTGGTGGGGACGTGGTGCGTGACCCCCACATTTACTGCCACGTACACAGAAAGCATTCAGAAGGCCAACACATACAACGGCATGTATTCAGAAACTATTTTGAATGTTTACCTATATAACCCTACGTCTTGGAGCTTGTATATATTTTCTCTGTATCTTGGGGAACTGAGCCCAGCTGTCTGAGATCGACCCCGAATTGGCCTCCAGCTTGAATCAATACCTTTATTGACAGGAGAGCAGGCAGGAGGTATCGACGGAGCAGGCAGCACCCAGAGAGATGGAAGGAGGTGTGACACCAGGACACAGGTGAGTGTGGACTTCAAAGAGCGCACGTATCTGCTACTGTACTGTACATCGATTTATCTTATCTTGTATATATATCACGTCCTATTTATCAACTTAATAAACTATACATCTTCATCGTTTTGCTACATACAGTTTGTCCCCCGCTGACCCCCATCCCTGGGGACAGCCTTAAGGTGGGTCTTTGTAGAAAAGGTCGGGCGCTACGCAGCGGAACTACCTGACGATACACAACGTATTTACAAAGTGCTGCTCTGACCCGTACCTTACAAAACAGCTTGTGCTTTAGGAGACGGCTCACATTCGCTCACATTCGTCCACACGCACTCGCACACACGCTCGCGCACAAACACGTACACGCGCACATGCACGCACGAATGTGCACGTACACGCACACATGCATGCACACACACACACACACACATACGCACACACACACACACACAGGAAGTATAAAATAAACACACTACTTGTTGTTCTCTTAGTTTGGACAGAAGCAGACAAACTTAGACTCTGTATTTTCTCTACTAAATGCTACGTTCATTTCACTGAGGCTAGTTCTAAAACAAACAGATACAACTCTAGTCCGTTAAATATGTCCGTGGTGATAGATGTCCTTTTGTAATTTCCAGGTAGGAGGTCAACCTTGACCCACCCCCAGCCCCGGAAGCAGGAAGTGACCTGCTGAGATGTCCTGAGAGGATGTCCGTCAGACACCAAGGAACACGGTAACAACTGCTACATGACTTGAGGAGTTTCTCTGTGGATGCTTTCTTCTCGTTCTCTCCAGTCTAAGCGCTGCTCGCTCGCTCGCTCCCTCAGGACTTCTGTTGCTGCGGCAGTCAAAACACTTCATGTACTGCATGTACGTGTGGACTCTATATTTATATATACATATATATATATATATATATATATATATATATATATATGTATCATTTATGGTGGACCTTATTTATACATCTGTTTGTTTACATGTGTGTATACATCTACATGTGTGTGTTTGTGTTCATGTCTGCGTGCACGTCTGTGTGTATATATGCTCGTCTGTGCATATGTGTGAGAGGTTTTAGACCTGAGATCCTGGAGGTTTTCCTTCATGGAGGTCTTCTCATGGGGCTCTAGTGATAATTGGTCTTAGTAGTTCTTGGAGTTGTACTCCATGGGGGTTTTCTCCATGGGGGTCTAGTCCATGGGGGCCAAGTCCATGGGGGTCTAGTCCATGGGGGCCAAGTCCATGGGGGTCTAGTCGATGGGGGTCTAGTCTATGAGGGTCTAGTCCAAGGGGGTCTAGTCCAAGGGGGTCTAGTCCAAGGGGGTCTAGTCCATGGGGGCCAAGTCCATGGGGGTCTAGTCCAAGGGGGTCTAGTCCAAGGGGGTCTAGTCCATGGGGGCCAAGTCCATGGGGGTCTAGTCCAAGGGGGTCTAGTCCATGGGGGTCTAGTCCATGGGGGTCTAGTCCAAGGGGGTCTAGTCTATGAGGGTCTAGTTCCTCTCTTCGCAGACAGAAGGGAAGGGAAGCTTCCCCCGGTATGTGTGTCGACAGCCTTTGGAGGAATCAGAAGTCCTGAGGACCAGGAAGTGTCCAGGGTCGCAGCCGGTCCTTCTCTCGCCGGGGACGCCCCCAACGTAACCCCATCCCCCCGAACCCCAACCCCAACCCCAACCTCCCCCCCCGATCGTTCTCCCCCCCGCCCCGTCTACACGCAGATCTCGATGGCGGTGGCCATCAGCAGCTGGCTCTTGCTCTTGTCGCGGCCGGGAGAGGGGCTCTCGTCGCGGGGGGACAGGGGGTCCGACAGCACGGTGCGCTTCAGCGGCGCCGGCCGCAGGCAGGGCCCCCCGGAGGGGGGCGCCGGGGGCGACGGCTCCGGGTGTCTGTGGCCGGAGCGGGACGCCGACGAAGACGAGGAGGCCGACGCCGACGAGAACGAGGAGACGGCGGGCGGCGCGCAGGCCCCGACGCCGCCGCCGCCGCCGCCGCCGCCGCCGCCGGGACACGCCCCCAGCGAGCCGGCCCGCTCGCCCCTCTTGCCGCGGCAGGAGGCGCGGCGCCGCAGCTCGCTCAGCAGCGCGTACTTGATGAAGCAGAAGACGTCCTTCACGCCGCAGCGCTCGCCCGGCTCGGCCGCCAGCAGCCGGCGGAACATGCGCAGGGCGTCGTCGGTGAAGCGCCGCCACTGGGACGGGTAGGTCCCGGCCGGGCAGCCCGCCTTCTGCCAGCGCCGGAACTCCTCGTAGAAGGCGTCGGCGGGCGCGGCCGCCTCCCAGGGGAAGTTCCCGGTGAGCATGCAGAAGACGAGCACGCCGAAGGCCCACACGTCCAGCGCCGTGGTGACCAGGAAGCCCTCGGAGCGGCCGGCGGCGCAGACCTCGGGCGCCGTGTAGGGGATGGTGCCGCTGACCCGCTTCACCCGGCAGCCCGCCCGCCGCGTCATGCCGAAGTCGGCCAGCTTCACGCGCCGGCACTCGCGGTCGAACAGCAGCACGTTCTCGGGCTTGACGTCGCGGTGCACCAGGCCCTTGGCGTGCATGAAGTCCAACGCCAGACCCAGCTGCTGCATGCACCGCTTCACCATCTCCTCCGGGAGGCCCACCTGGGGCGGGGCGGGGGGGGGGGGGGGGGAGGCAAGACAGAAGGAAAGGACAGACACAGAAACACAGAGAGAAAAGAAGGGTGAAGATAAAATGGTAATGTGGATTAGTCTGTGCAGCAGAGCCACGGGGCCCCTGCATGTGGCCCCTTGTGTGTTTTCGATGCTGAAGCGTGTCCCAGATTTCCTCTGCACACGCCAAGGGGAAGCCATGGTCTCCCCAGAGGACAGGCTGCTCTCCCTGGGGAGCCTGTTAGATAACCCCCCCCCACCCTCTGTCCTCCATGCATCCTCTGGCCTGACCTTGACGCGCCAACCGGAGCTCACGCCGCCGGAGGTCCTGTTTAGTGTTTGTTTACGGTTTAGTCACGGCTTCTCTCCCGAACTACGAGAGGTCATTAAGGAGCAGGCAGGGAGCGGGGGGACGTCATCGAGGATCGAACCCGGGCACCTCTCTGCTAGGAGTCCAACAGCCCTACTTGGCCCATGCCTGTTCACGGTGAGACCAGCCCCCAGCTAGGAGTAGCCTCCCCAGCCCTGCTGGGGTACCCCCCCCCATCCCATAGAGGGATGAGGTCATACCCGATGAGGGGCGTTGTGACGACTCAACCACTTACCACGGCGCCGTCGTCTGATGATGCGTCATGAGTCGGTGGTAACGGCCTCTGACGGGACGGGACGGGCGTACCTGGGGGTAGATGATGTCGCCGTGGAAACGGCCTCTGACCGGACGGGCGGGGCGTACCTGGGGGGGGATGATGTCGAACAGGTCGCCGGCGGGGGCGTACTCCTGGCCGAACACGTAGCAGTCCTCGGTCTCGAAGAGCACGTCGGTCACCGTGACGATGAAGGGGCTGCAGCTGAGCGAGGCGGTGAGGCTGTACTCCCGCAGGAAGCTCTTCAGCTTCGTCTTGCTCTTCGTCACGAACTTCAGCGCCATCTTGGTGCCTGGGAGGGGCGGAGCCACGCACACACACACACGCAGACACACGCAGACACACACAGACACACACAAACACACAACACACGGTCAGAGCCCAATACAAAAAAACACAACACACGGTCAGACCCCAATACACAGACACACACAGGCAGACACACACACACACAGACACACACACACAGACACACACACACACACACAGACACAGACACACAGACACACACACACACACACACACACACAGACACAGAGACACACACAGAGCAGGCCGGGTCATGGGGGTGTCTGGTGGGTCCTGACACGGTGTTTCGGATGCGTTGAGACGTATTTAACGTCCTCCACTCTGGGGCCCCCGGGCTCGTTAACCTGGACTGGTGCTCTTCATTAAATCCAAACTGTCTGGCACAGGGAGAATTAGAGTTTGATTGAAGTCTGAATCCAGCGCCACAGGCAAGGGGATTGTGGAGTACACGCACACGCGCACACACACACACACACACACACACACAGTCACACACACATATGCACACAAACACATATACTCACATGCAGACACACACACGCACACGCACACACACGCACACAAACAGTCACACACACATATGCACACAAACACATATACTCACATGCAGACACGCACACACACACACACAGATACACTCACAAACACGGACTTGTGTGTCCGTGTGTGTTTGTGTGTATGTGTTTGTGTTCTGGGGGCCTGACCTCGTGCTGTGTGTTGTGTATTTGTGTGTGTGTTGTGGGTCTGACCTTGTGTGTGATGGGCCATAAGATCCACCTCACCGTAGGTGTTGTGTGTTTGTGTTGTGTGTTGTGCGTTGCGTTGTGTACCTTGTGTGCGGTGGGCCATCAGGTCCACCTTACCGTAGGTGTTTGTGTTGTGTTGTGTGTTGTGCGTTGCGTTGTGTACCTTGTGTGCGGTGGGCCATCAGGTCCACCTTACCGTAGGTGTTTGTGTTGTGTTGTGTGTTGTGCGTTGCGTTGTGTACCTTGTGTGCGGTGGGCCATCAGGTCCACCTTACCGTAGGTGTTTCTGTGTTGTGTTGTGTGTTGTGCGTTGCGTTGTGTACCTTGTGTGCGGTGGGTCATCAGGTCCACATTACCGTAGGTGTTTGTGTTGTGTTGTGTGTTGTGCGTTGCGTTGTGTACCTTGTGTGCGGTGGGCCATCAGGTCCACCTTACCGTAGGTGTTTGTGTTGTGTTGTGTGTTGTGCGTTGCGTTGTGTACCTTGTGTGCGGTGGGCCATCAGGTCCACCTTACCGTAGGTGTTTCTGTGTTGTGTTGTGTGTTGTGCGTTGCGTTGTGTACCTTGTGTGCGGTGGGCCATCAGGTCAACCTTACCGTAGGTGCTGTGTGTTGTGTGTTGTGCGTTGCGTTGTGTACCTTGTGTGCGGTGGGCCATCAGGTCCACCTTACCGTAGGTGCTGTGTGTTGTGTGTTGTGCGTTGCGTTGTGTACCTTGTGTGCGGTGGGCCATCAGGTCCACCTTACCGTAGGTGCTGTGTGTTGTGTGTTGTGCGTTGCGTTGTGTACCTTGTGTGCGGTGGGCCATCAGGTCCACCTTACCGTAGGTGCTGTGTGTTGTGCTGTGTGTTGTGCGTTGTGTTGTGTACCTTGTGTGCGGTGGGCCATCAGGTCCACCTTACCGTAGGTGCTGTGTGTTGTGTGTTGTGCGTTGCGTTGTGTACCTTGTGTGCGGTGGGCCATCAGGTCCACCTTACCGTAGGTGCTGTGTGTTGTGTGTTGTGCGTTGCGTTGTGTACCTTGTGTGCGGTGGGCCATCAGGTCCACCTTGCCGTATATGTTGTGTGTTTGTGTTGTGTTGTGTGTTGTGCGTTGCGTTGTGTACCTTGTGTGCGTTGGGCCATCAGGTCCACCTTGCCGTATGTGTTGTGTGTTTGTGTTGTGTTGTGTGTTGTGCGTTGCGTTGTGTACCTTGTGTGCGGTGGGCCATCAGATCCACCTTGCCGTATGTGTTGTGTGTTTGTGTTGTGTTGTGTGTTGTGCGTTGCGTTGTGTACCTTGTGTGCGGTGGGCCATCAGGTCCACCTTGCCGTATGTGTTGTGTGTTTGTGTTGTGTTGTGTGTTGTGCGTTGCGTTGTGTACCTTGTGTGCGGTGGGCCATCAGGTCCACCTTACCGTAGGTGCTGTGTGTTGTGCTGTGTGTTGTGCGTTGCGTTGTGTACCTTGTGTGCGGTGGGCCATCAGGTCCACCTTACCGTAGGTGTTGTGCTGTGTGTTGTGCGTTGCGTTGTGTACCTTGTGTGCGGTGGGCCATCAGGTCCACCTTGCCGTAGGTGCTGTGTGTTGTGTGTTGTGCGTTGCGTTGTGTACCTTGTGTGCGGTGGGCCATCAGGTCCACCTTACCGTAGGTGCTGTGTGTTGTGTGTTGTGCGTTGCGTTGTGTACCTTGTGTGCGGTGGGCCATCAGGTCCACCTTACCGTAGGTGCTGTGTGTTGTGTGTTGTGCGTTGCGTTGTGTACCTTGTGTGCGGTGGGCCATCAGGTCCACCTTACCGTAGGTGTTTGTGTTGTGTTGTGCGTTGTGCGTTGCGTTGTGTACCTTGTGTGCGGTGGGCCATCAGGTCCACCTTGCCGTATGTGCCCTTCCCCAGCTCGCGGAGGTGCTCGTAGCGCTGTGCCACGTCGGCGGCCGACAGCGAGCTGATGGCGAGGGCCTGCATGTCCTCCGTCGGGACGCCGCCGCCCCCGCCGCAGAACGCCATCTTGGCGGTGGGAGAGGAGCCCCCCCCGCTGGCCACGCGGCCCGGCCCCGACGGAGAGAGGGACAGGCCGGCCTTGAGGCTGTGAGGCAGACTGAGGAGGAGGAGGAGGAGGAGGAGGAGGAGGAGGAGGAGGAGGAGGGTGAGAGGGAGGCCGGTAACAGCAGGACACGGCCCCAGTGTGAGTCCCTCTTTGGATTTGTGTGTGTGTGTGTGTGTGTGTGTGTGTGTGTGTGTGTGTGTGTGAGTGAGAGAGTGAGTGAGTGTGTCTCTGTGTGAGTGTGTGTGTGTGTGTGTGTGTGTGTGAGTGAGTGTGTCTCTGTGTGAGTGTGTGTGTGTGTATATGTGTGTGAGAGTGAATGAGTGAGTGAGAGAGTGAGTGAGGGAGGGACTGAGTGTGTCTCAGTGTGAGTTTGTGTGTGTGTCTGTGTATGTGCGTGTGTTTGTCTGTCTGTATGTGTGTGTGCGTGCGCGCGGGTGCTTTTGCATAATATATACGTCCGCTGAACGTTTGTTTACGTGCAGGGACTCAGGATAGGTCCCTGGTGTCACATGACCCCACAAGACCCGCCTCCCCTCTGCTAATCCAATCATCACATAATCCTCCCGGAGATTGGAGGCCGCTAATGGCTCCTGACATCTCGTCGCCATTGCTGGTGCTTCTGGCTCTGGCAGCCAATCAGAGGGGAGGGTTTCAGCTCAGTGGGGGGGGAGGGGGGGATGCAGAGTGTGGAGTGAAAGACGAGGGTGTGGCACGGGCACTCTTAGCGGATCGATGGCGTGACGTGCACTAGCGGGACGGGAGCGCCGTCGGCAGGCAGGAAGCTACGGAGGAAGACGAGGGGGAGACGAGGGGGGAGACGAGGGGGGAGACGAGGGGGGAGACGAGGGGGGAGACGGTACAGATGAGATGAAGCACTCTGATCGCCCCCGGGAGCCAGGAGACACTCTGATGATCGATGCAATCGCATTCACCCGTTCACACACATCCTTACACACACACTCGCCCTTTTACATGTACGTTGGCTCACTCACTCACTCATTTAAGCCCACGCACATTAACTCCTTCATACACATTTACTAATTGACGCAAACATTCACCCGTTCACACACACCAACACGATCACCCGAGGATATGCACACATTCATACACTCTCTCGCTCCTTTCAACGCACGAAACTTATCGCGCACACACACAGTAATCCTTTCACACACAAATTAACACACATTCAAGGGTTCACTCCCCTGTGTTGCTCAGATGCGCTGCTGAACCGAGGGGTTTCTGCCAGCGGCCTGTTAGTCAGCAACAGCAGGAGTCGTATCGACTCATGGTGGCACAACAGCCTTTCGATTGTACTGTAAGTGGAATAGTCTCTCTCATGTCCCAGCCTGGGTTATTAAGGGTATCACATCATACCCCCCTCTTGTGTTCAAGACGGAGCCCCATCGTCAGCCACTCCGTAGAACCTCCCTGTAGAACCTCTCCTCAGAACCTCTCTGTAGAACCTCTCCTCAGAACCTCTCCGTAGCACCTCATAGCATATCCTCCCTGTAGAATCTCTCCTCAGAACCTCCCCGTAGAACCTCTCCTTAGAACCTCATAGCATAACCTCCCTTCAGAACCTCTCTGTAGAACCTCTTTCTACAGGACTTCATTGCATACCCCTCTCTGCAGAACCTCTCCCCAGAACCTCTCATCAGATCCTCTCTGTAGAACATCACTGTAGAACCTCTCTGCAGAACATCTCTGTAGAACCTCTCTGCAGAACATCTCTGTAGAACCTCTCTGCAGAACCTCTCTAAAGAACCTCTGTAGAACCTCTCTGTAGAACCTCTCTAAAGAACCTCTGTAGAACCTCTCTAAAGAACCTCTCTGCAGAACCTCTCTGCAGAACCTCTCTGTAGAACTTCTCCTCAGAACATCACAGTAGAACCTGGGATCATGATGAGTGCTGGTCTCTCTTGCCCGTGCAGGCGGTCATACCTGTTGCTTCAAGGGGGCTGTGGTTCCTCGCGCTGGAAGTTTGGTAAAGTTGAACCGTCCCTGTGAAGGTATCTAGGGAGGTGTGTGGGTTTCCAGAGGAGAGCATTATGTGGTCTGTTTGTTTATGATCTTAATAACTTATTTTAATTCATACAGCCTGTGGTCTTCCTGGTCCTTTCCCGTCCGGGACTCATAAAGTGCGTTCTCATCTTGATGGCGTGGGCAGTCCCCAACACCAGCACATCCCTCACTGCTGACCTGGGGTTGTTTTATGCCCAGTTTGAGCCTAGCAACAGCACCGCTAGCCCACCTGCTCATAACAACGTACCACAACAGAAGGACGCACACACTGAGGTATAATGGGACTACTGTAGAGAGGAGCATTCATATATTACACACAACCTTACATCCAAACTTAACCATCTGTTGTAATCTAATACTAAACTTAAAACTGATCCCTAAAAGGAAACGTCTCTAACCCAACACCTAAACCATTAACTGAACTTAATATTTGATAATGAATTCTGAGTAGGGCTGAACGATTTAGGGAAATAATCTAATTGCGATTATTTCGACCAATATTGCGATTGCGATTTAGCATGCGATCATTTTTTTTATGCTCTATATTATTCACCAAACAAGCAATAAATCATTCTGTAGTACGACCAACACAACATTGGTTGCAGTCAACATATAAACGGCTCTTTCCTCTAGGCCAGGCCTATGTGTTGAGATGAATTGATGTATGAATCCTGAGACCGGCGGCAGAAAGCGTCTGTGTGCCTGGGCTCGGAGGCTGGAGGTAGAAGTGGTGTGAAGGTAAGCGTCTGAGGAGGGAGGGGACTCTAACACATCGATACTGAGGCAAACAGCTCTCCTTTATGATAACGGCAAAACGTTCATCACCATGGTAACCATCCTCGTTCATAGCCGAGCGGGGAGTGGAAATCGATGGTCGGAACGGCCGACAGATACAAGACGAGGGCCGAGACGACGAGGTCACGTGACTCACGGAGAGGTGCCTGGATTTGAATTGATGAAAATGAGATGCAAACACACAAACGGCAACACGTCGGGACACGACCCAAAACAATACCGCTGGGAGACCAGGGGGGGCTGGCATTCATACACATTCACTCGTTAATTCACACACAATCGCCTGTTAATTTGCACACTTTCACTTGCTCATTTACACACATTCACCCGTTAATTTGCACGCATTCCCCCGTTCATTCACACACATTCACCCGTTCGTTTGCACACATTCCCTCGTTCATTCACACACATTCACCCGTTCATTTGCACACATTCCCTCGTTCATTCGCACACACTCACCCGGCCATTTACACACATTCACCCGTTCATTTACACACATTCACCCATTTACATAGTCACCCATTGACCGCCAGTCACTCGCTTTGCCTGTGAGGATGAATCCCGCTGAGCTTCGTGTGTGCTGCTGCACCGAGGGTTTGGCTCCAGCGGCCTAATAGTCAGCCACAGCAGGAGAGACCCGGTTCATACAGACTCATGGTTTTACAGACAGCCAGGGAGGACAGGGGAGAGGCTGGAAGGCTACAGTCGCTCACACTGTAGCCCAACAGTCACTGATGCTGTAGCACAACAGTCGCTTACACTGTAGCCCAACAGTCACTGATGCTGTAGCACAACAGTCGCTTACACTGTAGCCCAACAGTCACTTATGCTGTAGCACAACAGTCGCTCACACTGTAGCCCAACAGTCACTGATGCTGTAGCACAACAGTCGCTCACACTGTAGCCCAACAGTCACTGATGCTGTAGCACAACAGTCGCTCACACTGTAGCCCAACAGTCACTGATGCTGTAGCACAACAGTCGCTCACACTGTAGCCCAACAGTCACTGGTGCTGTAGCACAACAGTCGCTCACACTGTAGCCCAACAGTCACTGGTGCTGTAGCACAACAGTCGCTCACACTGTAGCCCAACAGTCCCTGATGCTGTAGCACAACAGTCACTCACACTGTAGCCCAACAGTCCCTGATGCTGTAGCACA
>NC_136952.1:2763712-2831212 GCF_949987615.1 Pollachius pollachius
GTGTGTCTGTGTGTGTGTTTTGGGGGGTGTCTGTGTGTGTGTGTGTGTGTTTGTGTGTTTTTCTGTGTGTGTGGGTATGTGTGTGTATGCATGTGTCTATGTGTGTGCTCCTGTGTGTATTTGTGTGTGTGCATGCCTGTTTGTGTGTGTTTGTGTGGGTGTATCTGTGTTTCTACGTGTGTGTTCCTGTGAGTATTTGTGTTTGTGTGTGCAGGCCTGTTTGTGCGGGTAAACGTGTGTGTGTGTGTGTGTGTGTGTGTCTGTGTGTGGAGGGGTTGGACACAGTAAACGTAGACTGGTATGATATTTATAAAGACTATTCTGGTCCTCAGTTGTGGTCTCCGACACGGTTTGGAGACCACATCTCTGGCCTGTGATGTGGGGATGGATTTGGGAAAGGAGTTAACGACACCGTTTTGGTGAATTGGCTTTATGTGCTTTCCTTGAATAGGAGCTATTACGACTGTGGGGATCGGAAGTCGGGTGAAAAGCAAGGCAATACAAACAACGCTTTATGCTGTTTTCAAGCCAGAGCGAGTGTTTGGAACAGGAATCCGCTGAGTGTGTTGCCATGGTTAAGAGCAGCGCTGAGGGACGACGTCTGAGATGTTATCTGCTGTGTTTGACGCCTTTCTCTTTCCAACAGCTTCTGCAGCGCTTTCTAAAGACCACTCGTTCAAACACATTACAGAGAGACAGACTATGAATTGGTTGGATTTTACCAACACAAGCTGTCAAAGACTCTTACACAAGACTCAGACTATTGCAAAATGCAGATGACTCAGACTATTACAAAACACAAGACTCTGACTATAACACACGACACAGAAGACAAGCTACAGAAGACAAGACTCCTTCACAACTCAGAAGACTATTTCCATCAAACAGCACAAGGCTCAGACTATTATCTGGAAACAAAACGAAAGACTGTCTATTTCCTGATCACAGCGCAAGACTTAGACTGTCACCTGCAAAGTATATACCCATATTATTACTATTATTAGTAGGCCTTATACGTTTAAGTTATTTTTATGATGTTATTATACAATGTATTATTATTTATTGTTGTATAGTTATTTTTTGTTTGTTTTGATTATTATTCAAATTTGTATTCGTTTTATTAATATGTGTTGTGGTTATTTTTGTATATTATTATTATTATTATTATTATTATTATTGTTATTATTATTATTATTATTATTATTATTATCATACAAATAATAATATAAATTATTATTTGATAATTATCATTATCATCACCAGCCCTATTCGTTTATCAATTATCCAACATCGCTTTCCATCCAGGATGAATTTAATCTGGCTGACCTATAGTGACCGTTGATTGTACCGGATGAGCTGCCTCATGAAAACATGCAGCTCTCATTATATGAAGGTGTTCTAACGAGCGGAGTCAAAGCCATTCTTCAGGTCCAGTCAAATGTTACCGAAGACATTGAAACTCCCAGATCATTGGCATGATTGAACCCTCAGACAGTGACCCAACAGCCTCCGTGGGGACATCGGTTCCGGCCCGCATCTGTTTCAGGTCCTCTGTAGCAGAGGTTCCCACACTGCGTGTTCGTGTTGATATTTGGTTGGATGCAACACATAATCTTACATAGTTTACACAAATATAACTCTGGCATGTACAATTCATGATTTGCTTTATCATTGATTCAGTTCCGCGAGTTCTTGCTCCATTTCAATACACATTTGACAAATATTGCAAACGACTTTTAAGACGCTGTAACCACGTGGTACTTTCTTTAAAGTCCACTTTGTGCGACAAATATAGCGAACCCCACACATAGGCAGTTCTACAGGCTGGTCATAGTGTGTCTGAGGTCTTCGAATCATGCTTTATAACCGAAAGTGATGTGTGTCTTAGCAGGGGACCCCCAGTCCCGCTGTGATCTGGGCCGGAGGGGGCTCACCTGCCGGCGACCTGTCGCTCCCCTGCATGGTCCTGCATCCGCCGCGTCTCCAGGCAACCGAGGATGGAGATTAAAACGCTCCGGCTCCGAACGCGATGAATTCGACACCTTGTTTTAAAACAAAGCGAACGCAGCGTATACACGCCGAGCCTGAAGAGAGATCTCCAAAGAGAGATCTCTAACGGATCAGAGCAGCCTTTGTTTCCATGCGCTCGTCGGTCGGATGGAGGTTCATGTGTAAAATCCTCCTTTTGTTCGCAGCGAGGAGCGCTGGCGGGAGCCCGCATGAAGACATGATGTTCTCCGCGCGTAAATCCTCCTCCTCCCGCTCGTTGCTGACCTGCTTAGTATTTATATTTATTAATCATCAAATGCTATCAGGTGATCATCGTAGTGAAGCCCTGAGCAGCGACGGACCGAACCGGACGCTTTTGTTCCTCGTGGCGACCAACGTCTCAACCTGGAGGGGGGCGGGGAGGGTGAGCTGACCCAGATCAGCTCCACATGACCACGGGCTCATCCATTCATGGTACCCCGGCCTGCATGCATTAATTCAACAAGGATTCACTCCTAGGATTCATTTGCAGAAGTCCGGGGTACCTCTCACGTTCGTTCGAGACTAGCTTCAATCTTTGTTTTGGTCCGTTTCTCCCGAGAGACTTGGGTTCATTTCTGCGTTTAACGTTTCTCACTCCAATGATCGTGGACACGCCGCACACCTCCAGCCCCACCGTGCGTCCGTCACACGCCTCAACTGCACCCCCTGCTGGCTAAACCACAACATGGCCCTCGTGTGCCGAGCCCTCGCGCCGGAGCCCTGTCCTCACGCCAAGAACGCACACACACCGACCCTTTCAGCATACGTCATCAGTTTACATCCGCGATATAAATGCGTCGTTTTCGATTTCAGGGGGCAGGGGTTGGATGTTTGGGGTTAGGCCTTTCTTCTCTCGGAAAGTGTCCGTGAGGCACAGATGACGTTATTAGGCATATCTTCCAATGTCACATATTGGACCAGTGAATTTGGGTTGGGGACAGTTCAGAGGGACGGTTTTGGAGTTATATGTTGGGGTTAGGAGGAAAGTGGGTTGGATGTTTGGGGGCAGAGTTAGGGTTAGAGATTAGGGTTGGGGGTTTAGGGTCAGACTGGATAGGTGTAAGGAGGCTTAGGTGTTCATAAATCATGATGATGAAGGTCGCAGATGAGCTCAAAGTGTCCCATCTCCCTCCATTCTCTCCTCCCTCTGTTCTCTCCCCCCTCCGTTTTCTCCTCCTCTCAGCCCCCCCCCCCCCCCCCCCCGTCTTCTCTCTTCTTTCAGACTCATGTCCTAGTTTTTAGTTATTTGTTTTTTTTGTTGTTAAAAAAAGTATGTACTCTCCTCTCTACTGCATCCCTCTCTAAATCCCTCCCTCCTCTCCTCCATCCCTCCTCCCCTCCTCCTCTCCATCCCTCCTCTCCCCAACCCTCTCCCCCATCCCTTCCTCCACCCCTCTCCCTCCCTCCCCCTCTCTCCTTGCACCTCCTCCTGCTGGCCTCCATTCTCCGCTGTCCTGGTTTGTGTCTTTGCCGGGATAAGTCAAACTTTGATGTCCTACAAAACCAGAGTTTGTACTTTTGTACTTTCTCCTCCTGCTGGAGCCTTGTAAAGTTATTCTCCATGACATGAAGCCTAAAATACCGTCATATATAATAATAAACAAAAAATAAAATAAAAATATATATATATATTAAATGGACAAAGAGGCTCCTATGCACAGGGAGCCAACCCCCCCCCCCCCCCCCCCCCCCCCCACACACACACACACACACACACATACACACACACACGCACAAACACACACAACCACACACACACACACACACACACACACACACACACACACACACACACACACACACACACACACACACGCAACCATACACACACACACACACACTGAGAGACTGCATTACTAAGGATGCATAATACAGTAAAACGGATCCTTTTTTTCGTACGTCATGAAAATAATATGGGGTATTGACAAATAGGTTAAATTCGTTTGGGTTTTAGAAGTATGTGAGGTAAGTATATTTCTTTCTGAAAGTAATTCAATATTGTATTAAAAAATAAGTAATTGTAAATGAACGAATAAATAAATTGAATTCCTGTAAGTACCTATTTCACATAAATGTCTGGCATATTGGTGGTATAGGCAAATGAAAATAACATACGTAAAGATACTGCCTTTTAAAAAACAACTAAATCCTATTATGTGATTCCAATTTCGGTCTATACTTTTTATTGATATTTTGTTCAATTGTATGCTGTTGTTAGAACCGAATTTTCCCCCGATATGAATTCAGAAAATTCTTTATTTTAAATCTGTAGGGTACCGGATAGTGTGTTGGGTTTAAGTTACATAATCGTCTTTTTTAATGTAAAGCCTCAAATTTATATCAAAACCTAAAACAAAACCACAATCCCCAGAATGCACCTGGCGGGGCTCGATGTGGTGACGACAACAGCATGCGCGGCCCATGTGACCTTGTGTTGACTGGACTGCAGCACTAGGTCTCTCTGTATCATAATGTTTGACACTACTTTATTCATGTCTATTTTATTGTTGTAAACCGGCCGCAATGAGCAAATACATCCTACCGTTGTCTGCTTTCGGAACGGCTGTGGGGTTGGCTGTTCTGTTGAAGTGAGTATCACTGATGTACTTTGTATTATGAAAGACACTGGTTACTGGTAGATGACATCCTCCAATATAACTTCAAGGTTCAAACATAACTCAAAAGTAAAGGATACAGGACTAGTCATGTACTCCTTAAATATCAATAATATTAACAAAATAGAGCAATATCAAAATAAAAAAAAACGATTGGCCTTGTAGTTGTAAGGCTGTGTGCAATCGTTGTCTAATTCCTGTACAACTTATTTTAAAACAACAGTGTCGACAGCCTTGCACTTAAAGTAAAGTACACACATATAAATAAGTACAAAGTGTGTGTGTGTGTGTGTGTGGGGGGGGGGGTGTCGGATCAGGGGTGATCTTATCTCTCATAGAACCATCTTCAAGAAGCATACAATTCAATATCAACAGTAAGATAGGACTTTATTAATTCCTGACTGGGACCTAATCTATTTGAGTAACGCTGACTCAGTGACACTGAGGTCGTCGTCATCTTAGGGATCGTTAGCAGAAGCTAGCCCCTGGGTCCGGTGTTGGTGGTGGAGCTGGTCTAAGCTGTTTGCCCCTCTCCAGAGACCATGTGACCCGGGGCCCGTGCCCCAGCAAGGCGACCATCCCGGGGAAGACGGTGGTGATCACAGGTGCCAACACCGGCATCGGGAAGGCCACCGCCCAGGAGCTCGCCAAGAGAGGTGTGGTCCGCACGCATTTAATCCAGCTTAAACATTTCTCTGGGGTTATGGTTCCACGTCGACGCAACGCAAGGGCCGGACGCGCGCCTCCCAAGAATTGTAACCTTGCGTCGAGGCGACGCAGCAGCAAGGGCTGTGATTGGTCCGCTCACTAAAACCCGCCTCAGAACCAGAACAGGGTCACGGCCGCGTCGGAGCGTCTGCGCGGTCGTTGCGTTGCGTGACGTGGAACCGTAACCGAGCCTTTAGTCCCTTTGCTTTTAATCCTCCTGCACGGGCTGACCCCCTTTCTAAAACAAAACGTTAACAAGGATGTTCTGCTGTTACCGTGCCGACAGGCGGTCGGATCATTCTGGGATGTCGGGACCTGGTGAAGTGTGAGGCAGCGGCCCGGGAGATCCGGGGGAAGACCCTGAACCCCCACGTCTACGCCCGGGAGCTGGACCTGGCCTCCGTGCGCTCCGTACGCCGCTTCGCCCAGGCCATCAACCAAGGTCAGCCAATCAGCTGCCAGGACACAACACTGTCAGCCACTCAGCTGCCAGGACACAACACTGTCAGCCAATCAGCTGCCCGGACAGAACACTGTCAACCAATCAGCTGGCAGGACAGAACACTGTCAACCAATAGCCAGTCACCAGGACAGAACACTTTCAACCAATAGGAGACCAGCCATCCAATCAGCAGCCAGGACAGAACGCTGTCAGCCAATAGCCAGCCCTGCCCTCAGCTGCCAGGACACAACACTGTCAGCCAATCAGCTGCCAGGACAGAACACTGTCAACCAATCAGCTGCCAGGACAGAACACTGTCAACCAATAGAGACGCTCCTTTGTCCAATTAGCAGCCAGTGCAGACAGAAACAGTTACGTTCTATAACTCTCTGTTAGTGGTTGTGACCCCTATTGAGCTGGTGGGAGGACATGTTGCTGGGACCCCCCCATGGTGGGAGGCCTTGAGGGTGGGACTCCCTGTGGGGGGAGGTTTGATGGTAGGACCCCCATGGTGGGAGGTCTTGATGATGGGACCCCCTGTAGAGCTGATGGGTGGTATTGATGCTGGGACCCCTATAGTGGGAGGTCTTGAGGGTGGGATGTCTTGAGGGTGGGACCCCCTATGGTGGGAGGTCTTGATGGGTGTGGTTTGGTTCTCGACGGGTGTGGTTTGGTTCTTGACGGGTGTGGTTTGGTTCTCGACGGGTGTGGTTTGGTTCTTGACGGGTGTGGTTTGGTTCTCGACGGCTGTTGTTTGGTTCTTGACGGGCGTGGTTTGGTTCCCCAGAGGAGCGCCGGGTCGACATCCTGATCAACAACGCGGGGGTGATGCGCTGCCCGGCGGGGAAGACGGAGGACGGCTTCGACATGCAGTTCGGGGTGAACCATCTCGGTGAGAGACCAGAGGAACCCTTCTAGAAGCTTTTGACCGACCCTCAGTTGTTGCGGCCGCGGCTCCCAGCCGAATGAAGCGGTGGACGAACGTCTCGTAGAGAAGCCAAGTCACCACAGCCATGAATAATGGGAATCATTTCATTTACATGTTGGGCATTAAGCTGACGCTTTTATCCAAAGCGACCTACAATCAGTACATATGTCAGAAGAAAGAGAAACATCAATATATTGCTGCCGGTACAGTAAGTATGTTCATAGAACCAAGTGCCAAGCATTGACAATTGCTAGTTTAACCCATTCCCCGTATACAACAAAGACAGCCAGGATAAGATGCTACACAATGCTGAGTACTGTTTTTAAGTGCCAGGAGGTACAACATACAATAAGTGTGTAAGGGGGAGGCAGAAGTAATATCATGCAGAAGTAATGTCGTACATTTGTTATTTCCATACGTTCTTAACTTTAATACATTTATAAACACATATGACGTCAGGGTTGACCAAGAGCTGGCCTCTGGTGCTGTTTAGAGCTGTTAGACCAGTTCTGTTGTGGTCGTGTCCTGGAACGTGTGTGACATCACATCCTGTCTGCCCCCTGATAGGCCACTTCCTGTTGACCCACCTCCTGCTGGAGAAGCTGCAGGACTGCGCCCCCAGCCGGGTGATCAACGTGTCCTCGCTGGCCCACATCGTGGGGCAGATGGACTTCGAGGACCTCAACTGGGACAGGAAGAAGTTTGATACCAAGCGGGCGTACTGCCAGAGCAAGCTGGCCAACGTCCTGTTCACCAGGGAGCTCGCCGCGCGGCTCCAGGGTAGGAGCTAGCCGCCTAGCACCTGGTGGCTAGCCGCGTAGCGCTTAGTGCCTGCGTTACAAAAGGGGCTGTAGGCCAGTGTGTGTATGTGTGTGTATTTACATACAGGATAATATGTGTGTTTATATATTTATGTATATATATATATACATATATATATGCGTTTTTAGAAATGTATAGTGTGTGTGTTTATTTATATATATGTGTGTGTGTGTGTGTGTGTGTAGGTACTGGGGTGACAGTGAACTGTGTGCACCCTGGGGTGGCGTCCACTGAGCTGGGGAGACACACAGGCCTCCACCAATCACCCTTCTCCACCACGGTGCTCAGTAAGGACATCTGCCTATATACCCCTCATCTATACATCTATCTACAGACCTCTCATCATTCTAACTATATACCTCATCTATCTATACCTGTTATCTATCTATCTATCTATCTTATTACTGCTCATCTATCGGGACCTCTTATCTGTCTATCAAGCTCTCTATCGATCTATCTATCTATCTATCTATCTATCTATCTATCTATCTATCTATCTATCTAAATACTGCTCATCTATCCAGACCTCTTATCTATCTACACCTCTTCTCTCTCTCTCTCTCTCTCTCTCTCTCTCTCTCTCTCTGACCCACTCTCTCTCTCTCTCTCTCTCTATCTATCTATCTAAATTCAAATCTATCCATCTGTCTGTATAGCTCTCATCTATATATAAACCTCTTATCTATCCATCCATCCATCCATCTATCTATCGATCTATCTGATGTTCGATCTGGACATCCATCTATTCAATGAGAAGAAAAGATATCTAGCCATCACAGCTGATGTAATATAGTTAGACTAAGTATAAATGTAGCATACCAAGGTATAATCCTGATGGTACCACTACAGTCGAGAGAGGGTGAACCCTGACATCATCTGTAGGATCATATTATCTACAGAGTTTAATATAATTATATAACCGTTAAGAAGGGGTCTTCAGAAACGTAGAGCCCCGTCACGTGAGCGGCCCGGCTAACTAACCACTCCTCCTAGGTCCCTTCTTCTCGCTGCTGGTGAAGGGCCCGGCGCTGGGGGCCCAGCCCAGCGTGTACCTGTCCGTGGCCCCCGAGCTGGAGGCCGTGACGGGCCGCTATTACGACGTGCTGACGGAGACGGAGCCCGCCCCTCAGGCGCTAGACCCGGACGCCTCCCGCCGCCTCTGGGACGCCAGCAGCAGCCTGCTGGGTCTGGAGGCCGGCCCCTCGGGACAGACCCCCCCGGGACCTGCCCCCGGTCCTACAGCACCCGGGGGGGCAGGGGTCGTAGTGGACTGACTGGGGCGCGGGACCCGGCGATGGATCGTTACGGAAACGACCTTAGAGACTTAAACTATTGAACTCTCAAAAGGGTTTTATTCGAGCGACTCCCCATGAGATGCAGGTCTTTAAGGAGCACTGGGGGGTCAGGGGTCATGTGCAGACGCCGGGGATCGGACCCGTTACCCTTATGTGGACGGGTTGGACAGGGGATGGGAATAGCCACCATCTCTCCTCAGAACCTGGTGCTGTAGTGACATCTGGTGGCTCAAAGCTGTACTACATCATGTCTCCTCAGAACCTGGTGCTGTAGTGACATCTGGTGGCTCAAAGCTGTACTACATCATCTCTCCTCAGAACCTGGTGCTGTAGTGACATCTGGTGGCTTAAAGCTGTACTACATCATCTCCTAAGAACCCGGTGCTGTAGTGATATCTGGTGGCTCAAAGCTTCACTACATAGAAATGGAGAAGCCTAACTTAAAAGAGAAACAGCTTAATGTCTTGAAAAATTGTTACTAGAGAACCATAATATATGAATGTACACATATATAAATTATGACATCTGCCATATTGTTCGTGTTTCACTTCAGGAAGACTTCCATCTCTTTTTTGAAAATGATGAAAGGACTTTTCATCTTTTTTCAAAACAATCATCTGGGCACAATTTAAGTTAACAGAGTGCATCTGTTAAGTTTGTATACTATATACACTATGATTTACTATAATACAACACTGTACACTGTACAACACTTAACTACACTACTAATACAACTCTAAAGTACGCTCCAACACAACACTATACAAAAACCGCACAACACTATTGTACACTACTATACACACAACCCAGAATAACATGTTACAGCACTGTAATAAAGGGTATTTTAACGCTGTGGTGTGTGACTGGGTCTTCTGGTGTGTGTTTCCAACAGACAGTTGAGGACTAATCTACAGATGAGACCAATTAATTAGGTTTTATGTGCTACCACATATTTATGAAACTCAATAGCATGATTAACTTTTAATTAGAGCTGAGAGGCAGTTGTCCACTCTGCCTTTAAAGATTAGAAATGTAACTATTCAACCAAGTTAAAATTCCTTATCGACCGTTTACTATCCAACCAAATGAACGCATCGTTAGACTAATGTTTTTTCCTATGCCTCAACGTGATCGTGTGAATCTGGCGGAACCCTCGTGTCCGTCCTCGCTGGCCACGGCCCAGACCAGTAAATCCTTAATGCGGATCAACGAGGACGCGCGGGTGGCGCGTCTGGCACCTGGAGACGCGTAGCTCTCCGCGCGTAAGGAGGACGCACCCGTCAGCCGCCGAGGAGCCGCGGGACACGCAGCGGCACTATAACGCCCGGCTGGTCAACTTTTAAATTCGCGATTCATCAGTTATCGCGTGATTCATTTTTAGATGGGAGAGCGAGTGACGCGGACGCTTCTGCGGTGGGAACTCGCGGTGTATGATGACAGGAGGACGTGAATCGAAGGTAAGACAGAAATCATTCCCACTCGAAGAGATTCTAAAGCGTCTCTGTTATGCTCAATGACAAGAACCCTAGCCTCAGGCTACACATCCACACGTTTGACAACGTCAACTTGGGGATTATTGTATCGGCCTGTTGAAGACAAGGTCTGCGTTGTGGGGCTGATGGTTTGCACCATGGGACACTTGTGTTTTACCAAGGCCAGGTAACTCTAGATGGGGGACTAGGGCTAGGACAGGTAGGCTGTTTACCGAAGATCAATATCATATCACAGCATCTCTTGTCTGCGACACAGGTCGGACGGGTTTTCTGTGCTCTTCTGATAAGGAGATTCTTTCCTTTAGCAGACGAGCTCAGAGACTGCAAATCCCCTTATCTCGTTTCCGGCCCCGCGCGCCACAGACGGAGGTCAGCCCTTCTCTCCTGTCCTTACGTCACACCCAGCTCTCCTGTCCTGACGTCACGCCCAGCAGGCCTCCTACTCGACCACACTTAAATAATGCAAGACCAGAACCCTAGCTCTCACTTGGTAAACAGGGATCGGTGTTTTTCCATCACACAATCGCCCTACTGTTGTCCTTCCTCTTCTAACAAGTGTTCCTCATCAGAATTGAAATGGGGAACCGGTCGCGCACTATAACGCGCGTGTGTGTGTCTTTGTAGTGTGTAGCCCGTGTGTGTGTGTGTGTGTGCGTGTGTGTGTGTGTGTGTGTGCGTGTGTGCATGTGTGTGTGTGTGTGTGTAATGTAATGTAATGTAATGTAATGTGATACTGATGCCACACAGACCACCTGGTCTTATTTATACTACAGGCCAGAGAAGTCTGTCTATAAAATAAACAAGATATCTATTACTTCTGTTCCAGGAGTTAGCCACTAGGTGGCACCAACTTTGCAAATCACGCTTCCGTTACTTATTCTGAAGAATGTTTCATACAGAATAAGGTGTTTTGATGGTACAAACTGACCATGTGCATTCAGAAATATCTGTGGCTAAGTAAGTCACTGTTGGATTTATTGGTATGTAGTCAGACGATCTAGTGTGGCATGTTTGTTTTGACCTCCTAAAGATGGACGTGCATTTTTGGTGAAACATGGCTCTACATGTGCCACAGCTTCTTCCCCTTCCTAGTCCTGGCAGGCCTTCTGCCAGCATCTCATTAGCTGTCACCGGCCTTGTTCTCTGCTCCTGTGATCTCGTTTCTGCGTCTCCCACTGACAGCTTGCTAAAAACGGCTCTTGATAAAAGCCAATTAGTGGGATGTTGTTAATCTGCTCCTTGAGGGCGGGGCCGCTCGGGTGTTAGAGACATGGCAGCCATTTTATCCCAAGGGCCGGTCTCAATATAAAGCAGCATGCCTGCGCTTCAGGAACATTGTGTGGCAGAGCTGTTTCCCCTGGAGGTGAAGTCCTTTCATAGAATACCCAACCCATTCATGCATACTGGGTTAAGGGATTTGTGATGCGTTGTATCTAATCCAGAGTGCAGGAAGATAAATATTAGTTTTCCTACTCCCCTAATGTAATGTAGTCTGAGCACAGTAGAAGATGCGTTATCCTGAAATAAATAACTGGTGCGTTACTCTGTATGCATAAAAGAGAAGACAAAACAATGATTAACGACTGAATGTTATAGGTTTGCTCTTTCAAATGAATCAGAAACGATCAGAAATATGCTTGGAAAGGATTGCTCTGCTCTGTTGTGTTGTATTATTATTGGCTGCATATGTGTGACACCATTAAACATTAATCTGACCTCACACCTGAACCAGACGTCGTCATAACATGAGCCAGCGGCTGCGGGCAGAGCACAGCTCATCCCACTGAGAGTCCACCGTCGCTACACTCAAAATGGAGTCCTACTCATCGGCGCTGAACCGCAGCCAATCAATGACCAGCGGGCTGGAGAAGGCGCCGCCCTCCTGGAACAAGCCCTGCCACTCACGGAGCAGCAGCACTGCCTCGTCCCCCCAGTCCAGACAGGTGAGGAGGTCACAGGTGAAAGGTCAAGTCGATGACCTGCCGTGTGGCGATGCATCGACCAATAAACGTTCAGATTGAGAGCCTGAATGTGATCCGCTGGGAGGGAGGGTGGCAGGGAAACCGAACACTGGCTGGAGCCGAGACGGTAAAAGGATCCGCACTCTGCAGAGCCTCAATATTTGAAAGACCCCAGTCCTCAGGGAAGACGATACAGACAGCCGCTGGTTACTTTACTCAGATCACTTTTCGGATCTGAAAGGCATGAATAATTTCTAAATAGAACAGCACCCATTCTGAAGATTTTATCAACGTTCAAATATTTATAAATTCCTCCCGGATTCTCGTGCTACATGTACCGGATGTTCAAGCCTTAATGTTCAACATTTTGAATAAAAAGTGAACTGAAGAACCCAACATCTTCCCGGTATTTAGTCCAAACCAGATGTTCTCCATGTCTGCAGAACATCAAGGACTGGGAGGTGATGGACGAGCTGCCCATGGAGGCACAGACAGGAAGTGACAAACCTCAGGACATGACGGTTCCTGGCATCTGTGAGGGCTACATGCTGAAGAGGAGGAAGTGGCCACTGAAAGGCTGGCACAAGGTGGGGAATCCAGCACTCTGAGCTTTTATCTTGAAGTGCATTGGCAACACTGTACATGAAGGGTACATTATTTCATTCATTTACATTAGCTTATGTAGTTGTTATGTTATGAAGAAATATTCTATGTCATTCCGGTTAGGGTTGGGTAAGGAATAGCATTCAGGTTAGCCCTAGTCCTATTAAAGAATGTGTTCATTAATACCTTAGTTAGGTAACATGAACACTATTACTTTAGTTAACATTAACCATGAAGAAACATGAAGACCATTAGTAAATTATTAGGAGACATTAGTTAACTGTTAATTAACTACTAGTTAATGATTATTATTGTATTGCCTAATGATAATTAATGTATACATAAGGGTTGATGAATGTACCCTTATTGGGAAGTGTTCTTTAATTGCCAATGTGTGATCTTGTCATTCTTCCAGAGATACTTTGTTTTGGAAGCAGGGATTTTGCGGTATTCCAAAAATCAACAAGATGTAAGTAAACCATTTTTATGTAAAAAAGTATTTCTGATTTTAATAAAATAATGTATTGAAATAATCGTTAACGTTTTGTGCTCCTGCAGATCTCCAGGGGGAGGATCCAGGGCTCGCTGGACGTCAGCGTGGCAGTGATGTCCATGAACAAGAAGACCTACCGCATCGACCTGGACACGGGCGACATCCTGTACCACGTCAAGGTGGGCCTGGAGCCGCCGCCCCCCCTCCCAGAACACTTCATATCATAACATATCACATCATAAACCTCACGTGTACACTAGAGGAGGTCATTAGGATGTTAGGGAACACATTGTGAATCGTTTTCCTCTTCATCTCCTCAAGGCCAAGAGCCACGAGCTGTTCTACATCTGGGTCACAAAGCTACAAGCTCACCGTCTTTACAAGAAGAACGAGGCTCTCGGTCACAACGGCTACCTCCAGGCCGGCACTGCGGCGGGATTAGCCCAACATAATGGAGACTTGGTAAATATCGCCTTGAATAAACTTCAGCTATTTTGTGCCATTCCTCTCCCCTTCTTTCATCTTCTTTTATCTTATTTTCCGCTTCCTTCTTTACTCTTTCTCTCCACTTTCAACACTTCCCTCTCCTGCTCTTCTCATCTTCCTCTTCCTCTCCCTTCTTCTCCACTCCTCTCGGTTCCTCTCCTCTCCTATCCTCTCCTTCCTCCCCTCTCCTCTCCTCTCCTATCCTCTCCTTCCTCCCCTCTCCTATCCTCTCCTCTCCTCTCCTCTCCTCACCTGCCCTATCATCTCTCCTCTCCCTTCCCTTCCACTCCTCTCGGTTCCTCTCCTCTCCTATCCTCTCCTTCCTCCCCTCTCCTATCCTCTCCTCTCCTCTCCTCCTCTCCTCTCCTCTCCTCACCTGCCCTATCATCTCTCCTCTCCCTTCCCCTCCACCCCTCTCGGTTCCTTTCCTCTCCCCTCCTCCTCTCCCCTCCTCCTCTCCCCTCCCCTCTCCTCTCCTCCTCTCCTCTCCTCTCCTCACCTGCCCTATCCTCTCTCCTTTCCTCCTCTCCTTCCTCCTCTCCCATCTCAGCCACTATATCCCCATTACCAGAGCTCCCCGGGCCTCTACTCAGGGCCCGCGGCCAGGCCCTCGGAGGGGTCGCATGCAGCCCGGGCGTCGGAGGGCCCCGAGGGTGCCAGCACCGAGGCCAACGGAAAGGTGTCCGCTTGGCTGCAGCAGAGCCAGGACCCTGACAGTTGTGTCGCAGGTAACCGCATGCAGCCTACAGCATTCATAGACATAAAAATATGTATCCTTCATTCAGCGTAAATCATTCATATAATGATGTATATAAAAGACATCCTTTCACATCAGTCGTATATAACTGGTCCATTCAATTAGCCAGCCTTCGACATGATGTGGTGGTCTCTCTCCTTGGGGTGTCAGAGCTGAACCGCTGCCAGCTGGACGTTTCTGAGCTGAGCCGTCTGGCCGAGAGGCTGCAGGCGCTGGAGAACCGCAAGCCCATCTCCAACGGAGAGCTGCAGCGCATCATCAGCATCCAGGTACCAGGAGACTAACCACGCACGGTACCATTTTTATGGTACCGTGCGTTATTTAATTTTATTAAATAACGTTTACAACAAAAGCCCCAAAAAATGTACCTTAATAAATTGTATTAAATAACGTTTACTTCAAAAGCCCCAAAAAATGTACCTTAATAAATCCTAATAAATAATGTTTACCTCCCTCCAGAACCTCTGCCTGGAGAAGCCAAAGAAATCCAAGTCCTGCCGGGTGTGGGGCCACTCCCGGACCCTGTCCCGGGTGGAGGCGCTGGGGATGGTGAGTCTCCGGGGAGGGGGGGTCTCTGGGGACGGGGAGTCTCCGGGGAGGGGGGGTCTCTGGGGATGGGGAGTCTCCGGGGAGGGGGGGTCTCTTGGGATGGGGAGTCTCCGGGGATGGGGAGTCTCCGGGGAGGGGGGGTCTCCGGGGAGGGGGAGTCTCCGGGGAGGGGGGGTCTCTGGGGATGGTGAGTCTCCGGGGAGGGGGAGTCTCCGGGGATGGGGGTCTCTGGGTACGGGGAGTCTCTGGCTCACATCGGGTTGCTGATGTTAGGGGTCAGATCCGGGGTCAAGGGTCACTGAGGAGCCGGCCTTTGGTTCACTCTCGATGTTTTAAAAGGCAGAAATACCCTCAGTACCTTACCTTAAATACCTGGATATATCTTAACAGGCATTATATGAAATACTTATAGATCGCTGATTTAATGAATAAATCCGTTTTTGGGAATGGTCCATCTCGTAGCTTATGAATCCATGTTTTAGTATTTAAGTATCTGATCCGCGTCTTTCCAATCCAAAGCCAATTCGGGGGATTACTAAATCGGTGAGTTTTTGGGAAAACATTTCTTTCTATGATCGTTGTTCTAGTTCAGTATGTGTCCCCTGTAGAACCCCAGTTAGACCCAGTTACACCCATTAGCCCCAGTTAGACCCAGTTAGCCTCAGTTAGACCCATTAACCCTATTATACCTCATTAACATAGGGGTTAGGGTTAATCTTAACCCTATTAAATAATGTTAACATTAACATCTTATTTAACAAGAACCCCATTATGTTAGTGAACAAAGTACACCATTCGTAAATGGTTACTAGACCATTAGTTAACTTATGATGAACTGTTAGTCAATGTTCAGTAATGGTTAATAAAGGTATCATAATTCCATTTAATAATATAATACAGCTCAAATAATGACACAGTGGAAAGACCTAGAAACAACCAAAGACGCCTGAGATGTGATCTCCACCCGACTCTCAGTGGTGGAGAACACGACGGCCTCCGCGAGCACCTCCTCCACCAACACCTCCACCTTTTCCCCCCCCCCCCCCCTCCTGCAGCTGTCCTCCAGCCACCTGAGCACCTCCTCCGTGGCCTCCATCCCCGACTACGTCTGCTCCCAGCTCTCTCCTCCCAGCGGGGAGTCCACCGAGAGCCGCAAGGCCCAGCAGGACTTCTGCGCCGTCTCCCTGAGAGGTCGGTAGCTCAGAGACCGCTCTGCATTCACCTGGGCGTCACCCTGGTCAAAGTCCACACGCCGGGCGGTATCGGAGTAAAACAACCTTAAATGGGGGGTATGAGTGGATGTGTGAGGTCAGAGAGAGGGAGGCGTGGGAGGGATGGTCGGGCCTAGAGGGGGAGTCAGCCCGGGGGTGCTAGAGAGAGGGGGGGAAGACCAGGGAGGCCGAGGCGCCTGTGGCCAACCGCTAGCGGCCAATCTCTCACACTCATCACAACATGGGGCGGCATGTGGCCCAGGAGGTAGAGCGGGTTGGCTGCTAACCGGAAGGTTGCAAGTTCGATCCCCGGCTCCTCTTCACTGCACCTCGAGTGTCGAGGTGCCCCTGAGCAAGGCAGCTCACCCTAACTGCTCCTTAAGAAGTGGCTGTCGCCTTGCATGTCTGACACCGCCGTCGGTGTGTGAATGTGTGCATAGATGGGTGAATGTGTGTGTATTAGTGGGTGAATGTCAGGCAATGTTGAAGGGCGCTTTGAGCGGCCACTGGTTAGGAAAGCGCTGTATAAATGCAGTCCATTGACCATTGACCATTTTACCACCTGTGTCGTGTTGCTGCAGTGCTGGCCTCGCTCAAGACGGTCCATGACGCACTGGCGGCAGAGCGGCAGAGGCTCCAGGAGGCGTGGGGGCCCAACGCCCCCCCAGAGGTAGGCTCTCACACCGGAGATAAGGGCATTCTAGGAAGGAGATCGTAGACCTTCTTTGGGTTGTTCAAAGTAGACTGGGTAACCCCGCCCATTCTGCCGGCGATTTGAGTTCGCCCTGCCGAAGGGTCTGGAGAAGAGCAATACATTTCTTTCTGCCTTTCGATACTTTTTTGCGGGAGCCAAGCTGGCTTCCCCCCCCCCCCCTGCGCGCTATTGGCTGGTTTAACACAATGACGACAGGGAAGCGGCGGCAAGCAGCCAATCGCGTACAGGGTCAGTTGAACTAGGCCCGAAGATCACGCCTCTTGAGCTGAAGGAAATGACAGCAGCCTCCCAATAGCCAGGCCAGTTCTGAAGGCCTTCTCTGAGGAATCAGAACCTTCTCATTGTTTTACTTTGTTTCTTTCTGTATTTCCTTCATTCCTCTTTTATTTCTTGCTCACTCGTTTGTTTCCCCCCTCTCACTTCTTTCGTTGTTTCTAACTTCCCCCCCCCTCCCCCCCTCCTCCCTCCTCAGGCGGGGGCGGCAGCAGGGGGCCGTCCTTCCCGCGGCCCCCCCTCTTTGAGCGACTCGGTCGAAGAGTTCTTCGACGCCAGCGATGACGTCCAGCGCGCCAGCTGGTCGGAAGCGTCCGACGAATCAGGACTCAGCGAAGGAACCACCAGCAACTCTGAGCCGGACGAGGGGCGCGGTGAGGACAGAACCAGTACAGAACCAGTACAGACCAGTACAGAACCAGTATAGTACAGACCAGCACAGTACCAGTAAAGAACCAGTACAGTACCGAACAGTACAGTGCATAACCAGCACAGTACAGAACCAGTCAAGTACAGAACCTTTTCTAAACCAGTATAGACCAGTATAGTACCAGTAAAGAACCAGTACAGAACAGAACCAGTACAGAACAAATACAGTACAGAACCAGTACAGGATGCGGGACGCAGAGAGTACAGACCTGTAAAGTATAAGTACAGAACCAGCACAGAACCAGTACAGTACCAGTACAGTATCGGTACTAGCCTTAACTCTAACACAGCATGGGTACGGTTCTTGCAGGCACAGCCTGCTGGTAAACCAGGTGTACTACTAGGCACTAGGTCACGGCCCTATGGTCATAGAGCTAGAACCAGCTAGAACCAGAGCTAGAACCAGAGCTAGAGGTCATAGAGCTAGAACCAGAGCTAGAGGTCACAGAGTTAGAACTAGAGCTAGAACCAGAGCTAGAGGTCATAGAGCTAGAACCAGAGCTAGAGGTCATAGAGCTAGAACCAGAGCTAGAGGTCATAGAGCTAGAACCAGAGCTAGAGGTCATAGATCTAGAACCAGAGCTGGAGGTCATAGATCTAGAACCAGACCTAGAGGTCATAGAGCTAGAATCGGAGCTAGAGGTCATAGAGCATGAACCAGAGCTAAAACCAGAGCTAGAGGTCACAGCCCTACGGTCATAGAACTAGAACCAGAGCTAGAACCAGAGCTAGACGTCATAGAACTAGAACCAGAGCTAGCGGTCAGAGCTGTGAGGTCTTTCCCCTGACAGTAGGGAGGTCGTGGCATCACAGCAGGGTACACAGGCACAGTGTTTCCACAGGACTGGGCAACGAACTGTCGGGTTAAGGTTGTTGTGGTCCTGGGATCAGATGTGGATTCATCCAATAGACGTTCACCTCATTTGAAACACGTCCGTCCGATCCACTGCAGATGTTACACGATGCTCCTTTGCCCTCTTTGTCTCTCCAGCGTCAGAAACCGTCAAGTATCGGGCGAGCTTGTCCCAGACGCCCAGCACGCTGGTCCCCAAGACCACAGGGGGGCGCCGCACCGTGCTGCCAGCCCACTGTCCAGACAACAGCCACGTGGGCCTCATGGCCATCCTCTACAACAACATCGGTAAGCAGCAGAGCCCTAAACCAGCAAACCCTAAACCAGCAGTCCTCATCTGTCAGAGAAGGGCTCGGATGTTCTGATCAGATCATGGACTGGGTGTCCTTTTGTTGTACTTAAATTTCTAAAGGGCAGGAGTGTGTTGTGATAGTGGCTAGGATGGATAGGGTGGTTAGTGGTTAAGGTGGTTAGGGTGTTAAGTGGTTAGGTTGGATTGTGGTAAGGGTGCTTAGTGGTTAGGGTGTTTAGTGGTTAGGATGGATAGGGTGCTTTGTGGCTAGGGTGCTTTGTGGCTAGGGTGGTTCGAGTGTTTATTGTTTAGGGTGTTTAGTGGTTAGGGTGTTTGATCTCAAAGTAAGGTGCTGGCCTCAGACTCACCTATGTCCACAGTCTACCTGAAGTGTTTTTGAGCAAGATGCCAAACTTCCTACCTGGCCCACTGGTAATAACCATTAGTAAATCGTACTAAACAGTTAACCTAAACCACTGGAGCTATCAGAAAAGCAATCAATGCATGGTTATTTTTGTTTGGTTGTTGTTGCGTGTTGCTACTAAACAACCTTTAACACCCTTTCATTCTAAACCACATTGTCCCGGCCAGGTAAGGACCTGTCCAGAGTGTCCATGCCCGCCCCTCTGAACGAGCCCATCAACCTGCTGCAGAGGCTGTGTGAGGAGCTGGAGTACTCTGATCTGCTGGACACGGCCAGCAGGACGGCAGACCCCTACCAGAGGATGGTGAGACCCCGCCTGGTTCCCCAGTAACATCACAGGGTTGTCATGGTAGCAGCAGACACCTGCAGCTCATGATGGTGATGGAGTCTGTGGTTCAGGAAGTGCCGTGCATGAATGTAGAGACGAAGATGAGTGAAACAACCTCGTATTGAAGGGATTTGAGCTTTTCTTTAAAAAACATAAATACATAGGCTGGGTACCCCAGGACCGTTCTGCCGTTCTGTCTGGAGAGAAGCAATGCATTTCTTTCTGTTTCCGATCCACTTTTACTGGAGCCAATCACAAAGCAGGCTTTTCCCCCTGGCCCGCTATTGGCTGGTTTAATACGATGACGACAGGGAAGCGACGGCAAGCAGCTTTTTGATCGTTGGTCTGATTGGTTGAAGGACTATCCAATTGCATACAGTGTCAGATTAACTACGCCGTTGATCACGCCTCTTGTGCTGAAGAAAATGACAGCAGCCTCCCCAGACCAACGTGCAATCTACGATTGAGCTTGGTCTGGCATAGCCAGGCGACCAGCAGCCACACCTGGGATGACGTCTCTGAAGATTTTACGTTTACATGTTAAATACGTGGTATTCATTTAGCACTTTCATCCAAAGAGATTTACACCTGAGGCTGATGACGTGAAGGCATTCAAATCATGACTCCTAAAGTTCTGCACAGATACGCTTCTAAAGACAGACAATGTGCGTTGAGCTGAGGTACATTAAAGACGTTTGAATGATGCTTCTTCTATAATGCAATGTGATGAAATGTGATGCGATGTGATGTAATGTACTGTGATGTCATGTGATCTAATGTGATGATGCAATGTGATGAAATGTGTCGTGACTGTTCTACGTCCTGCAGGTCTACGTCGCTGCCTTCGCCATCTCTGGGTATTCTTCTGCGATCTTCCGGAACCGCTACAAGCCCTTCAACCCGGTGCTTGGGGAGACCTATGAGTGTGTGAGGGAAGACCGCGGGTTCAGGATGATCAGCGAGCAGGTCAGAACCAGCCGGGGTCAGTCAGAACCAGCCCGGGCCGGTCGGATCCATGTCAGGGTTTACCTGCCGTCTTATTTAAACTAAGCCGCACATTTGAGGCCTAAAAGATCTGTCTAATGAAGGGGAAATTGTTATGTGTGCTTCACAGCAACGCCTTTGACCAAATAATAGTTGGAATGGGATAAATACGATCGATATATCCTATTGACGTTTAGTTTAAGTGACATTATGGATTGATTGACTCCCCTGGGTTATCCCAGCAGGCTCTCTGCTCTGCTGGGGCCTCAGGCGGCTCGTATCCTCAGAGGGTCTTCAACAGTTCTCTTCATCTCTCCAGGTCTCCCACCATCCGCCCATCTCCGCCTGCCACGCAGAGTCAGACAACTTCTCCTTCTGGCAGGGTGAGGCTCGTCCTAACGCTAACACTAACACTCACTCGTAACGCTAATGCCACGGCTAACGCTGATGCACATGGATCCTTCCAAACTAAATACATTAACACTAAGATAACATCCATGCACTAAAAATATACAACAAAATGATACGAACCAAACAGGCCAATAAAGCGGTAAAGGAGTGAGGCTGGCTGTACTTGAGCTCTGTACTGGTTCTGGAGCTCTGTACTGGTTCTGGAGCAATGAGCTGGTTCTGGCCCTCTGAACTGGTTCTGGTGCTCTGCACTGGTTCTGGTGCTCTGTACTGGTTCTGCGTGGCGAGTAACAGCGTGCTGGTTGGTTGTTGATCGCAGACCAGCGGTGGAAGAACAAGTTCTGGGGGAAGTCGCTGGAGATCGTGCCGACGGGAATGGTGAACCTCAAGATCCCAAGGTATGGACGCCGCCCTGAAATTCGTCCTCCTCCTCCGCCTGCCCTGAAACTCCTCCTCCTTCTGCCCTGAAACTCCTCCTCCTTCTGCCCTGAAACTCCTCCTCCTTCTGCCCTGAAACTCCTCCTCCTCCTGCCCTGAAACTCCTCCTCCTTCTTCCCTGAAACTCCTCCTCCTCCAGGTCCTAGGTTGGGTTTACTGTTAAAAACATTTTTATTCAACATCTAGTATTCACGATGAAGAAACTAATAACATCAGAACTAGTATATTGATCCTATTGCATCTCACACACTCAACATTCTACACGCTAAGCGGCTGTTTCCCTCAAGCAGCAAAAAACATCATGCATCAATACTTGTGCAGTGCAATGCCGTACTTCATAACATAATGTAACAGAGTAAAGATTAGCGATTTAACCATCACATCAATTCTAAAACAAACAATGATCCAATAAGTGAAAAGAAACTTACATTGAAGGGAACTCAAAAGACGCACGACAAACACCGTCACACACTCGGTCACTGTGAGGATGTGGAGAGACAAAGGCCTCACTAGGCCTCTATTTATAGTGGGAGGAGCAACCCAACACACTGAATCACCACTTGGTGCCCCTTAGAGAGGTGAGCTGAAATGAACTTGTAGTTTCTAACAGTACGTGCGCCCGTACATGCGTACCGGTGCCTGTGAGCACAACTAACCTGTGTTTCCTGTGCTCAGCTATGGCGACCACTACGAGTGGAACAAGGTGGTGACCTGCATCCACAACGTGCTGAGCCAACAGCGCTACCTGGAGCACTACGGCGAGGTGACCATCACCAACCTCAGCAGCCCGGCCTGCACCTGCAGGATCACCTTCGTTAAGGTGCGTCCCACCGCTGGGCTGTTCACATGTTCACACAGACGCAGATTCAATGACAATGGCTGACGCGGTGTAAGACATGGCTGACGTGGTGTAAGTCATTTAAAGGGACATATTATACCACCTGGTGTGAGGGTGATTAGCCCTCCACCTAGATGTTTGCTGGATAGATTAGTCTACCAGCCTACCCAGTGGACTGTAGCAAAATTTGCTCTTCTAACTGTCATAGATCTAGGTGGACACACCCAGTTGGGATGTCAGAAGAGGCAGATTTTCAAAACGGCTTGTAACGGCTAATCAAACTCATACCGGCTGGTATCATTTGTCACCTTTAAAAGTTCTTAATATTATTTTATATTCTCTCTAGACTTCTGCCTACTCACTTGAAGGGCTCAATCGTACGTATTGGGATTTTAAATAGTAAATCGTCGATGACTGAATCTGCATGTGATGAGTCCCCTCTCGGTCATGAAGAGAGAACACACGACTGTAAAGGTTCCTTGGCACAGAGGGGACAGAGTCAGACTGGTGCTTGGGCAATACCCGGTTTTTAATAATGCTAAAGAGTAACTGCGTGCCATAAATAGTGGCACGTGATCAAAATGTTTGCTGCCTCCGGTCTTGCGTGCTGCTGCTCTGGCTCACGCTGGCCTCTTCTCCTACTGCAACACAAAGCAGACACATAAATACACACTCCATGGACAGGTCTGATTGCGAGTCAGACCCAATCAACACGGCAGATCTGTAGTGCTCCAAACATGACTCCCCAGCCCCACCTGCAGGCCAAACACTGTATGTTCCCCCCACAACCACCCTCCGGTTCTCTACCTTCCTGTGGTAGTGTTAGGTAATGAGGCTTGTGTGTGTTGCAGGCTCGCTACTGGGGCTCGGAGACCACGAAGAACGAGGTGCAGGGTACGGTTTTGGACCAGGGCGGCAGCATCATCCACCGTTTCGGGGGTCTGTGGCACGAGGGCATCTACTGCGACACACTGCCCACGCCCAAGTGCATCTGGAAGCCCAGTGAGTCAACGACACTAACCCTAACCCTGGTTAACCTCTGACCGCACCCTGCTTAACTTCTGACCACACCTTGGTTAACCATAACCACACCCTAATTAACCATAACCACACCTCTGGTTAACCATAACAACACACTAGTTAACCTCTGACCACACCCTGGTTAACCTCTGACCACACCCTGGTTAACCTCTGACCACACCTCTGGTTAACCATAACCACACACGAGTTAACCTCTGACCACACCCTGGTTAACCTCTGACCACACCCTGGTTAACCTCTGACCACACCCTAGTTAACCTCTGACCACACCCTAGTTAACCTCTGACCACACCCTAGTTAACCTCTTACATGGCAGTCAGGTCATTATGGACGTTGCTGTTGTTTTATTTGATTGATTAAGCATCTGAACCAGTAGAAGGGAATCCAGAGTGGGGAGATGATAGATTTAGAGGTAAACATCTGAGCTCACTGTGCCATGTAATGAAGTTATAAACCGCCCTTTCCATAACTGTCAGTCCGTCTGGGACAGGCGTCTGTCCAGATGCCCGTTTCAAAGCACAGTGAGACAAGGGTCTTCCACCCGGAGACGGAACAAACTCTCCGGCGCCACGCCCGCTAATCCTCAGCGTAATGCCGCCCGTTAAGCTAACCCTCCACCCCCTCCTCCACAGACCCCCAGCCCAAAGACCACCTGCTGTACTACGGCTTCTCCCTCTTCGCCATCGAGCTGAACGAGCTGACCCCCGAGCTGAAGGCCCTGCTGCCCCCCACCGACAGCCGGCTGCGCCCCGACCAGCGGTCAGTCCCAGCACAGACCCTGACCCTCACCCTAACCCCAACCCTGACCCTGACCCTGACCATAACCCTGACCCCAACCCTAACCCTAACGCTGACCCTAACCCTAACCCTAACCCTAACGCTGACCCTAACCCTAACGCTGACCCTGACACTGACCCTAACACTGACCCTAACCCTAACCCCAACCCTGACCCTGATCCTAACCATAACCCCAACAAGCCTCCTCATGTTCAGCCCTGTCCCCTAACCCCTACCAACCTTTAACCACCCTAACCCTTAACAACCCTAACCCTTAACAACCCTAACCCTTACTAACCCTCAAGACCCTCACAAACACCCCAGACCCCTCCCGCCCTCCCCAATATGGTGTGCTGACTGCGAGCGTCATGTGAATGAGTCTGACTGGTGGATGCGCTGTGGGCGGGGCCTGCAGGATGCTGGAGGACGGGATGGTGGACGAGTCGGACAAGAAGAAGGACGAGCTGGAGGAGATGCAGCGGGAGAGACGGAGACAGATGACCAAGAGAGGGGAGGAGCACATCCCCCGCTTCTTCAAGTACGACCAGAAACACACGAACCCCGTGTAGCAGGACTAGGATTCATACCAATTATACATCAGATATGTTAATGCTGATTCTCTTTTATTTATTTTATTTTGCATTTACATTTAGCAGACGCTTTTATCCAAAGCGACCTACAATAAGTACAGTTGGTACAGCGAGGATGTTCATGGGACCAAGCACTAACGATCACTAGGTTAACCCATTCCCCACAAAGATCGATTTTGTGATCTTCACAGCAATCATCTATTACTTGATATCAAACTACAATAAGAAGTTGTTTTCCAACAGCAGCCTGTACTTGATACAGCTGTAGGTTCCTCTGGGAATTCTTCTCCACTGTTCGCCTCGAACATCAGTGTTAATGAGGGCCGACCGGTGTGCTGTTGTGTTGTGTTGTGGTGTTGTGTTACTGAGGAGACGGATAAGGTCGACCAGTGTGTTGTGTTGTGTTACTGTGGAGACGGCTGAGTGCCGGCCGATGTGTTGTGGTGCTGTGTTGTGGTGTTGTGTTCCTGTGGAGACGGCTGAGGGCCTGAAGGTGTGTTATGGTGTTGTGTTACTGAGGAGATGGCAGAGTGCCGACCGGTGTGTCGTTGTGTTGTGTTCCAGGCAGGGCCGGGACGCCGCTGGTCGGGAGGTGTGGCTCACCAACGGAAGCTACTGGAAGCTCCGCGAGAAGCCGGGCTTCGCCAACGTAGAGAGGATGTCTCTATGGTGACCCCCCCCCCCCCCCCCCCCCCCCCGCCCACGAGGAGGAGGAGGGAAAGATGAAGATCCTTCGAGGATATGAGCTGCCTGGGAGCCCAGCAGAGCAGAGAGCATGCTGGGATCTTTACCTTCTCTGAACACGTCTAACCCCTCTGACCCAGCCTTTCAGAAATGCTCTCAGATTAAATTGTTGTCATTGTGGGCCCCCCCCAAAACAATAGAATAGTTACCAGGTAACCAGGTAAACGCAGAGCCAAGCACAGGTGTTCCCTGCAAAAGCAGCAGTCGGCCTATAGAGGGCACCCTCTAACATGCAAACCAATCCACAGGTGCTTCTTGTCTCTTAAAGCCTAAGTAGTCCCCAGCATCTCTGTTTCAGGTGGAAGTGGCTGTGAACATTTCCGTCAGACTAAAAGCATAAAGTTGTTAAACAGGGAACTTCTGTACAATCCAGGAAGACTTCTTCCTGTTGAAAACCCTGAACCAGAATAGTATTTTTCTACTGGCTGGGGCCCCTTGCTCCAGTGAGTGGGACGTGGGGTGTGACCACGTGTGACCACGCCCCCTCACACCTGCTCCTGTGGAACAGAAGTGTTCATCTTCCTAAAGCATTTACGACCGTTATGACTGCTCAGATCACGTTTTTAAACCCGTAGGTGGACCTGACCTTTAAATACCTCCCCTTTAAATACCCCCATGACTGGTTCATGGGCGTATCCTTTAAACCCCTTAATTGATTGATTGAGCCAATTAGAAGGTGAACAGATTAGTATCACATGCCAAGAGAAAATCGAACAGGACCCGCCCCCTTCTCTTTATAACAGGTTCTCTACTTTAATTTATTATGTAAAAACGAATTTGCAAATCCCCAACCAAACTCAAGGTCATGTATAGATTTATTGATCCTCTTGCCTACGCTTCATGTGGGGCATTGTCCAACCAGATTTGGAAATAAAGGCGTGTTCTATAGCTATTTTGTACATAAATCTACTGTGGACACTAATGCCCCCCCCCCCCCCCCCCCTCAACCACATTTCAAATTAAATTAAATTAATTCAATTCAATTTTATTTGTATAGCCCTTAATCACCATTACAGTCACAAAGGGCTTTATAGGCCAAATATGTATGACACATCTTGACAAATCCGAGCTAGTCTTGTATAAGGTGTTGAATGACTTTATTACTTGTATATATATACATATATATATACAACATATATCTACCGAGCAGAGGGGCTGCTGAAGCGAGGCGATGTCCTGGAGCAGGGAGAGCTCCTACTACATTAGTACTTTCTTTGTGTTTTTCTTTATCAGAAGCAGTCAATGTTTTATCCAACTGGTTGGAAGGAGATCCGTGCAAAACATAGCAAGTGTGTTTTAATGATTTTCAATTGCAGTTGAACGCATTGTGACTGAGCCTGACGCATAATGCAGACATGTGAATCCATGATGAAATAAATACTTCTATACACTGATATAATTTATTGGACGGACATTGGTTCAATTTCACTGAAAACGATCAATTTAATTTTTGATGAATTGCAGGAAAACAAATTCTTATGTCTTGGTGCCAGAAAGTGACGCACTAATAAATTATAATTAAATTATAAAACCGATACGATTTTAGAAGCTATATGGCCAATTATTTAAGGATTTTTCTTTTGGTGATAAAATATCCTTCAGATGATAAACCTTCAAATTAAAAATTACATCTTTCAAATTATACATTTCACTTGAATTAAACAAAACAAAAAGCATTAGACCAGTTTGAGGTTTGCAATTAAGTTTAATTTATTAATAAAAAAACAACCGTACAATACACAAGTTTGACACTTTTAATAAATAAATGATTTCCCTTTCAAACATATCTTTTTGAATTTGACACGTGCTATTTTATTTGTTTCCAGAATTCTTAGTTTGCGAGAATTAAAAACTCGCAACTAAAATATCCAAGACCAGGATGTCAGAGAAATAGAAAAAACAGACCTGGCCTATAATCATAACCCTGATCCCACAATCATGACCCTGATTCCACATCATGACCCTGTTTCCACATCATGACCCTGATTCCAATCCCTCTCGACCAAACAGACAGGCCTACAGGATTGTAAGAAAATACTGTTAGTATATTTTTCGCAGTATTGTCCATGACAAAAATCTGGAAAACATAAGAGAAATACACTTTTAAAGGATTGGGATACATAAACGGGAATTTGATTTGTAATGGCGATTGTCCGGCGAGAATTTAAATGATCGCACCGCTGATTGTAATAGCATTGATCTCCACCAGGGGGCGGTCCTGAGGCGTCTAAAGGCATTCTACTGTTCGTGGACGTAAGCTCTGCGTCCGGTTCACGGACGGTCTACTTCATGACAAACCATGTAACACAACATTTATCCAAAACATTTACACTTTCAGGAAGCGGTTGATTATCAAAGGATTTTGTAACGCCCTCCTGAAATATATACCAAATGCCATTTCTCTTAATTGCACTTAAAATAACATTGACAAGAATTGTCTACTGTACATTTTAGCTAATCATATATTAATCACCATTTTGGGTTGTCCTTGCAGATTTAAAAAATAAAAATCGAACATTTCCTCAAGTCCTGCATAAGACATAACTATAGTTTGACACTTGATTGTGCCACAGATACATAATATTGCATTCTTCTGTACATAAATTCAGGGAGTTTAAGAACATTGAAACCCTTCCCTAAACGTTGCTGGACGGTTGTTTCCACTTTGAAGAAAAGTTCAATTCAACTTTTTAACGCCAGTATATTGCGACAGTTCTGTTAACCTCAGGCCAGGAGAACCCTTCAGGTCAGGTGTCCTGATGAGATGAACTGCGGATCATGTGACCTCAGCCTGCTCGAACCGTGGGTCATGTGACCTGAGTGTGCTCAGCACCGTGGGTCATGTGACCTGAGCGTGCTCAGCCCCGAGGGTCATGTGACCTGAGTCTACTCGAACCAACGGTCATCCGACCCGGTCCTCAGAGTCCAGCGGCTCAGCTGACCAATCACTGAAGCTCTCCTCAGTCACATGGTGCGTCTAACGCTCCACAGAAAGTAGGAGGTTACAAAATGTCTGATGTGCGCCATCATCATCATCATCATCATCCTCCAAAAAAAACCATCGTAAGGCAAATACTATCGAGCGATTATTTGCTGGCATTTCACATTTTCTTTTAAATGTTTACACTTTTACAATTTACAAAGGAGATCTCGGCATCAATATTGGCAGCTTCAGCATTCAGTGCATATTTCCGGTAAGATGGCTGCTCCTCTTTGATTGTGGGTGTGTGCACGTGCATGCATGCACGTACTGTATGTGGGGGTAGACAACAATTTGTTCCTGAATCACTGATTCCGTTGAATTTATATTGTTTGACGAAGACTCGGTTATTGTGCATCGGTGATAAACTGCTTCGATGTTAACCCCCGTCTTGTGTGAAACCCTTGACCTGCTCTGTCCTTTAGGGCCACGGGAAGCTGGGAACCAAAAAACGGTCACCGCCAAACTAAACTGAGTCTCTCGCTGAGCGCTGTCGAACAGAGGCCGTCGGTGTCACCTCACTCCGCCGCCGAGCTGAGGAGGGGTGAAGGGTTGGAGGTGTGGAGGAGGTGTGAAGCGCCTGATTGTGTCTGGCCGGGCTATTGGTCGAGGTGCCCCCCCCCGGCTGGGAACAAAAGGATTCTGTCAAACCACCGTGTTACGTGAGAGACCTGAGACTCGAGCGAGTGTCTGATCACCTTAGGTTCCCTTTGCGACCGGCGTGACAGCGCGTCAGTGCCCGGTCGCCTGTCTACTTGCCCACACTAAACCACGCCGCGTGACCCCCCGTTCGCACCTGGTCCCACGTGTCCAGACAGGCGTGGACTCAAATAGACGCAGATGCAGGGTGAGCGCTAGACAAGGGCTAGACGGAGCTGAGGAGGCTTGAGAGGAGGCTGGAGGAGGCCCGAGAGGAGGCTGAGATGAGGCTGAGGGGGCCTGAGACAGGGCCTCACCCACGGACGCAGAGGGGATTTAGGACGGGGGACACAACAGGAACAAAAGGAACAGAACCACAAACAAAGCTACGGTCACGTTCGAAACCCGAGTATATTTGATCGAATAGGAGGCTAAGTTAGAATGTCTCTGTACGCTGCCTTTGGGAATTGAAGCATCTAATTCTTTGTTACTTTTGTTAATGAGGAATGACACTTTGAATGAGGAAGCTTGAGCTCCTTGTGGACTTTATTGCCTTTAGATCCGGCTGTACCGCCGAGCTTCATAAATAGCACCTCCGTAGCCAAACGGATGAACGTGTCTGTGTGGCTGGTCGGTGAAGAGACAGAGATAACCCAAGAGAAAAGGAGGAGAGAGCGAGAGCGAGAGAGAGAGAGAGAGAGAGAGAGAGAGACAGGGAGAGCTGAAGAGACAGTGATACATATAAACATCCCTGCAGGGGCCCGTCAGCTAGCAGGTGTGCAGATGTTTCTCCTGCATGTCTGTCAGGTGTTGGCGGGGCCGGAGGTTCACCATCAGCCCTGACGCTAACCTCCCCGGACCCTCACAGCTCGGGAGTGTCACCTCGCATGAAGTCCCGCGCTTTCGAATCAGTTGAGCGGCCAATTTCCATTACCACACTTTGGACATTCTGTCGTCGGATAAACGGCCCCTTGATGCGACCTCACTAAACACGCAGAGAGATTTAGAAATTGGGCCCACCCTGGCAGAAGATTTACTACTTAATTAACTGAAGAGGAGGTGGGAGGGACTTAAAGTGTAATTCCGGCAAAGGAATTCGGCATGGGAACCCACAAAATAAGCCCTCCAGACACTTTTTTTCGTTAATGATCGAGTATAGAGCTTGCCCAAAGTTGCCCAGAGCAATGTAACAGCCCAAATTACTTCCATGTTATTGGCTAGGGGCACTGCGAACGCTTCCAAGTCGGCATTTCTTAACAACTAATCATGCTACTGCAGAGGTTTGGTGCTATTTTGAGCAATATTGGTGTTTAAGAAATGCAGATTTGGAAGCGTTCGCGGGGCCCCTAGCCAATAACATGGAAGTTAAATTGCTCTGGCAACTTTGGGCAAGCTCTATACTTGATTATCAACGGAAAAATATGCCTGGAGGGCTTATTTTATGGGTTTTCATGCCGAAAAAGACCCTGGGTTCAATTTTCCCCGGAATTACACTTTAAGGGCATCTGTGTCTCGGAGGGGACTGTGTTTGTCTCGGAGGGGGCTGTGTTTGTCTCTGAGGGGACTGTGTTTGTCTCTGAGGGGACTGTGTTTGTCTCTGAGGGGACTGTGTTTGTCTCTGAGGGGCCTGTGTTTGTCTCTGAGGGGCCTGTGTTTGTGTCGGAGGGGCCTGTGTTTGTCTCGGAGGGGGCTGTGTTTGTCTCGGACGTGACCAGTGAAGTCTCTGAGCTGACTGTGTTTGTCTCAGAGGGGACCACTGATGTCTTGGAGGTGACTGTGTTTGCCTTGGTGGGGACTTTGTTTGTCTTGGAGGGGTCTGTTTTTGTCTCGGAGGGGACCACTGATGTCTCGGAGGCGACTGTGTTTGCCTTGGTGGGGACTTTGTTTGTCTTGGAGGGGACTGTTTTTGTCTCGGAGGGGACCACTGATGTCTCGGAGGCGACTGTGTTTGCCTTGGTGGGGACTTTGTTTGTCTTGGAGGGGACTGTTTTTGTCTCGGAGGGGACCACTGATGTCTCGGAGGTGAAGATGTGTCTGAAGATTTGCTTGACGAGACCATCAAGCGGCTTGCTGCATCCTGGGAGTCGACCGTGACTGTCTCAGAGGTCCCTGTGTGTGTCTCAGAGGTCCCTGTGTGTGTCTCAGAGGTCCCTGTGTGTGTCTCAGAGGTCCCTGTGTGTGTCTCAGAGGTCCCTGTGTGTGTCTCAGAGGCTCCTGTGTGTGTCTCAGAGGTCCCTGTGTGTGTCTCTCCGGGGTCGACCCTGCGTGCGTCCAGGGGCTGGCGTTGGCGTCGCGGGGCTGACGGCGTCGTGATGCGGTCCCGGCCTTCAGTGGGAGTAGAAGCCGAAGTACCCGGCGTCGCTGCAGCCGTCCTTCTCGCAGACCTCTCCGCCGCCGCCGCCGCCGCCGCCGCGCATGGACGGCGAGTTCTCCGTGCTGGACGCGTACGGCGAGACCCGCCTCTTCTTGCTCTCGGCCCCGCCCCCCTCGAACAGCCCCGAGTCGGCCGAGTCCACTGACTTCACCGAGTGGGGCTCCAGCCAGGGGTCCTCGCCCGGCAGCCCCCCTCCGCCCCCCTCCTTGGCCTTCTCCTGAGGGCCGGGCCCCCGGGAGAGGGGCTCCAGGAGGGCGGGGCCCGAGGGGGGCAGCCGGGTGCCGCCGGGCGACGTGGAGGAGGAGGAGTTAGAGGAGGCGGAGGAGGAGGAGGAGGAGGAGGAGGACACGGGCCGGAACCAGCCCAGGCTGGGGGGGGGCTTACTGTGGGGGCTGAGGTACTGCGGGGAGGGCCGGCCGGCGGACCAACCCCCCGGGGAGCCCCCGGAGACGGCCACGCCCGGGGAGGCGAAGGCGTGGTCGGGGTAGTAGCCCAGCGCCGGGTGGTGGTGGTGGTGGTGGGTCGGCGTCTGCAGGGGGAAGGACTTATAGAAGCCGTTGCCGGAGAGGTCCGTCTCGTAGGAGGAGAAGTCCAGGCGGCCGGGGCCCATGTTCTGCTGGGGGGACAGGTACCAGGTCCGGCCGTGGGGGCCCGGGCCGGGGGAGGGGTCCTTGGGCTGCTGGCCCATGCCGAGGGGCTCGCGGCCGTAGAGGCGGCCCTGGGGCAGGGGGCTCATGTACTGGTCCGAGAGGTAGGCCTGGGGGTAGCAGGTCCCGGGCAGCAGCTGCTGGCTCTCGCCGAGGGGGGAGGGGGTGAGGCGCTCGCTGTCCAGGGGGGCGTAGGGCCTGGGCGGGGGGTGAGAGCGGGGGGAGGAGGGGGGAGGGGGGGGGGGAGGAAGAGGGCGGAGGAGAGGGGTGCAGAGCGTGTGAGAAGAGGAAGAGGAAGAAGAAGGTGTTATTTCCTGTTGCCAACCTCAGACCGATGTAGCGAGCATCCAGTAGTCCCCCAGCTCGTGGCTTCTTCGCGCCGAGCGCAGAGCCTCACCGAAGCGCGGCCCGCTTATTAGCACAGCTGTCGCCGTCCGTAACGCAGCCAGGCGAAGCCTGGTGGACTGCGGCAGCGCCGACACGGAGCGGGTAAAGCCGCAGGGTGAGCTCATTGCTCTGAGAGGACCACAGGGCTAGCTCGAGGCGTGTTTTCCGCTGTACTCACGTATCGTAGTTGTCACGGAATCCTTTGGCGAACGGGTTGTTGTCTATCTTAAGCTGGGTGATCTGGGGAGGGGGATAAACATAGATATAAATATGAACCTAATATAAATATAGACGTCTATATATTTAAATAAATATTAATGAACAAAAAAAATTCTACAGTATATTTTATTTTATATATGTACGGTATATACATAAAATATATGTGTACATATATAGAGAAAGAGGGTTATAGATATCTTTATTTAAATATATAAAGATATATAAATAGTTGTATACATAAATAAATAAAAGATAATGAATAATAAATATTGTTATGTATATATATATATATATATATATATATATATATATATATATATATATATATATATATATATATATATATATATATATATATATATATATATATATACACACACACAGTATAAGTGCTGTAAAAGTGGAGTATACATTCATACTCCACTTTTACAGCACACCTTAAAACATTCTTAATATATATATATATTATATATATAGTTTATTTTATTTGTTTATAGTTTCGTGGACTGTCCCCTTTGATTAACTGTACAGTAAAAGGAGCAGCTTTGGCCTATTTGGCTAATTTCCAGCACAGTTAATCAAAAGGGACTGTCCACGAAACTACAAACAAATAAACTAAACTATATATATATATATATATATATATATATATATATATATATATATATACATATATATACAGAGAGAGAGAGAGAGAGAAGTGAGGGATTTGTGAAGATATATATATACGTATAATATGGCTGATACTAATTATGTCATCTCAACCTTCTGTTCTCGGGGGGGCGATCCACAAATATCAAATCAAAATGGTGGCGTGTGTGCTTTGGTGTTTTAGTGCGCGTGTGTGTTGGTGTGAAACAATATTTTTCAACAGGTGTTGGGGCTACTCTACGCCTCATCCGGCCGGCGCTGGGAGTCAAGTGAGGTAACATGACCTCCGTCAGCACGCTGTACACCCCCTGTCCCCTCTGCTGCATTTAGACGTCCCCACACACATCTATTATGCACCTGTGTGTGTGAGGACCCAAAGGCCACAGTGAGGGAATCAACGGGCTCTGTTCATCTGGACCTCTTCCCTGGAGGTTGTTGTCGTTGTGGGTGTGGTGTTTCTTCAATTTAAAATCAGCTGTCTTTTGAGAATTTGGGCTCAATAACGAATAATGCTGAATAATAATGTTGACAAAACACAAATTAACACAAATTAATTTAACCAAACACACACACACACACACACACACACACACACGCTGCATTAAAAAACATAATAAACGTATAAATTATAAATGATCAATTATGCACCAAATATGTTGAATATGTAATCTAGGGCCGTGTGTAGTTTCATATATATATCGTGATTATAATAACTTAAAAGTCGATGAATATCAACAATAATGATGACCTCGTTATAATTATCATTGTCAACTTAACTAACTAAATTACGCTCCATGGTAACAGCGTAAGTCATTGTGGAGAGAGGCGGAGGGGGGGACTCACGTCTGCGTTCTGATAGGCCGTGACGGCGATGAACTGGCTCTCAGGGAACACGAAGGTCTGGGTCTTGGAGCTCAGGAAGGGGTCCTCTGAGCCGTCCTCCTTCACCTCCATCACGTGGAGCCGGGGCTGGTACTTGTGGAGTGACTGCAGCACGATCATCTTGAGACGGAGCAGGAGCAGGAGTGAGCAGGAGGAGGTGGAGGAGCGAGCAGGAGGTGGAACGGTCACAAGGGGACAGTGTTTGTAATAACGCCGTTTAAAAGAACGGCGTTAGGTAACGCCGTTATTTTTTCAGTAACGGGGTAATCTAGCTAATTACTGTTTCCGTCGTTACAACGCCGTTACCGTTACTGTACGTTAAACGCGGTGCGTTACTATGAATTGATTGAATGAACTGCGTAATCCGAACGCACCCCTGGCTCCAAACACAAACTGCTTGTGAAGAGACTGGGTGGGTTAACAACGAGATAAGTGATTATGATTGGCGAAGGCAGAGTCATGTTTCATGGTAGCCAATCGGAGCCAGTTTTTTTACACACGGGACAGGACACGCGCGCCACACACACACGCGCACGCACACACAAAACATACGATGAAGCAGCAGAAATGGCGAGTCCGGAGCGATCCGATGAAAAGTTGGCATTTTCTGTAGTATTCGGCAGATGTTCCACAGCCTTTGCAACCAAGCAAATTAAAATTCAGTTGGAAGTATATATGGGCCTTGAATGGGCAGTTCAACCATTTAACACATTAAGGCCAAGTGAAAACTGCTCAGAAAAATCCAAATTCTTTGACATATAGCAACTTTCTTTTTTTACAGTAACGCAAATAGTTACTATCCCTGGTAGCTAGTTACTTTTATTATAGAGTAATTCGGTTACTAACTCAGTTACTTTTTGAAACAAGCAGTGAGTAACTATAACTAATTACTTTTTTAAAGTAACGTTCCCAACACTTTAAGGGGAACACGAGGGTAAGGATGGATGTTATTGATATGGACAGATTTATATCTATAGATATATCAGATATATATCAATATATATATATATAGGGTTATAATTATATTTATATAGCATATAATTATGACATGCATGAATTATGTAAAAAAAACATTTCTGGTTGCTTAACGTGTTATTGTGTAATGTTCTGTCTGAATTTAGCTAGCTTTGTGTTTCTTAACGTGTTCTTAACATGTTTTTAACTGTTCTTAATTCTCAACTGTGTTTCTTAACCATGAACTATGGTTCCCATTCTTTTTCAAATTAAATTACATATACATATTTGTTTTATAACGTGTAGTGTATTTACCACTCCCAGATTATTTTCATTAATATATTACTCAATTGAAAGTTGTTCTAAATATGAAATGACATATAATATAAATATAATATTAAAAAACTTGTAACACGAAATTACAATAATTGTGAAAATTCTGGTCAGGTCAAAAATCCAATAAATGTGTAATGATAATAAACAAGGAGAAAAATAGGTCAGAAATAGAATTGCTAAAATTATACCAAAAACCGTAACTACTACGTGACTCTTCCATAATGTTCAGAGGATGAAACGGGCAGGAGAATGTTCTGGAAGGAAGCGCAGAGCAGTTGAAAGGGTGAATCACCTGTGCCGTGTTGTTAGTCCCGCCCTTATTGTTGGTGAGCTTCAGCTTGCCAAACGACACTTCCTGCCTCATCCAATGGGCTCCGGTGTTGGGGGAATCTGGATGCATGTACATCCTGTTTCCTGTTGACACATCAAGGCTGGTCAGAGCTGGGATGAACGCAGCTCTGTCTGGCAGGAGGGTAGATACTCATTCAGCACTGCAGTAATAATAATTATACTTTATGTGAATTAATCATTCATTGATCGCAGAGTGAAAAATGTAAAATACACACACTTTGTCAATAGAAAATATGAATTTATTTATATTGATTATATTTAAATATTGTTGTATCTGTTTATGTAGGGGCAAAATAAATAAACAATATGTTTGTTTTGAACTGCTTGATAGAGGATACTTCAGGTGGCAGAGAACCGTTTACCCGAGAATGTGATTATGCACCCACATGAATGCAGAATTTTGTTAAATTCGCTAAAGGTGTGTTTCCACATGTACCACTAAAAACAGTCAAGGAATAATCGAACACAGAGACAGCCTCTGTCGTTTACCACAAAGATACACAACACCCACGATTATTCCATCTGGGGTTAATGTTTTATCGAACGTTATCTTCCGGTTCAACCCACAACATAGTTGTTTTGTCACGTAGGCGGATGACTGAAGGGTTGTTTCTTGAATCAAGAAGCATGCCTCTCCACTTTAGTCTGGTTTGAGGAGAACTTATGGGATATGAGCATTCAGGGTTATGGTGTACGGTTCACTTCGCAGGGGACTTAACTTTGATTTTAAAAGTGCTGCCTCCTCCATTGTCCAACTTTTAAAACTTTTAAATTTTTAATGACATGGATATTTTTTGAAAGTGACGGTACTGATGACACATAATGAAAATGTATAGAAGCACATGACAATTTACATTTTTGGCAAAATATGTAAATTGTAAACGTGTTTCTTTTCTTTTAAATGGATGAGTTCAATGGACATTTTACGAATATCGAGAACATTTTCAAAGAACCGTTAAAAAACACAAACGTCTCGCATTGAAATGCTGGACTTTGAGGGGCTGTGGTGTGCTGCATACCGGGCATGTTGCCTTCTGCTTTGCCGCACTGGACCCATTTGCCTCCCTGGTACCTCCAGTGGTGCTGGTCGGCCAGAACCACGTCCACGTAGACGTTGTAGTGGGCCGAGGGGTCCAGCACGCTGAGGTTGAAGCTCAGGAAGGGGAACATCCTCCTGCAGCAACACACAGCACGTCAGTTCTGATACACAAAGGTTCTGATAGAGATTCTGATACACAAAGGTTTTGATACACAAAGGTTCTGAGACACAAAGGTTCTGATACACAAAAGTTTTGATAGGTTGCGAGGCATCAAAACTTTTGTACTATGCTCGTACGTTCAGCTGCTTGGTACGGACATGTTTGCTAAAATAGTATCAGACCTCGATCATCATAACAATCATTGAAAATGTCAAAAATCTGATCTTTTTCCACCAGTTTTAGATATTAATTTTCCTGGTAATTGGTTAAATTAATCATCCGTTTATCACGTGTGATTATCCAACGTTAGAGAACTCTACGCTATCATTGGACATATTAAGATAAGCTCCTCATGAAATAAAGTGTTGTGCCGTATATTTGATTTGCCTACTTTAAGACATAGAGGGCACAGTAGCTTTATAGAATGATATTTTCATGTAGCTCAGCATCAATGTCCAAGAGTAAGGAAACACCTTTCCACACATCTCCATGGACCATAAACATCTCATTCTACGTAGCACCGCAGAGAGAGAGTGGGAGCGAGAGTGTGAGCGAGAGAGAGAGAGAGAGTGAGAGCGAGGGAGAGAGCGAGAGAGAGAGAGAGCGAGAGAGAGAGAGAGCGAGAGCGAGTGAGCGTGAGAGAGAGTGAGAGAGAGAGAGAGCGCAAGCATTTAATGTAGCTGTTAATAAAATATTTATATCTGAGGCACGGCGGCTGATGGGCGCAGCTCAGCTGAACTGATTTTGACCACGAGGGCCGTTACCGAGACGGGGTGACCGGGGGTGCAGGGCTCCCAGGGGCCCAGCAGGAGGGTCAGGGGTGGGGCAGTAGGGCCCAGCGTTAAGACACTCCTCCGCCCAATCATACACATCATACATCGTACCTCGTACACAGTAGGCACACACACGAGCAACACACACACACACACACACACAGACACATACACACATAAGCACACATTAACACACACACACACACATTAACACACACACACACACACACACATAAACACATACACGCACACATAAACACATCATACATGTACACACAGACCCACACACACATTAACCAACACACACATGCCCTCTCAAAGGCCCACACACCCACACTCAGGTGTTTGTGCTAACATATTCATCCGTTTTTATATTTATAAGTTCAGCCAGGAGGACGATGTTGTAGACACACTGCGAGCGTTGCACAGTGAGACAGCGGCTAACAATTTTATTGCACATATCAAAGGCATTAAGGTGTAGCCTGCCTCCCCCCCCTCACCCAGAGTCACTTTCACCTGTACAGAGGTGTCCTGCAAACAGTTCCCTGTCCTCACTGTGTCTGTGAGACTCCCCACCCAAGAAAGCCTTCAATACTTATTTACCGATATCGCCGTGATCAGCGGTCCAGGGGCGGAGTCTTTCTATCTGGTTATCTACCAGATAGAATCTACCAGATGTTTGTTTCCTTTTCCATTCCTGGGGTCACAATTCGATTCTTGGTATTGTACGCACTTAATCTATATTGCACTTATTCATGGTACTTAATTGTGTAACATCTGCAGTAGTTGCTAGCATTGCTGTACACGGGGAATGGGTTAGCCTAGTGATTGTTCGTACTTGCACTTGGCTCTATGAACGTCTTTACTATGCTGACAGCGATATATTGTTTCCCTTCTTATGACAAATGTACTTATTGTAAGTCGCTTTGGATAAAAGCGTCTGCTAAATGCCCTAAATGTAAATGTAAATGTAGTAGATTCTCGTTTCTGAACGGGTTCTGGGTTCCAATGTCCGGACGTACCCTGGCCCGCTTGGGCAAATGATGGCCTCCCAGTCCCACCAGACTGTCAGGATGATAGGACTGGGGGGTCCTACCATCCAAGATACCCAGGCTGGAGGGTATCTGCTCTGCCTGTGATCCCCCGCCTCTGAGCTGTTTCCACATCAGCCGTCAGACCCAAAAGGAAACCAAAAGTGTTCCATCACCGTCTCCCACACAATATGAGAGGTATCATTTCTCCCCCCCCCCCCCCATGATATTGTCTTATTGAAAAACAGCCCTTTACAGGAAATTCCCTCAGTGGGGGAAAGAGGGGAAACCTAGCAGCCCCCGTTGGGTTGGGGGGGGGTGCGTGTTAAAGAGCCTGTGGGCATTCTGCTCGTGCAGCGGGGAAGAACCAACCCACGCTGACACAGTCAGTTTGAGGAGTATTGGACCCTCTCAGACCAGCTGTGGGAGTATTGCCCCCCCCTAGACCAGTATGGGGAGTGTTGGGCCCTCTCAGACCTTCTGTGGGAGTATTGGCCCCCCCTTAGACCAGTATGGGGAGTATTGGGCCCTCTCAGACCTTCTGTGGGAGTATTGGCCCCCCTTAGACCAGTATGGGGAGTATTGGGCCCCCTCAGACCTTCTGTGGGAGTATTGGCCCCCCTTAGACCAGTATGGGGAGTATTGGGCCCCCTCAGACCTTCTGTGGGAGTATTGGCCCCCCCTTAGACCAGTATGGGGAGTATTGGGCCCTCTCAGACCAGCTGTGGGAGTATTGGGCCCTCTCAGACAAGAACGATTAACGATTGGAGACATTTAAAATATCAAAGGAGGCCCAGGTGGACGAGACAGAGGGGATGGATAAATAAGGATAGAGGACGATGGATGGAAAGAGAGGTGGAGGAGGTGGTGGCGGAGCTGGTGCTGGAGGAGGTGACGATAGTGGGGGTGGAGGAGGAGTCAGTGGAAGAGAAGGAGGAGGTGGAGCTGGTGGAGAAGGAAGAGGTGAAGGGGAGTTGGCAGGTGTTAGGGGGAGAAGGTCTTTCAGGGCGTCTTAGTGGCTGTGCTGAACAGCTGCGGCTCCATCTGTTTTTGCTGATGTAGGTTTAGGGGTTCAATCTGTCTCTGCTGGTGTAGCTCTAGGGGTTCAATCTGTCTCCGCTGGTGTAGCTTTAGGGGTACAATCTGTTTCTGATGGTGTAGCTTTAGGGGTACACAGGCATGATGTTCTGATCCTGTTTCTGAATCATTCATTGGCCCCTGGCCAGGTTATTGGTTTAGGACCTGTCTACTAGTCAGGGTTAGGGTTAGTTATCTGCTGCATCGCTTAACCCCTCGGATGATTGTGTAAGTTTGGTTCCAGGCTGTCTGATAATAGATCTCATATGTGGATGTCACATGATGAATATCAGCCCGATATAACCTACTCTCCACTGAGTCAACCAAACCAAACACCTGTGGTACTCTAGAGACGTTTACATCCAATGAGCCACCACCAGCCGCGAACAACGGGACAGGATCAGCCTCAAATCTAAGCGGAAGCATTAGTGTAGCTATCTCTGAAGCTCCTAGCAGTGTTTTTATCTGCAGAGCGACACACAATAAACAGCTGAACAGGAAGTAGCATGCTGCACATACAAAACCTTGAAATAATCCCACTTCTGCTTTACCATGCAAGGGAGGGAAAGTGAGAGAAAAGGAGATAGAGATTAGATCTATAAATATCAAGATTATGTCTTGCCACTCCAAATAAGTATTGATCTGATCTTAAATATATAGGGAACATTTAGTCAACAAACACATTGTGAATCAAGCAATGAGTTGAAAATTTCTGTTGAATAATACATTTTATGTTAATCGTAATATTACTTATCCGCATGTTCCTTTATTTTTATTTTACTGCGATCAAATCATTGTTGTTTAACAGGTTTTGTACCTGTATTTGTTTCAGATTGTATAATAATAAATAAAACCTAAATAGGGTAAAATTATCTGATTACATAAATGGACATACCATTTGATATTGTTTTAAACTTAAGCGATTTGCAACACAACCAGACAAAAAAAAAAGTTTTCATGCAATAGTGGCAAAGAGTCGCTTTGACTCAGAGTTTCAGTTTTGAGACAACCACTATGGTCGCGTTCGAACCGCAGCCCCCCTCCAACACTCCCAGTTAGACTCACACCAGCCTGGTTCATGAGCATCTGCAATATCTAATTACATTATAATTATATTTTATCTCGTTCAGGGTATTTTGTCAGTAAGAACATATAAACTCACTTTGTAAATACTATTATCGGGGGTTTTGGCGGAAACAAAGCAGCTCAGTTTCTTGACTCAGAAGAGTCTGGTCTGAATCCCTCACGCACTGGACCGGAGAAGCAGCCGATCTCAGACTGAAGGGGCCTCCGCCACGACGTGGTGAAGCTTTACACTAGTTCTCTAAAGCCTTCAAATGTTTCTTTCTTTATATATCCCAGATGTCCTAAACGAGTGGTTAAATACAGAGGTTAAAATGAGGTTAAACGGTGGATGTTATGAAACATGTAAAGTATGTCAACAGAACACAGCCTATTGTTTAATAATTCATTCCTCCTGATATATGTACATGAACAGAGAAGGTGATTTCTTACTTCGAAAAACAGATTCAATAATTAAATTGTTATAATTAATTAATGCACACACACACGCGCACGCACGCACTCACACACACACACACACACACACACACACACACACACACAGACACACAGAGCAGCTCTGATTATATGGCAGTAAGAAGTTCAGGGGGAGAACTTGAAAAGGGCATTTCAGCATCTTGCTGCAGGCCTCGGAGGGCGAGGGTTTCAAAGCCCCAGAAGCAGGCGGCCGGGGAACCTTCACACGGTTCATTCTCTCCACGCCAGCAAAGGCTGAAGAAAGTTACAAGAAAGTAAGAAATCCATGTCTGGACATCAAAGGTGCAGGTATAGCTGCCCTCCACCGCACGGCCATCTAAAATTCTGGAGCTTTTGACCAGTCTACTCTCTCTCTCTCTCTCTCTCTCTCTCTCTCTCTCTCTCTCTCTCTCTCTCTCTCTCTCTCTCTCTCTCTCTCTCTCTCTCTCTCTCTCTCTCTCTCTCTCTCTCTCTCTCTCTCTCTCTCTCTCTCTCTCTCTCTCTCTCTCTCTCTCTCTCTCTCTCTCTCTCTCTGCCTGCCTGCCTGCCTGCCTGCCTGCCTGCCTTCTGGCCTGGATTGAAAGGCTCCAGATCTTTCTCCACCATCTCTCTTATCTTTAGAGAGGATTCAACACGAGTGGTGAATAAATGTAACTTCAGTATTAAGTCTGATATAAAGCAACACGTCTGATATGAGAACAGGACATCAGATGGAGATTAGATTTTGTTTGTTATGTGGCGTTTCGCAGACGGTCTGTTTTCGATAAGAGGAGAGACGATGTCAGAGTTTAGATGATGTTAGTGGTTTTAAAAAGAGTTGAGCCCGCCTCTAATTAGGATGTGGTGATTCTTAAAAAACCTTCTGCTTATTTGTCATTTTCCTGTATGTTGTGAAGTTATCACTACAGAAACCTGTTGAGCTCCCTGCCAAGACTGTTTTAATTATCTTAACGGTAGTTTATAAGATAGACTTATATTAAGTGACCTTGAATGACCTGAATTCAAGTTAGTCTAGATTGTATAAAGCCATGAGCCAATTTGCACCACTGTTTGAACACAGACACACAACCACACACACTACCACACAAACACACACACACACACACACACACACACACACACACACAAACACAAACACCAAAACAAACAAACAAGCACAGATACACCTACACACACACACACACACACACACACACACACACACACACATGCTTATGCATACACATAAACAGACATCCACATGCATGCATGCACAAACACACACACACCTACAAATGCATGTACACACCTACACAAGCATGCATACACACATACAAACACACACACACACACACACACAACCACAGACCACACAAACACACACACACACACACACACACACACACAAACACCAGAACAAACAAACAAGCACAGATACACCTACACAACACACACACACACACACACACACACACACACACACACACACACACACCTGTGCAGTCATGCTTATGCATACACATAAACAGACACCCACATGCATGCATGCACGAACACACACACACACAAGCGCACACACTCACCTTACCGCTCACGCACACACACCTTCAGAATGCACATTGATACTTAAATAGTCAAATATATACACCCACACCAACACAAACAAACACGTACTCACTCACAACTTACTCACTTCCATTCAAAGTCTGCCTTTATAAATTTGCCAAGCGACTCGGGAGAACACCAGATAATTGCCCTGGATGATTATATCTACCGTCCTAATTAATTAAACAAGTTGGAAACCGGCCCGCCTCCTGTAAGCGTTCGGGCCTATTCTATCCCCTTCTGAGTCGGAGCTTTTGCGCCATTTGTGCCGTTTGGACTATCAGGACTTTCGCTAATAAATATATAGATAATACGTCTAACTGTAACTAACCTTAACTCTTTAAAAGCGTTCAGGTGTAATATTTAAATCCATTGTAGTAAAGGTTTTAAACCTGATTGGTGCCTGAGCCGTGTGGAAAGTAGTGGGCTGTAATGTAAACATCCACATCCTATTCCACAGCTCGCCGTGTGGTCTTCATATAAGAGACGCGCCTAGAAGCGCCTGAAAGACGCGTCGACGCGCTTTTGATCGGTCAGCGAGCATTTAGGACGCAGGCGGCAAGGACTCATGAAGCCCCCCCCCCCCCCCCCCCCGTCGGGCCCCATTGTGACAGGCTCTTCAGGGCCCCTGAGAGGGGATCAGTACGGAGTTCTTCAGTTACTATGTTCTGCTCTAGAGAAACCGCCTCAGACCTCGTACTGTACCCGAGTATTGGACTGTCTAACCCCCTTTCGTTCTTGTTTGTTTGTCACTCACAGCGTGTATTCATTGAATACAGAGCTAATCTAAATAGTAAGGGTTAATGTTCAGTAGTCAACAGAGGGTTCATCACGGACATGTGGAGCGGTATCTTAAAGAACTTATCACACTTACTTAATTTACTTACTAGAACTAATGGGAGCATACATGGTTAAGGCTTTTTATATCTTATATCTTAAGGCCTCTTACCGGCCCTGCTTGGTGATGATCATCTCGTTCTGGAACTTGTGGAACTTGGCCCAGAGCGGATAGTTATTGAGGAGCGCGTGGGTCTTCCCGCACACCTGTAGCCCAGGCACCGGGTACAGGGGCGCGCGGGGGTAGCCATGCTGAAAGGCGGGGTACGTCTCCGGCGAGGGGGGGTACACGTCTTTACCGGCGCTCGAGAACCCGTCGGTGCTCGCTGGGATATAACTCGAGGGCGAGCGCACCCCGCCGAACGGACAGCCGCCGCCCGCGAGGCTCTGGGGGTACAGCCGCCCCTGCTGCCCGCCGAAACCCCCCCCACCGCTCGGGTCCGGATGGTACGGCAGCGCGAGCGAGTCCTGGCCGCTGGGCACCGTGTCCGGGTAGTAGAAGCGCGCGTCCTGGATACCCATCTTGAAGTCGGCTAGATCCTTCCCGCCGCGGTGCAAGTGGAGGCTGAAGTCGGAGTCCTTTCCGAAGGTCGGAGCGTCCGTCCCGTTCAACATGCTGAGGTACAGGCTGGCGCCTCTGCCGCCCATCTGAGGCTCCGCTCGCGGCCGGGGCGCGGGGTCATGTGTGGTCCGCGCGGGTCCCGTTCCGTTCGCGACACGCTCGGGAGGATCGCGTGCGCTGGAAGATCTGCAGCCCCGCGAGACGATGGCCAACTTTATCCTCCTGAATCAACGACGCGGACCCCCAGGAATCAAACCTTCAACCGCACGGGAGAACCAGGGGAGCTCTGGAAAAACGTGTCTTTACGCACGAGGGTCCTTTACATACTGGGCGTAGCGTCTCTTTACGCACGAGCGTTTGGAGCTGAATGTCTAGTGATTGATTGAGTGTCGGTTCGGACGTGCTGGTGGGAGACAGCCCGGGTATGAACCTGCGCTGTTTACATCCAGGAGGGGGTCGGCGATGTTTGGGGGCGTGTCTAAGAGGGAGGTCAGGTCTGATAGGTCGACAGGCTTACGCGTGGAGCCAACCCCCGTCCCAATGTCTCCCGCACACGCTTTTATTAGAACCACCAATTAAGAGACACGCTTTTATTAGAACGCCAATTAAGACGCGGACGCGGACGCGGGCCTGCAAAGTGTTCAGCCAACTTAACACTTCTATTATATTTACTGTTTCTAATTCATAAGTGAAACACAAAATATTCTGATCGACTTTTGGATAATTCATGGTCTTTGCAAATTTAAAAACATGTCAAATGTTTTTTATGCCATGGATGTCGACCCATATGAATTATTTTAGAGAAGCGAGTCTATAACCGGTTTTATTGTATAGTTATGAGTCCACAGTAATGACTCTAACATTGTTCATTGTCTAACCGAACAAGTCATTTGTATGCCTCAAGATTTCGGATTAAATAATTGGATCGATTCACAGTTATATTAAATAGGCTAAGCTTAATTAATAATCATTATTTAACAGTGAATAAGCACACCTTTAGTCCTTCATTCATCCAAATTCTCCATTAAATAGAATTGTTGTTTCTCTACGATCCTTTTTTTTAAACATGGATTACGATCGATAAATAATTGATTGATTTTCTAACGTTGAGAACTTTAGATGAAGATCATTTCGTTAAGTAGATTTTTGATTCATTAACTATAGTTAAAATATAGTTTTTTACAGTATCCCTCAAACAATAATAACATTTAAATGTAATGGAGATCTGGACCATCAGCCGAATTTAAATGAAGGAAGCAAACAGAAACAGATTAAAAATCCAACCGACTAAACGTCCGCTGTGCTGAGGGGTCACTAACAGATTATGTTCCGTTAGAGATGATTAAAGTAAGAAGTGAAACGCGTCCTCCTAACGGGTCTGACTGTGAGGATGGTTTACGCCGCGGCTCCCGAGGGGCCCGATAGCATCACGTTCAGCGAGGTTGCCACAGCTCAGCATCTCCTGCATTAAACCGAATTAACGACACGTCATATTTAGATTATTAAACCAAAACAGAAGCGCGCCTCGAGCACCATGTCCACATGTGGTCGGTGGTGCACTGACCTGCCCGGAGAGGACGCTGGCGCACGCACAAACACACACACACACACACACACACACACACACACACACACACACACACACACACACACACACACACACACACACACACACACACACACACACACACGCACGGCAGGTTTGACCCACGGTCATCCGTTAGTTCCAGCACGAGGGCCGAGGTTCTCCCGCGCTGTTCTCTTCGCGCGTCTCTCCCAGCAAGGTGAGCCCACAAGGGCATCAGTCACGAGCGCCGAAGTCACCCGGGTGGACACGGATGGCGCGAGGGCCCAGGGTCTGAGCGACACCCCGGCCACACCTCGTGCCCTCCCCCGCAGCGTCCGTCACCACGTACCCCTCTGAAGCTTCTCGCGGCTTCAGGTTTGCCCCCTCGAGCCGTCACGAAACGAACCAGCCGAGCGCTCGACTTTCATTGTCACGTTCAGCCGTTCACCAGGTGAGCGGACGGTACTAAACTCTGAACAGGAAATAAATCCTCCTAGCAAATGTAAATGAGGAGAGAATTATTTCCATTGCAGGTGTGGCAGGACGAATTATCAGACGTGTTGAAGACATTCAACAGAAAGAAACGTTGAGCAGATTTTAACTCGGGCCCTATTTTAACTTTTAGGGTTGGTAGTGTTGTTTAGTCTTGATGAAGAGTCATTTCAATCCGCTGGTGTCATGGTTTGAGGGTTCGGTATGACTGGAGAGTGGAGAAGGTTCAACACGTGGTTCATTCAGAGATACGAGGTACGTCCACTGTGGAGGCGGTTCAGGAAGCATCTCCTGAATCTTAAACCTTCAGTCTGTGTTGGAGTGGTAAAAAAGCCACGCCTAATGGATCTGATTTAACCAGGTAAACTTTACCTGGTTAAGGGTCTGATTTAACCAGGTAATGGTAAGGGTAAGGGTCTGATTTAACCAGGTAAACTTTACCTGGTTAAATCAGACCCTGTAGGCGTGGCTTATAAACCTTCAGTCTGTATGGGCCTGGGCGGAGTGGTACAGGCCACGCCCACAGGGTCTGACTTATCTAAGACCCATAAAGCTGTACATGGTGTTGTGTTGTGTGTACATGGTGTTGTGTTGACCGCTCAGTACGTAGAGGCAGCAACCGGTCAGAACTGGTGTTAGTCCTACAACTGGATGGTCCAATGAGGGACTGATGTTAGCTTGACTATCATGTGGTCTAAATAAGGCATAGAAGTCGTTCATTTGCATCAGTGTGTCACTCCTACACGCCTTCACTTGTCAAAAACACACGCATTCCCATCCCATATGGTTTTTAAATCGGACCAAGGGTCATGATGAAGATTATGATGATGATGATGATGATGATGATGATGCAGAAGGCGATACCGGGTGACAGAGTGTCCTTCTAGCGGCTTATATTTTAATAGGCCTCCATTAAAAGGGTCACCCATCCGTTCAAATAAAAAACTATTTTAGTGGGGAACGGGAGTCGGACCACAGATACAGGAGGTATCATGTCCTGCTGGAGATCCGTAGCGATGTCTTCAGGCTGTCTGCTCCCGTAATGAAGAGGTCAGTCCCTCGCTTAAAACCAACAACCAAGCAAGCAGTTATAAAATATTATGGAGCTTGGAGACTGACACCCGTTAGTTGACAACTTTTCCGCTGATTCAGTGAATACCTGCCTGTATTGCCCCCCCCCGGCCCTCCAGAGTAACACGAGGAGGCTCCACGACGCGAGGAAGATAAATCAACAGATTTACTACCAGCGTCCTGCCCTCCTGACCTGGGGTTCATAGAAACCATCGGTCCCTCAGAGCAGCAGAACCAGGTCTGATATAAACCACAGGTTGTCCAGAGCAGCAAAACCAGGGTGATATGAACCCCAGGTCATCTCAGAGCTAGTAGAACCAGGTCAGATATGAACCACAGGTTGTCCAGAGCAGCAAAACCAGGGTGATATGAACCCCAGGTCATCTCAGAGCTAGTAGAACCAGGTCAGATATGAACCACAGCTCTGCCGTGTTGGATGCGCTGTAACCAAAACACTGCGTTTTCCGCCGCGGTCTTCTGAATGTCGTCTGATTGTCCTGTGATGTTCCTGACGTACGCTGGACATCGACTGGCCCCCAGGGCCCCCCAGAAGTCCCGGAGGGTGGGGGGGGGGGGATGTCCCAGGGGAGCCGGGGCCGTAAATACCCGTGTGTGTGTGGGGGGGGGCGTTGCGAGGACGCGGGTGGGCACGGCGTGCCTGACCAGCGGGTCGCAAATCACCCGCCCCCCCCAAACGCCCTAAGCCCTGGAGTCCGCTTGCTGCCCCCCCGATCAGACCGGGGGGGCCGTGAAGGAGGACTCTGATGGGAGGGGGGGGGGGGGCACTCCGGTCCTCAATGCCAAGAAACACCAGGGAGGAAGGAAGCGGAGGGGCCACGCTGTCATTGGTTAACTGAAGCCCAGAGGAAATAACTAAATGATTTTGGACATGAAATCCCCCCAAAAAACACTAAAGAAAGGCATGTTGCCTTGCTGCCCAGCCCAGAGAACAGAGGTACAATCATCTCTCCGATACAGGGAGAAATAGCAAAATGAAAGACGATTTAGCAGCAGAGATAATTGAAATGTTCTGCAGTAAATTATTCTTGTTCTAGGAGACGGAGCTAAAGCGAACCTAAGAGCCGTCTTCACAACAGGCTGATTCCTTCCGCCAGCGATTGCTGAGGCGCAGTGGCACCTTCGCTGGAGGCAGCTGTGAAAATGTGATGAGCGCTGCTGTATTTTCCTGGGTGTGTGTCTGTGGTGTGTTCTGAGAGGTGGTGCTGGACGCAGGTGTCGGAGGAGCGAACCCACAAGGGGAGCAGGGGGTGGGGTTTCTCGCGTTTGCCACGGCGCGTGTGTGTGTGAATCCGGGGCCTCTGATTGGACGAGCGACTCCGAGGCGGCCCAGCCTCCCATAGAGTCTTCCTGTCGGAGGGTTGGCGGCGGGCTAATTAACACAACATATGTTTATTCAAATCACCAAGCGGGGTGCGGGAACCACCTTCAGGCTGTGAAAACACAGGGCGGTGGAATTAAGTGGGGAAGGAGCAGGAGCAGCGAGGAGGAGAAGAGGAGCGAGGCAGGAGGAGATGGCACTTCAGGCCTCAGCGGAATTCACACCCGATATCCTATGAAACCGCTCGCAGAAGTGCAAATGTATTCCAGTGTGACCTCCAGAAAAAAAAACTGAAACAGGCTGGCACTTTCCTTGTTCCTAGCGAGCTCTTAATCAGCGCTGGCTTCCACGGCGCTGAGATGGTGGTGTTCCAGCAGACATCAGCCAGGGCATCGCTGCAGGGCTAACGACAACAGGAACACCGTGCTATGTGTTGATTTATTCCTGGCAGGATGTGGTCGCTGTCGTTCCTGGGCCCGCTCTGTACGCATTAAGCGTTTGTACTGTGGTTTAGTGTATCACAATATGATAAACTGCATATTTGTATTCGTTAGAGTGTAGATATTTACCTATTTCAATGTACACAAGCCTTCTTTTGAACTCGTTAACAGAGAGCCTAAGAGTACTGATATTGTGTCCTTTCTACATATTGTTATTACGTATTGGTCCATTAATATCAGGGCCACAGGGCGTGACAGTGACTGACCAGCCATCATTCTTATAATAGAAGATGAAGTCTAAACTGGAATCATACACGCAGACACTGATGAGAAGCCCTGCTACTCCTTGGGAAGGTCATAGTGCACCAGCGGTGGTCTTCAGAGGGCCACAGCTTCAGTGACACGTAGTTAGTGACCCCACTCAGAGGAGCTGGTTTAGGAGCTGGTTTTGGTAAGGGGGCCGTAGTGAGGATGATACTGGAGGGGCAGTGCACATCCTCTCGTTAGCCTCTGAACTCTGGCTAACCCCATAAACACAGAGCCTGTGCGCCCGGGGCCAAGGCAGCCCCTCTCAGGCATGCAGGGTTGCCCTCGACAGGACCTCCCCTAATCAGCGTATATTGACGTTGTAAGCCTTGTGGAACCTCCTCTCTCCATACTTTTCCCTCGTTTAGATTTTGAGGTTTTATGACTCCATTGTGGTACAGATGTTCCTCATGCGAAGGGATCTCATGATGCAATTCATACTAATGAAATGGATAATTGTATAGTACTAATGCGTTATGTGCACTAATGCTCATCAAAGGGGTTACCCATTCAATTGCCATTGTGTGCAATCAATTCCATATAAATTCTAAACACAACATAACTATCGACCAATACTGAAATCCATCCAATGTCACCGTTGACCTTGTCTTTCGTGAGGTCAATTGTTGAACGTGGAAATCCAGTTTGTTTCGGTGGCAGGTAAGATGGAGTCATCGTCAGATTCTAGAGCAAGCCCGCTCCCTGCCGGCTGTTATTGTTTCAAGCCCATCCTGAACCAAAGCCCCACCGGCCCTCTGAGCTCCATGTTGGGGGGGGGGGGGGGGGTCCATCCCGGCCTGCTTGCTCTGTGGGGAGGGGGGGGGGTCCCCTCGTTGCATGCTCCCTACAGCCCCCTGCTGTGGGTATGTTCCGGAGACGCACGGCGCAGCGGCAGCCTAAAGGACAGTAAAGCACAGCCGGGCGCTCCATCGCATTCATTCTCTTCTTGCTCTGTCGGCACCTTTTGACCCTCCAGGCAGGCCCGTCCTGACTGGCTCCATCCCCTCGGAAACGCAGCCTGCCCCCCCCCTTCCTTCCTCCTCCCACCTCCACCTTCCTCCCTCCACCGCCCTCCTCCCCCCCTTCCTCCCTCCACCTTCCGCCCTCCACCTTCCTCCCTCCACCCCCACCCCCCTTCGTCACCTCATCTTCCTCCCTCCGCCATCCTCCCTAGCACGTTTCTGACTCAAACTGGAGCCAGGGCTCACCAGAACTAGGGGTCAGGGGGTGCCCCACCAGGAGTTCCCCTGTAAAGAGAAATCCCCTTTTTTGTTTTACTTCATCCTCTTCGGCTTGAAGACCAACCGGTGGTACGATCACTAGGACCCGTGTTCGAAGACCCTTTGCTACCGACAATCTCTCACCAGTGAGCACACCTGCTGTCCTTGAAGAACAAGGTGGCATTCCTGCGAGGCGGTGACACTGTTGAGAACCTCAGACTCTATGACCAGGGCTCACTCTGCTAGAGAGGAGGCCCTCGTATGCACACATCAAACTCTTATACTCTATAACGAATGTGTGCTACTTTGCATTCAGAAGCCTCACCCTTCCCCGTCCTCTCATAAAGAGGAAACATATTTATTTTTTTCTTTAAGGAACCTTCTGCCAACACGAAATGTACTTCTCAAAAACGGAAACGGATTTGTCACACATTGGTTTCACACATTGTCATGAAGATCATCTTTCTACAGAGTCTGATCCAGTTGTCAGCCTCTCAAGGCCTTAGCTGTTTGTCTGCCAGGAGGGACGTAGGGTCTGTCAAAGGCCTGGAAGGACCCCTGGGGACCTCCACTGATAGGTGGTCAAGAGTTTGATACCCACTGCTGCCCATCTGCTCACTGTAGTGCAAGAAGCTTTGGATGAACAAGTTCCACCGAAAGGCATCGACTGTGGTTATGTTTTATCCATGTTGTGTGCACCTTGACCTACTCTTCCTGGGGGTTGGGCAGGACTTTCAGAGCAGCGCTTATCCCAAAGATGGGCTGAGATGGTCACGGATAGGTGGGACATTGAGAATGGGGATTCGGTTACAGATGGCTTAGTTTAGGTGGGGGTCTAGCATGGTTGGACGTTGCTAACTGGGAGAGGAGGTAACCACAGCCTGACCCGGGGCGGTCCGAAGGGGTCCAGCAGGATGATTTGGGGGGTGTGCCAAGGGAAGGGGAGGAAATATTTGGCTCACCTTGCAACCAGACATGGAGACGAGGGGATGGGGGTTTCTGACTCGCCTCAAGTGGCTGATTGAGATGTAGAGTGAGGAGGAAATTAACACGTTCTCTGAAGATTGTTTGTCAGTTGAAATATGGTACTATGTAAAATCTATTCAACTGATTAACATTAACATTTAGGGCGTTTAGCAGATGCTTTCATCCAAAGAACCTTACAACAATTTATGCACACGTTCACACACCGATGACGAACTCAACCATGCAAGGCGCCAGTCGGCTCGTCAGGAGTAGTAAGCGTGAGGTGTCTTGCTCAGGGACACCTTGACACTCAGGAGGAGCCGGGGATCGAACTAGCCACCTTCCGATTGCAAATCAACCCAATCTACCTCCTGAACAAAGCTAAACCTATTTACCTGATTTACTTTGACCAGCGTACATCTTAACCACCAGGCCGTCATGATAGAATTTGATAAAGTCATCGACACTTGAATGATATAATCCCAAACCTTTCTTCTTGATCTTCAAACAACAAAGTGCTGTGAAGTATGGCGTCGTGATACCTCACAACTTCATCACTTTACTTTTGAGGTAAACCCGTTCTGAACTGCAGTATTAAAATATTTCCCTCCGTCCCCGGTTCCTCATCACAGTGAGAGCTCGGTGCTGGGGGCCCAGGTTTTACAATCAGCGTGATAACTCTGGCACGGATTGAATGATTGACGGCCGGACACATGTGTGAGGAGCGACGGGCGCCATGGATACGACCGCGCCAACACGTTGACGGACGTGGACGTGTGGTGGGGCTCTGTGATGCCACAGAAAGTGCAGCAGGGTTAGAGGGCAGGGGGCTCGGGCCAAGGTGGCGTGTGTGTGTGTGGCGTCTGAACATATTCATTAGCGTTGTGCACATAATGAGTCCGGCAGGGCTGAACCCCCCCCTCCCACACTCCTGGGGGGCGGCGTGGGTGTGTGATGTGTGTAATGTGAGCACGTTTTCACGTGCGCTTGACTGGCAGAAGACAGAGGGGGCATTGCTGGGGGGGGAGTCAAACAACAAGTGAAGAAAAGAGGGAGAGGCGGAGGAGAGTGGGGGGATGGGGGGGGGGGGTGTTGAGCTGAGCAGAAGGGATGGGTGGGGGCCGGCCGCCGTGGACCAGGGATCAGACCGGCCCCGCGTCAAGGGCCGGGGAACCAGCGGCGTGTCTCAGCTGACAACAGCCTGCCAACCGGGGGTCTCGCCCGCACGGCCGGCGCCCAGGCCCCACTGAATCACCCGGCCAATCAGTCCACTGCTATCTGTATCAATCATCAGCAATCATGTATTTTTAGTGGGATGTGGCCCATCGGGCCCCCCCCCCCCCCCCTCTCCGGGCCCCCTATCCGTACCGCGCCCCAGAGCCCTTCGCTAATGAGTGTCAATCCGGAGGGCTGTGGCACTTTTGCTGCAGACACCTCCCCTGACAAACGCAGGGCTCCTGTCAGCAGGCATCAGGCCCCCCCACACTGCCCGGGCTGACAGGCCTGCCAGGCCCCGGCCCTGCCCTCACTGCCGACGCCAAGTTTAGTTCTGAGAGCCAGCCCTGCTCGCTGGTGGTCCTCTTGGGTCAGGGGGGCTCCGCTCAGAGGATTATTGATTAGGATGGTATATGCGGCATCACTGTTGATCATTGACTGTTAACCCATGGGCTGTGCAGGGGGGGGGGGGGGGGGGGGGGGGGGGGGGGAGCTGTCCCTGCTGTAGTACTGCAGCAGTCTGTGGTCTGTTCGTATCGATCACCCCTATCAGTGTTTGGGGTCAGTGCTGGGTCACTGTGCTGACCCCAGCACGACCCCCCCTGGGTTAAACCAGCGGTTTGCATGGTAGACGATACCTTGAAATGGGAGCAGTGCATAAAGCATTATGTGTGCGTGTGTGCGTGTGAGTGTTGTTTTTTGGTGTGTACTAAAGGTTTGCGGTTGAGCACCCATATCATAATTTATATTTTATAAATGTCTCTGTGCGGTCTTTTGATGCATACATGAAAGCCATAAAAATTGCCGGATGACGTTTACCTGTAAAGATTTCTGTTGCTTACGCAACCCATGCCTTTTCATAATTCAACCATCAGTGAGAATGCTGTTTAAGTCCTCTGTTGTAATTTCCTGTTTGCTCTGAATCAAATCATTGCAGTTCGTAAACATGGTGGGTCGGTCCGTTTCGTAGTTTTGCCAATCCTTTGATTTAAAAAACTACACATTTCCCTCCTGAATGTGTTCACAATGCATCAATAGGCAGTAGTAGTTCAGGAGGTAGAGCGGGTTGGCCGGTAACCACAAGGTTGCTGGTTCAATCCCCGGCTCCTCCTAGCCGAGTGTCATGGTGTCCCTGAGCAAGTCACCTCACCCTCACTGCTCCCAACGAGCTGGCTGTCGCCTTGCATGGTTGTCTCCGTCGTCGGTGTGTAAATGTGTGCATGAATGGGTGAATGTCAGGTAATATTGTAAAGCACTATATAAATGCAGTCCATAAATGCAGTCCAAGAATAAAAATGGATTGAATAAAGTCGTCACCTCCTCCAGATCATTGTGATTTGCCGAGGCAGTTAGACACCAGAGCGTCATCATTCGAGCCTGCTTGTGCCGTTAATGTTACATCTTATGCAGGGAAATGAGCGGAACCGATTTGCCGACATGTCGATGCCAGTTCCATTCACACAACCCTGTGCAGTTCCATTACCGATACAGGCTGCTTGTGGGAATGGGGCTTACATAAGTGTGCATGGGTATGTGCCAAATTCATGACCATACTCTCTGCTCTCTGATCTTGACATATGTGTGTGTCTGGCTGTGGCTGCTCTGTATGTATGTGTGATTGCCCACAAAGTGTGTATCCAGCTCCATGCTCTTAATGTGTCGCTGGTGTCCCAGTGGTTCAGACGTCACCGGTCTATTCCGGCCGACAGCCGGCCAGCAACAGCAGTAGCGCGGCCACCGCGTGAGTGGGGGGAGGAATGCCGTCGGCCCGGAGGCCTGGGAGACATGATCCCCCCCGCCCCCGGATCCTCTGGAGGAAGTGGAGACGCGGCGGCTCTCCTGTTTCACACTGTGCGGTCCGACCAGGGAGTAGCAGGGCGCCCAGGCTGGGGTGCACGGGGAGAGGTGGGGGGGCGTGGTGGAGGGGGAGGGCAATGCATGGAGGTTGAAGGTACGAGGTGGAGAGAGGCAGAAGGGAGGGTGAGAATGCAAGGGGAGGGAGGGAGACAGGGAGAGGAAGAGGGTCGCTGGGGTGGGAGGTATTCGGTTATGGTGCCAGATGAACCAGTGCTCTGGCATGCTGAATTCCAGTAGATCAACACTGTGGTGTTTCCTTTCACCCCCCCCCTCCCCCACCATGCCCTAACCCCCTATCACCAGCCCCCCCCACACACACACACACACACACACACCCCACACACTTTCTGCGGTTTCTGTGAGTTTGAGTGACAGTCATCAAAAAATACCCTTGATATTAATCAGCTTCTGCCCTTCCAATAGTTTAAACTCTGCAACGTCAGTCTGTGTTTCAGTATGTATCACTTGTGTCTGCACAATAAATGACTTGCAGCCATAGCGGAGAGAGAGAGAGAGAGAGAGAGAGAGAGAGAGAGAGATAGATTATTAGTAAAACCAAAGACCATTTCTGCACCCAGTCAGGTGTCAGAGGGAGATGTTATCAAGAAGAACTGATTGCTATCGAGCTCCATTAGCTCGCATGGTATGGAGCCTTAAGAAGGATACATTTGCCAGGGCACGCTTCGGGCTGAAATCGGTGTTTTTACAATTTGCAATTATGAATTTGTTGAGATTTCGGCTTTATTCCTCAGAAAGGAGCAGAATGTGGTTTATAACAGAGGTTGTTTCCATATTTGATGGATTAATCAAACAGTGGTGAACCTTTAACTTCAATCATACGTGGAGCCAGTTGTGAGTCTCAGTTAAAGTATGTATTCACATAGGCGTCGATTACGGGGGGGACGGGGGGGACATGTCCCCCCCACTTTCTAAAATACGAATTTTGTCCCCCCCACTTTTGCGACCGAAAAAAAAAAAAAAAAAATCTCCCCACATACTCAACCGAAATCGTCGAGTCTAAATCATGCGATAGGCGCGCACGAAGACATCCTCACAAGTCACAGCATGCACAACAGCTGGCTGTGAGTGGAGCAAATGAGGGGGCGGGATTCTGATCATCAGTATCTCTCATTCAGTGCCGCACCGCGCGAGCTCCTGTGGTTAGTCATTCCAGCAGGCCTACAACTACACTTGGCAGTTGGAAGGCAGCGTAATAGTTGTTTTACAGACGCGTTCCACACACTTCGCAGCAGCATTGAAGACGACAAGCGTCAAGAAAGTCGACTCCTCAAAAATGTACAAGGTAACTATTCCTAACAGTTCGTTTATAATGTTTCCTCCGAGCATATGCTAGCTAGGCAAGACCACGTTGTAGCTAATTGTTTGCGGTTACAGTGTTAACTAATTTGGAGTGAGCGAAAGTGAATAATATTAGCTGCTATCAGTTTTAGGGCTGGCCCGAATTATTCGAATACTCGTTCGGAAAAATAGTATTCGAAGCTTGAATCAGTATTCGGAGCTTTGTTTATTTTTTTTCCACGTGAGGTAGGCCTACGTGACGTTACCAGAGCGAGGGAGGCAAACTATACCCGACACCAAGCAGAGAAGCGAGAGAGGTGGAGGAAGAATAGGTATCTTGTTGTTTCCCTTTACTTTATAACACAACATTAGCGGGATCTCGGGAGGAAAAGTAATGCTTAGCGAAATGCTAACCTTAGCTTAGTTGTTTGTTGACTGATGACCAAAGACGGGTTAACTATTTTATGAATTGTAAAGAATCAGGAAAACAAGTATTTGAAATGGATTATGGATTATTTATTAATTATTCTGAACCACACTGAACTGTTTGATTAGCCTACTACATTATTACAACATTACCAAGAGTATTGTAATCCAAAATTAAGAATGTGGCAGCACTGAACTTGGTGTGTGTGTGTGTGTGTGTGTGTGTGTGATTTTTCTGAGATGCTGCAAAGTTGCATCCTGACAGAGTTGTGTGTATGTGTGTTTGTTTACAGCAACAATGTGTGCCTTACTGTTGGTGTGCTTGTCGAACGCCCCCCTACCCTTCTTCCAGTTCCTGAACCCCAAGGAAATGAAGGTTTGTTCTGTATTTCTGGCCATTGTTGGAATATTATGTTTAAAGGCCTTTACACAGTAGAAACACAAAACTCCTTTAATTTCAGAACTGTAATGTAGCCAGGGGTAGTCTTTGAACCAGCTCTCCTGGAATCGGAGAGTGCGGTTGGGCAGAGTTTGTGGCTCAATTAGCTGTGCATCTGGTTGGTATGGGGAAACTAAAATATCCTGAAATGTTTTATTTATGTTTTTTGTTCATAATTGCACTTAATATTTGTTGTAGTTGTAGCCCTGCCCACTTCACTATAATTGTCTGTAGTGTATGTTTTAAATTGTGCAATAGCATATATTTTTTTTTAGAAACCTCACCTGCTGCACCTCTACATTCTCAACCCCCTGTTCCTGAGCTTCTTTGTTTAGTTCTGTTCCACTCAGTTCCGGTTCCTTATGAAAATGTTAAACTTTGTTAGTAATGTTTCATGTTATAGTTTCTGAATGTTCAAGTTTTCCTTATGTGACCCTCACCTCCACAGCTCCCGGTCCCTGCACTTCTTTGTTTTGTTCTGTTGCACTTGGTTCCTTTTCCTGATGACAGATGGTTCATAAATAAAACAAACATTTATTGGCACTTGTGTTTGGTTTTTATTTAACGTTTTAGCATAGATTTGGGGTAAATCATACTTGTTTTTTGCATAGTTTTAGGGTATATTCTGTTTTTTCTTATGAATAGTATGGATAATCATATAGCGTTGTAAAATGACATGAGTCTGCATTCCCATGGTGGCGCATACAGATCGAACATTGTGAAATGAGAGAACGTGAACTTGGAAGGCTAGCTTTTATGACTTCTAGTACTTGCGAAGGCTAACGCAATATCATGGAATTAACTTGAGATATATATTTAACAGGAACACTAGAAACAATCGCTACTGTACAAAAGGTATTCCACGTGACTCAACCAATAAAAGTGGAAGACAAATTTGTAGTAGGCAAAGCATAGACTAGCTAAAGCCGGTATGTAGCTAACTGCAGTGTAACTGCTAGCTGACCGTTAACGTTAGCAGTAGATGAGAACTAGCAGTTAACCGAGTTAATATCAAACATCGTAAAACAAGTTGATTTGTAGATTTCTCTAAACTTACAGCGCATTTTTGCTTGCTGAAAAAGGATCTTATATCGCTTCCCGCTTTTCTCTTAGACATTATGGATCCACTTGAATAGCCTTATAATAGCGAATGTTTGTTGTTTTTATATCATCGCGAGGGGGAGGGGGCAGGCGGCTACGTGGGCTGTCTGTACACACAGCGTTATAATAAAGAAGTTTCAAGACAGACAGCCAAAATTGAAATTTTTATTCAGAAAATAGGCGGTCCTTTTGCTTCCTGTAGAAAGCATGTTTGTGACACTGGATAACGTGGAATATGGATACATCAACTAGCCTGCATGTGGAGGGCCACATAAGGTAAGAAATTGGTTTACGTAAACTTTGCTGCTGGTTTTGTTTGCTCGTGATGACCTGGCTAGGTTACCCACGCCACGGTCCTAAGCGATTGTGATCATCTGATTCTGGTTGGTGCTCAAGATATAGATTGCAGCTAGTAGCAGCTACACACGGTTCGATTGCTATGCCAATGTGGTTAGAGTTGTTTTGTCTGATTGAAATATTTGACGTTGGACTTGGAGCCAGTGGTAGGCTCAGGCCTATCCTGACATAAATATCGTATAACCTGCTGTGTGATTATCTAAACTCTAGGGGATTTTATTTGCGGGCAATTTGCTCATGATGTAACGAGTGAAGTGTGAATTGGTCCTTCGCGAGTGTTTACTGGTGGTCAGGATTTGGCAGATCATGCAATTCTCCTCTGGGTGCTTGTTTTTTTAATTTTTTAATGCAGCATAACATTATGCGACCAGCAACCCTTGCTCTTCTTCAAAAGGCTGATGCTCAGTAGTACCTCGTTTCATTTCGTAGCCTACCCCCTTTACAGTCTGCAATTGATTGTCTGGTAAACTTTGTTGATGTCAAGATAAGTGTTAAATTGCCAACACTTTTCTTTGTCCTGTGTGTATTAGTATTACATATCCGAAATCCCGAGCGCCAATACCCTGGTGTTTCCAACGTCGTTTTGCAAAACAAGCCAAAACACAAACTGGTTTTTCAACACCTGACAATACACTGCAGAGCATATTTTAATGCAGCGTTGAATGGATGAATAGCTTACATAAGGGTACCCACCACTTTTCAAACCACACTCAAGCTTATGGTTATTGTCCCCACCACTTCTAAACACAAACTGACGCCCTTGTGTGTTCAATACACATTTCATCAGAAATTAAGGTCCACCAGAAGAGTGCTGATTCAGGGTCAGCTTTAGGACCCTTTGACCAAAACCTGGACAGACATTATTGAATCCGACAGTGAGATCCGACTGATGCTGGAATCAATGGTGCCGTCCATCACAGCCATAGTGCCCTGCAGGAACACATCAAATCCCAACCGGCTCCATTGCTGAGCTATACCACTGAGAGGTCCTGGAAGAGATATGCCTTCCCTCGAAGGAAGAGCAGCTCAATCTGGTCCAGATGGAGCCTCAGGTGGTGTGTTAACATCCAGAGGGAGATGTCCAGCAGACAAGCAGAGAGTCAAGCTTCTACCTGGGGTTTAGACCGTGAAAAAGACAGAATTTGTTTAGTGTTATCTGCGTGGCTGTGGTTGAACTGCCCTGTGAGTGAATGATAGAACCCAGTGACCTGGGGTACAGAGAGAAAAGGAGGGGAACCAGAACAGAACCCTGAGGGATCCCAATACTGAGACTACAGGGACATAGTGACCTGGTGTACAGAGAGAAGAGGAGAGGACTCAAAACAGAACCCTGAGGGTTCTCGTCAAGCAATCGTTCTGTCCTTGTGTACCGACGGAATCTGAACTCGACCAAGTCTGCTCTGGCTTTTTGGAAGTGCAAAGCAACAGTTAGCTTCTGCTCTCTACCTTCTCTAATTCTGAACAGGAGTTCAGGACCAAAGGATGACACTGGATATCAATATAGTGCATCTGTGTCCAGAGTTCCTTTCTGCAGAGCTTTAACATATTGTTTTTGTTTGTTTGGACCTGACATGCATATGTCTGACAGCCTCAAACAGAACAAACACAGATTAGTAACTGCAACTTTAAATACCTTGTGTTGTTTATATATGCTTTTGTCTGCTTACGGACAGAAAACTAAATTAAATTGTGCAAACCATTTGAGTTATGTATTAGCGGTCATTTATCAATTATCCAGCCATAACAGGGATGGGTGTGTGTACATGCCAACACTTGTTCGTGTGTGTGTTTATTTTTATAAACCCAGGCGTGTGTTAGCGTATGCAGGCGCGGCGCGGTGGCCCGTCCTGTCAGCTCGGGTTAACCTGACGTCGAGTGGCCACGCCCTGGGGAGGCGCAGGCCTCTGGGGCAGGCTCTCTCTCATCAGGAGCATTAGGTCCTGGTGCGTGATGACTGATGACCCCCAGGGGCCACTGTGTCCCTGGCCATTGAGGGTGGTGGCGGTGGCGGTGCTGGTGGTGGTGACAGGGGATGGAGGGGGGGACCAGCGATGCCAGATCCAAAGCTCACTCCCTCCCAGCAGCAGAACCTCTCCCTCTCTCCGTCCGTCGTCATCTGCCAACCAGAACCCGAACGGTCGGGGGGGGGGGGGGGGGGGGGAGGTGCTGCTAAAACGGCCGTCCCTGGGAGTCAGAGACTGGGGAGGAAAGGACCAGGAGGGGCCCAAAAGCAAGCGGGTTCAAAAACAGCTCTGACCAGGACTCTGAGGGACGTGACTTTGGATTCTCATGGTCTAGTCTCCTCGCCAGTAAGTCTTTGAAGGTCTTCCAAGTGGACTTTCCTGCTACAGGTCTCCGTGCATTCTGGTGTAAATTCTGTTGCTGAGGGTTAGCATTAGGTGAGGGTTAGCATTAGGTAAGGGATGGCATTAGGTGAGTGTTAGCATTAGGTTAGGGCTAGCATTAGGTGAGGGATGGCATTAGATGAGGGTTAGGTGAGGAGGTGGGGTTGGTTGGTGTCGGTTTAGCATTAGGGTCAGGGAGACAGTCAGGTACATGCAGTGAAGTATTTATCGGGGATAGGGTTAAAGAAAACACTGTTGTTTCGGAGTAGCTCAGCGGGTGGATGGGGGACTAGTGGTGGTAAAGGTGGGGATAAAGGTGCTGGTGGATGGGGTATTAGTCGGGGGGAAAGGTGCTGGTGGATGGGGTACTAGATGGGGGTAAAGGTAGTGGTGGAGGAGAGAAATGGACCAAGTGACCCCTGCGATGCGAGCAACAATGAAAAAGTCAGGTTTTCGGAGCCTTGGAAATATGAAGTGACAAAGGATGCCCTTTGTGCTGGAATTGATGTGGCATGAGGCTGACACGGAGCAGCCTCTGGGGATAACCTTCCAGTGGGGATCAAACACCAGAAGTAGGTCAAGAGAGGGGGATGGAGGGAGGGAGGGTGGCTGGAGAGGGAGGGGGAGAGAGGGGGAGGGAGAGAGGAGGTGAGGGAGGGAGAAAAAGAGGGAGTGGGGGGAGAGAGAGAGAGAGAAAGAGAGAGAATTTGTTTGTTTAACTTATAAGTTGCAGCTATAGGTAACGCTAGCAGAGGACTGTTTACTACGGTGCTATGGTGAACATTATTGGCAGGAAGTTACAAATAAAAAAGCCACATGCAGTGCGGACTAACTGTTCCAATACCTCGTCCTAACCACACGGGTGACGGGAACAAGGCAACATCTTCGCATGCATGTAAGTGTTGTGGCTCACCATGTGGGTGTTCGCTTACTGACACTCAAATAATGTCACCAAGACGCAGAGCTGACATCTGTAAGTACAAATGTTGACTCTGGTTAATGTGCTCGGCTCTTAGGTAAACAACGTTAACCAGACTAGGTGTTAGCATTAGGGGAGGGTGAGCATTAGGGGAGGGTTAGCATTAGGTGAGGGTTAGCATTAGGTGAGGGTTAGCATTAGTTGAGGGTTAGCATTAGATGAGGGTTAGCATTAGCATTAGGTGAGGGTTAGCATTAGTAACGGTTAGCATTAGGTGAGGGTTAGCATTAGCTGAGGGTTAGCATTAGCATTGGGTTAGGGTTAACATTAGGTGAGGGTTAGCATTAGGTGAGGGTTAGCATTAGCATTAGGTGACGGTTAGCATGAGGGTTAGCATTAGGTGAGGGCTAGCATTAGGTGATGGTTAGCTTTAGGTGAGGGTTAGCATTTGCTGAGGACTAGCATTAGGTGAGGGTTAGCATTAGCATTAGGTGAGGGTTAGCATTAGGTGAGGGTTAGCGTTAGCATTAGGTGAAGGTTAGCATTGGGTGAGGGTTAGCATTAGCATTAGGTGAGGGTTAGTATTAGCATTAGGTGAGGGTTAGCATTAGGTGAGGGTTAGCTTTGGGTGAAGGTTAGCATTAGCATTAGGTGAGGGTTAGCATTAGCATTAGGTGAGGGTTGGCGTTAGCATTAGGTGAGGGTTAGCATTAGCATTAGGTGAGGGTTGGCGTTAGCATTAGGTGAGGGTTAGCATTAGGTGAGGGTTAGCATTAGGTGAGGGTTAGCATTAGGTGAGGGTTAGCATTAGCATTACCTGAGGGTTAGCATTAGCATTACCTGAGGGTTAGCATTAGGTGATTGGGCCTTCAGGACCGGACCTTCGGTCCCGCTCCGCTTCACCTCACCGCCGGGGGCCACTGGCCCCCCTCCAAGGGTCAAACACCACCACCTCTCCCCCCCCCCCCCCTCCCCTCAGCCCACCCTCCCCCCCACCCTGGTGGTCCTTATCCGTCGTTAGCTGACCCTTCCGTTTAATTAACGAAGACGCGTCGGTCCGCGGGCCGTGGCGGGCCGAGCGTCGGATGGAATCAGCTCTGGTATCGCCAGGCCGCCCCGAGCACCAGGCCTAACGAGGCCCCGGATCCTAATTAGACGGTGTGGGTGGAGGAGGTGGAGGGGAGGTGGGGGGGGTGTTGGGGGGGGGGGGGGGGGGGGGGGGAGAGAGGGTCCTGCTGCGGTGAACCGATCGCCCGGGGGCGGAGTCTGAGGTATTTATACACAGAACCACCCGCCTCCTACACACGATAGAGAGGAGGAATCAGTGCCCTCTCTCTCTCTCTCTCACTCTCTCTCTCTCTCTCTCTCTCTTTCTCTCACTCTCTCACTCTCTCACTCTCTCTCTGTCTCTCTCTCTTTTTCTTTCTTTCTCTCTCTCTCTCTCTCTCTCTCTGTCTCTCTCTCTCTCTCTCTGGTTCACTTTATTTCCACCTTTCTCTCTCTCTCTTTCTTTCTCTTTATTTCTCTCTCTCTCTCTCACTCTCTCTCTGTCTCTTTTTTTCTCTCTCTCTCTGTCTCTCTCTCTTTCTCTCTCTCTCTTTCTCTCACTCTCTCACTCTCTCACTCTCTCTCTGTCTCTCTCTCTTTTTCTTTCTTTCTCTCTCTCTCTCTCTCTCTCTCTGTCTCTCTCTCTCTCTCTCTGGTTCACTTTATTTCCACCTTTCTCTCTCTCTCTTTCTTTCTCTTTATTTCTCTCTCTCTCTCTCACTCTCTCTCTGTCTCTTTTTTTCTCTCTCTCTCTGTCTCTCTCTCTTTCTCTCTGGTTCACTTTATTTCCACCTTTCTCTCTCTCTCTTTCTCTTTCTTTCTCTTTATTTCTCTCTCTCTTTCTCTCTCTTTCTCTTTATTTCTCTCTCTCTCTCTCTCTTTCTCTCTCTCTCATTTTATTTCCTCCTCACTCTCTGTCTGACTGGCTGTCGCTGCAGCAGACATAAATAAAACCAGCCAAATGTTCGAATGACAGGAACAGGAAGTGAAGTCACCCTGGGCTCAACGGCCTGTGAAAAGGGTCCATTACAACGCCGAAGAGCTGTTGTGGATCACCCTGAAATCAATATCTGTGATGGAGGCCATTGGTCCTCACTGATCATCTGCTCACCAGGGTGGCACATGGGGATGTAGAGAGAGGGAGGCAGGAGGTGAGGGAGGGAGAAAGAGAGGGAGAGGGGGGATGGAGAGAGAGGGGGGGAGAAAGAGATCGAGAGTGGGGGGGGGGGGGAGAGATAATTAGTTGGTTTCATTTATAAGGTGCAGCTATAGATAACACTAGCAGAGGACTGTTTCCTGCGATGCTGTGGTAAATGTTCCACTACAAAGGTTCCACTACAACGCCAGAGAGGGCATTGGTCATCGCTTATCAACTGCTCACCAACTCACGACCCATTTAGACCTCCCACCAGACTGGTCAGTCATACCATAACCCACCGCCTCTCATCTGAGTCAGAGAGGTGCGGAGGCGAATGGAAAGGAGAATTATTGTGAAGTGACAAATGTGGGGGTGAGCACAGACATACGACAGTGCCAGGCTGGTGGTGGTGGTGGTGGTGGTGGCCGGCGGTGGGCAGGCAGACAGTGTCTGGGTGCTGGTGGTGGGCGAGCAGACAGTGTCTGGGTGCTGGGTGGTGGTGGTGGTGGTTGGGACACTGCAGTGGGCGGGTGGTGGAGACGGTGCAGAGAGTGTGAGGTTAAGAGTCTGGTGTTGGCTTAGGAATGGGTCCCGGACAGAACGCGTGTGTGCGTGTGTGCGTGTGTGCGTGTGTGTGCGTGTGTGTGTGTGTGTGTGTGTGTGTGTGTGTGTGTGTGTGTGTGCATGCGTGCGTGCGTGTGCGTGTGTGTGTGTGTGTGTGTGTCATGGTGAATTGGCTGGTTACCTGGTCCGTGTGAGTGGGATCAGTGATTTGAACAGTAAAGTCCTGTCGGCCAAGCATGACCTCACTTGGCGGGGGGAGGAGAGAGAGAGAGAGAGAGACGTCAGGGGCGTGGCTACTTTGGTCTGGGCGCTGTGCCAAAAAGCTGTCAAATAAACGATTCTGTGTGTGTGTGTGTGTGTGTGTCTTTGTGCATGCGTGTGTGTGTGTCAGTATTTTGGGGGGGGGGGGGTTTCAACCTGTCACCCCCCCCAGAGTGCAGCGTGCCGACTGGGACCACATGCCCGTGTTTATGGTGTCAGATCCAGGAGACTTTATGGAGGAGAATGTCGCTGTCATACGCCACACATACCTACGCACGGGAAACTCATCCTGTCCCCGCAACGCAAAGATCCGTCTGACGGCGTCTTAACGAGGAGGGAGGAGGAGAACTGCTTCTTCTGATGTTCCAGGATTATAGGGAAATCTTCAGGATGGACTGTACATCTATGAAACTAACTCAGTTATGGGACGGTGTCTTTATATTGAAGTGTCCATCGATTGTGTTTTTAACCTCTACCGAAGCCGCATGCTGATTGCTTCAATGTGACAGATTATGCCTGAGAGTCATTTATATAGAAATCTACATCAATGGTCCATACATTTAAATGTTATTAAAGACTTAATGAGCTGTGTGTGTGTGTGTATGGGTGTGTGTGTGTGTGTGTGTGTGTGTGTGTGTGTGTGTGTGTGTGTGTGTGTGTGTGTGTGTGTGTGTGTGTGTGTGTGTGTGTGTGTGTGTGTGTGTAGCAAATCTATAATGAGTATAATATTCAGCATTCAAAACCCAAGTTGTTAGGAGTTAAGAGGCTCACACAGAGTAGAATAGGTCAAATTAAATTAAATGTGCGTGCATGTGTGTGTTTGTAGATTGTGTGTGTGTGTGTGTGTGTGTGTGTGAATGTGTGTGTGTGGCTCCTAATAGGTAGTGTGTGCGTGTGTGTGTGTGTGTGTGTGTGTGGATAATAACAGGGAGAGTTTGCGTGTGCGTGTGTGTGCATGTGTGAGTGTTGTGGATAATAACAGGGGGTGTGTGTGTGTGTGTGTGTGTGTGTGTGTGTGTGTGTGTGTCCCTGCAGCGTGGGTATACATGCAGTAGCAGGCTGTGGGGCAGTCCCAGGGCCTCCCTGTGTCTCTCTGCCTCTCAATATAAGCGCTCTAATTGCTCAGAAAATGACGGTTAACGATGATCGCACCTGACACGGCTGACGTCGAGTCAACAACACACACCCTGCGTGCCCCCCCACCCTCTCCCCTCCCCTCTCCCCCTCCCCCTCCCATCTCCCCCCCCCTCTCCCCCCCCCTTCCAACCCCGTCCCCACTTCCGTCCCCCCCACCCTGGTCAGGGTGTGGGAGTGGGTCGGGGGAGTGTTTTGCCGGCCCCCAGCTGACTGAGGCCCCGCCCCCGGTGACCGAGGCCCCGCCCCCAGCTGACCGAGGCCCCGCCCCCGGTGACCGATGCCCCGCCCCCGGTGACCGCTGCGTGGCCCCTCTTCCTGGGGAGCTGTCGCGAGCCGTGACGTCCCAGAGTTCAATCTGCTTCGGCGTCGCTTTCTGCCACCTCCCATCAGTCAGCCGGACGTCCCTGAGCCGTGATGTGTGTGTGTGTGTCTGTGTGTGTGTGTGTGTGTGTGTGTTTTGTGTTTTTTCTGTTTGCTTATGTGTGAAAAAAATGTTCATACCCACTGCAAGAAAGGAAATGAACCACACGCACAAACAAATACACACACACACACACACACACACACACACACACACACACACACACACACACACACACACACACACACACACACAGAGGCAAAGGCCATCAAACATGTATTCAGTGTCCTTTGCCTGCCTTGCATAACATTTCCTTCTACATCCCCTATCCCCTGAAGCAGCTCATTTATTGGCTGTTCAATCTGTTCATCAATTATGTAAACAGAGTCCATGCATCATGAGTCATGATCCTGAACCTTTTATCCACACCTCAAACTCTGCTGCAGCTTCATTTGAAATGAATGAGACTGGAGAGACTGGGGAGAGATCGCTGAGACTGAGGAGAGAGACCGACTGAGCCTGGAGAGAGACCGGCTGAGACTGGAGAGAGACCGACTGAGACTGGAGAGAGAGACCAGCTGAGACTGGAGAGAGAGACGGACTTAGACTGGAGAGAGACCGGCTGAGACTGGAGAGAGACCGGCTGAGACTGGAGAGAGACCGGCTGAGACCAGTTAAGAGTGGATAGGGACCAGCTCAGAAGGAGAGAGACCAGCTCAGACTGGAGAGAGACCGACTGAGACTGGAGAGACCGACTGAGACTAGAGAGAGACCGGATAGACACTGGCTGAGACTGGAGAGAGACCGGCTGAGACTGGAGAGAGACCGACTGAGACTGGAAAGAGATCGGATGAGACTGGAGAGAGACCGGATAGACACTGGCTGAGACTGGAGAGAGATCGACTGAGACTGGAGAGAGACCGGCTGATAGATTATCAACACAGGGAGAGGAACAGGCATCAGACTCTGTCCTACAGGGCAGCACCGACCCAGACCGACGCGGCCGAGCGACTGGGCGCTGTGGTGCTGAGGCCCTGCGGCCGGGAGGGTGGGCGGGGGGGTCCCCTCTTTGTCTTGTCA
>NC_136952.1:2833712-2836212 GCF_949987615.1 Pollachius pollachius
CGGCATTCCCTGCAGACACAATTGACAGATCATAGTCTGTAATAGCTGCACTTTTATCCGAAGCGCTTTACAATATTTTCTAACATTCACCCGTTCATGCACACATTCACACACCGACGGCCGAGTCAACCATGCAGGGCGAGAGCCAGCTTGTCAGGAGAAGTCAGGGTGAGATGTCTTGGAATGGAACACCTCGACACAAGGAGCCGGGGATGGAACTAGCAACCTTCAGGTTACCAGCCAACCCGCTTTACCTCCTGAGCTACTGCCGCCCAATTTGGAGAAGTGGTCTGTGGGTTTCAAGCTGTGTCCCCTAGATACTGTACAGACCTCAGAGGACTCATTGTATGGTCCAACACTGTGAGGAGATGTAATTGACCCTGATTGCCATTACAGCTTGTGATTACAGATTATCAGAGGCTTTTCAGTGTTGGTAACTGAGTACTGGGAAATGATGCTATGTTAAGTACATCTGCTGGCTCCCTGCTGAGTGTGTATTGGTGGTGGTGCTTGGAGGAGGAGGAGGAGGAGGAGGAGGAGGAGGAGGAGACTGGTGGTGGTGGTGGGAGGAGGAGGAGGTTGTGCTGGGAGGAGGAGGAGGAGGAGGACGAGGAGGAGACTGGTGGTGGTGGTGGGAGGAGGAGGAGGTTGTGCTGGGAGGAGGAGGAGGAGGAGGACGAGGAGGAGACTGGTGGTGGTGGTGGGAGGAGGAGGAGGTTGTGCTGGGAGGAGGAGGAGGTGGTGGTGGCGGCGATGCGTGATGTGTTGTGACAGCGGGGGCCAGCGCTGGCAGGCGGTCACCCTCCGCACCATATTGCCAGGCTCCCCGGGGGGGGGGGGGGGGGGGCAGGCATGGGGGGGGGGGGGGGGGATCAGCATGCCAGCTCTACCAGGGAGTGCTAATAGGCGCAACACGTCTTGCTTTCACACATTAGGGCGAGCGAAGGGTGACAGATCGGAGCTGTGATACGGTGTCTGCAGGAGAAGGACCCGCGTCTAATGATGACAACCGGCGGGCGGCGGCCCAGCCAATCGCTGCTCTGCTGCGCTCGCAGGAACCCCAGCGCCAGCACCGCGCCCTGCCTGCCCCCCCCGCTGACCCCCCCGCTGACCGCTCCGCCGCCCCGGCATACTGCTTCTGACCGGATCACGCCGACACCGTGGTGCCGGAGTGTCACGCCGCCCGTTCAACACTCTGGGGAGAGGTGCCGCTCACCTCCCACCAGAGCAGGAGGTCAAGTGGAGGCGACCCCCCCCCGCCCCCCAGGCTGCAACACTTTTCTTGTCACCTCTGTGATCGGGGATCTCAGGCTGTGCTGCGTGCGGCTCAGACGTATGTTTCACTGCGAGAGGAAATGAGACACGCCGCACCTTCACTGCTGTTGCTCCCGCAACGGGGGCCGTGGGAATGGTTCTCACAGGGCACCAAGAGCCCTGAGGGGTTCAGAGGATCAGATGCAGGCGGCGGCGTTCTTCTCCTCATGAGCAGATCTCCTTTGTGATCTTCATGAGGAGATCTTCATGAGGAGATCTTCATGAGGAGATCTTCATGAGCAGATCTTCGTGAGGAGATCTTCTGCCCAACCAGGCTAATTCAATCCGGCCCCCCTGATCATCCTCCTGTACAATTGGCCGACTCAGTAATTCCCTCACTCTCCACCTCAAGCTGGTGTGTGGTGAGCTTTCTGGCGCAGATTGGCTGCCGTGCATCACCCAAGTGGGTGCTACACACTGGTGGTGGTGAGTGAGGTCCTCCTCCTTCACTGTAAGCGTCTTTGGGTCTTTGAATAGCGCTGTATAAATATAATAAATTATTAATCATTTACTATTTACTTTGTTTAGGAGATCTTCATGAACATCTTCATGAGGAGATACAACCAGACATCGATCTTCTCAGACTGGTGCCTCTCATTTTGAACTCTGAAGGTTCATATGAAGTCAAAAGGTGGTCTATACTGTAAGCAGGCCTGTGGTCCTGTCAGCCAGCTCTCTCTCTCCTAACCTCCCTGCTCTAGGCTAGTCCGGAGTGTGTCCTTATCGATTTGTTTAACCCATTTATCAGCTGTTATTTTGTTTGGATTGTTTTTCCCCTCCTTGCGGGCCTGACATGCACCTCCAAAAAATGTAAACCTTTCGTCGAGCAGCAAGGGCTTTGATTGGTCCGCTGACTAAAACCCGACGCAGAACCGAAACGTCTGCGTTTCGGTTCTGCATAAGGACCACGCAGAGAGGAGCGTCTGCGTGGTCCTTATGCTGAGCCGACGTGGAACCATAATCAGCCCTTTGGTTCCCATGCTGAGGGGGGCCCTTCTCTAGCCTGAGGATCCAGAACGCCCTCACTGTACACAGGGAGCTGCAGTGGTTCATCCTTATCAAACTTAATATTGCAGGATGTCCCGGTGGAGACGTGAGGAACCCAGCGCAGCATTAGAGCCGACATGAGAGAGGGTGAATAATGCAGGAGGAGCAGAGTGGCTTACCTCTCCTCCACCTCTCCTCC
>NC_136952.1:2838712-2851212 GCF_949987615.1 Pollachius pollachius
CTACTTTATGGCCATTCCACCAGCCATTGCTATTTGACTCATTGTTGTTATTCTGATATTGAGACAAATCATGATCAGTGTCCTATAGCGTCCATTTTTTGTGAGTCTCAATGTCTACTTCAAATGCTGTTAGAAATATGGGACAGTTGCTTAATTTTTTTTATATGCTACAGGCCGAAAGACTAAATTAATATGTAACTTACTTGCCCCTTTTAAGTACAACATTGCTTGGGGAGTCCAATTCCGCTACTGCAATGGGTTGAAAGTGCTTACAACTCTCTGCTAGTTAGCGATCTATTCCTTCTCTACATGTAGTTGTGTTGCGCGAATGCTGCTGAGGGAGGTAGCCTATTTGATTGATTCGCTGAATTGTCCAATCATGTGGTGATAACAAAAAAGAAACGCGATACCATTGGCCTTGGGCGCACACTGGTGCGACCTGAGGGCCAAGGGCGTAGGAACCGGGGGGGACGGAGGGGACGTGTCCCCTCCAATATTGGAGACAGGCGCATTTGTCCCACCTAAAAATTATACCGGGGGAGAAAAATATTTTATTTTATTTTGAAAGCGCAACACAGCGTCTTGTCACCGCTTCTTATTCTAAAAAACTGGATGATTGAGCGTGCAATTAAATAATTTATTTGATATTTATCAGTTCATTACTGCCATTCACAATGTGTTTTCCTTTACATTTGCAAATGTATCTTTTTTCGTAGAATAAAATATATTTGTGAATTTTTTCAGTGTAGTTAATTTATGACATATTTCTGTTCTAACCATTAACGGATCTGTCAGGTTTCAAATATGTGTCCCCCCAATGTTAAACTCATTCCTACGCCCCTGCCGAGGGCGAATTTTCTTGCGCCAATGAAAAGCTGTCTCTGATTTATTTCGTATTGATAATAGTTAATTAATAGTTGGCAGATATATTCAAGTGAATCTTTCACGGAGGGCCGGCGCCCTAGCGCCCTCTATTGAGCCACCGCCACTGAACAGGACGCAGGAACACATTGGCAGATGCAAAATGCCACTTGTCGGGAATTTGAGATAAGCTAAAATCCCCTTGTTTCCACATGTCAGATATAGAATTAAGCACATGGGGTATTTCTCTTACTTTTGTCGTGATTCTGAAAGCAAAAGTGTTTTGTTGGGCCTGAACCAGGATGTGGAAACAGTGGAGGGAATGTATGACTGACGGGGGCTGCGGTTTTGTGGTTTCGGTGGCCCCCTAGTGGACGTATGGTTTACTTACACCTGAAAACAGACGGGGATATTCTGTCGACAAACAAGCATGATGATGAATTAGACTACACTGCTGCGGCTTCAAGTGAAAATAATTCTCAGTAGTTTGACGAAATGATCTGCTATGGGGCTTTTTGCAATTTGAAGTGATGGTAAATAATCCCAGTCAAATTTTACAGGATCATGATAGTTGTCTTACTGGTTAACCGTCTCTCCCTCTCTCTCTAACTCTGTGTCTCTCTCTCAAATAAATTTAATTTAATTTAATTTAAAAAAAGGCATGGGAAAAAAGCTTTTATATTTCAAAAGCAGGTGAACATTTTGGCGAAAAGAAAAATAGAAAATAGGCTACGTCAAAATATAAAAAGTGAACTACAAAATCTCACTACCTTGAGTTATTAATGTCTGCCTGGTTCCTGGTCAAAGAGTCCTAAAGCTGACCCTGAATCAGTCCTCTTCTGGTAAACCTTCATTTTCAATGACATGTGTGTTGAATGCATCTGAGTCGGACTTTAACTGAGGTTCATAACCCGGGTCCACGTCTGACTTAAGTTAGGGTTCCTCTGAGAGGGAACTAAAGTGAGACTAACAGCCGACTCCACATCTGGTTTAAGTTAAAGACTCTCCACTGTTTGATTAATCCGTCAAATATTTAAACAGCCTCTCAAATATTCAATCCACCTTCTACTCCTTTATGAGTAACAACTCCTAATTTTCAACAAACTTTCATCATTGCAATTTGGAAAACCACAAAATTCTCCCCAATGCGTGCAGTGGTAAATGTACATATCCTTATTGAGACTGCATAGCATGCGAGCTCATGGAGGTCGATAGCAATCGGTTCTTCTTGATAACATCTCGCTCTGACACCAGACGTGGGTGCAGAAATGGTCTTTGGTTTTACTAATAATCTCTCTCGCTCTCTCTCTCTCTCTCTCTCTCTCTCTCTCTCTCTCTCTCTCTCTCTCTCTCTTTATAATTTCTCTCATGAATACTACATGAATACTCCTTAATACTAGGACTTAACGTTAATAATTGAGTTAATAGACTAAGTAAATTTGATTTATATTGCAATCTTTGACTTAGATTAAATAGTTACCTCCATCTTATTACTAATTTAATTAACACCGTTATCCACTTACAAAGCAAATCCAATCAGTTAAAACAGGAATTATACTTTCTATAATCATTTCTATAATAATTCATAATGAACTGTTATTGTGACTTACTATAATTCTAAATTGGATGTATTACTATCTGCATAGCAAATAACACCATTATCCTTACATAAATTATATTATGTTCATGATAGTTTTGTTATTAATTATCAATCATTCTCAACAAGACATTGTTGTACATTGTCGGTGAACATTTGCACATTTTGCACAAGGGTACGGAAGAAATGCTGTTATGTTATCACTCATTAGTAAAAGTAAACATATTAAGTCGCACTTTTAAAAAACCAAATCAAAGAAGTATCACCAAACATCAAACGGGACTACCGAAATCATCAATGTGAGAAGAGACAGAAAAGCAATTTTGTCTGAGGCTAAAACATGATTTGATTGTTAACATTTCCTGAGGTGTCACATGTTTCAGATTAATCCGAAATCAGAAGCAGTTCTCAGAAGTGATGTGTGTGAACTACTGTATGCTTGGCGTGTACATGCCCATTGTGCACGCAACACACACATGCAGTGGCCGCGTGTACGCTTTAACACGCTGCCACTGCTCGCTCGCTCACTGGTCTCTGGGGAACATGTTTTCATCTTCCTCTCGCTTTTTGACCCTGAGCGATGTGTGGTTTTCTCCGTCGTTTTTCATTGCACCTATATGATGTTCAGAAACCACCGAGACTTGAGTGTAACCTGTGGCTTGGTGGCCAGGATGGGTGTTCACCTTATGAGGGTGTGTGTGTGTTTGGGGGGGGGGGGGGGGGAGAGAGAGGAGGGGGGGCTACGTGAAGAAAGCAGAGAGTGGGGTAAACCATAGATCAACAATTTATCTTGAAACAATCGCTTTTTGGTCCAATTCTCTTAATTCCTAATTGCCTGTGATCCTGTATGACTCTCATACACATGAACACGTAAAATCGAAAGAAGTGGAAAGGATAATAAGTTAATTTTCCACTCTAAAAGGCAAGTTGAAGGTAACCCATCAGGACGCTTTGTCTGGATTGCTAATCACTAAGAACCACAACCATGGTTCCACCACCATAGGCCATGCACATCGTCGTTTGGTGAGAGTAGGACCTTTTGATTCTAGTTCAATCCAGTCACAGTCGTTCAGCAGTCTTAGGGTCGAATGAAGAGAAGATGGCCTACTGAAGACGTTCTCTCAGCATGCTTCGCTTCGTCAGTGAAAGGCCAGCAGCATTAGCCTTAGTCATACTTCCAGAATGCACCCTGACTATCAGTGTGCTCTGGAGATGTCTGGTGTTACCACGGCTCACACCCAGGAGGCTCCCATGTTGTGCTTTTGAACGAGCGTGCGGGTGTCTACCATGCACCGGCATCTTGCATGCTTTCTCTGTGCTGTTTTCTGTGAAATGGTGCTGAAGCGTCTGTTCAGCGTCTGGCAGCGCGCCCATAAATAGTGGGATGTGACAAGTGTTGTCTGGGTGGTGTTGCTGGCAATTTTGAAAAGCCAGCGAAATTGAGAACGTTTAAATAGAAAGTCAGAAGTCTGTAGAAAATGGCATTTTGATGTTGTTATCACAGCTATTGAAGGCATTACTCTGCACAGAACTCCTAACGAAAGGCCTGCAATTAAAGGTTTCAAGCGTGTGTGTTGGTGTGTGATTGTTGTGTTTCTCAATTTAAGTTTCCTTTAATTGTATAATTGTATATATATATATATATATATATATATATATATATATATATACAGCAAGATAAAATACTTTAGTTGGGCAATTTATAATTTTAACCCTTTCGATATTGATTTGTAAATTACAACACGGTTTGCGTTCAGATTGAACACCACAGAAGCACATTACTTGACCACAAACAAACTCCGCCGCAGACATTTAAGTGCAATTTTAAATTTATTTACAGACGAATAATCAAAAAAAATGCTGTCTTTTATGTCACTTTTTTTTTCTCCACACACATGTTGAGTCTGTGGAAGCCAGGCGTGTCCGAGTTCATCTTCAGGGACTGAGTGACAGGCGGAGAGAGCATCAGCCCGAAGGGGTTTCCATGGCGACGCAGCGCTACCCAGGAGGGACGCCAGAAGAAATACAATGTTACAGGTAACAGGTAAGAGGTGGCAAATATACAAGGATAGAAAACAATAAAACAAACAAAAAAAAGAATACAAATAAACAACATATTTTGTTGCACTTGTTTCTCTCGTCAGCGAGAGCGTCCGTCTTCTGTGTTTTGAAAAGATCAACGCACTGTTTTTTTCCCTACCACATGAAACGAGATAAAGATCGACACTTCGATTTCTTTTGGTAACAAAAGCAAGACCGATGGGATCCTCCAGCTGAATCCCGCCGTCCTGTGTGTGGATCGCCGCTCTACGTCGTAGGACAAGAAAAAAACAAAATAACCACGGTACAAGGTCTGATTGGGGGACCACTTCATGGACCGTGTCTCGTTGGCACGGCACAGCAAAGACATCCCCAAGAATGCACCAGGCCGGGGCATCGTCTGTGATGGAGCAGCGAGTCTATGAACGGCGACACGGACCTTGGCCGTCACACACGATCACACACATCGTGGGACTTTGTGAACGAACACTTAGTACCAACTGCGATTGCTGGTTTAACACCTTTTGTCTTGGTGAACGAGGAACCAGACCTGCTCCCCCTCCTCCCCCTCCTCCCCCTCCTCCCCCTCCTCACCGCCTCACAGTTGTGTACAGGAAATGCAGGTGAAATATTGACTCCTTTGTCTTTGGTTGTGAAATACAGATCGTAGTGAAGAGGTACACGCAATGTGGTCACGTTTTTTTTCCCCTCTTTTTTTTAAATTCAAGTACGATGATAGCGGTACGATAATCACATGAGCGAAGAGTGTGAAACGCGGACCTGTTTTACATCAAGTGATAGACGAGGTCACACCTGTGTTGCGTTCAGCGGCTGCATTGTTAAGCGTTGGGACGCGAAGTCTTCAGACTCCCCCGGACCCTCGTCTCCCTCACTGTATTAACGGGATTCTCATCCGGTTTATTTTTTTATAACAAATCTAGAAGTGTGTTTTTAGCTGAACTTGTATACTGTAAGTCACATATACTGTACATGTAATGCTGGGTTGCAGTGGCATGAACTATAAATAGATTTACAGGCACTCCAATTTGAAGTACAGAAATGTGATGCCTCACTCTCACAATACAATCGATCAGCTTTAAATATATATTTTCTTACATAAAGTGATGGGAACATACTTACAGTGCAGTATATTAGGGGGTTCGTACTAAAAAACCTTTCTTTGAAGAGTTATATTCCAGTCAGATCCCAGCCATCTGCTTGCTGTTGGTGGCGATGTTGGAGGATTACCACTGCCTTGCCCTTTGGGCAAGGCATGAGGACCTTGAGTATGCATGCGCAATGCATGGCCGTGTGCGTGTGTTTGTGTATGGGTGCATGTGCATGTATGTGTAAATGTGTGTGTGAGTGTGTGTGTGTGTGTGTGTGTGTGTGTGTGTGTGTGTGTGCTCTACACAGGGAGCCTAACCTGAATCTGCATGTATTAGATAAAACCGTCACCAGGAGTTGACATCAGTGTGAGTATTTTTTTTGCTAAAACGGATCATGATGCACACACGCAAAGACCTCACACGCAGAGAATGAGACTCCGTCATCTAGTGACATACGAGAACAAGTTCAGTCCAAGTCTTCCTGTGAGAACTTTGCCACCTCCCCTGAGAGGTATGGCTCCTCCCCATAGATGCAAAGCTCCACCCCTTAAAGATCAGGCTCCTCCCCTTAGAGATGAGGCTCTTCTTCACCAACAGACGAGGGGGGGGGGGTGGGCTGGACACCATGGGGGGGGCGGCAGGTTCAACAATAAACTCCTCAATTTTTGTTCGTTGGTCTGGGCAGTCGTGACATCAACGTGTTCTGAAGCTCAGTGCTGTGGGAGGACTGGGAGGGATCCCAGTACATCCCAGTACATCTAAGGCTCAGCTCTGAAGGACTGGGAGGGATCCCAGTTAATCCCAGTACAGCTAAGGCTCAGCTCTGAAGGACTGGGAGGGATCCCAGTTCATTCCAGTACAGCTAAGGCTCAGCTCTGAAGGACTGGGAGGGATCCCAGTTCATTCCAGTACAGCTAAGGCTCAGCTCTGAAGGACTGGGAGGGATCCCAGTTCATCCCAGTACAGCTGAAGCTCAGCTCTGTAGGTGGATCCCAGTGCAGTACTGTGTATGTACAGTACTGTGTATGTACAGTAGATATTTACAGAAAAAACAACGGTAAAAATAAATAATCCGAACGCACCTTCTATGCCGAAGGAGTTCAACCATCAACCCTGCGATGCACAACAGTGTGTGTGAAACGAGAGGGCGACAGGTGTGTGTTTATAGAGATACAACCAAACATATGAGGCTCACTTTGTTACTTTAGAATATAAATATAAATGACATATGTCAGATATTTGGAGGGTCTTATAACAGGATCCAGGCTCTGGTTACTTAAAGTGCTGAGATATTTAAATATCCAATCAGGTCAGACATGCGGAGGGAGATAGTCTAGCCCCACCTATCAGGACCTCCGATGTCGCGCCCTGCTGAGCTTAACCAATCTCGCAGTCCCGGGAGATTCTGTTTTTGCTTTTTGAATATCCGTGGCAACTCAAATGTTGTATCTGTAGGGGAATGTAGCTCTCTTCTAGAGACAATCATTCAGTAAGGTCAGCTCATCCTGCTCCCTGTTCCCTGAACAAATAGGAGGAGCACGGGACACATACGATAAATAAATAGAGAAATAGATCAAATAAAAGGATTTACGCCCCGACCATCCCATGTGTCCACTCAGAACAGATGAGTCATGTTAACTAATGTTGTACCGCTTCGATGACAAAGGGAAAGTTCCGCTTATTGACGGAATCTCCTTTCCCTTTCGGTTGTGGACGGAGCAACATAGAAGTCAGGTTTTAACCGGATGTACACCACGGTTAAGTACGGGTTACCTGGCTGTGTGGCTTGAACGTATTTTTCTGTTTAGTATAATAATGCATTAGATTATTTCAACATGTCACCTGTCCTTCCACTAATACAAATGGCGCCTTGTTTAAAATGTAGGGTGTACTATATAAAAATAATGACCTCATTGGGATCATTCATGAATTATTGTTTGTCTATCCTCATTTCTGTGACTTACAACCTCAAGTCATTCTCTATTCTCCAGAAGCAAACTTCTCTAAAAAACTCAACCAAGGTTGCAAGCTAGAAATAATTTCATTTAAGATAAGCAAACTAGTCATTAAACGGAGGAAAAATCAGACAACATGAAACAGATCTTTACTTTTCTTCTTCCTCCTCATCTGACTTTAATAACCCTGGTCTTTGAGCTCAAGCATTCTCCCTGTTGGAACCCTGTCCCACTCTGTGATAATAATGAGAATGATTACAGCCATCACATCCAGCCTCCCGCAGAAATGTGTCATATTGCTGAACAGTGCGTCACCTCGGCCCACACACAGATCTGTTCTGTCAGAGACGCAGACATGCACACAACTGCAATGCCCAGGACTCCCACTGAGCCTTCAGCTCTCCACCCGCATCACTGCATCACAGAATCACTGCATCACAGCATCACTTCATCACTGCACTGCCTCACAGAATCACAGCATCACTGATCACTGCTTACAGCATCACTGCATCACTGCCTCAGTGTATCACCGCATCACTGCCGACTGCATCACTGCTCACTGCACAGCATCACTGCATCAATGCATCACTGCACTGCCTCACAGAACCACAGCATCACTGATCACTGCTTACAGCATCACTGCATCACTGCCTCAGTGTATCAACGCATCACTGCCGACTGCATCACTGCTCACTGCACTGCATCACTGCACAGCGTCACTGCATCAATGCATCACTGCACTGCCTCACAGCATCACTGATCTCTGCATCACTGCACAGAATCACAGCATCACTGCCTCACTGCTTACAGCATCGCTGCCCTGCATCACCGTCTCACTGCATCACTGTACAGCACCACTACCACCACCGCTCTGATCCCATCATACGGTTGGTTCTTCTCTTCCCAAATGGCCACGTTTGCTTATCACTGACATAATACATGAGACCCCTGGTCTGGGGCCGGGCGAGGGGGGGGGGGGCGAGGATGGGGGCAAGGATGGGGGGTTGGGCGGGTGCAGCAGGGGGGTTGCCATGGCGATCAGATCTTGCTGTTCTCCAGGTGTGAGTCGATGTGCTTGATGAGGGCGTCGTCAGGGTAACCCACGGGGAAGATGAGCTGGCACAGCGGGCAGCTCCGCATGTCGCTCTCCTCCGTCTCCATCCAGAGCTGCCGAGACACGCACACACACGTGAACAGGCACGAACACGCACACACGCATGCACACACACACACACACGCATATACACAGAAACACGCACACGCATACACATGCACACACACACATACACACACACGCATGCACGCACACACACGCACACACGTATGCACACACACACACACACGCATATACACAGAAACGCACACACATGCATGCACACAGAAACACCCACACACACACGCATACACGGAAACACACAGACACACACACACACACACACATGCACACACACACATGCACACATGCATGCACACACACGCACACACACACATGCATAATCATGCATGCACACACAGACGCACACACACAGACACACACACACACGCATGCACGCACTCACACGCACACAAGCACACGCACACACAGGAACACGCGTGCACACACAGACACACACTTCAGGCCCTTCAGGCTGACCCCCCCCCGCCCCCAGTGGGCGGGACTACTCACGTTGATGCTGGGCCAGGACTGGGCGTGCTCGGCGGACATGTACCCCTGGGGGGGGCAGCTCAGCGTGTTGCTCCGCTGGGGGATGGGGAAGACGGAGCAGGACGAGGGCCCCCGCATGAGGCCGGGGGACATGGACCCGGAGGGGGGCACGCCCAGCGTCCGCGGGGGGCTGATGGGGCGGGGGCACGCCCAGTCCTCGTCGTCGTCCGAGGAGTGGCTCTGTGGCACCGGGGGGGCCGGCGTGGAGGGGGGCGGCGGCTCGAAGCGCAGGTGGGACAGCTCCGACAGCGGGAAGGGCATCTCCCTGGAGTGGCGCACGGAGCCGCCGTCGTCCCCTCCTCCTCCTCCTCCTCCTCCTCCTCCTCCTCCTCCTCCTCCTCCTCCTCCTCCCCCCCCGCTGCCCGCCTGGTGGGGCGCCGGGGAGCCGCGGTGCTGCAGGCCCCCCATCAGCTGCTGCTGCTTGCTGTAGCCGTCGACGTAGGGGCGGGGCTTGGGCAGCGTGGACACGGGGTCCAGCGTGAAGCGGGGGGGTCGCTGGTAGGCCGAGGGGTCCGCCACCTCCGAGTAGCTGCGGCGGCCCTGGAAGCTGGCCCTCAGGTGGTGGCTAGGGGGCCGGCAGGAGTAGGAGGCGGGGCCCTCGTTGACGTCGAGCAGCGGGGAGCGGCGGTGCATGTCGGGGGAGAGCCGCTGGAGCACCGGCGAGCGGCGCTGGGCGATGGGGGAGTGGTGGGCCGGGGGCGGGGCCGGGGAGTGGCGGGGGGAGACGGGGGACAGCCGGGGGTGGTGGCTGGGAGAGTGGAGGTGGACCGGAGGGGAGTGGCGCTGGACTGGAGGGGGGGAGACGTGGAGGTTAGGGCCGAGTTAAACAGAGAGAGGAAGCAGCTACCAGGAAGAGGCCGGGGCGTTAGCGTTTAGAGCTATGGCTCGTTCTGGCTCCCTCTAAAAGTCTAGACCTTGGTGACAGCTAGACTCTATACTATAGTTATAGAGCCAGAGCTCTCGAACTAGAGTGTAGAGATTAGACCTCGGTGACTCTAGAGACTATATTTATAGAGCTATGACTAGCTCTATAACTAGAGTCTAGAGTCTAGACCTCTGTGACAGCTAGAACTCATACTATAGTTATAGCTATACCATAGTTATACTAGTTTTAGAGCTAGCCATAGCTCTATAACTATAGTATAAGGTCTAGACTTCTGTGACAACTAGAATCTATTCTATAGTCATAGATCTATGGCTAGTCTTCAACCATAGTATAGAGTCTAGTTGTCCGAGAGGTCTAGACGCTATACTATGGTTATAGAGATATGGCTAGTCTAAAACTACAGTATAGAGTCTAGTTGTCAGAGAGGTCTAGACTCAGGGACATATGCAGCATATAATAACTCACTCTGATGAATGCATGTCAGTCTGTGTTAAAGTTTTACCCACAAAACCAAATTCTACCATTTTGGAACCATGCAACCTTGCTAATTTAAGTTATTGATCATTATTTGTCAATGACACACTACCTGGATTAGCTGTTGTTCCATTGGACATAATCACTCGTATACTGGTGATTGTATTCCTATTACAAATAGGATCTGTTTTTATAAAGTTTGCTATGTTACGCCGACCAGATTTCTGAAATGAAAAAAGCGTAGTTCGGGGATGCACATATCAACAAAAAAATTATAACATAATATAAGTTATTGTTTGTGAACGGCAAATGAAGGGAATTATTTACGTGTAGACGGTTCTTTTAATGTAGTTGGCCTCATGTGGTGAAGTAGAGAGTGGTATCCTGCCAACCCAATGGCTTACATGATGTGTTATAAGCTTCGGTAGCACAGCCAAGACTCAGACAGAGTAGGCTACTGTACGGTGTCTATTGTACTGAGGGCCTGTTGTTCATGACTGTTCTGCTCATGGTATAACATCTATAGACCCCCCCCCCCCCCCTGTGCAGAGAGACCCCATTCCAGCCTATCAGAAAGCCACACGCCTAATCACCAACTGCATCGATATGAATATCCATCAGCAAGCTTCAACCATTACCAAAAAATATAAACACATCATGTTAAATAAAACAAGATCTTGTTTTTTAAACGGGGGCCGTTTCCGGAAGAGGCCCCCAGACACGGGGACTGCCCTGTGAGCGTCTAGGGGCCACGACACACGCTGGGCGGTTTCCAATAAACACGACGCAGTGAGCAGAAGACTGGATTCTGGGGAAGGGGAGTCTGTGTTGTTGTTGCGACACCTAAAGCAGCACCCGGCTGTGCTGGGCTGGGCGGGGGGGGTAGAGAGCGGAGGCGTACTGTGGTTAGAGGGGGGGGGGGGGGGCATCCTGTGTATCACACAACACGCTCTTAATAGTAAAGAAACCACCGACGGGAGCTGTGCCACCAGCGCGCGGTGGAGCTCACTCCGCGGTCGGGCTGACGGTTCCATGATTCACACTCTACCAGCCTACGCTCGCAACGAGAGACGCAGGCCTCTGAAAGTGTGTGTGTTTTTAAAGCGAATGATAGCCAGAGGGAGACACGCATAGTTAAAAGTAAATAGACTGTAATCAAGCACTGGGCTAAAAATAAGGTGTGACTCAAGCACAACACAACACAGCACATGCAGGTTCATCTTTTGATGTTAACAATGTGTTGATTTTTGTGGGGCTGATAGTTGATGTTTGTGTGCGTGACCATTGATATCATTTTGAACTGGACTAAAATCAAACATCACCCTTGGCTCAGTGTTATATCAGGTTTAGTTGAGTACAACGTACATTTAAATAACTTTTCATCGTTAATAATATCCTTGTGTTTAGAGCCATCATGTTCATTTAATATTAGATCCAAACAAAATCTAATGTTAATGTCTGCCCATCTGTTTTCAAATGAACTGAGTCATGTTTGTTCATGGGTTCAAGTCCGGCATGAAGTGCACAGACGTCCATCACACAGTGAACCAATCAGAGTACGGAGGGGGTGTCTCACGCAGCAGGCTAGGCTAACACTAACCTGGGCTAGCTTGCTCCAGCGAGGCTTTCCCCAGGATCTCCGTCTGCTTGGAGCTCAGAGCTTGGAGCCGGCCAAGCTCCTCCGTCAGCTCGGTGTAGGCCAGGGCCAGGTTCACCCTGGGGCAAGAGAGAGGGGGAGAGAGGGGGGGAGAGAGAGAGAGAGGGGTAGAAAGAGAGAGAGAGAGAGAGAGAGAGAGAGAGAGAGAGAGAGAGAGAGAGAGAGAGAGAGAGTATAAGTTCATTATAGTTATTCAAAAGAAAGTGTTACCTTATA
>NC_136952.1:2856212-2868712 GCF_949987615.1 Pollachius pollachius
AGCGCCTTTCAGTTTTAAGCATTACACTTTAGTGTTACTTTACAGGTCAAAGACAGTTTCCCATTTTCATTTAAAACATCAATGTGGCCTGCACGCCCATCTAGAACCAGACCTCGCGCCGCGGGTCACAGACTTCTGTTGCTATGACGTTCTTTTGAGCCAATCACAACAATGACCCCTTACATTATGGATCAGGTGACAGCGAGGCAGAGAATATGATAATTGAATACCCAAATGACTTTAACAACTCTGGACTGAAGGGAAACAGCTCTCTGTTAGAGAGAGCTTCTCTCTTCATTAGAGAGAGAGAGGAACAGAGAAAGGAATTGCTTTGGGTCATTCTCTATGCATAGCGTTATGCAGGCATTATCCTTTGACCCACACTCACACCACACACACGCACACGCACAAGCACACACACACAAGCACAGGAATAGTTATATACGGCAAGCTTTCAACCTCGCAGTCAAAAAAGCGTTTGTCTCGCTGAAGATATGAAATGGTACACAATGAGGCTACTTGAAACACAATCACCACACTCGGTTGCATTCTCCTGGTTCCATCAACCACTCTGTTAACCCACCGCCACACTGTGATTGGACAGTTGATTAGATTTCCCACAGTACTGTCTTGAAACAGAAAATGGCTTTTGAGACCGGAAGCGAAGCACTTTGAATAAAACGCACACACTGGCAGTCCAATAGGTCCTGAGCCTCCCAGAGATTCAGACGGTATACCAAATTTGGAAAAATGTTGTCTATTCGATAAAAGCTTTGAACCGGCGAAGTCATTTAACTTATTCCAGACATGACGTCCAACTTGTTTGTCGTGATTGTCTTTCAAGTGGCCATCGGGCGTGCTGTTTCACATTCGAATTCGGTCAGAATTAAAATGGCATAACGTTACCAAGAACACCGAACTCATAGAATGTTGGACAACCGAGACCAACGCAAGACCAAACATGTCTGCCAACGAAGAACATCCTCCGACCGCAACAGCCAACCAACCGGCCGCCCCCCTGAGTGGTGGCTGCACGCACCCACACACGCACCCACACACGCACACACGCACACACACACACAGGTACACACGCACGCAGATGCACGCACAGACGTACGAGCATACAGACACGCACGCGCACGGACAGGAGACACCGGTGATTGGTTGATAACCAACACAACACTGCGCTACCGTCCAATCACCAGAGAGCGATAGTGTAGGACCCGGTACTGACCCGGTCGCGCTGGCTGTTCTGCAGCTGCTCCACCTCCTCCTTCAGCCTCTCACACACCGCCTTGGCCTCCTCCTCCCGCAGACACGCCCCCTGGGCCTCGTGCCGCGCCCCCTCTAGCTCCGCCTCCAGCCGCTGAAGCTTCAGGTCCGACAGCGCGTCCAAACTACGGGAGCTCTGGAGGGTCAGAGCGGGACAGTCCAGCACTGGGAGGGAGAGAGGAGGGAAGAGAGAGAGAGAGAGAGAGAGGGAGGGAGGAAGAGAGAGAGGGGGTGAGGGAGGGAGGGAGGGCGGGACGGGAGGTAGAGAGAGAGAGAGAGAGAGAGAGAGAGAGAGAGAGAGAGAGAGAGAGAGAGAAAGAGAAAGAGAAAGAGAAAGAGAAAGAGGGAGAGAGAGGGGGGGAGAGAGAGAGAGAGAGAGAGAGGGAGAGGGAGGTGTTATAATCTGTGATTCATTCATAACTCTTGAGAAATGGACTTGGGTACACAGAAGCCAACTAGAATCTCGTGTGCGTCACCAGGACTCGGGCCACGGCCACCGTGACCCGTTGGAAGCCTCTGCCTCAAAGTCCTCTTCTCTGCTTCTACCTGAACGCTGTGGTCTGCGTGGGCAACGGGATTCACTTTCAAATGCTCTGTCCTTTACGCAGAATACCTAGTACTCTCTCTCTCTCTCTCTCTCTCTCTCTCTCTCTCTCTCTCTCTCTCTCTCTCTCTCTCTCTCTCTCTCTCTCTCTCCACTCCTACATGCCTACATGATACTTGCTTATTCCCTGTCAGATGACAGTTCCTGCTGAGCGAACAAGTGTGGGTCCCCACACACACACACACATACACAAAACTGTGCATGTATGAGCGGCCCAGCTGCTGCTGGTTTCCCTCCAGTATTTAAATGCGTTTAAAGGTTAGAGGCAAATCACTTCAGAAGGCAACCCGAGTGGTCCGTGGATCCGTTTGACGACAGGAGAGGCTCAACGAGAACACCTGCTTTTTTAAAACACCTTTATCTCTTCTTTGTTTGTTTGTGCGTCCGTATCGCCAAGCACCTTCCCCGCCTCAGTGAATGAGACCCCGCGTTAGCCCGCTGCTAACGCTTCATGCTAACCGCAACAAGATGGCCGCCGCCGCGGCGGGGTGGTCAGACGGCGAGACCCGCCCCCCAGACTCACTGTGGGTCTCGGAGGAGGCGTGCAGCTGCAGGTACTGCATGTCCTTGCTGCGGAGCTGCGTGTTGAGCTTCTGCAGCGAGCCGTCCCGCTGCCGCAGCGCCGCCTCCAGGTCCAGGATCCGCTCCACGTGCTTCTCCACCAGGTTGGTCTGGAGACGGCCACGCGCACACACACACACACACGCATGCACGCACGCACGCACGCACGCACGCACGCACGCACGCACGCACGCACACAGGTAGACAGACACGCAGGCACACAAAAATACACATGCACACACACACATGCACAGGCAAACATACATGCAGGCACATAAACATACGCACGCACACACAGGTACACACACATGCACACACACACAGGTACACACACACAGGGACACACACATCGTACACACACACACACACATACGTACGAGCACACAGGCATGCACGCACACACACAGGGACACACACACGCAACGCACAGGCACAAATGCATGCACACAAAAACGCACACACACAAACACAGAAATCCAAAAAGTCACATGAGACCAGGTTCGGTGCCGTACTTATAGCAGGTGGATGAGCGGTAAAACGTAGGCCTAAAACACATCAACTTAGCGAGCTTACGGTCGCTGACATTCAAACTCTGCAAGGGCTGGCCAGGCGGTCATTTTGACTTCCCGAGAGGCGACCTTAATCCCTTAATGGTCTGGGCCGCTGCGGAGCGCAGAGGAAGCTGCTCTGCATCTGCTGAGGACACGGTCTATTAGAACCTGGGCGTCCTGGCAACAGGTGGGCTGGCTGGAGCGAGTGCTTTGATTTACATTGATTCTGACACGCAGCCAATCAGCTCCTCTCAGAAGGAGACAACCTTGAACAAAGGTGTTGCGAGACTTAATCAACTCTTTAGCCTCGCCTCAAAACAACATCAGGGACAAAATACGTATATACAGAAGCGCCATATAAATTCAATCCATTAGTATTATTGTTATTATATTTAAGCAATGCCAGAATCATACTATTTTCTATGGAGTTCTCAGGATTCATTTTTCGGGATTTGAATAGTTATGGATATTAATAAGATGAGGTTTGAGGTTGGATGTGGACACTTTACGAGATAATGTGTTTCAGGAGCGGGCAGCATGGCCTGTTCGGAAAGTTCAACTTACTGAAGCTAAAGCCATCCAGGCTTTAAAAGTAGTAATTCCCAAAGCCTACGCCTGATTTTTATGTTGACCGATTTAACAAATAAGTCCAAATGTCACGCTGTGGCTGAACAATTGGAGAGAGTGGTTCTGATTGGACCTCCTACTGGCTTTGAGTTTCAGAGGCTCTGAGTGCTGAGCAGAAAGCCTTGATTCTAATCATCTTTCTTGCATACGGTTCGTAACAGACCCACTATTTCCGTTTCTCCGTCTATGGTCTTTGATATGATATTTACATAACATTTACATTCAGGAAGTTGAGCACACGCTTTCATTTAAAGCAACGTACAATAAGTACCTTTGTCAGAAGAAAGAGAAACAACAATATATCGCTGTCGGTACAGTAAGGATGTTCATAGAACCAAGTGGCAAGCACTAACACTCACTAGGTTAACCCATTCCCCGTATACAACATAGACAGCTAGGATAGGATGCTACACGATGCTTAGCATTATTTTTAAGTGCCAGGACGTACAACATACAATAAGTCCTGCATGAGGTCACAGTTTGCTGAATCTAACGGCAGGTAGGCTACGTTGACATGAGAGAAACACTGGCCTGAGTCGAGCATACTCCGCCTGCAGAGGCCATTTCCTATTTCTGATGTTTCCTATTCAGCCGATCACAGCCACGCTTCGTTCCCGCCTCCACACTAATTGCCTCGTATTAGAACAGAAAGGTACAAGTCACGGCATCCGGCAAATCAACACATGTAGTGACACAGAAGCAGACACCTCCCCGGGATGTCCTAACGTGAGGACAGCTTTGACCAGGCTGAACGGCCAGACACAACGCCTTTAGCTTTGTTGAGGAGAACTAGCTGCTCAGGAAAAGTGAAGCACTATTTAGCGTTTTTATAAAACGTGAGGACGGCATTGAAGTAATGCTACATTTAGAGCGGCTTGTGAAGCTATCGCTAGGCTAGCAACCTGTCCCATGCAAGCTATCAGCTATCGCTACGCTAGCCCCTGTCCCATGCAAGCTAAGCAGCAGGTGTGTTGGAGCTTACCATCTTGTCCAGGTCCCTCTGGAGGTTGCTCTTCTCCATGTGGATCTTCTCGTAGGCCTGGATCACATCCTCCAGCTGGCCCTCGCGCTCCTTCCTCTTCTGGAGCTGGGAGGAGAGAGAGAGAGAGAGAGAGAGAGAGAGAGAGAGAGAGAGAGAGAGTAATGAAAATTATTTCACAGTATGAAAATTATTTCACAGTAAACCAAAATAAAACGTCCTTCAACTTGTACGAGGGCTTAGAAAGTCTATCCGATGTCAACAGCGCCATCCGTCCCTCCCTCGTCTCTACCTGAATGCAATCACTTGCGGTCGACAAACACGGTTGTTCTGTAGACAGTGACATCATCGCGGAGAATAGTTCACAAATGGACCCAATATGATTGGCTAAAAAAGAAAGCGAGAGAGATAGAGAGAGACAGACTTGGAGAGAGAGAGGGAGAGAGCAGAGAGGGATTGGGAGAGAGAGAACAGAGAGAGGGATGGGGAGGGAGAGCTGGAGAGAGACAGAGAGAGAGAGTCAGGTGGCGATGGACATGGCCAGGTTGAAGGGCACTGCCAGTGCTGCTTGAGAAGGTTTGCAGTGTGGCTATGGTAACACAGCAGTGAGCTGATGTCAGACTACAGGGTCAATCAATAACACCAGCAGCAGACAGTGTACCATCTCTATGGAGATGAAGCGCTCTTCAGAGTGGATGCGTTCTCTCGCTGCTTAAAGAGTGCATTACAGAGATATGTCAAAGGTTTGGTTGTGTATATATGGGTGGTTTTAAAATCCATTATTTATCTTGACAACATCCTTGAAGAAACCACGTCAGTCACTATTGTCGGTATTGAGAATGTTTGTCTTGCACGGTTGTTTTTTTGGAGAAACATAATCTCTACATGTCCGTAATTAAATTCATTAATGAGTTCTTTATCATGTTCTCAAAGCCGTAAGTCACACAACAAACTTGCAATTAATATATAACCGATACAAAATGATCAAAGTGATCAAAATAGTTTCCATGTTGGGAAAGGCATGTCTATTTCCAAATGGCATTCTGCGTGCTTCTATGGGCAGGGCAGCAGCACCACAGCATGGAGACCAGATAAAGGACATCTCTCCTGTCCCCATGGAACCAGGAGCTGAACAATGTTGTTCTCCTATTCTAATCCATACAGTCAGCGCTCATTGCTGCATAGTTTCTGCTAATTTCTACTTCGGCGAGTCACCGTTCTACTGAGACTCTCACAATCTCTGTACGGAGCGTGCTCAGAAGACTCTCAGTTCCATCACTCTGATTGGCCTGTGACCTTGTTTGTCCCGGAGAGAATTCTTGCTGAATTTAACAGTACTTTCCCTCCATAGCAATAACAGTTATCCCTTCATAGACATAACAGTTCACCCCTCCATGGAAATAACAGTAGAATAGCGTGCTGAGGTAAAATGGCGGCCGGTCAGATATTGAGGGTGCTGTTCACCCTCTTCCTCTTCCTGTTCTGTTGCCATGGCAGCGCTACAATAACAATGTGCGAAAAGAAGAAGCTGACACTGAATCTGTTTTGAAAAGCGACGGTGCGTTGGTGTAACTTTTATTTTATTTTCTCTGTATCACAGATGTGGAGGTGTCTGCGGTTTGTCAAACTAGTTTTTTTGTATTTTGTGCTTTTTAACAAAACACGAAAAAATATTTTGGTCAAAAGAAAAAAAAAATAGATGTGGTGAAACATCACATCAAGATCCCCACTAGTGACGTAACACTAGTTACAGAATCCTAAATACAAGCACAATAACAAGCCTGGAGAACCACAGGACCAGGTCTACGTAGAACCACAGGACCAGGTCTACGGAGAACAGAGAACCACAGGACCAGGTCTACGGAGAACCACAGGACCAGGTCTACGGAGAACCACAGGACCAGGTCTACGGAGAACCACCTGGACCAGGTCTACAGAGAACCACAGGACCAGGTCTACGGAGAACCACAGGACCAGGTCTACGGAGAACCACAGGACCAGGTGTTAGGAGGTCTGTCCTCCCCCAGGTCCAGGTCTCAGGAGGCCTGTCCTCCCCCAGGACCAGGTCTTAGGAGGTCTGTCCTTCTCTGCGTTCTGCTGTTGAGAACCACCGCCCATGTATTTTTAGCTGTCCAGGCCCGCTGTGTGAGACCACGTTGATGCCAGGGCTGAGCAGGTCACCTGTGAGCGCTGAGAACCTCTCGCCCACTATTGTGTCGACACAATAGTGGGCAGCTTTCTCCCCAATTATCTGCCCTACCAGAATAGCAGCGCAACTCCAGTGGAATCAGGAGAACTATTACTGCGCCTCTCTCCTTCCTCCTCCTCTCTCCTTCCTCCTTCTGTCTCCTTCCTCCTCCTTTCTCCTCCCCCGTCTCTCTCTCCTTCCTCCTCCTTTCTCCTCCCCCGTCTCTCTCTCCTTCCTCCTCCTCTCCTTCCTCCTCCTTTCTCCTCCTCTCTCCTTCCTCCTCCTCTCTCCTCCTCCTCTCTCCTTAGTCCTCCTCTCTCCTTCCTCCTCCTCCTTCTCTCCTTCCTCCTCCGTCTCTCCTCGTCATACCTCCCCTTCGTCCTCAGACCTTAGTCTTCGCTTTATATAACGACAATGAAATCACAATCTCCCATTGACTTAGACACACGCGCGCATGAAAACACGCTCACGCTCACACACACACCCATTGATTTCTTGTCCTATTTCCCCTCTCTGTGCGTCACTCTGGTATCTAATCCATCTTCTCTCTCTCTCTCTCTCTCTCTCTCTCCCTCTCTCTCTCTCTTCCTAGCCTTGTGTGTAAAGGTTCCCCCCCACCCCCCTACCTCGTGCGTGAGTTCCCCCCCACACCCCTACCTCGTGCGTGAGGGCGTTGACCCTCTGCTGCAGGTTCCCGTTCTCCGAGTGCAGCAGTGCCGTCTCCTTGGTCTCGAAGGAGCAGTAGGAGTTGTCCTCGCCGAACTCGCTGATCATCGGGAACTACGGCCACACACAGCAGAGCACAGCCGCAGGTTAGACACACGTTAGCGCTGTTAGCTCTGTTAGCCCTGTTAGCCCTGTTAGCCCTGTTAGCCTTGTTAGCCCTGTTAGCCCTGTTAGCCTTGTTAGCCCTGTTAGCCCTGTTAGCCCTGTTAGCCATGTTAGCCCTGTTAGCCTTGTTAGCCCTCTTAGCCCTGTTAGCCCTGTTAGCCATGTTAGCCCTGTTAGCCCTGTGAGCCCCGTGAGCCATGTTAGCCACAGGTTAGCCATGTAAGCCACAGGTTAGCCATGTTAGCCCCATTAGCCCAATTAGCCATGTTAGCCACAGGTTAGCTAGCTGCGTTAGCCATGTTAGCGCATTACTTGTTTTGCGTTACTGCTTTCAAGCCAATTGATTGTTTACAGTGAATTGTGTTATTAAAATATAAAGAAAGAAAGGACAGTGTTATACAGAGAAACCTTTAATATATTGTATCATAAGAAAGTAGACATAGAACAATAACAGAAAAAATAATACAGCGAATTGAAAATCAATATATTATAAATATTGTTGAGTAGATTTAGTAATATGGCGATTATTTTAATAAGTGGGTCGCTCTGTGCATGCCTCATATTTTCCGTCGTCATGTTTCCCTGTGTTTGCTGTTCATGTGTTTGCTGAACAGAGCAGATCAGTGCTGCTGACTCCATCTGTGCGCTGCTGGTCTCGTGCAGTCATAATGTGTGCGGAGGTGCGTCTGGTCTCTGATCAGCCACTGCATGTGTATTCATTTCTTTCATACCGTCAGCTGAACCACAAACAGTCTTGTTGAAAGTGTAGGGGTTTCCGTGAGGTCAAACACTGGGGGCCAATGTCATGGAACACAGTACTGAAAATCTTTTAATAGCGTTCAACGACTGCTTTTATACTATCCACTAGCTGTTGAAAACGGTGCAGAATCATAGCCATATTAGCATATTTTTTACAAAAATACAAACGTGGGTTGTGGCCAATAAGTCACAAACAATGTTTTCTACATAAAAAAGATTGAACTTCACTCAGACGCGTTCATCATCTATCAGTGTGCACGCTTTAACAGCACCTGATCATTATCTGAATGGAGTGACCCGGTTCCCAAGTGTAAGCCCTAAGTGTTCCCTTCCCTCAGCCAACCTCAACAGAACCTTTCTGCCACTTAATCCTCCCAAAGTAGAAGAGTGTTTTAAGTCGAACAGCCCTTTTCCATTTAGCCGTGACATGTCCTTTCACTCAGAGAGAGCAGAAGATGTCCGGGGAGAGCCGGACTGAGAGTGCAGACGGCCGGGGACCCTGGAGTGAAGAACGGCTCGTCAAACGTCCTCTTACAGCCTGACTGGCACCGCTGAGGAGCGGGGGCACGCCATCGCCTGCACGAGGTGGCGTGAGATTCATATGATTGCTCCTATATTTAGCCCCTTCATTTGTGAGATGTTTGAACAGTATGAATAATTTAACACGCGCTCTTCAATGTGGATCAGGTTATCAGGTCGTAAACGCTGCTTCAAATTAAAATTAATTTGCTCTAAATCTCCCTTTGAAATCGTGGATTCCAAACGACGGCACGAGTCTGATTCTACCTCGGCACAGGTGAGAGGAGGCTCAAAACACAGCTGCTGTGCTGCAAAACAACACCGGCCTCAGGAAAACACCGTCCTGGACAAACTGTGCTGCCAGGCTGAGAGAACATCAGCGTGTTCTCGTGAAGAGAAGCTGTTAGATAAACCACACTTGGAGGGGCAAAGGAATATCAAAACTGAGTCATTTTGTCAACCTCACAGATTTGGCACAGGCTGTGTTGGTTTGGTGTGACCTCAATCAGCGGCCGGTTGCTATTAGCGATGGCCGTAGCCTCCACACAGAGAGGAACTGGCAGAGTATCAGAGCTCACGGTGCTAACCACTGGGACCAGTTGAAACAGGACTGGTGACTCGCGGCTTCCACCATGACTCTGACATTTCTGAAGATATCTTTGCTCCGAGCGTGGCTATCCCAGAATAAACAAAGGGACCGTTCTCACAGCTCGGAGGGAAGACGGATGTGTTCTGACAGCGCGTGAGCCAAAGGGCCGCAGACGAAAATGTGAGCCGAATCGACGTATCTGCATGTAGTGCAGTGTAGTCCAGTGTACACATTGCAGAACAAATCCCTGTTTGTCAACGCCACCGGCCCTCTGAGTTTGTTCTCCAGATCTGTTAGGTTTGTTTTGTAGGGTATAAAGTGCAGACCCAAACTGATTAACACCCTGACCAGCTGACTACGTTGTGGGAAGCTTAAGTAGAAAGGAGGAGTTAATTCATAAAGGCTCCCACCTCCTGTTTCGTCCTTGACACAAACTGCTTTTTACTTTCTATTGCCAAGCCATTTATCGGTGGTTGTAGGATGGCACGCTGGTCAGGTCTTTGAAATACTCTTTTCCTCTAAACAAACTTTTATGCACCCAATTCCTTGTGCCCACAGTGGCCACATACGCTATGAATGTTACTTAATCACAACTGCCTCAGCATGAATAAATGAAGCATTGCGTTCATAAATGTTCACCTTTGGTCGGTTGTACAACTTTTCAAAAGATTTTGGGGTATTTATTTTGTGAATCCAAAGTGTGGTGGGCAGTGAATGTAGGCTGTATCCACACTCAAACTTTCGATTCCACATTGCTTACTAAAGCGTGGTTCCCAAGCAGTGTTTGGCCCTCATCTGTAGGCACCCATCTGTCCTGTGACTCATAGCTGAACTCGGAGACACTGAGCCAAAACATCGCTTTCAGTAGTTTCTTCCAGAAGATAACTTTGAGGTAACTCTCAAAGCCACACGCAGAAGTACACACACGCGCGCACACGTGCGCACATAAACACCCACACAAGTACACTCACGTACGCATGCAAACACCCACGCGCACACACACGCACGAAGCGCACACACACGTGGATGTACACACACACACGCACACGTACGAACACACACACAATCACACTTACTCACACACACACACACACAAACAAACACACACACACACACACAAAAACACACACAGACACACACAAACACACACACAAACAGTCACACACACACAAACACAGACACACACACACACACACGCACACAGTTACACACACACACACACACGGACGCACCTTGATCTCGTAGATCTTGAGCTTCCTCTTGATGCCGCTGTTCTCCCGCTCCAGGCTGGCCAGCCGCGTCTTGATGTCCTGATAGGCCGAGATCAGGGTGAAGTGGGGGGCGGAGTAGACGTCGTCGGAGCCCAGGGGGGAGGAGTGCCACGCCACGTTCCCGCAGCCGTCCTCCTTGAGCCCCCCTGCCTCGCCACCCCCCCCAAGGAGCCCCAGCTCCCCGCCGCCGAACAGAGACTCCATCGCTCAGAGTCCCGTCCTGCAGAGGAGAGAGGAGGAGGAGGAGGAGGAGGAGGAGGAGGAGGAGGAGGAGACGGGCGTCAGTGTGTTTAGCATCTTTAGCACGCGGTTAGCAAGTGTAGCATCGTTAGCACAGAGTTAGCATGCATCGTTAGCGTGCACTAAGTTAGCGTGTTTAGCATCGCTAGCACGGAGTTAGCATGCATCGATAGGGGGCACATAATTAGCATGTTTAGCATCGTTAGCACATAGTTAGCATGCATAGTTGGCAAACATGTTTACTCTACACATATTTGAGTCTTTTAGAGACATTGGAGATGTGGAGTCAATACTGTGTGGATTGAAGTGCTCTTCGCCATAGTTCATCAAAGGATGAACTAACATCAGCATTAGTTCACCCTGATCCTATTGGTTCATAAGAAACCCACAAAGAGGCTGATACAGAATACAGTGGAGAAGTCAGTCCTTATTTCAACCAAGTGGCTCATGTGAAGTGGGAGCCCAGAGGCTAAAGGCAAACGGCCCTAACAGCCAGGCTAACAGCTAGGGCCTAGCAGGCCCCAGCTGGCCCTTACAGCCAAGCTAACAGCCAAGCTAACAGCCAGGCTAACAGCCAGGCTAACAGCCAAGCTAACAGCCAGGACCTGGCTCTGACCACTACAGCTGCAGCGCAGAGGACAGCCTCAAACACCAGCCTGCTGGTTCCTTTCTTCTACGCAACAAATGCTAAGAAAACAGCCCTCCACAGGTTGCTAGTTAGGTAGCAACGAGACGCAGAGCCATGCTAAATATAACAACACAAGACTCCGACGAGAGCGCCAGCTTCTGAACACAAAGTGCATTGTGTAGTGTTTCATTACTCGGTCTGAAGTGAACTCTGTGTATATGGATATAGCTGCCTTCATCTTTTTACAGCCCAACATCCAACCGAAAGATCCATAAAAGTAAAAACACATCCACGCCTGTTTCTTGGTACAGGTCGGGCCCTGCGTGGGGGTGTGTGTGTTTACTGGGAGGCCATTGCTCACCGTCCAGTTTGGCTTTTCAGTTAGGAATACTAACTCAAAAAGCTGTATTTAAAAATGACGGTACATCTTGCGATTCTCCTCCAGTATTTATTTACGCCGAGGTCGGGCGTGCGTGGGCTCGTGAGTGTGCGTGCGGGCCTCTGCCTGCTGTCCGCTATGGCCTCTGGGCTCTCACATGAGCAGCCGTCGACCACAGAGAATCGAAGGAACAGGACGAACCCAAAGACTTGGTCCTTTGGGTTCTCAGAGTGTATTTACATGGCCAGAGATGTGTTCTACCTCCTTCGCTCCATCTCCTGCTAGCTGCTACGCGTGGTGTGGTGGTAGCTGACCATGTTCCGTGATTGACTCATCTCCCCCCCCCCCACCCCCCCCATGGCGTTCTCCCCCGTCACTCGGGGCTGAACATGAGTCACACTCAGCACCTCGCGTGTCGCTGCCACCCAACGTCGGTGTGAATAATGAATGGCGGTGAGAGAGAGAGAGAGAGAGAGAGAGAGAACATAAAAACAGACTTTTA
>NC_136952.1:2879656-2912156 GCF_949987615.1 Pollachius pollachius
ATAAGGAAAGCTCTTAAACGAGCGATGGACGACAGACTCTTCGTCTCACATGACTAACAGCCCCGGAGGATCTTCTCCTCCCAAATAATCGTGAACCTCTGCTCAGTGGAGGTCTTACGCAAGCCGCTGAGAGTTCAAAGGGACAGCATCTGTGTTCTGGCCTCAGCCTCGTTCTCTCCGGGTTTTTTTTCCTGGTGCAAAATAGCCCGCAGACCAGAATAACAGATGCCAGATCTAATTCAGTAATTATTTAAATTATTCATATGGAAATCCGTGGCCTCTGCCTGGGTACTATGGTGACCGCGTCGATTATCTATGCAGATAAATATCTTTTCTTTCCTCCTGCGGCTGCTTGTAGCAACACAGAAACTGAGCTGTTCACGGCAACGCGCGAAGGAGAGACGAGGCGATAGCATTTAGCTCTGCTCCTTACCCTCACAAAGAGAGGCTCAACACTGGGGCACTCGGGACAGGAAATATCTTCCTGGTCCATTTCTCTACTATGGGATGCATTTAAAAATGAGCTCGTTTATTAGCTCGGAACCAAACCCAGTCATGGGTGATCTGAGATCCTTCGCTGGCCAAACAGACGAGGCTCGCTTGACAGTGGAGTGCTGGTCTGTTGGAGGCTTTCTATGACAAAGAGGGGACACCTGCAGTTGTATTATGGGATGGAACTCAAGCTCAGACACGGTCTCCATACGTCAGTAAACCGGGGAACCATTTGAGTGTGGGAATGAGCCAGAGCTGTTTGCATCTCACCACAAAGCAGTGAGGTGGAACGAGCAGCGATGCTTACTATGCTGACCGTTCAGACGTGTCCACACTGGGACGCTTTTCTCCTGCAAAACTGTCGAGGAAAAGCCTCAGACCATCACCCGGTATTTTTAGGCTGCGCTTTAGGGAATTTAATCCAGTCCAGCGACAAGTCAAATGCAAGTGGGTAACCTGGTTTTAGCAAGACACAAAAAGATCCATGAGAATTCCCTCAGTGGAGCGGGGGCTAGACCTCAAACCAACACCTCCTTTCACACTTTCACACTCCCTCTCAAAATCTCTCTCAATTTCTCTCTCTCTACCTCTCTACCTTTCTCTCCCTCTCAATCTCTCTCTCTCCCTCTCCATCTCTCTTCTCCTCTCTCTCCCTCTCTCTCAATCTCTCAGCCTCTCTCTCTCTCCACCTCTTTCTCCATCTCTCTCTACCTCTCTCTACCTCTAAATCTTTCTCCCTCTCTCCTTTTCTCTCATTTCTCTTTGTAATGAAAAATTCGCTCAAGGTTTTCTTTTGTGCTGCCTCTCTTCCCAACACACACACGCACACACACACACACACACACACACACACACACAGACACACACACATATATACGCAGGCCCCTCTGCTTGTAGCCTGTGAACGGTTGTGCCTGTACATCGACAGCCTCTTCCACCCCTCCCACAACCACTCCACACACACACACACACACACACACACACACACACACACACACACACACACACACACGCACCAACACACACACACACACACACACACAAGCAGCTGACTCTACGCACCCAGGCCTGCTACGTGACCGTGTCTTGGTCTGGCCTTGTTGGGGTGCAGTGGTGCCTGTGACTGCGTGGTCGTCGGCGAGCAGAGAGACAGCCAATCCAGCGTCGCTTTGTGCTGCAAACGTATCTCATGCTCACCCTTTCATAAGCTGTCATCCCCCAGGACCAAGACATTTTCACCCTTTCACAAGCTGTCTAAATCAATCTGTTTATTTCACCAACTGCGCCATCAACATTCAGCATCAAAATTATTTAAATGTGGGCTTAGGCAGATAGGCCTACATGCGCCGAAAACAGATCCCTATTTATTTATTCATTTTTACTGAACACAGCCTGCATTACGGTGAACTAGACAGGTCAAAAAAATAACTTCACACGGCGTGTCTTTTTACAATTTATTTGTTACCAGCATTCCTAGTGTTGATCAGCAGAGAAATAGTCCGCCAAAGACTTTGAAGTCGCTTAGCAACCGAGGGCGCTGGGGGTTGATAAGTTACCGGACCACTTGCGGAGTGATACGATAAAAAAAAAGCAACTTTCCTTTACAGCGGTCATTATATGCTTAGCAACGGTGAATTATCAAAACATTATTCACCACCGGAAGTTGTGAAGGCCCATGCAAGTGAACGGAGCCTTCAACAGCATTGAGAAGAGCCGTGTAATAAATAACGATAGCCACATTCATTATCTGATATTCTACGTGACTCTGACTATTCGACCAGTGTTGCCCATCCCTGCCTTCTAAGAGGACTATGTCTGAAGTTAAATGCCCATATTTTGGGCATTTAAAAATATCGCGATAATACCGAAAACCGGGATAATTTTGGTCTCAATAACCGTGAGGTTAAATTTTCATACCGTTACATCCCTACCCGTAACACCATAACCCACCACCAGGCGTCCACCTGATCACAGGTTTGAAACCTGGACACACTTTTCAGCTCCAGCTACTGGAGCTGGCTCAGTTTGGGTTCACTAATTTAGCGCTGACAGATCCTGCCTCCAGGGATGTGGTTGGTCGAAACAAATATGACGTGAAAGGAAACACCCAGATCTGAGCTGGGCCGCCGGCAGACCTGAGATACGATTTACGAGACTAGGATCGGGAGGACGCCTGGTGGTGAGTTATGGTATTACAGGTCGGTTCTCAGCCTCCTCAGGTGAGGAGCTGAGCCAGTCGGCTGCATACGTTCTTTCCTTGATTGACAGTCGGGGGGGGGACGACAGTTCTTTTCTGGCCAGTAAGGAAGGCTAAAGACAAGATTGCAGGAGAAAAGACAAATACTACCCCGCACCGCCTGGTTCTGACACCAGCTATCAAGCAGCTGGCCCCACCTCGTGGAGCAGAGCGCGTTGGTACCACGGATAGAGTCCTCTGCAGGTACCACGGCAGCATTATGTAGGGGCGCATGAATGGAGACATCTGATGGGGCTGTGGGCGGTTGGAAGAGAGTGATGATGCTGGAGAGAAGAGGTGACTCAGAGTGCAGCATAAACCCATGCTAAAAGAAACACGGAAGAAAACGGAAGAAAACGGGACATTCGGATTATCTCCGAACGACGGAGGTCCCGTTTAGATTTGAACTCGACATCTGATGATACAAGAGAGGGGAGTGAAGGGAGAGAGAGGGGGGAGTGAAGTGGGAGAGAGTCCTCGCTCGTCTGCACGTGTGACAACAGTCTGTCCCTTGCTCTGTTGTGTCTCAGGGGACGCCCCACCTCTAAATAGACACCTCCTTGAGGTGTGTGACAACAGAAAGGACTCTGCACTCTCCGTGCCATAAAGTTGATCAGTGGAAAGCACCGACGCCTGGCCCGGCATCAGGGGCAGGGCGCTGGGAGATGAGATTAGTCCACCGCTGGACGCCTGCCGCCCGGCCAAGATCGGAGCGGAGGGAGGGCGTCCGAGAACACGGCGTTCCCGCCACGGAGACGAGAGACCGCCCCTCGTCTCCCTCTCGTCTCCATCACATCCCGCTGCCCGAGGACGTCTTCTGGTCAATTGAATTTCCAGACTTGTTTATTTACAACGAAACACTGACGTTTTGTCATTACCATGCTAAAAGGAAAAAGTGGATGTGCTAGTTATCGTTTTTTATAAGCCGCGGGGGCCCTGAGCTAAGAAATTAATTTTGCAGGAACTCGTTTCGGACTTCTGAATTATTTTCTGACATGTTTTGCTCATTTGCAGTCTCTTGAAAACACAATGGAAACCACAATGGAAAACCACCGCTTACGGCCTGGCAGAATGGGCTCAGGTTTATATCTGTTTTATACAATCCTGTCTTTGTCAAGGTGCCTCAGAAGTCAAAGTGTTAAAATGGTTAAATTCATGTCTACTGCCTTAAGAGAGAGAGAAGAGTTATCAATTGCAGTTGCTTCATAATTGAGTTGTGTTTTGTTCTCATTGCAATGATCTGAGGTACCAAACAATCGACCTCACCACACATAAACGGATGAGCCGTAGTCTGAGAGGAACCTGTTTTTTAAATAATAATAGATCAAACACCCTGAGCCTCGAGGTAAGAATTGTCTCCCTCTAAGAGCTGTGTCTGGTCAAATAAACTACTAATGAGCCAATATGAGGGAAAGAAATGCATGACCTGATTTGATCCCACAATAACCTGGTTTGGATATTAATATCTATCTAGGTCTAACCTCCACCCCAGCCTACATGCCCCACAGCTAGAACACTTGAAACATGCCACCCTGGTCACTCCATCCAGGCAGCGACGAGTGTCTGTTCTCCTGAGCGCTCACACCTCCCTGCCGCAGAGACCTTGAGGAGGACTCAACACTTTGTTCCTTGGCGTGTGTCACTAATCCTTGGCTAAGTCTTGTTTGGTTTTGAAACAGAACGCAGTCAAGAACACCGTCAACAACAGCGTCACCTTCTGCTGTGTACTCCATCCCTCCCGCTGTCTTCTGGCAGTTATCAGCCCTAGCTAACCTCTCTAGCCCTGGGTAACATTGACGGCGTAATCACAAAACGTCCTTCGTGTCTCGGAACGAAAAAACAACAAGGACAACAAAGAACAGCATCTCGTACCCAAGAACTTCAAGCAACGAGACAGCACACTCGCCGGGATGCAATTAAGAAGTGTGAAAATAACAAAGCGGTAGTGTTAATGTGGAAGGGAAACAAGCAGGGCCACGAGAGACGGGGTGTAAGTGCAGTGGGTCTGTGGATTATCAGGTGCAGGCCGCCGCCGCCGCCGCTGTAATGAACCACTGAAATGAGTTTCCTCACACACATACCAGAGGGAATTGATGATGAGGATAATGATGATGATCACAAGGAGCGCGGGGATGCTAACGATGACGAAGGGCCAGTCTAGTGGTGAGGGCGTGTGACTCCCAGCCTGAAGGTGCCTGGACCCTAGTGGCCGCTGTCTTCATCACTGAGGAAGAGGCCTCATACCCTGCATGCATCTAGGTGACCTGTTAATCGCTTTGGAGGAAGCTGTCCACTAAATGGCGAAATAGTGGGAAGTAGGAAAGGAAAATATATCTGACACAAGAGATTGGGAGCATGTCCTACAGCTGTGCTGAAGGACAGGCGTTCTAGCATGTTGCGTTGACTCTGACTGGATGCCAGGACTCTCCTTATGGTTAACCGGCCAGCACCCCATCACCGATTTAAAATGTTTGGCTTGTATATATATATATGTATGTCAATTATGGCACCCACTGCACTCCTGACCATCCCTGGAAGGAGGGATCCCCCACTCTGCGTTCCTCTGGATTTCTTCCTTGCTGATTAAGGATGTTTTTTCTTGCCCTCTAGGGGGCCAGGGACGGGGGGGGGGGGGGGGGGGGGGTCATAAATATTTGGCCTGTTAAGCCCTTTGAGAATGTAATGGTGAAGTGTGGAAAGGGATATACAAATACAATTGAATTGAATTGACGCAGGATGGAAAGGTAGCCGACTCTCCTCCAGAGGGAGGTTCTCGTGGTCTGAGCTGCACACCTCCTGAATGTTGACATTGAGAGGTACAGCTTTGGTTGGCTCATGACGAGATTTTTAGATGACTTCCTGTCATTGCCATCGCAAATAATATCTTTGCTGTTTATTTTACTGTAATAAATGCTTATTAGTTATTTATTTATTCTTAATAATAATAATAATAGTTGATATTATTATTATAACTTAATAAGTACTTAATAAAGTACTGTAGTCTCAGTAGTAGTAAGGGTAGTAGCTGGCCTATAGTCATAGCAGGAGTAGTAGTAGTAGTCATTTGTACTATTGCCCTGATGAATATGCTGTTAAAATGGGGAGTATTCCTTACTGTTAAACTGCACATTAAAAAGTGCTGGGATTCCTGACCAGCTGTCACGAGAGGCCTTCATGAGAACGATGTCAAGATGATGAGCGTCCAGTTGTATCTGTTTTGCGGCAGTTCCATGCATCTGCTGTGTTTGTACACGATAACACTTTGTAACTTTAGAATGAGTATACTCTACTATTAACTCTTCTGTCGCAGCCACTCAGAGACAGAACCAGCATCACAACTGTTACCACAGCTGGTACTGTTTCCCAAAATATGCTTTATAACTCTCTAGTGCTTATGAAAACGTATTTCATGTGCTATGTAGCACTTCCTACGATGAGCCAACACATCCTTAAGTGTGGATTTGGCAAAATACTACTCCCAAGTTAGGCTGAGGTGTAGAGCCTCCCCCAGTCCGCTAGTCGTACTAGAACTATTGTATAACGAATATCATATCTCATCACAGCACTGAAACCTCACGGAGAGCCTTTGTTTGAATATTTGATATATGCTGTTGTTCTGACGGAAGACTATTATTTAAAATGGGGTCCCTACAAAAAAATGGGGTCCCCCCCCCCACACGCCACGATCATGTAGTGCCGCCTCTGCTGGAAATCGCAGGACGTGTTACCACGGTGGAGAACACGCATCACCAACACGGGAGGAGAGGGTGCTCATCGTCTGGGCATGCAGGATACATCCAGCCCACATGATCCGTCCGTGTAGGCCCGGCTTCTATGCCATAAATCTCCTGAGCAGTGCTGTCTTTTCGCCTATAGGTAGCCGGCCCAACACACACAGGAACCACAAGTACAGCGGAGACGAACCGTGCATTGTCGCTGTCTTCACAATGCATGTAGCCTACAACGATAAGGAGGAGCTATGTGTTCGTTGTACCATCGATGTAACAGCCTTATGTAACAATCATGCCTGCAATCGCTGTGAGCTGAAGTCAAATCTGTCTGTAAACTCGACGGGATGCTCCTGTTGACAACACGTAGCGCGGCTCCTTAAAGGAGGCTGATCTGCGTTCAGCCAAATGAAAGATGAAATCCACATTTACCGCGATACATCTGCAAAATTACTTTTCTATTTATAAAATATCAATGAAATGCTAACACCTGTGAAATGTGGTTGGATGCGCTATAGCCCTCCGACCGCATTGAGCCCTGGTGCCTCGACACACACACACACACACACACACACACACACACACACACACACACACACACACACACACACACACACACACACACACACACACACACACAGACATCGTACCTCGTGCAGGATGCATGCCGAGCTCATGACCACATCACATTACAGGACAGGTACTCACACGCGCTCTTGGCTCGAGCCATAGGTGCCGTCGCTTCGCGAGGGTGGAGTACCACGCGCCAAAAAAAAGCGCTCGCCTTAACGCTGCGGCCAAAGCCCGGGAATACTGTGGTCCTTCGGTGCTCCTCTTCCGCGAGCCCGCCTCCCTCTTAGCGCCGTGTGGAGATCTCACGGTCTGCGAGCTAGAGGCAGGATGCTGCTGATGCTGCTGATGCTGGTGGGGGTGGGGGGGAGGGGGGGATGTTGTTGTCGCGGGAATAGGAGCGTCACCCCCAGTCGTCCTAACGTGAACATGCACGTTCCTCGGCTGGAGCAGCGTGCACCACAAAAACACACACACACGCACACACACGCACACACACACACACACACACATGCACACACACGCATTCCTCACCCGCGCCTCTATGTATTTCTGGCACATAAGAAGTGACGTGAATGGAAATGTATTCCGTTTCGGTCTTGTAACCACACATCAACACACGGATAACAGTTGGCCTAGATGGCTTCTAAACGTTGCATTGAGATAAGTGGATTGATCCGTCAGAAGAGGTCTGTGACTGACAGGATTAGCCTGCTTTCAGTGATGAGATACAGAAATATATTCAGCTGCAAAAGATTAGTTTAGTTTAGTTTTACAGGATTGGTGTCTCCGTATGCTCGTTGGGTGTTCACAGTTTACCTGTGGATACAAATTGTTGGATTATTATTCTCCATTTTTATTTTGAACAAAGGATGATATCTTGGAGAAGACATAATGACTGCTAGCGATAGATAACCAATCTAACCATTTCTGTTGGGCCATGTGTTGAAGCACTAAGGAACGCAACCATGGAAAGGTCTAGATGAATAAATGTACGCAGTTAATAAAGAAGAACAGTATGTTATTACCATGTTCTTACTGTCAAGAACACTATCTTAATTTAGTGGTGTTTCCTCCTGTAATGTGAGACACATCATCAGCTTCAGACTCACTGCAGCTCTGGTGACTTTCAGGAATAGGTCCTGCCCACGTGCAATGAGATATTTAGCTGGTTGAGAAATGGAAAAGTACTGAGTGACCCCTCACCTTACATCACCAAAAGCCCCCTTCACCTTACCTACCCCAGACCCACAAAAAACCCTCACAAACACACACACACACACACACACACACACACACACACACACACACACACACATCCCTTCACCTTTCACCCACAGACCCCCCGCCTTCCCCAAACACCCTTTCACCCTCCGATACCACCCCAGACCCATAGAGCCCTCCCCTCACACACACACACACACACACACACACACACACACACACACACACACACACACACACACATCCCTTCACCTTTCACCAGCCCAGACCCCCCCACCACATCTGAACAGATCAGATAGGTCAGCGGCTCAGCTCTCAGGTTGATAGATATCCGGACTTCCAGAGCTCAGATCTTCGACCCCCACCACCCGTGGATCTACTGGTTCTACAGCAGAGCATCTGGCAGGAGATCGAAGAACGTCTACTGAATGGACAGAATTCCCACGGTAATGAAGGAAGTCTAGCCTCTTAATCCGCCCTGACCCTCGCCCTACAGTCGCAGGGAGCCATGCATTGCCGGCCTTTTTCAGTCCACAATTTCCTGCCCGCTGCATCAGAAAAAACATAATTTCCCTCCCGTTGTTTACTGATCCCCCCACTCATTAAAGCCCCCTGATTGATGAGCGTCCCCTCCGCTGTGTCCGCTCCCGGATGGATTGCGTAACGGCGTGCCGCTCTCCTCCGTCCACTTTAACGATGATGAAAGGACCAGCAGGCCGCGGTATCATCACGCCCTATTAGGCCGCGGAGCAGCTGTGGCTGTGATCCATCCCAGCTGAGAGAGCACTGCCTCCACTCAGCGATTCAGCGCAGCCCCGACCACGTTAACCCGTTTACGGACATTAGCAGGAGAGGAAGACATCGTGGGGCCGCTACACCCTCCCGATGCGGGTTTACTCATTAGTGATTGATGAAGAATTACTTGTTTTGACGCCACTTCGGACGGCGAGTTGTGTTTGATTGCATTTGAGAGAATGATCATGGGAAGAGGCAGCGATTTACAGAGGACACCTTCCATGAGACAATAAGGGTGCATGTTTCATGGAGGGAAACTTTCAAATGGTGTGCAGTGACAACTGCCGGAAACAGGGGTGGGGGGTACCATCGTGGTGATTTAAGGATTGGTCATGGCTGAAATCAGCCATGGTGGGAGAGACACTGTTAATTTGCAGTACAATATGGGTGAAGGCTGCAAGACAGTTAAAGGAATCGACACAACAGAGAAGTCTGTTGACTAGCCTCAGTATCAGTAGCTTCGTGGCTAGACTGGAAATGCAGAATTCTACAAATCACCACTTAGAGAGAGGAACATATCCAGGCCTAAGGAGGCTGTTTGCAAATTCCCTTTCAATTTTATAATTGTATATTAAAGTTATTAATCAAAGTCCACAAACAGGAAATTTAGATCCGTAATTAAGGAGCCAGAATGGGAACCTTGCTTGTTGCAATGGCACGTGAACAGGAATCAAACCCGCAACCACCTGAGTGGACCTGCCCATGGACTGCTCAGAGGTAGGAAGCCAAGCTGGGTTCTAGAGCTGGAGATGCATTTCCTGATCCAGTAGGGTGGGACTTCTGAAGGACCTGTCAATCACAAGATACACACTTCCCTTTGGTGGCTCTGTTGTGGTTGTTGTTGCTGTTGTTGTTGTTGTTGTTGTTTTGGTGGTGGTTGTGGTTGTTGTGATGGTGGTTGTTGTTGTGATGGTGGTTGTTGTTATGGTGGTTGTGGTTTTTGGGGTGGTTGTTGTTGTTGTGGTGTTCTTTTTGGTTGTTGTTGTTGTGGTGGTTGTTGTTGTGGTTGTTGTTGTGGTGGTGGTGGTGGTTGTTGTTGTGGTTGTGGTTGTTGTTGTGGTGGTTGTCGTAGTTGTTGTTGATTTTGTGGTTGTTGTTGTGGTGGTTATGGTTGTGGTGGTTGTTGTTGTTGTTGTGGTGGTTGTTGTTGTGATTGTTTTGGTTGTTGTGGTGGTTGTTGTGGTGGTTGTTGATGTGGTGGTTGTGATTGTTGTGGTTGTTGTTGTCGTCGTTGTTGTTGTTATTGTTGTGGTGGTAGTTGTTGTGGTTGTTGTGGTTGTTGCTTTGATGTAACTTTTCCAACCAGAGCATCAATAACCACCTCACATAACTTATTTAAAGTGCATTTACATTATGCAACAAGATTTGGCAATAAGCTCTGTAAACTTTGTACCCTCTGTACTATAATCAGCATGGACGAAGTGTGTGTGTGTGTGTGTGTGTGTGTGTGTGTGTGTGTGTGTGTGCGTGTGTGTGTGTGTGTGTGTGTGTGTGTGTGTCCATGAAGTGCATTCTTGTTCACCCCTGAGACTTTGAATAGACCTATATTGTTGATCCCTTCAGTCCCAGCTCTCCAACAGCACGCCCCTACAGCTCCCGAGCCATTCTATTGGCTACTCATTCGAACGTATACACATGGTGCTTCCCAGTCCGGGTAAAAATTGTCAACATAAGACACGGGTTGCATAAATAGCGTGAGGTTCGATCGGTTCGTTACATAGTCCTCCCAGCTAATGAAATATCTCGACAACAAATAGAGACAATGAAGTTCGTGAGGTTCATCATGCAAAACGCTGCGTTGGCCAGCGTGCCGAAACACATCGACCACTTCTCTAAATTCTCGCCTTCTCCACTTTCCATGAAACAGTTTCTGGATTTTGGTGAGTAAACCTGCAGTCTGCTTGATGTTTGATGTCAACCATGAAACAACATGTAAGGTAACGGTTGTCCTCGGTGGACACTGAGATGGATGCATTCTGAGAAACACATCGACATACAACACATGTTTCCATCTCGTGAAGCGGAGAATGCACCCTCTCGGCGTTGTACTGCTGGAAGAGTTATAGTTATATGTTTTAATGTTTAAAACATCTATATCCATCCATGTCACCTCGTCTTGGTGTTGCGTCAGATGCGGGAGCAGGCGTCCTGCGGTGAACCCGTACCAATTTCTGTAACCCGCACCCCGTCCTGTTAACTGCCTTAACTAGTTGTACATTACTGCATCGTAATTTATTGCGGACGTACACAGAAAACGAGAATAATGCCTGATTATGCGTAATAATAATGCTTATTATGTAATAATGAATGTATTGGGGGTTTCAGGTTCCATCAACGCCTGTGAGAAGACGTCGTTCGTATTCTTGCGACAGGAGCTTCCAGTCAGACTCTCCAACATCATGAAGGAGATCAACCTTCTGCCGGACAAACTGCTCACCACTCCGTCCGTGCAGACCGTGCAGGGATGGTACGTTCAGGGCTCTAGTAGACACCTTACGGGGACTTAATGTGGAATCTGCCTGACAAATATGCAGTGCAGGGAGACAAGCAAACGCATGCTGTCTGTCTGCAGTCACAGGGGCAGAAATCGATTGAGTTCAGTCAAGCCCGACAAGAACGTGTGTCTGGTCTGGTCTGGTCTGGTCTGGCCTGGCCTGGCTTAGAGGGAGGGAGGGAGGTAGAGAGAGAGAGGTAGAGAGAGAGAGAGAGAGACAGAGACAGAGAGAGAGAGTGGTAGATAGACTGAAGAGAGACAGCGAGAGAGAGAGAGAGAGTTAGATAGAATGAAGAGAGACAGCGAGAGAGAGAGAGGTAGATAGACTGTAGAGAGACAGAGAGAGAGAGAGAGTGGTAGATAGACTGAAGAGAGAGAGAGGTAGATAGACTGAAGAGAAACAGCGAGAGAGAGAGAGAGGTAGATAGACTGAAGAGAGAGAGGAAGAATTGACCTTTGAAACCAGTGTTGTTGACCGTTGTTGAATTAGAGCCTTGCTCAAATATTGATAAATATATATATATATATATATATAGAGGGGGGGGATCAGGACACACTTCCGACTGCCTCAAGTTGTTGACGTCAAAACTGTGAGGCACGGCCCACACTTCTAATCCTGACCTTCGACCGAGTTGGAAGTTGTTATGAGTGCCTTCGAGACGCTCCAGCCAGACCCCAGCAGACGGGGGCGGGGCCGTCGCGTTGTTGTGAACTATGCCCCAGTTTCCATCCCAGTCACGTGACCGGTGTGTTTATTACCTGACTCCTCCTCTTTTTCCTCTCCTTCGACTACTTTCTCTTGAGACACACCCCTTTTCGTGAATTAGCATGCGACCGTTGTTGGTGACAGCTGTTTCCGTGGATAACACTTTTGTGACCTGAGTGTAACCGAGCCTGTTGGTGTGATTTGGTTCCAGGTACATCCAGAGTTTGATGGATATTCTGGAGTTCCTAGACACAAATCCTGATGACCACAGAACGTTGGGAAAGTAAGTGTCTGGTCATCAATTCACATCAATCATATTCCATCCATTACGATGACAGCGTCTATAAGGCAATACAATTAATGTAAAGTCTTATTGAAGTTCACCCGAAGGATCAAGACATTGAACATGATCTTCATCTGAAATGAATGTTAACAAATAATATCAACGCAATAATGGTTTCTATCTCAACTCAAAACAGGCAGAACCATTTGAAACCTGTTTCAATTACTACCTTTACTATCATTAATGTCGGATGACATTTTGCTCGGGCAGCTTCGCGGACGCCCTGGTGATGATCCGGAACAGGCACAACGACGTGGTCCCCACCATGGCCCAGGGGGTCCTCGAATACAAGGAGACCTTCTCCCAGGACCCGGTCACCAACCAGAACATCCAGTACTTCCTGGACCGCTTCTACATGAGCCGCATCTCCATCCGCATGCTGATCAACCAGCACAGTGAGTAGCATGCTAGCGCAGGGAGTAGCATGCTAGCACAGGGAGTAGCATGCTAGCTCAGGGAGTAGCATGCTAGCACAGGGAGTAGCATGGTAGCACAGTGAGTAGCATGCCAGCACAGGGAGTAGCATGCTAGCACAGGGAGTAGCATGGTAGCACTGGGAGTAGCATGCTAGCACAGGGAGTATCATGCTAGCACAGGGAGTAGCATGCCAGCACAGGGAATAGCATGCCAGCACAGGGAGTAGCATGCTAGCACAGGGAGTAGCATGCTAGCACAGTGAGTAGCATGCTAGCAGAGGGAGTAGCATGGTAGCACAGTGAGTAGCATGCTAGCACAGGGAGTAGCATGCTAGCACAGTGAGTAGCGTGCTAGCACAGTGAGTAGCGTACTGCACTAGCACAGGGAGTAGCGTGCTAGCACATTGGGTAGCATGCTAGCACAGGGAGTAGCATGGTAGCACAGTGAGTAGCATGCTAGCACAGGGAGTAGCATGGTAGCACAGTGAGTAGCATGCTAGCACAGGGAGTAGCATGCTAGCACAGTGAGTAGCGTACTGCACTAGCACAGTGAGTAGCATGCAAACACAGTGGGTAGCATGCTAGCACAGTGAGTAGACAGCAGCGCGCTAGCACAGGGAGTAGCATGGTAGCACAGTGATTAGCCTGGTAGCACATGGAGTAGCACGCAGTGCGCTAGCAAAGGAGAGTTAGCGTGCAGCGCAGCTTTTGTACATGACAGAGCAGCATGATGTTTACGATGTTTTCCTTCTCATGTCCGCCTCCGTCCCTCCTTCCTGTGTAGGTCTCGTCTTCGACGGAGCCACCAACCCCGTTCATCCCAACACCATCGGCTGCATTGACCCTCACTGCACGGTGGCTGAGGTCGTCCAAGGTGAGCGAGCTGTCCCGGGTTTAGGGGTCAGAACTTTGGTACCTGCTTACCCCCAAAGACGATTTCAGTGGTGGGTGGTTCTCAGAAGGTAGGTCAGATCTGAAGGCCTTCTCTGCTGTGTAACTACGAACACTCTGTACCAGTTCAGGCATAAGATAATGAACAGCTATGTTCTCAAGTCGAGTGTTCCTAGAATTCCTTGCAATACAAGGATTCCCAGAATTCCCAGAATGGGATGAGGTGATGGGAAAAGGCCTTATGCCCTGCGCGGAAGTTGTTGATTAACGCAGTTCTCCTGAGGATGTGATGTTCAGACCCATCTGTTCCTGTACCCAGATGCCTACCAGAGTGCCAAGATGCTGTGTGAGCGGTACTACCTCATCTCTCCGGACCTGTTCCTGCAAGAAGTCAATAGTAAGAGACTATACTACACCACTAACTTCTTTGTATCCTCAATATTTTACCCTCATTATCTTACCCTTCCTTACACGACAGACAGATAAAGAAACAAAAAATTATCCTCATGGCAAACTAGTGAAGGTCCAAAGGCCTCGTGGGGGGGAGGTTCAGTGATAAAACAGAGCAGAACAAAGGGAAACAGTGTGTTGGTATGTGTCTATACCCGGGATCCCTCTCAGACTACCAGTGTGGTGGGGTGTGTCCGGGATCGCTGTCAGAGTACCAGTGAGGCTGAAGTCACACCGACGATGTTGACACAGAGAATCAACTCTCGCCCAAACAGAGATTTCCTCCCTCCTCCCTAAAGTACATCTTCTCTGTTCTGTCCCTTCAGGTAATAAGAAGAACCAGTCGGTCCATATGGAGTATGTGCCTTCTCATCTCTATCACATGCTGTTTGAGCTCTTCAAGGTACAGCCCAGACTCCTCCATATCATTAACCTCATAGCATAATTTATATCGTTAGCCTCATAGCATAATTGATATCACTGGCATCATAGAATAATTGCCTCAGTCATAACTTGGCCAAAATGTGATATCGAACCTAGCTCTTCTCTCCTAACGTTGCTGATTCGCTGTGCCTCATTGGCTGTATCCTAAGCCAATCAAAGTGCTTCTTACATTCCATAATCACCATCTGCCCAAGTCAGCTACTTGATTTGCCTTGACTTTTTGTATGCTAAATACAAGATGAACCTTAAAATATGACTCCTATGTGGGTTATGATGGTCTCTGATGTTGTGTCCCTGTCTGCGCCATGCTCTGCAGAATGCCATGAGAGCCACGATAGAGCACCACGAGGGAAAGAGTTCCCTGCCGCCCATCAATGTAATGGTGTCTCTTGGGGGAGAGGACATGTCCATTAAGGTAGGTCACAAGATGTCTCTGCATGGCTGGGAGGAGTACCAGTGCTGGATATGGCATTTATTTTCCATTCGCATATATTGGAAAGTCATGTGTTACACATTATCCAAATCCACCTCTCCAGATCCTCTCTGAACCACATTTAAAAAGTTATTTCATTTAATGAATAAAATGTTTGGTCATCGATTTCAGCCAAGCAGCACGTAACGAGAGAGAGAGAGAGAGACCTTTGAAACCAGCGTTGTTGAATTAAAGCCTTACTCAAATATAACCGCTTCCCGTCGCTTCCCAAAAACGTTGGCCGGATCTATATATAGGGATATCCTTTTTATTGACGACGTCTATATTGACACAAAGGGCGAACATGTTTTCTCGGTTCATGTTTGGCGGGCCTGTAAATGACAGATAAACTGATACTCTCGGCCTGGATGACTCATGAGCCAAATCAGGATGGCTCTGTTCTTTGGTGTGCTGTTCCTTGGAAAGCTGTGAGCAGGCACGTGTCAATTCTTGGTACCAACAGAAATAAAAAGAGACACACAGACAAAAAATATCGGTCCTTGTTTTGAGACAGTGCCATCAAGAAATGTAATTTGGGTAGATGGTCAACATCCGACGCAATAAATGATTAAGAATAAGGAGATGTTGAGCAGACAAAAAGTTCAGCACAAAGCTCAGCTAAAGAAGAAAAGGGAATTAAGAACTAAACTTTAACTATAAACTATACGTACATCTGCCTACATTCACATGCATAACATCATTTACATAAACATTGTTCCTCTACCCTGTCAGCGTACTTGTCCCCTCGTATTACAGTATATCATTATGAATGGCCGATGTGTTGGTACTATGAAGGCTGGGCTGCTGGGTTCCCGGACTGATAAGTCGTACTGCGTGGGCGCCGTGTGTGCGGCTGTGTTTCTGTAACCTGAGCACCGGGAGCCTGTGTCTCGGTGCTCAGCGGCGAACGGGACAGGGAGGGGTTCACGTGTTGCACGTACATAACAAGCCCATAAAAACACGTCACTGTTCCACAATGTCTCGCTTGTTTTGACACTTTCTCTCTCCCTCTCGCTCCCTCCCCCTCTCTCTCTCGCTCTCTCTCTCTCTCTCCCCCTCTCCCTCTCCCCCTCTCCCTCCCCCTCTCCCTCTCCCCCTCCCCCTCTCCCTCCCCCCTCTCTCCCTCTCCCTCCCCCCCTCTCTCTCCCTCCCTCTCCCCCTCTCCCTCTCCCTCCCCCCCTCTCTCTCCCTCTCCCCCTCTCTTCCTCTCTCCCTCCCCCTCTCCATCTCCCTCCCTCCCTCCCTCCCTCCCCCTCTCCCTCCCACCAGGTCTGTGACCAGGGGGGTGGAGTCCCGTTCCGTAAGATCGACAAGCTGTTCAGCTACATGTACTCCACGGCGCCCTCCCCCCAGCTGGACGACCACGCCCGCACGCCGCTGGTGAGCAGAGCGCACCCCCCCCCCCCGAGTCGCCTAGGGCGCCGAAACGTCCGGCGCCGGCTCTGAGCACACGTTCACGCCGACCGCAGACCGCCGGTCTGATGGCGGCTCGTTTATCCCTCCCGATCACGTAACTTTCCGTGCTAGTACACAGTGTTCTGTGTGACCGGGCACGTGTCGGCGCGCAGACAAACAAACAAACAATCAAAAGCTGTCGGGTTGTTTTGAAGTGCAGTTTGAGGAGACTTTAGGGGAAAACACTTTTTTAACGACGGCTCCCATCACCTTTGTTAAAGAAAAGGCATTTGAAGGTGTAAAGATTAAAAGCTGTTCCCGCCATCAATCAACACAAGCTGACAAATTTGAGCAAAAGTTAAATTTGAACAAAAGTGATGAGAAAGAAAGAAAAGCTCCCAAAACAAATGGTCCCTAGATGAGCTTCAGACTGCACTTCTGCAGAGCTGAGCAGAGCCATCTGTCAGGCCGTTCTCTCCTTCATCCCACCTGTGCTCAGAACACACACACTTTGTGTCTCCATGATGAACAAACCGAGCGGAATGAGCTCAAGCCAATAGAGCAGCAGAACCCGGCAGAACCTTGACGCTCTCTCCCTGTGCAGGCTGGCTTTGGCTACGGCCTCCCCATTTCCCGCCTCTACGCCAAGTACTTCCAGGGAGACCTGCAGCTGTACTCCATGGAGGGCCATGGCACGGACGCCGTCATCTACCTGAAGGTGGGCCGGGCGCTGGGGTCCAGCATGAGGCCGGAACAGGGGGGGGCTGGCTTTTAGTTTTTATCCGTCGTCAGTCACTGCGGCTCTGAGGATGAATACATTGAGATGGGCCAGATGCCCCGTGCCCACTTCACCACACTCATTTACATTTATACTGAGGAGAAGCTTTTTATCCAAAGCGACTTGCAATAAGTTCATTTGTCAGAAGAAGAGAAACAATTTATCCCTGTCGGTACAGTAAGGATTTTCATAGAACCAAGTGCGAAGCACTAACAATCGCTAGGTTAACCCATTCCCTGTAAAGCAAAGATATCTAGGATAAAATGCTATAAAATGCTAAGTACTATTTAAGTGACGGGACATGCAACATACAATGAGTGCGTAAGAGGGGTGTGTGTGTGTGGGGGGGGGGGAGCTATGCAGAGTCTAGGTGAACTCTGTGAGAACAAGGGAGTCTTGAGTCTTCTCTCACCACCTGCTCGTCCGCCGCAGGCGCTGTCCACGGACTCGGTGGAGAGGCTCCCGGTCTACAACAAGACAGCCCTGAGGAACTACAAGGTGCGGCAGGAGGCCGACGACTGGTGCGTTCCCAGTAAGGAGCCCCTGGATATGCTCAAGTACAAGAAGGACAAGTGAGGCCCCCCCCCCCCCCACGGTCCTCTCCGCCCCCGGCTGGCGTGCGGCCCCACCCCCATGACATTCGCCGGCCCCTCGGCCATCCTGAGGGGCCGGCCTCCCAGTGTTCTGTTTCTACTGGTTTCTAGGGAGATGCATGCCCGTTCCCAGTTTGATGTCCAGTGCCTTTCGGTTCTGCGGATTCCGGAGAGTTCTCCATGAAGACCAAAGACTTGTGTTGAACCAAAGGAAACAGAAGGAGGCCCTGTTCTTAAGGGAACCTCTGTTTGACCCTTTGACCCCTCCCTCTCTTATGGGGACTGTGGTTGTCGTGTCTCCCCACCCCAGGTGAACCGCCAACTCCGGTCCCCACAGGTGGGGGGGGAGGGGGGGGTTGTGTGTGGTTTTTATTTCTGATCGTGCATGAGGAAGTCAGCATGGCTGGCTGTAGAGCTCCGTGATTGGTTGAGCCTTAATGGATCGGAATGGACCGATGATGACACAAAGTAAAGACTAAGTCTAAGTATTTTTATTTCAAGATACCTCTTGAAACGTACATTCGCTGATCTCATGTGATGAGGATTTAGACCGGGACACAAGCAGTTGTGTGCAGCACAATTTAAAAAAGGCGCTATAAAGACTCATTATGAGGATATTATGAGTACTTGAAAATATTAACCCAGCCTGTTTAAATGTTCAGATGCTCTTTCAAGTGCCATAGCTTGAAGTACACATCTTTAATGACGGTGGGAAACTTTGGAAATTGAACTGCAAAAGCTAAACACAACACTTTGTCAAAGGTCAAAGTCAAAGGTCAATCTTATCCAGCAGAGTTCTGCTACGTGTTCGCTGTTCAGCTCATGAACATCACCTCACTGTAATGACCTGGTGAATCTTTACCTTAACGTGCACTCTGTCCCCTGCCGAGCTCTTTGGACCAGGATCTATTAACTCAATGCCTCTGGTTACTATTTCCTAGCGCAGAGATACGCTACATAGAAGATTACATTGACAGCATGCATTACATGTTCAACCAAGTTGATCAAAGGTGTATATGGTCTAAGAGACTCTCATGACGTAGCAAAGTGTCTCTCTTTGGGAGATTCTAGCTCTAGCTCGCTGTGTAACAATGTTGCCCATCTCAAATCAACACGTCGCTGATTTCAATATATTTTTGAAGTATTTTTTTTTTACATTTCGCTGTACGATATTTTACGGTTGCATTAATAGCGTAACGGTTTTCAAAACAAAGTCCCATTTAATAAAACGGTTCCAGTGCAGAATAGCTCTCTGGATATTCTGGTGGGCAACATTTGTGATACACAGACCAACCAGAAGGAGGAGGATGAATAAGCTGGAGCCTCTGCTCCTCTGAATGCGTATTGAAACGTGTAGTGGAAGAAGGGTCAGGGAACGACGCTCACACTACAACTGTGGATCCCCAGGGGATGGATGTACGTCACGTTCAGCATTACAGCAGCAAAGAGCAAACATGATAGAAACACGAAAAGTGATATAAATGGGGTGCCCACTGTGTCTTAATAGGACAGCCTGTGCCCTGGCTCCTCTGCCAAGCCATACGGAGGGAGAGGGCAGGGGGGGCAGAGAATAGACCAGGAGTGGTTCCCCTGGGTCCGGTTTCAGGGTTATAGGAGCTTGGGGCAGTCCTGAACCTGAAGACCAAGCTGTTCTGAACCTGAAGAACAGCTTGGTCCGCCCCCCCCCACCATGTGTAGATCAAGTGTTGATCTGTGGTGAAAGTTTCCACTGCTTTGGATGTCTAACCTCGTGTCACAGCTCACAGAAGATGGCTTGCCTTATGTCACGTTGTAAAAAGGATTGGAATGTGTTTGAACTTTTCTGTCACAACATGAATGTTTCTGTTCGTATTTAGGATTCGCCCGTGTTCGGGGTGTCCCGGTGTACTGTACATATGCTTTTTTTTGGTGTGTGTACGATGATGAGGGAACAATATGCAATGTGAGGGCCATTTTTAACTACAGTGCCAAATGCTCTTCCTTGGGACGGGCTGACAGTTTGTGTGTGTGTGTGTGTGTGTGTGTGTGTGTGTGTGTGTGTGGTTGAGAGAAGGGTGAGAGAAAGTGAGAGAGGGGAAAGAGAGCTGTAGACGGTCGTAGGCTCGTGAATACAGTATCTCCCAGTAAGAGTCCACCTCCTCTTTCAGGAGTCGTTGATCAAAGGTGTATACATAAAGATGATACCATGTGCTGCTTCAGTGATCCAATATTGTGTTTATCTGCTTTTGAAGATACCGGAGATCACGATGGATTTACGTTAATGTCCTCTGACCCCTAATGGTACAAATGATTGTAAACATCCACTGTGTGGTGGACAAAGGGTATTTAAATGAATGAATAAATAAATTAAAACAATTGTAAAGTGTACATTTATTCACTGTCGGTGGCATGCTGAAGCAAGCAGAACATCCTCTCTAGTCCTAGGCTCCATACATCTTAGAGCTGACAGGAGTGAACAGATCCCCGCCTGAACTATTGGTCGAGTTAAAGCAAATCATTTGCATATCACAGTAAGAACGTCTCGAAGCGCTGTTGCTATACAAATCGGGGCTTCGAAAGGTTACTCACTTTCAACGCCTAGAGAGGAAAATAAAAAGCTAATTGAGTACATGGAGTCACTAGGGAGATTCTACCTACTGAGATGACTACGGGTGGAGTGGTGGTGGTGGTGGTGGGGTTGGTGATGATGGTGGGTGTGGTGGGGTTGGTGGTGGTGATTGTCTTTCAGGTGGTGGTGGTGATGTTTGTTGTGGAAGCCTTGGCAGTGGCGATGGGGGTGGTGTTGGTTGTGGGTGTGGGTGCAGGGATTAAGATGCATTGATGTGTGTTAGTATTCCCCATCCCTCCATCTTCATACTGAATACATACTTCTCAAGGTTCTGTCTCTCCAGCTCCGCCCTTCTCCTCCCCCTGCCCTGGTCTAGTTCAGAATCCAAAAAAAAACATAAGAGACATAAAACAAGGAAGCCCGGATGGAGTTAAACATGCTTAATGATGTCTATGATCAGATATTCTGTTTAGGATTCACTGCGGGCATCTCTCTAGTGAAGCTGTCATTGAATCTTCACACTTCATCTGAGAAGCATAAAGCGATGTAATGATCCATTAGTACGCTTACTTATGCTACAAATCCTCATAAAACCAATGATTTACGATGTTTGTGTTGTTTGTGATACCAGATAAGAATATCTGGTATCTCTATACACAGTATCCCTTTGTTTATGGAATAGTAAGGTGCAGCCGACCAAATAACTGTTTATCATTTTATAAATATTAAGTCTGTATTAGACATATAATGAAAGTCAACAGACAAATATAAAAAAAACAACATTCATTTGGTTTTGTATGTACAAAAATCTGAAATAGAGAATTCAGTTCTGCTCCACAGAATCACAACAGTTCTGATGCCAGCGTTCAGTCCACTGCCTGCCGTGTACATATGACTATTAGGGGATATTGCAGACACTTTTATCCAAAGCGACTTACAACTATTCCTACACACATTAACAAACCGAGCGCGGAGTTAACCATGCAACTCCACGCTCGGTCAGGAGCAGTCAGGGTGAGGGTGTCTCGCTCAGGGACACCTCGACACTAGGAGGAGCCGGGGATCAAACTAGCAACCTTCCAGTTACCAGCCAACCCCGCTCTTCCTCCTGAGCCACATTCACACCGGGACGGTCAATACTGAGGACAAACAAGCAGCATCTCACCTTCCAACGGTCGGAAAGGCCATCCCGTCCTCCTCAGATCAACATCCTCACGTTTACCTCTTTATTATCTAGTGCAGTGTAGGAACCATCACTTTGACGCCCTTAGAGCTGAGTACATGATGTAGGAGAACCAGGAGGACTGGGGGATACGTGATGCATCAGAATACTGTCCCCCCAGATGGGGTCCAGCGAACAGAGATGGACAAAGCTAGGCCTGGTCACTGTCTCATGGAACTCATAGAAATAATAGAGCATCGGGTCAGGAGTTAGTGAATAGGCAGTAGAGCAGCTAATTGAGGGACAAGACTTTTATATTTATTTCTTTTTATTGAGCATTTTATTGCCAATACTGGCTTTAATACTAGACTTAGAATCAAATTATTTATCTCTGCAAATTGTTCAATGTTAGCCTGAAAGAGGCATGAGGATGAGGAAAAGGCCTCAGCTAAGAGCAAAAAATACACATTCATAATCATATATATATTTATATATATATAATAAAACCTAAAATTGAATTTGTCTACTGTAGACTTTCCATGGACACTGGATACATTTTCGTGTTGAAACATTAATCTACTGAAATTGAGTTGACTGTTAATATATCTGTAAAGTGTATTAATGAAGTGCTATTATTATACGTTATAGGCAGGGGCGTAGGAATGAGTTTAACATTAGGGGGGGACACATATCGGAAACCTGACAGATCCGGTATAATTTTTAGGTGGGACAAATGCGCCTGTCTCCGATACTGGAGGGGACACGTCCCCTCCGTCCCCCCCGGTTCCTACGCACTTGGTTATAGGTATTTTATTAAAGTTGGTCTAGCACAGAAACCACAGTGCTCTGCCACGGGAGCGCACTTACAGTCTCCTTCCACAAGAGAGCGCTGTAGGGCTGCTGTCCCAGACGCTGGCTGTGGTCCATAATGAGCTGCTGTGGGCCTCATGCACTTCAACAAGCTCTGTTTATTAATCTGCCAGTATTGTCTCAAAGACATATGTCAACTCCATCAATGGAAGATCGAACGTATTCCGTCCTTTGTGCGGTGAAAGCATCAAACAGGCTTGAAGACAGCTGGGTCAGGCTGTAGTCATTACTTTACTCTGAGCTTTACTCTCATGCTTTACTCTCACTGACTCACTGGGAGAGAAGCCCTCCAGTATTTCTGCCCGGTTTGCACTTTGCCTTCCTTGGGTAAATAAAAGGAACTCTTATTTTCCCTTATAAGGAAATAGGGGGTATCTCAACCCATCAAAGAACATTCCCCTTCCCCTCCCATTAAGCGTCACCTCTAAACTATGCAGGGTACAACAACGCCCAGTTCTGGTCATCTCACATGTTTGTAATAGTTTTAAAGTTAGACGCGCCGCCGAATCCTGACGAGCAGCTACCGGCCGAGGGGGCGGGGTCTTGAGCGGCGGCTGGACGCCTATTGGCTGCTGAGGGCTAGGGACGGGACGGGGAAATTCAAGGAAAAGCCGAAGGAGGATGTATGGATTTTCCTCGGCGTAACGGGACGAGACTATATTGGATGGAAAGCATCAGCAGCCCGATATGAACACGTTTGGATGACATTGTTTTTTCTTAAAAGACATTGTGATAGTTTGACAGAGAGAGAGAGAGAGAGAGAGAGACACATTCGTTAACCTGGTCGGAGATATTTCTACCTTCCACGTTGCGTTTATTTTACAATTAGTAACGACACAACTTTTTAAAGGATTAGACTTCTGCCTGGATATGAGCTATGCGGATGGACTGAACGTCTCACTGCTGAGAAGCTGCACTCCTGAGCTCGCTGTCGGATCCCATCGCTTCATCTGAAGCCGTTTGAAGCAGAACAACCGCCTCGGATTATTACTCCTTCTTCAGAACAACCGATAACCACCAGCAACACAACAGAGACTCCAGTATGGCCGAACATGAGAGCCTGGAGTTCGGGAAGGCGGACTTCGTCCTGATGGACAACGTGTGTCTGGAAGACTTCATGGCCAACCTTAAACTCAGGTAAGAATCGGGGAACACGACCCTCCACCCTTCGGGTCCAAGCCGCCACGACCCGGGAGGGGGGTGGGGGGAGGCATGAGGCTGGATGTAGAGTACATTACTGCGGAGATTAAATTACAAGTTATTATTTATTAACATTGAACCGTTCCGCTTAGGTGAGCGCTGGCTCGCTACAGGTGGGCTCCACGTCAGCTGATCTGAGTCGCTCGGTGTTTATCAACAGTTGACGTCACATGAGCATCCTCCTTTCGTTTGATTGACGGGGGCGGGGCACACTGCATAATGATCCTTTAAAAAATAAACCTTTACCTCGGCTTCTCTTGTAAATACATGGGAGTTGGAAAGCTAATAAACGTACAAGCTACTTTCGTTTCACCTGAATCGATATTATGGGCATGTGTCAGGCATTCCTAGGATGCTGAAAGCGCTGCCACATGTGTCTGTTGTTGATCCAGGCTTTGTTTGAAAATACCTTATCAGTCTGGGATTCTTTAGGGCAGAAACAATTCAAACTAAAGAATTTCCCCCCGCCTTTTTCGACCATGCTCAACACAGCTCCTTGTGTAAACAGCTGGAATGGCCCAATCATATCATGCTTTTGAATGAATGCTTCCTCCTGCTGTCAGTCAAAGGCCCGGTGGTACAGTGGCCGACGGGTGCTAGCGTGTGGGTCTGGAGAAAGACCAGAACTCATTAGCATGTGCCCACACTCGCGCATGCTGCTGTGATATCAGAGCGGTCTGAGGGGTCAGGTTTGGTCTGGGGGAGTCAGGGGGGGTGTCTTGTGGGTTCTGGGAGGGGTCTTGGTTGGTCTGGGGGGGGGGGTCTTGGTTGTTCTGGGGGAGTCTGGGCTATGAGAGACAAAGCAGTGACCCGGTTCTTTCTGAGAGCAGACTGGCCGAGTGGCGTGTGAGATTTTCTGCTGTAGTGAGATGTTTCCAACCCAAATCCTTTTGAAGTGCAAAAACAGACAATAACCGCTATCCGTCCTGTCTGTCCGTTTGTCCACGTGTCCCTGGCAGACACTTCTAAACAACATGTCAGGCACGCTGAAGGATTCGCAGTTTAGAGAAGTAAACACTTTGGCTGAATGATGCCCACTGACACGATTTGACTACTGATTTGCATTGATTCACTGTTCGGTTTTGTTGCTAAAAGGCAGATCCGTCCAACCTTCCGGAGAATCCTCCGCTGTAGGGCTTGCGGTCTACGTTATTAGACGGGGGGTCAGGAGACCGAGAGAACCAGAGAAAGGGGCTCGCCGCCCACCCTAACACATCCCTCCTCAGAACCGAAGGGACAACAACAACAGACAGAGTTCCTGTTTTGAGCTACCATCTGGTTCTGATTTGCCGGCGGTGTTTCAGTACAGAGCGTGGTCAGTGTTGGTTCTGTGGTGGAACTTGTTTTCAACACAGTAATGTATTCTGCACCTTCCCATCCCAGACCTCTGCAGTATGAACACGGTAATGCAGGACAGTCAGAAAGATAGGCCGTGCTGGATGCAGGTCTGCCTCTGGACCCGCTGATGGGATCCCAACGCCCCAGGACACGGACCAGGGGTGACGAACACACAGTAGTCCCAGCAGGGGCCCCGGGGCAAAGCCCACCCCGGGGCTGGTCCTGTTGTTTTACTGAACGGCGGAGGCCGCTGGAACAGGAAACATGAAACATGAAGCTCCTTCTCCAGAACCCTTCTGGGGGGTCTTCCCCTCAGCCCGCCCACTTCAGGGGGGTCGTTACACTGTGTCCCCCCTGAGCAGAAACAGTGAGCGACTCCCTCCACTGAGCGGCCAAACTAACCCTCAGAGATGCTCCCCACTGACTGACTCCCACTGAGCGGCCAAACTCACCTTCCGAGACGCTCTCACTGAGCGGTTCGCTCCAATCTCACTGAGCGGTTCGCTCCACTCTCACTGAGCGGTTCGCTCCAATCTCACTGAGCGGTTCGCTCCAATCTCACTGAGCCGTTCGCTCCACTCTCACTGAGCGGCTCTCTCCACTGAACGGCCAAACTAACCTGCCCTGGAAAAACGCTCCAGACACTTTCCCTTTTCCTGCTGGTGCGTTTGTGATCCTGTAGCGTGTGTGTCTGCATAGTGCACACCAGTGTGTCTGCGTACGAGTGTGTGTGTGATTGTCATTTGCTGAGGGCATGACCCACCGTGTGTGTGCGTATGCATGTGTGTGTGCCTGCATGCGTGCTAGCACCTCTCGAAGCTAGCATAAGGTACATGCCGCCTCCTTGCGTAGTTTTTTTCGTCACTGGTTCCCATCCCTCTGAACTCTCCTGGGTGCGCTCTGCTGTGGGAACCCGGACTGGGAAGCGAAGGGCCGCCATGTTGGGCTGCTGACCGAGGGCGAGTTCCCAGTGACTGCAGAGAGGAGTCGTTCTGCCCCTCACTTTATTTGGCCGGCGTGTTGGCAGACGACTTTACTTTGTTTGGACTGGAGGCTGAGGTCTGTGGGGGAGCTGGGGCCCTCGGAGGCTCCTGAAATAGACAGCGGGGCCGAGGCCAGCTGGTTCCTGGAGATGCTGGGTAGACTGGAGGTCGGGCTGCAGGGAATCTGTCTCTGCTCCCATTGGTCGGATGGTTGCCGTCGATTGGCCTTGAACTTTGGCTCTTTTTTTTTATATCCTTTTTATATTTTTATATTAATCGTTTTATTTCTGCAATGTTTTATTTCATAAGATGCAATTCTAGGGTTAGGTTTTTGGATGAATCTACTCTATTCGGGCAGGGTTGTCTCAGTTCGGCAACAGAAAGGAGGAGGAGGAGGTTCCTCTCTCCAACCACCGTTGGATCCAGCTATTCCTGACTCTCTGCGTCTCTAAATGAAGATGATGGATGTAGAGGAAGGCAGCAGTCCTGAGTTCTCAAGGAGCACAGCCGTGTCCCGCTCATGTCCTGGATGTTGTGTTGTGTCTCCATTGTGGAAAGCGTGATGGCACCGGACCTGTTCCTGAACGCTGGGGTATTCCTGCCCATCGGAATCCAGAGGGAATAATAAACAGAAGTTGGAAAACAGCCTGTTCTCCTTGTTTTGATGATGATTTGCGAGGCATCTTTTAATCCTTATCCTACCCTTCTCATAAACTGGCATCTCATGACACTCAAATGCAATACAAGCCAAGTGTGTGTGTGTGTGTGTGTGTGTGTGTGTGTGTGTGTGTGTGTGTGTATGTGTGTGTGTGTGTGTGCCCGTTGTGCCCCTCTGTGTCTCCTTCCACCATGAGGACTTTGACCCCTGAACCTGGCGTTGCTTCTGAAGGAGGGAAGGAGGATTTGGGACAGGAAGTCTCTATTAATACGGAGCCGGCACGCTGGCTGCCCTTCCCATCGGCATTTCCGTGCCTTTAGTCCTCACATTTCACCACTTCCTGCTTCTCCTCCTGTGCCAGCCAATCACAGAGCCCTATGTGTTCAAAACTAAACTGACCCCGTCAGGATGTTATCCTTGGTCGATTTGGCGTTTTATCTATTTTTGGTTGATTCACAAATGTGGCTTTTGTTTTGTTTTATATATTCTGATGTCACGTGCGTTTCAATAGGTGTGTTCGTTCAATACTTGTGCAATGCTGTGTGCACATCTTCTCATACTCACTTACTCTCATTCTCTCTCTCTCTCTCTCTCTCTCTCTCTCTCTCTCTCTCTTTCTCTCTTCTCTCTCTCTCTCTCTCTCTCTCTCTCTCTCTCTCTCATTTACATTTACATTTACATTAACATTTAGGGCATTTAGCAGACGCTTTTATCCAAAGCGACTTACAATAAGTGCATTTGTTACAATAAGTACATTTGTCATAAGAAGTGAAACAATATATCGCTGTCGGTACAGTAAAGATGTTCATAGAACCAAGTGCAAATCTCTCTCTATCACAGTAAATACACGGGGCAAAGTACACGTGGAGCTCAGGTGAAAGGTCACCAGTAAATGGAGATCTAATCTTTTGCACAGAATATTTACATTGGAAAATGTATTTAAATCCAAAATGTCAGCTACACAAATCATCCTCCGCCAACTTCCACCCTCACTCTCACTCTCTGAGAGTGTCTGCACTGACTGTCTTTTTTGTAAAGCGTCTTTGAGTATTTAGAAAAGCGCTATATAAATATAATAATATACTTATTATTATTATTATTATTATTATATGAAGATCTGAGCAAATCCAGTCCAGCGATTGATATCGCTTATCGCTACAATAATTTAACTGTAAAGTCTTTTTTATAAGAAAGCTGAAACAAGGTTTTAAACGACAAGCTAGTCCCATCGTTCTTCAATTACAGCCTTCCCTTTTTTTTCAGTGTCAATATTGTCCTTCAACAACCTTCCTAAACCTTGCATGTCGTCTGTCGTCTGTCCCTGGGCTTGTGTGGATCTACTCTCTGAACAATAAAATCATCTGGTCTCCACCTGAATGACCCTGATGCTGCTAACCCAAGTTGAGGATTTATTTAAGACCTTACTTCCTGTTGGCACCCGTTTTGAATGATAAGGAAGCAACACAAACACACACACACACACACACACATACACACACACACACACACTGAGGACGTATTTAGTGAGCTCTCCTTGGTTGTGTAACCATGGAGAACAGATACGGGTCTGTTTGGAGTGAAGTTTCACCTCTGTTCGTTTGAGGTGCTTCGCTCTCTCTCTCTCTCTCTCTCTTCTCTCTCTCTCTCTCTCTCTCTCTCTCTCTCTCTCTCTCTCTCTCTCTCTCTCTCTCTCTCTCTCTCTCTCTCTCGTCGACACCAGCGCTCGGTTGCTCCACAAAGGAGAATTCTTCCTCACGGGGAGAAGAAGGAAAAACGCCGGCACACCTCTGGAATGATCCGTCTCGCCCTCGCTCTCCAGGGAACCGCCTCAGCGCTCGTGCGCTCTCGTGCACGCTCGTGCGCGCTCGTGCGCTCCTCCCCACAGACTAAAGAGTCCAGTCTCGCCACAAGAATTTTCATACGAACCAGTCTAATCTGAAACACATTACCCGCTTACATAAAGTGTGTTCTCTACTCCCCCCCCCCCCCCAAGTCGGTTCCCCAGCAGACACCGCGTTGGCAAGCGGGGGTCACTGGCAGGACGTCCCACCCACGTTCCCTTCCCCCTGCCTCTCTCTCCCCCCCCACCCCCCCTTGCCCGTCTTGTTTTCACTCTTTCGCTGAAAGCCTCTCAGACAGACTCCGTTGTGGTTCTATTTTTAGGGGAGGTAAACAGAGCCGCGAGGAGCGTGTTCTCCAGAGCGGTTCTCGCTCCGTGCGTCGGGGGGGGGGGGGGGGGGTGGTCCTGTTTTGGCTGTGAGGGTAACGTCTGGTCCTGAGTGAACTCTGTGTTCCCTACGGAGTCCTGATACCATTAGGAGTCCCAGGCCTGCTGCAGCCATGAGTATCATCACCCAGTTTAAACCCCTACCCCCCGCCCCCCATCCATACTCATCTATCCGTTTGTTTACACAGAGAGGGTGTGGTGCTTTTCCTCCAATAACCACCCTGCGATCCCAAATGGTGTGTGTGTGTGTGTGTGTGTGTGTGTGTGTGTGTGAGGGGGGGGGATAGAGTTGCAGGTGTGTGCCCTGTCACAAGGCGGTGTGATGTCACACTCTCCGCGTTCTCTGTTCTTTTGTGTCTCGACCACCTGGTCTAGCCCTCCCCATCCCTCACCCCCACCCCCCCCTTCTCTGTTACCGTGGGCGATGGCCGCTTACTCACGTTCACAGCCATTGATCTCCCAAACACACACACACACACACACACACACACACACACACACACACACACACACACACACACATCCACACCCACCCCTATCCTTCATTACACACACAACCCTATCCTTCGCTACACACACACACCCCTATCCTTCGCTACACACACACCCCTATCCTTCGCTACACACACACACCCCTATCCTTCGCTACACACACACACCCCTATCCTTCGCTACACACACACACTCCTATCCTTCGCTACACACACAACTGATTACACAAGCTCACAGGATTATAGACGATATCTATTTCTATGCCGGTGGACCAGAGAGTTCTGCCCTGGTATAGATCTGGATTTCCTTCCCAACTTTCTGCTTCTCAGCCGTCTGTCTGTCTTTGCACTTTCCCTCTATTTCAGTTCTTGTTTTTTTCCCCTATTGGAGTAATTGCTATTCCCAATTGGGAGGGGTGTGTGTGTGTGTGCGTGTGTGTGTGTGTGTGTGTGAGTCATGTCTGGTTCTGCTGGCCTCTTTGTCTGACAGCCTCTGGTCTTCCCCGCTGGCCGCTGCTGGCCGCCGCTAAAGTGCAAACAGGTTTTGCAGAAGCCCGGCAGTCATGTCCAAGAACTGCTCTGTACAAACCTCCCTCCCTCCCTGCCTCCCTCCCTCCCTCCCTCTATTTCTCACTCCCTCACTCACTGTCTCCCTCCCTCATTTCCTCCCTCACTCACTGCCTCCCTCCGTACCTCTCTCCCTCCCTCCTCCCCTCCCTCACTCATAGCCTCCCTTCCTTCCTTCCTTCCTTCCCTCCCTCCCTCTCCCTCCCTCCCTCACACTCACCAGAAGGCCTTGTTATTAAATTTATGGTTATTTGACCCCAAGGGATTCTCTCTCTTTTAGAAAGAAAGAAAAACAACAATATATCGCTGTCGGTGCAGTAAGGATATTCATAGAACCAAGTGCCAAGCACTAACAATCGCTAGGTTAACCCATTCCCCGTATGCAACAAAGATAGCTAGGATAAGATGCTACACAATGCTAAGTACTATTTTTTAAGTGCAAGGACGTACAGCATACAATAAGTGTGTACATTAAGTGTCAGGACATACAACATACATTAAGTGTGTACATTAAGTGTCAGGACGTACAACATACAATCAGTGCATACATTCAGTCCCAGTCCATGCCAAACATGGCTTGGGCCCTGGTTTGCAACCACCATGGTCCTCTTGTTAGAGAGCCTGTTGTGAACCCAACCCATTCAGGTTCACAGACCAACACACCAGCTGGGTGTTATCATCCAACGATGAGGTAGTGAACGTGCTTACGTTCAGTCACTACTAAAGTGCATCATGGACTTGATACGAAACCACTGGTTTGGCATGAATGAGATGAGGTGCAATGACATGAATGAGGAAACCTTCCTCGTTCATGTCTGACTGCTTCTGTCATTTTTGTCACAACCTGCCAACCTGCCGAGCCGTCTCTAATCCTGACCTGTCGCATGCCTATCTCCGGCTGTGTGGTTGTTAGGGTGCGCCCTCATGCCTTACTTTGTCGTGATCAGAGATCGGTTTGTGTTTTCCTTTCACTCCTGAAACCATCGCCTGGTTCTGGTTTGTCTTGGGGTCATTGGTTGGGAGAAGGTTTTAGATGAGGAGAATCCAGAAACAGGGATTTAATTTGTCTATGTTAACCGCTAATAACCTTAACCTCAACTCGGCAGCATGCTCAGACAGCTGGACAAGTTATTTCAGTAGAACACGAAATAACTCTTCAGTGTCTAAACTACAGGTTAATGTTTTTTTGAAGTCATGCGTTTTGGAGTTTAAAAGTGTCTTTCACACCATGCATCTGGACGATATCAAAGACTTCTCCTGACATGCCAACACAGTCGGGTCATGTTGCCCCTAGCGTGTTGCTCCTAGCAGCTACTATCTTAGTTCTGACCTTGGAGTAATGTTTGCCAAGGACTCGCTGGAGGGAGAATCCCCCCCTCCCCCATGTACAGTCCAGAGGTTTGAGGGCCTCAGACCATGGAGGGGGTGTGGTCTCAGTCATCCTTGGACCTTAGAGAACAGTTTCTATGTGAGGAGGGGCTGGCTAACCGCAAAGCTGCAGTGAGCTTCCAGGCAGTGGGCATCAATGGGCGACACAGGGCACAGTAGTACCCTCAGAGGTACAGTAGGGTTATTATATTCTACAGGGTGACACGATACGCTGGGATGTTCACCAGCTGGGAGGAACCGTGCTGCGGAGGAAAAGTCCCAGTAATTGCTGTGTTTTTGACGCTTAGCGGTATCTGTAATCAGCCGAGTGGAAATCCTACCTGCCGTGTTTGGCAGAGCTTGAGTCTTGGTGTCTCGGTGTTCAGGAGGGATTAAGGTGAAGGTTAATTTGACGTGGAGGGCTTCTGGTACTGGGATGGTGAACAGAAGTCCTGTTCTCCCTGGGATCAGTGGTGTATGTGTTGGGCTCTGGGCCGGTCAGACCAGACCAGGATAGGCCCTGGAAAACCTCCAGGAAGAATGTTGTCCTTGCTCCCCTGGTTTGAGGTTCAGGGGTTCAGTTTAAGTTTGAGCTTAAGTGGACCTTTGCTTCACCCCTCTGTCAGGTCGGGGGAAGAGTGCAGTCATTCAAACATTTAGTGCACCGCAGACAATCGAAGGGCAATCAAAAAGACTTCATGATATATTTTTGTATTTTTGCATTTTATTGTGTGTATAATTGAGAGGTTTACTGAAGTAAGTGAAGGGTCCCAAGGTGATCCATGCTTTACGACCTGGAGGTGAAGCTCAGATTTACTGCCATCGCTCTAAACAAGCACAGTGCTGGTAATAAACAGGTCACAGAGATAACTTATCTCTACACTTCTCTGAATGGTGGAGCCAGATCTAGTTCACGGTAGTAAAGGACTGTACACGCCCACTGCTGTGTCTTCACTGAGTTAAAACACACTTTGTAACCTGAGGTATCGTTGATGAATACAATGCGTTCGTCCTCCATTCAGAGGAACAATGTGCTTCCAGTCCAGAGTTGGAATGAAGCC
>NC_136952.1:2917156-2940660 GCF_949987615.1 Pollachius pollachius
GAGAGAGCGATGACGACAGCTGAAAGGCTTTCCAGGTATTTCCAACCAATGGGAGTGTCTTATTAGGGCTGTAAACATTTTGCAACGTTGGGCTATTCCAAAACCTCCAAAGCGCCTGGTCAGATGTTTCCACCGGGCCCGGGTCAGACCAGCTGGGACCGGTGGGGCCAGACAGGTTCACTGCAGTAGCGGGCTTTGAAGCAGCTGTGGAGAAAGGAGCCATTCATCTTCAGGAAGAGGGGAGGAAGTGGGAAGAGGGGGAGGGTTTCTCCCCCTGGACAGACAGGCAGCCAAGCAGGTGGCTTCAGCCAAAGAAGACAGACAGGATGAAAGTGAAAAAGAGGAAAATACACTTCTTAAATATGGATGAGTGTTTCATAGAGGCGGAGATTCTAGTAGTTAGGGTGCTTGACTCCCAGCCAAACTGTCCTTGGTTCAACTCCCACTGTCCCCAGTGCCCTTGGGCAAGACGCCTAACCCTACCTGCTCATGGATGAAGGATCCCTGCTGTTGCTCCGGATGAGAGCATTCTCTAACGAGCACAGCCGATTGGCTCGCTGACTGCATCGTTTTGGCGGGCAGTTCCTCCAGGTCTCTGCGGAGATTTGACTCACACTTGAACGCTCTGCCTGAACGTGTTAGAGTTCCCTTATTAGGACACCGTCATGAACGTAAACACAGCATAATTCTGAGGAATCATGGGTGTTAGTAGGAAACCCGATGTGTTTGTAATAAAGCTCTGTTGAGTTTAGTGGGACGTTAGAAGTAAACAAGCAGCCATTTGCTAAATGTCGAGCATATCTGTGTAATAAGCTGGTTTGGACAAAAGGTAATAAACCATTGGACTTGAAAAGGAATTCAGTTTTGGATTCAGTATTCTCTTGTTTACGCATGACATGTGTATTCATTATGTACTTCCTCTGACCTTTTAATAATATTAAGCTCACATTGAAGGTTAGAATGCAAAACCACAACTCAGTTAGGTCAGACGGAAAAAGCCAGTCATCATTGCTGTCTTCGTTATGAAGAGATTATGAAGAGATTGAGGACTTGCTTATCAGGGGCTGACATTTAATCAGTGATGATTAACTACTGTATAAATGTGTCTATATAAAGATAACGCCGCACAGCTTGGAAACAAAACCCATACTGGCCGTAGCAGAGTCCGGCTGCCCGCTGAGACTCTGGGTTCAATCTCCGATGTCCTCGGTCCAACTTCAGAAGCCCTCTAACCCCCCCTGCTCCGTGCCCGGAAAACAAAGCGAGAAATCACAACATGTGGCTTGGGATATTAGCATGAATCAATAGTTAACACTATACTTTTATTTTTTGAGTTACTCTATCCTGACTACTGACTCTACCTCGGCTGTTTTTTTTTTCTTTTTATAGTTGCTTTTAATCTGATTCGACAGCTTCAACACATATTTTACATAGTACACATTACATACATTAACAAATCAACCCATCATCGTTCAAAAACAAGAGCGCGTTATCTTCTTGCATTGGACATCGTTCATCCTCCGTGTTCCTTCATGTGACGCAAGCGTCTCTTGGCCCAGTTCTGGTTCTGTCCATGTTAACCTAGTAATTGTGCTGTCGCTGTTGTGGCACATGCCTACCTACGTTGTGGTTCAGTCCGCGTCAAGGCCTGGGGTGACCTTCTGGACTCTACATAGCCCCCCCCACTCCTTCCCTTCTCCCTAAAAACACCCCCCTTACGCACTTATTGTATGTTGTACGTCCTGGCACTTAAAAATAGTACTTGGCATTGTGTAGTGTCTCATTGTATACGGGGAATGGGTTAATCTAGCGATTGTTAGTGCTTGGCACCTGGTTCTATGAACATCCTTACTGCACCGACAGCGATATGTTGTTGTTTCTCCTTCTTCTGACAAATGTACTTCTTGCAAGTCGCTTTGGATAAAAGCGTCTGCTGAACGCCCTCAATGCAAATGTAAATGTTGAGCTGTGCTGACCCAGTTCTTTCTCCGTCCGGCTCCAGGTTCGAGAAGGGGCGTATCTACTCGTACATCGGGGAGGTGGTGGTGTCGGTGAACCCGTACCGCGCCATGAACATCTACGGCCGCGACGCCGTGGAGCAGTACCGCAACCGCGAGCTGTACGAGCGCCCGCCGCACCTCTTCGCCATCGCAGACGCCGCCTACAAGGCCATGAAGAGGAGGAACAAGGACACCTGCATCGTCATCTCAGGTGACCCCCCCCCTATCATTCACCCTCCACCCCACCAGGGGGGGTCGGCCGGGGGGGCGTTGGTCACAGGGAGGGAAGATTTTCTACCCGTAACCTAAACCACCACCCGCGTTATTCACGTGTGTGTGTGTGTGTCTTGATGTGTGTGTGTGTGTGTCTGTGTGTGTCTGTGTGTGTGTGTCATAATACCGTTCTAACATTAAACCCACGCTGAATTTGTTTTTTGCCGTAGGTGGGATGTCAGATTTGTCATGTATTTGTGTGTGGTTGTGGTTGTGTTTGTGTGTGCATGGTTGGTTGTGTGTGTGTGTGTGCGTGTGTGTGTGTGTGTGTGTGTGTGTGTGTGTGTGCGCACATGTGTGTGTCCGTGTGTGTGTCCGTGTGTGTGTGTGGGTGTGTGTGTGCGTGTTCGGTTTTAAAGAAAACATTGAATGGCGAAAGGTTTCATGACATCATGGACAACGCTGCGGTTACTGCAGCGCCACTCAGTGGTCAGAGAGGGAACTGCGCCTCTGACGGCCCTGACTGCAAACCTGGAAAACCCTGAAATAAAAACACACGTTTAAATGTTTATGTTTTCTATATAAGGCCAAGCTGAGTTAATGGCTCACACAGTGTTAAAACATTGCGTTATTGGACCAAGTAATTTGCTTTGGATAAAAGCGCCTTCTAAATGCTCTTAATTTAAGTGTAAATGTTAATCATTAAACAAATGTTCAAGTGAACTTGAACATTGGTTGAATACATGTTCTTAAAATAGACCTTAACTCTATTATTATTATTATTCTATCTCTATTATTCTATTCTATTCGTCCTTGTTCAGGGGAGAGTGGAGCAGGGAAGACTGAGGCCAGCAAGTACATCATGCAGTACATCGCGGCCATCACCAACCCCAACCAGCGGGCCGAGGTCGAGAGGTGAGGTTAAGAAGGCCCCGGTGGCTCCTATCAGGGAAAGGTTTCCACACCGACACTATAAAGCTGTTGATCTGATACCTGGAATAAATTCACTTTCACTGTCAATGATTCAACAGAGTAATCAGGGCACACCATCTCTGTTATCCTTTGCCAATGATTGGAGAGTGATCCTTTGTAGTTTATACTTTACTGTGAACTGATATGACATGAACCCTGCGATAGTGTTTGACTTCATCTGGCCCTCCATAAGGGCTTTCTCTCCCAAACAAATAAATTGAATAAAGATCCAGTCTTGTAGCCATGTAGCCATGTAATCAAAGATTGCATGTCATACATAAACCGTGCATTCACTTATCACGTATTCTAATCCAAGCCCCCTAGTCACAGCAGAAGAGTTCTCGCTACATAATCCATACTACCAAGGTTACCACGGTTACCACGGTTACTCTTATCTGAGGCCTTTGAACCCAGCGGCACCCCCTTGCAGGACAGGGCTTTATGGGCGCTGTGAACCGTCCGATACGAGGCCAGAGGGTCAAAGGTCAGCCGCCGGGCAGCGCGCTGGGGCCCTCAACCTGTGGGCACTACGCCTCGTACCGACGCAGGTTTGATTCCCACCCTGGTCCCAGGATACATGTGAACCACGTCCATCTGCTCTCCCATTCCTTCCCATAAAACCACAAAGAGCCCATCAAATACACTTTACTCCTGCCTGTCCATAAACCGCATTACTTTAGCAGATATGTAGACAATAGGAGTATTTCTAGACTGACCGAGTCATACTTTTCAACAAATGAGGTAATAAAGTAAGAAATGTCAGGGACAGCAGAAGGTCAGACCGAAGCCCCTCTGAAGTTCACTAGAGGAACAAAGATCAGATGTGTCAGATTCAAGGCGTGTAGGGAAAAGAGTTGGGCGTCGATTCTGCACAGAATTCCACTCTCTCTGGAGTCAACCCCTCAAGTCCCTGGGGAGAGACCCGCTGCTTATCAGCCAGGTACACACGCTGTTGTGCAACACGCACAATGTTATGCACGGTAAATATTGGCTCAGGACGGCGGAAGGCGGGGCGAGCTGACCAGGGTTCAGCGTCATAAAGCAATGCCTCGGACATGGCTTATGACCAGGATCACGCCACTGCACATGTTGGTCTTTGTTAATATAATGTTTATCAAGTGTTATAAATCATAGAATATGCCATCCGAAGTTATGTCGCATACATGCTTGCTTTATCTGACAAGCATCCCAGAAAAACAAAACGGGTTCTTTAGTAACGATCCATGAAGCAAATGTTTGGATTGCCCTGCAACATTAAGGAGAAAGTGCTCGTCATTTGTGCCTTAACGATGAATTGATTATCAAAATCAGATTCTCTGTATTCTGTCGATCAACTTATGATTAGTGGACTAATTTTGGCAGCTCCAATTATGATATAATATTGTTAACATATGAATAATGTGGTCACCTCTTATTGCTGTGTCCAAACGGCTGTACAGACCCTGAAATATCCTACTGCTGGTGACTTGTTATTGGTTGCATTAGTCACAAGATCGAATTATTCCGATATATCATTAAAAATAATCAAATATCAGTTCTGTTGAAGGGAGGAGCCGTCGTTTCAGGCTATTAGCAGCATTGTTGACTGACGCAGTATCCTTTCTTCCCTGAAAATGACCACAGCTTCTGCAGCTAATGCTGAAATACATCAGAGTAGAGCTCGACCTCCGTTTAAGGGTGATCCACCAGCCACGAGGAAGGGGTTGGGAGGCATCTAAATAAGATCTCTAGGCTTCCCGTCCGCTTTGAGTCCTTTACGGTCCAAGACTCGTTCGCTCCGACGTCAGGCATGTTGCTAATGAATGCCTTGCCGGTAGGCTGCAGAAGCTGGGCCTCAAACCTGGTACCTTGGGTCCGGGCGTGGAGGAGCTGCCCTGTAATGTTGTCCTGCTCCTCTCAGGGTGAAGAACATGCTCCTCAAGTCCAACTGCGTCCTGGAGGCCTTCGGAAACGCCAAGACCAACCGCAACGACAACTCCAGCCGCTTCGGAAAGTACATGGACATCAACTTCGACTTCAAGGGGGACCCCATCGGGGGCCACATCAGCAACTACCTGCTGGAGAAGGTGAGGGGCCCTTATGCTCAGGGGCCCTTCTGCTCAGGGGCCCTCCTGTTCAGGGGCCCTGGGATGTGCTAAATACTACACAACACTAGCTACAAACTAACCAAGTGATAGGCACAAGTGAAGACACACAGGAGTCTGTGAAGAGTCACACAGCACAGGGGAAGGGATGTTATTCACTTGTTTTCATTTCAGTTTAGCAACGGTTTAAATCCAGTCCCTCTCTATCATCAGTCCAGGGTCATCTTCCAGCAGGACGGAGAGAGGAGCTTCCATTCCTTCTACCAGGTGAGGGCGGCTTGTGTTAGAAGATAACTAGGAGGGCGATGACTGATATGGGGGCGGCATGTGGCTCTGGAGGTAGAGTGGGTTGGCTGCTAACCGGAAGGTTGCTAGTTTGATCCCCGGCTCCTCCTAGCGTGAGAGTGTCGAGGTGTCCCTGAGCGAGACGCTTCGCCCTAACTGGTCCTGACGAGCTGGCTGTCGCCTTACGTGGTTGACTCCGCTGTCACTGGTGAATGTTTGCATGAATGGGTGAATGTTAGTTAGTTAGTTAGTGTTTTACTGTCCCCGAGGGGATGATTGTTTTCACACAGTCAAGTCAAGTTGGTTTCAGGCCAGCATACATTTGAAAAGACACAACACAGTGTAGCAACACTGTGAGGCGCACAGATAACAAATAAACTATTTTCACACACACACAACAGATAACAGATATCCCTCTTCCCACATTTACCACAGAAAAACATGTAGGCAGAAATAAACATGACATGGACAATATACAGTCATGAAGGATCTACATATTTTTGTTCAGTGCTATGATAGCTGAGGGGACAACACTTCTTTTAAAATGGGCTTTTCTCCAGTCTAGTACCCTATATCTGCGGCCAGATGGGAGTAATTCAAAGAATTGGTTAAGGGGGTGTCCAGGGCTGCTGACTATTACACGTGCCAGGCGTGCAATAGCAAGGTCATTTGCCTCTGATTATCTTGGATGCTATGTGTGGGATTTTGAAGAGTCTGTTTTTGCTGGTGACAGTGAGCAGGGTGAAGAAGCAGGGGGGACAGTACATTAGGAAGGGTTGGATGATGCTTTTGTAGAGGAGTAGGAGGAGGTGGGGGGCCACAGACAGTGATTTCAGTTTGTGTATGACACAAAGACTTTGATGTGCACGTTTGTGTGTGGTAATGACATGTTCGTTGAAGTTGAGTTTGTTATCTATGGTGAGCCACGAGTGAGTGATGGGTGACGCTCTGGGCGTCGGAGGGGGTGCGTCCCGGTGTCACTCCCTCCTAACTGACCCGTTTGCTTGGTTCCCCCCCCCCCCCCCCCAGCTGCTCAGAGGGGGGCCGGAGTCTCTGCTGCGCTCGCTGCACATCCAGAAAGACCCCAAGGCCTACGCCTACATCAAGGTCGGGGGCCAGGTCAAGGTGAGGCCTCGGGTTTTATTCATCATGAATGTTCAAACCTTTTAATGGTGATGTAATTATTATGTGGACCTCATTTTGAAAGATGAAGATACTGGATTTTGAAATCGTCACAAAAACGAATAAATGCGTCCGTAAAAAGTCAAGTCAATCCCCGATCACATGGGATCTGATCTCCAGGTGAAGGAGAACCAACTCAAACAGATGACTGATCTCCTCTAAATTGTGGTGGTGAAGAGTGGGAGCTCTAACCAAGCGTAGAGCTGTTTAATACTGGGGCTTCGCTTTACCCCAGGGTGCAGACGCTGGAGCATATGGGAGACACATGGCTCAGAGGTGCCATGGTGACAGTAGAGCAGGTTCCCATGGTGACAGTAGAGCAGGTTCCTGTGGTGACAGTAGATTAGGTTCCCATGGTGACAGTCGAGCAGGTTCCCATGGTGACAGTAGAGCAGGTCAGACTGTAGAGGTCCCATGGTGACAGTAGAGCAGGTTCCCATGGTGACAGTAGAGCAGGTTCCCATGGTGACAGTAGAGCAGGTTCCCATGGTGACAGTAGAGCAGGTCAGACTGTAGAGGTCCCATGGTGACAGTAGAGCAGGTTCCCATGGTGACAGTAGAGCAGGTTCCCATGGTGACAGTAGAGCAGGTCAGACTGTAGAGGTCCCATGGTGACAGTAGAGCAGGTTCCTATGGTGACAGTAGATTAGGTTCCCATGGTGACAGTAGAGCAGGTTCCCATGGTGACAGTAGAGCAGGTTCCCATGGTGACAGTAGAGCAGGTCAGACTGTAGAGGTCCCATGGTGACAGTAGAGCAGGTTCCCATGGTGACAGTAGAGCAGGTTCCCATGGTGACAGTAGAGCAGGTCAGACTGTAGAGGTCCCATGGTGACAGTAGAGCAGGTTCCCATGGTGACAGTAGAGCAGGTTCCCATGGTGACAGTAGAGCAGGTCAGACTGTAGAGGTCCCCTGGTGACAGTAGAGCAGGTTCCCATGGTGACAGTAGAGCAGGTTCCCATGGTGACAGTAGAGCAGGTTCCCATGGTGACAGTAGAGCAGGTCAGACTGTAGAGGTCCCATGGTGACAGTAGAGCAGGTTCCCATGGTGACAGTAGAGCAGGTTCCCATGGTGACAGTAGAGCAGGTTCCCATGGTGACAGTAGAGGGGGTCAGGGGTCCCACGGTGACAGTAGCGCGGCGCTGCAGACGGTGTTAACGACCTCATGCCTCAGTGCTCCTGGTTCCCGAGCGACGCTGTAGAGCATCGCTGACGTCATGGAGACCGGGACGAGAGGCGCTGCGGCAGCAGTCTGTTCCCCTAGCAGCAGGGCGACGCCCAGCTTTACGAGGCTCACCCCACTTATTCAATAGTCTGAGGGTTTTTTTATTGTGTGAGAAAAACACTTCTTGGCCTCTTTGAGTTTCGTAAAACGCTTCCATGTGTTACACAGCCCATCTGTGCAATTAATTTCTCTCTCTGCCTCTCCATCTCTCTCTCTCTCTCTCTCTGTGTCTCTCTCTCTCTCTCTCTCTCCCTCTCTCTCCAGTCTTCCATCAACGATGGAGCAGACTTCAAAGCCGTAGCGGACGCCATGAAGGTGATCGGCTTCACGTCGGAGGAGACTCTGACTGCCTACAAGATCCTGGCCACCACGCTCCATCTGGTGGGTGGTAATCTTCTCCTCAGCCTCCTCGCTCCCTGAGCTCAGTAGCTCTAGCAGAAGGACGTGTCGCCCCATAGTCAACAACCCACCAGCGTGCCAGGGGAGGGATCACACGGGGAAGTGGGGAATCAGCAGAGTGAGGGGAAGGAACAGTGTGGCGACTGGTGGCTTAAGATGTCCTGGGGGATTCTCAGTGTCTCGTCTGGTCTGCTGTAAATCCCTCTGACCGCAAGGAAGCCAAGCTGGGGCACAGAGTCCTCCATGGGGCTTCAGTTGCGCGGCATGTTCACTGCCACTGGGTGTGTGTAGTTGATGTTTAGTACAACATATAAACAATACATATATACATGGAGTCCAGCCATTAGTGCGCTCACAGCATTAGTAGTACGCTCGGTAGCGAGCCGGGTTTGATTCCGCCCCGTGGTCGGTCATGACCTCACGTCTGTGTTCCACTTTTGTCCTTCTTCAGCTTCTCGCCCGTAACGCTGCGTTCACACTGTACACGTCCGTCGACGGATCTCAGTGACTCTGCATGAGGCGCTCCTGAAATGAATTGTGGGTCAATCCGTTCTGTCGGCTCCATTGCCCGCCACAAAAAGTTGAGAACTTTTAACTTTTCAGGCAGCGGCGGATCCGTCGGCCAATCAGATCGCGCTACCCATACGTCAGACACGCCCTCCGTCGTCCGTCGACGGACGTGTACGATGCGCAGCGTAAAGGTGCTCAGCGTTTGAGCAGAAAGGAGGAAATGTATGAAAGCAGTTGAAGGGTAGAGCGGGCACTGAAGCTGGGCTCTCCTCCAGGGGAACCTGTCCTTCGGCGTGGACGGGGACGTCATCCTGATCCAGAACCCGAAGGTGGTGTCAGTGATCGGGGAGCTGCTCTCCACCCCGGAGGACAACGTGGAGAAGGCGCTGCTGTTCCGCACCGTGGCCACGGGCCGCGACGTCATTGACAAGCAGCACACCGCCCAGGAGGCCAGCTACGGGCGGGACGCCCTCGCCAAGGTACTGGGCTCCCCCTCCTTCTCCTAGCCCCCTGCTCAAGGCTGCATGTGCTCAGACCGTTAGCAGTCATGTAGACGTTATTAATACCGCACGTTTACTTTATTAAACCAGTTTGTGGCTCTGGAGGAGGGAGCCTCTCTCTGTGTATGAAGGTCTCTCTCCTCTTTCAGGCCATGCATGAGGTCTCTCTGCTCTCTCAGGCCATGTATGAAGGTCTCTCTGCTCTCTCAGGCCATGTATGAAGGTCTCTCTCCGCTTTCAGGCCATGCATGAAGGTCTCTCTCTCCTATCCAGGCCATGCATGAAGGTCTCTCTCCTCTCTCAGGCCATGCATGAAGGTCTCTCTCCTCTCTCAGGCCATGTAAGAAGGTCTCTCCTCTCTCAGGCCATGTATGAAGGTCTCCCTCTCCTCTCTCAGGCCATGTATGAACGTCTCTTCTGCTGGATCGTGGGACGTATCAACGACGTCATCGAGGTGAAGAACTACGACGCCAGGGTCCACGGGAAGAACACTGTGATCGGGGTGCTGGACATCTACGGCTTTGAGATCTTCCAGAACAACAGGTCGGCTGTAGTTTGTAGCAGAGGTCTATTCTTCATCCGTTATCAAAGCCCTTCTTTCACTGTTTAAGATTAACTGTTAAAGGTGACATATTATACCAACAGGTGTGAGTGTGATTAGCCGTTACAAGCCATTTTGGAAATCTGCCTCTTCTGACATCACTAGTGGGCGTGTCCACCTAGATGTGTGCTGGATAGATCAGGCTACCTGCCTACCCAGTGGAATGTAGCAAACGTTGCCCATTTATCTGTCATACATCTAGGTGGACTCACCCACTTATGATGTCAGAGGTTACATATTAACGACTCTGCATAGCTACCCAGCCCCTTCCGGCCACCATTGTATTTTGTACGTCCTGGCACTTAATGTACACACTTATTGTACGCACTAAATCTACATTGCACTTATTCATGGTACTTAATTGTGTAGCATCTGCAGTAGCTGCTAGCATTGCTGTACACAGGAAATGGGTAAGCCTTGCGATTGTTAGTACTTGCACTTGGTTCTATGAACATCTTTACTGTACTGACAGCGATATATTGTTTCACTTCTTATGACAAATGTACTTATTGTAAGTCGCTTTGGATAAAAGCGTCTGCTAAATGCCCTAAATGTAAATGTAATGTCAGAAGAGGCAAGCTTTCTGCTTGTAATCTAATCCCACTCACACCTGGTGGTACAATATGTCACCTTTAATTCATGAATCATGTCTGGAGGAATGTGGGCGGGTTCCCGCAAAGCATACAGGATCAGGAACTGTAGTCAGTATAGTCACCAAACGTCCGTCCCTGCTGCGGTGGAGAATCAATGCAAGGTGTCTAGGTGTATAGAAATAGTGTCCAGGACAAGGTGTTCGCTCAGAGCCCACACCAAACCACAGCATATGAGGCCCAAATGCATCTCTGGTTTCCAGAGATGTTGTGTAAAACTCTTTTGCTGTTGTGGTTTCATCATCATTCCACTGCTTACCTACAGCAGCAGCTTAGCAAAGCTAAGTTTCTATAAATCAATCATATCAAACCAGCCCCTTTCTCTGTGTCTTCTGCTCTGTCCGTCTCTAGCTTTGAGCAGTTCTGCATCAACTACTGCAACGAGAAGCTGCAGCAGCTGTTCATCCAGCTGGTGCTCAAGCAGGAGCAGGAGGAGTACCAGAGGGAGGGCATCCCCTGGAAACACGTACGCTACCTTTGGTTCCACTTTGAGGTCCAGAACGCTCTTACAGGTTGAACCGTACGACTGTCAGAGCGCTGGTATGAACGGTTTAGTGCTGCTTCTACTCGGGCCAAGTAGATGCCTTTTAGACGTACGTTAGTTTGTTCGTAAGTTAGTGGCTTCATGCTGGTCTTGTGTAACAGCAGTTAACACAGGGCACAGCAGGCCCTTAGCTCTGGTAGGGTTAGTGGTTTTTATTCCCACTGTGGCCGGCCATAACAAGACGTATGTGACTAGTACGACACTTAAGATGAAGTCCTAATGGCCACCAGGTGTTGAAGTCCTCCCAGACTTGTGTGATCTGCGTCACTAACCCTCTCCCCCGTCTCCGCTCGGACGCTCAGATCGACTACTTCAACAACCAGATAATCGTGGACCTGGTGGAGCAGCAGCACAAGGGCATCTTCTCCGTGCTGGACGAGGCCTGCATGAACGTGGGCAAGGTCACCGATGAGGTCTTCCTGCAGGGGCTCAACGGCAAACTGGCCAAGCACGTCCACTACACCAGCCGCAAGGTAGGCCTCACTACACCAGCCGCAAGGTAGGCTCCCACTACGCTACTGACGAAGGTGTCACCGGAGAGCTTGAAATGGAGGCTCGCTAATGACTGGGTTCAGCGGTGGTTGTGTGGCGTTTGATACGGTGAACAGTGTTTTGTAGAGGGTCTGGTTTCCTGATTGGCAGTGAGATATGATGCAGATCTTGATAAGGTCTGTCCGAGAACACCAGAGGGCAGACCTTCCATCAGCAGTGAAGAACGTGATAACAATACAGCTTTAAGAGTGCAGAGATCAAGAAAGACCTCTGTTCATCTGAAGAGAGACTTCTGTCCATCTTGATCTGGGTTAGATAGACCTCTGTCAATCTTGATCTGGGTTAGATAGACCTCTGTCCATCTTGATCTGAAGATATGATGGTTTACCGCTCAGTAGTGTGTAAATAGTTTTTGTTTGAGCAAACTAACATGAGGCAAACTGTTCTGTTCCCGGACCTCACCTCATCGTGGAGTGCGGTGTTGTTGAGAGAACGCATTGTGCACTACTCCTCTGTGAACACAAGGGGGCGACATTTACCAGCGATAGGGTGCCATTGCAGCTGACTCCACATTTTGCCCCTGCAAGTGATGTCACTAGCAACCAATGGGATTTGTGTGGCTTCAACATCTGTTTCAACTGGATTTAGTGTTTAAGAAAGACTAGAGAAGAGAGGGAGGGCGACTAACTCAATGAAAAGGCTGTTTCTTTCACAAAGCAACGAGTAGCATTGGCTAAAGAGGATTTATGATTTAATTGTATACATTTGTTATTATACCTATTTTTAGATATTTCTACTTGTAAGGATATTTTATTTGAAACACTTTGGGTATTCCATCGGGATCACCATGTGCAAATGAGGGCAACAGTGAATCACTGAAGCCTACTGCTGCGTTATCGATCTGTGAATCTCTTCCCCCTCCTGTAGAGCCTGGGAGTCGATACTTCCTCTCACGTCCTCTCACCTGCTCTAAATTCATCCATCTCCTCTCACTCCTCTCATGTCCTCCCATGTCCTATTATGTCCTCTCATCTCACATCCTCTCACCACCTTTCACATCCTCCTCTCACATCCTCTGATCTCCACTCGCATCCTCTCACATCCTCCTCTGACCTCCTCTCATGTCCTCTCATCGCCACTCACATCCTCTCACATCCTCCTCTCGTGTCCTCTCATCTCCTCTGGCGTCTTCTCACGTCCTCCTCTCCTTTCACCTCCTCTCAATTCTCTCACCTCCTCTCCTCTTTGCTTCTATTTCCTCCTCTCACATCCTCTCACGTCTTCTTATGCTCTCTCGCGTCCTCTCCTCTTACCTCCTCTCCTCTCACATTGTCTCACATCCTCTCACATCCTCTCATCTTCTCTCGCATTCTCTCACATCCTGCCTCATCGCACCTCCTCTCACATCGTCTCACATCGTCTCATCTCCTCCTCTTACCTCCTCACATCCTCTCACCTCCTCTCATGTCCTCTCACATCCTCTCACCTCATCCTCTCACCTCCTCTTATGCTCTCTCACATCCTCTCACATCCTCTCGCCTCGTCCTCTGGCATCCTCTCACTTCCTCTCATGTCCTCTCACATCCTATCACCTCCTCTCACATCCTCTCACCTCATCCCCTCACCTCCTCTCACATCTTCTCACGTCCTCGTCGTGACCATACTGATCTCTCTGAGCTTCATGACCTCAACAGAGCACAGACAAAACATGTTGGAAAGAACGCAAACCTCTGAACCTCATTGCTATCCTGAAGGTGTCAGTGGGCGGGTTGTGTTCACTGTTTTAAACACAGGACTCTCTCATCATGCAATATTGAGCGCTTCATGTTTTATGAAAAGCCTGTTTGTACCGATGAGGCATTGTGAGAAGGCTTTAGTGAGGAGCAGAGGTGGGATTCTGCACCATTCACTCTTGACTGATTTGCCTACACCCCTGGTCGTAATAAATTGTAAATGGACCGCATTTATCTGGCACTTTTCCAAACAGTAGCCGCTCAAAGCGCTTAACAATAACTGTCCAACATTCACACAGCCAAATTCTAATCCTTCCCCAATCACTGTTTCCTCTGTTCGTCGTTTTAAGATAATATGAATATTGAAGACAAGTCAGCAACGTCTGAATCTTGTATTTCTATAGGATCCTTTTGATTTGTGATAATTGTCCCTGGAAAGGGAAAGAGGATCAAATATCTACTGAACTATAATCATCTTCATCACCATAGAATAATCTAGAAGAAGAGTTTAAACAGATTGTTCCTGAGCTCTCTCAAATGCGTAAACAACCACAAAACCCAGTTTCCAGATTTCCTAAGGGTAATCATATATCCTTGGTCGACCTCAGACAAAGTAATCCTTCAAAATGAATCCAGAAATAAATAATAAATTAATACTTGCATACAATCACGCGAAACTGCCCTTGAGTATTTTATCTCTGAGGAGCAGGAAGCTAAAGTCAAGTTAATCATTTTAGCTCTCCTCTGTGACCTATCATGCAAATAAGTTCTTGGCAAAGTTAGAAGGAAATGAAAAGGAATAGCTAGCTTTTTCCACTTGAAAGGTTCCCAGTTGAAGGGTTCTCAGTTGCAGGGTTTCCCAGTTCTCTGCTAGACCTGAGGTCTGCTGTGGCTCCTGAGGTGTGTGTTCTTCAAGGTGGATATATTGATGGAGGGCAGAACAGTGGGAGGCGTAGGAAGACGTATCTTGGGTGTGGAGTCAAAGAATCAGAGCATATCTAGTAACAACCAATTTGAGAGCTATAACCTTTGGTTTTAGTTAGTTTTGAATGCAACTAAACATCACTGTTTCCTAACTGAGACGCAACTTGCTCCTTGATGACATGTTTTTTAATCAATACGTCACTTTGCACTAAAACGTCTGCTAAATAAATGAAATGTGAAGTGACGACATCTTATTAATCCAGGTCATCATTAACAAACATTTCTCACACCTTTTGGATGATAACTTACCATTGGTCGTCTGTTAATACTTTATAATTCATATGATGGTACTTCATTTCTGTAATAGTGTATTGATGTTTGTATGTTTGGTATTATATTCTTAACCATGGGGACCTAATTTAGAGTCCTGTTGCTTTCTTAGTGAGTATCTTTGAGAGTGGTCAGTGCTTCCTCTGATTTACAAGCTCAGTCTAATCCTGTGTTTCTCTGTGAACTGACGATGAAGACTGGCCTTGAACAGAAAAAGCCACAAACTGCGAATATTTCCAGCTCAAAACGGAGGAACCTTGAGGGCAAACAGTTTAAAAGCTGAACTCCGTCTCCCAAACTACTAATCTAAATGTTTTGCTATTCGTTCCCGCAGTTGACCCCAAAAGTATATATCCTGCTAAATATATTCACACTCATTTATATTAAAGTGTGTCACACATCACAGACCTGGTGTATAGAAGTGCAGTATGACTCAGACTTGTATTGGGGGCTAGGAAGGGAAATAAAGAATAAGGCTTTGATAAACCGGGATCTTGAAATGGTCTCTCTCTATTTCTGTGCAGCTTCACCACTGCTGAGCGCTAGGCTACACACAGTTGGATACACACCGTTGGATACACACTGTTAGCTACACACAGTTAGCTACACACAGTTAGCGCTCGGGAGTCACAAGAACCTCGGTCTGCTCAGCCCTCTGATGTATTAATCAGTGGTGTTCTGCATCAGAGACAACACACACACACACACACACACACACACACCCACACACACACACACACACACACACACACGATCAACATGGGATCCAGAACCATTGCAGGAGATGTCTATCTCTCTGTGTTTGTGCCCTGACTGCTCAGTAAGTTCAGCACAACTCTGAACTTGTCTGATTAGTTCCTGACTCTCCGCCTCAAAATACTTGCGGTCTGGTCGGACCGAGCACTGATACACAGAGCATGGTATCCACCCTGCCGGGGGTCAGGGGTTCGATTCCCACTGGGTCACCCTTGCACTGCGGTACTGTCAGATGCCTCAGTTCCACGCCCTCATAGAACAGCAGAACAACGTATATTTCTGTGGTTATTATTTTTAGGACTGATTCTCCCCAAGCTGCTGCCTCTTAATAAGAACTTTATGTTCTGTGGGAACGCACGCACCCGCATACGTGCACACACTCACACACACACTCACACACACACACACACGCACACACACGCGCACACACACCGCAGCGAGATGCAACGCTGCAGTGTGTGTGTGTTCCCACAGAACACACACACACACACACAAATCAGACAGAGTGTGTGTGTGTGTGTATGTGTGTGTGTTTGGGTGTTTGTGTGTGTGTGTGTGTTTGTGTTGGCAGCGTTGCCAGCCCTCTCCAGTCATTACATAGATATGCTATAGATAGATATAGATGCCTCGCCAAAAGAACATCACACAAGGAGAGAGAGGAGAGGGAGGAGAGGAGAGAGAGGGGGAGAGGAGAGAGGGGAGAGGGGGAGAGGAGAGAGGGGAGAGGGGGAGAGGAGAGAGGGAGGATGGAGAGGACAGGGGAGAGAGAGGGGGGAGGAGAGGGAGGAAAGGGGGAGGAGAGGGAGGAGAGGAGAGAGAGGGAGGAGAGGAGAGAGAGGGGGAGAGGAGAGAGGGGAGAGGGAGAGAGGGGAGAGGAGAGAGGGAGGAGGGGGAGAGGAGAGAGGGAGGATGGAGAGGACAGGGGAGAGAGAGGGTAGGGAGGAGAGGGAGGAAAGGGGGAGGAGAGATGGAGGAGGGAGACGAGAGGGAGGAGAGGGGGAGAGGAGAGATAGAGGAGGGAGACGAGAGGGAGGAGAGGGGGAGAGGGAGGAGGGAGAGGAGAGGGAGGAGAGAGAGGAGAGGGGGAGAGGAAAGAGGGAGGATGGAGAGGACAGGGGAGAGAGAGGGGGGAAGAGAGAGAGAGGGAGAGGAGAGGGAGGAAAGGAGAGGAGGATCAGTAGAGGAGAGAAGGAGGAGAGGAGAGCAGAAGTGCATCCTGCTCCATCCCCTCTCTGCTTTGATCTTCTTGTTTTTTTTATTATTCCTTTTAATTATTTGCTGACACAGGAGTTTGCCCTGGGACGGAAAGCCATGGCAGGCTGTTTGAGTTCCTCTTCTGCTCTATCGCTTTCTGTCTCTCTGTTGTTCCTGCATTCCTGCAAGTTCTCTCTCTCTCTCTCTCTCTCTCATGCTCTCTCCCTTGCTCTCCCGCTCTCTCTCTCTCTCTCTCTCTCTCTCTCTCTCTCTCTCTCCTTCCAGTGATGCCGTCAAATCCCCTGTTCCTTCCCTCCATTGTAGGCGTTGTGCGTTAGCGTGTGTGCGTGTGTACGAGCTGTGGTCCGACAGGTCTCCCCCTGCTAACATAGTGTACCGCTTGGCGGCGGTAATGCGCGACGCGCGCTGCGGGAGGCTAACGGCTGCGGCGCGGGCTACCGCTCATTAGCTTAGCGTGACGCACAAGGTCGTCCAACAGGCGGGAAGGACAGAGGGCGGGGCGGAGAGGAGGCAGGGTGGGGATGAGCGGAGCGCCGTGGAACACCCCCACCACGAGGAGGAGGGTCTGGGTGGGGAGGAGTCACATGACGCAAGGATATGCAACACACAGTGTGACGTCTTGAAGGGTATCGGAGAAGCATCGTGTGATTTGTATTCAATTCAATACATCGCTGTCCATGGTTGACTCGTGTTATGTCCCGAGGGTGGGGGTGCCCAAACACACAGTAACAGACGGGGGTTGTAAAGTTAAAATGTTTATTTGCTGGGAAAGAGCAGATGCTGGTTGATGTGGAAGGCCAGCCGGCTGGGTCGGTGTGGAAACCGGGAAGGCGGTGTGGAAGGACGGCGGGAAGTGGGAAGATCTGGAATGGAGCAGAGGGTTAGACCCCGGCGATCTTCAATATAAGGACACAGAGACAACAAAGCCGCTCCTAACATAGCTAGACGGTTTGAGCATCTGGCGATGAACGGTTGAGAAGCCGGAGTAGATAAGCTGGAAGGTTTGAATATGATGATCGACAGGTGGGTCTGGGTGAGTCGGAGAAAGGAGGAGTCCGGAGGACACGGAGCCCGGTAGTTCCGCCCACAACGGGAAAACACCCAGAAAGACAGAACACACAGGGCGATCCTAGCACCCCCGCCAGGAGGCACGGACGCAGATTAATATGTTACATGCGACTTTTCGTGTTCTGTCATGTGTTTCACCGTAGATGTGTCGCTCTGCAGACGACGTGAGTTCATGGCGGTCGTTGCCGAGCTATGGAAACAACACACGCTAAGTCAGAAAGGACTGAAGGCTCCAGCATCAGGTTCCAGCATTCTGTTGGCACCTGCTTCCGTCACACCCAATTTGCATCAGTTGCGATCGCGACTCTGACACTGTGCTGCTCTGAGGGAACAGGCTGTGTCTGGATCGTCTAGTCGGGTCTGATCCGGTCGGCTGGGGCGATCAGGACCCCTATCCTCTCTCTGTTAAGCACTGACAGATTGGGGCTCAGTGCATTGGACGGGAAACTCTCATCACTGGGACAGACAACCACCCCCCCCGCTGTAGTCCTGGCACCCGTCCTCCCCACAGGGCGCCCGGGGTTTGTCCAGGGGCCAGGGGGCCCTAGGTGGTGGTGTTGGTGGGGGCGGATGAGGGTTGCTATGGAGACGGAGGAGGGCATTAGCGGTTAGCTGCTAGCCAGCCGGGTGTTGCCACGCCCGGCAGTGAGAGGGCGGGGCCACGACTCCGGCAGCTGCCTCCCCCTGGTGGTGATGGACTTACTGAGCTCCTTTTATAGGGTTAGTGAACTGTGAAACATGAGTCATCCATGAGCAGCACAACAACATATGTTCACGAGATATCTCTGTTGGCTGCCTTGGAGAGAGACGTGTTGAAGCAGTCGTCATGCTGGTTCATTTGATCTTTGCTCTCCTACTCTACTTTCTGCTCTTCCCCGCTCTCCTCCTCCTTGTCCTTTCTCTCCCTCCTCCACCTCCTCCTCCTTCCTCCCCCTCCCCTTCCTCCTTCCATTCAGACTCACCAACAGTCATTTCATTATCTGAACAAACAACATGACATTTGGTTGTGACATTTGGTTTGATGTTTGAACAAACATCTCCGAGAACACTTAATTAATACAACAGTTTGTCTTTCAAAATGAAAGAAAAGCTGTATGCTTGTTTTTTTTTCCGAATAGGTTCTGCTGTGACCATTAGTCACTTGAATAAATCCTGAATGGCTCACCACTAAAGTCCTTGCAAGTGACACACTCGCGTATTCTGCAACTAGCCCCCCCCCCCCCCCCCCCAACACTGGAGAGGAATGGCCCATTCCTCACAGATGGCTCGTCACTCTTTGGCAACGGCATGTTGTTCTTGGAAGTCACAGACTGATGGAGCTGCTGCTGTAAGCCCCATCATGTTACTGTTGACAGACCGACAGACACACACTGTCTGCCTGCTCTGTGATTGTTTTCTCTTTGTCTCTCGCTCTCGCTCGCTCGCTCTCTCTCTTCTGTAACTGAGCTGGGCCAATAGGAACATTTGAATGCACATTTCCATTTGAGGCATTAACCCATGTGAAAACATTGAAAAACAAATTCACAATCATGTGAATCGAAAATCTAAACTCATATTCGTCTGGAATGATTCTCAGATTTGTCCCGTTTGGGATTTTGAGATTTATTTGGGGGAGAAAACCAAAGGATTGCTTGTTTTGCCAAGCATTGTTTTGATTGAATCTCGATGAGCATCACGGTTCGACTGGAGAGGGAAATCTGCACGCACGCACACACACGCACACACATTCTCACACAACAAACAGACAAGACAAGAAGCAGTATTATTGAAAATGTCACGATTAATTTAGTGTATGCCTGCTTGTTTTTGTTTATCTGTCTGAGGGTGCAATATTTTGATTTCAGTTTCCGTGTGTGTGTGTGTGTGTCAAAGCCTATTTCTTGTGTATTTCATTTAAAGGTGTGCTCGTTCCTTTTGAAATACGATAGGTCAACCGGAGTTGCATATGCCTGCTGAACATGAAAATGTTATTCTGCCTCTATCGCCTGCATTAGCAAATGAAAGAAAATAGACGCATAAACAAGCAAATAAGCAAAGCCTTGCAAACTGACGTCAGTTGGTGAATTAGTATTCATGGCCTCGCCCACCTTGGCTTGCGATGGCCCTTGGGAAGTATTGATTTTGCGGCCAGGTGACACAGAGCCCACCTCGGCAGGTAGGTAACAGCAAGGTGCTTACATTGCGGAACAAGTTCGTGCCTGTGCAATTTGTGGCGATAACAAATCAACGTTGCATCTCTTGGCCAAGGAAGAAGAGTTGAGGAAGAAATGGTTGGATTGGACATTCATTTATTCATTCATTCACGGGGCATGGCGGGGTCCGTGGGAGTTTCCGGGTCACAGTAACCGCGGTGCCCGCAGTGCCCGGTCGCGGTGCCTGGTCGCGGTGCCCGCGGTTTAATCGGTTTTATTACTGTGACGGACAGTGCTGTTAGCCAATCGGAGGCGAGACATCTGCATCATAACATTCGTCATAAATATTCACGAGTTTCACAAATCCTGTCGTTCCGCCCCGCCCACCTCCTCCACTATCACCTTTAAGAACCTTTACATTTCCCCGGCCAAATTTGAAAACCGCCGTAAAAAGAAAAGCAGGAGCGACTCTGCAGAGATCAGAGGGGTTTGGATCCCAGTGGTTCTCAGTTTGAAGGGGAATCCAAGTGGCAGTCGCTCACTTCAGTCATACATACAGTCTCTGACATCTTTGTCTGGGAGGCCTAGTGTTATCTTCCTGTGGGACCGGTGTGCGTGTGTGTGTCTGGTGTGTGTGTGTGTGTGTGTGTGCACACGCACGTGTGTGTGTGTCTTTCTTCTGTGTGTTTTTCAATGTGTATGTGTGTGTGTGTGTCTTGATTGCGTGAGGGTGTTTACGTTTGTGTGTGTGTTTGTCTTTGTGTCCGTGTGTGTGTGTTTGTTTGTGTGGTCTTGTGTGTGTGTGTTTGTCTTTGTGTGCGTGCATGTGCGCGTGTGTTCCTGTGACTGCATGAGTCATCCCTCCTCACCCACAGCCCCTCCCCTGTTGAAAGTAATAATTCAGCAGACAGCGCTGGAGCCCAGGTGATATAATTCCATTCATTCACAGCCCTGCACACATGACTGAACACAATGATTTCTTACCCCCACACTCGGACTTTACAGATGTCTCTATTCTAATACTCTCTTCTTCTCTCTCTATCTCTCTCTCTTTCTGTCTCTCAGTTATCTATACATCTCTATCCTTCTGTCTGCCTGTCTGTGAATCTTTCTCTCTCTCTCTCTTGCTCTCGCTCGCTCTCGATCTCGCTCTCTCTCAGTGCAGTCGTTTTATGAATGGTAGGGTTTATGTAGCGAGCGCCATCGGTGTAAGGAGCGTGCTCCTGTTCCGATGCCCTCGGTTCCGAGATGCAGATCTGGGGATCAGCCCGGCTGCATCACAACACAGCTGACGCAGGGAGGAACGTGTTGTAATGAGTGTGAGGTTCTCCAGCGTGCGATGGAACAGCAAATGAGGATGACTTGTGTGTGTGTGTGTGTGTGTGTGTGTGTGTGAGTGTTTGTGTGCCTACGAGTTGTACTTCTGTTCATGTGACTGAGCTGCATGCATATATCTACAGCAGCTGCACATACAGGCTGGATATTACATACATACATAATTTCATTACAAAATTCATATTCACAACCTCCCCTGTTCCCAGCTCTTCTTCTTCCCCGGCTCTTCTCTCTCCTTCCTGCCTCATCTCAATGCGGTCTCTCCCCACGTCTGCCACGCCTTTTTTAACTCTCCATTTCAGTTGTTATCTTTCCTCACCAGCTCACTTTCTTTTCAACTCTCTCCCTCTCAACACTTACTCTCTCTCCTCTCCGTCTCTCATCACTCTCTCTCTCTCTATCGCCCTCCTCCCCCCTCCATCTTTCTCCCTCTCCCTCTCTCTCTCTCCCGCTTCTCTTCTCGCTCCCTCTATCTCCCTCTCCCCCTCCCTCTTTTCTCCCTCCTCCCTCTCTGTCTTCTCTCCCCGCTCTCTCTCGCTCCCTCTCTCTCCCTCTCAGTCTCTTCCCTCTCTCCCTCTCCTCTCTCCCTATCAGTCTCTCTCCCCCTCTCTCTGTCCCCCTCCCCTCTCCCTCTCTATCTGTCTGTAACACTATCGCTCTCCGTCTCTCATTCTCACATTGCTGTCTTCATGTTTCTCTTCCCCTGGCACTGTATTTCTCACTCTCTCTCATTCTCACACTATTCCTCTCCCTCTCGCTCTGTCTCCCAGCGTTTCTCCCCCTTTCCCTCCCCCTTCTCCCTCCCCCCATCACCTGTCTGTCATCCTCTACTCTAAGCCTTCTGTTCATCTTCTGCACTTCGTAATGTTCCGAGTGCCCCCTGTATCAAACCGCCTGCAAGCCGCAGCATAACCCAGACATCAAAAAACCCAGACACCACCCAACAAATACACCACCCAACAAGTACACCACCCAAGCCAGACACCACCCAACCCCAACTCCCAAACCAAACACATGGTGTTTGAGACAAAGAAAACGCAAGGCGCACTTTTTTTTGTGTTAGCTGGTACATTTAAGCGAGACAGACATTTCTGCTGGACGGGTTTGACAACCATTTTGTCTTCAGTGTCCCCGTCAGCTAGCACCCCTTAGCACGTCGTGTCACTGGGTGAGCACGGGGTCGGGTGTTTCTCGGTTTAATCTGAGCCTAACGCTACAGTACTACCTCAGGCTCTTGTTGAATGGACATTAATGTTTGGTATCGTTCTCACTGTCTCTCTTTAACCCCCCCCTCTCTCTCTCTTGCAGCTCTCGCCCACGGACAAGAGCTTGGAGTTTGACCGAGACTTCCGTGTCAAGCACTATGCAGGGAACGTGGTGTAAGTAGTCAACGCTGCTGTTCCCATCGTCCCCTGTCACTCTCCTCCTCATTCCTGACATTATGTCACCGGTCTGGCCGCAGTACTGCCAGCGGCCACCGGGAGGCTCCGAGTCAACTGGTTTGGCTCTGAGGAACCTCGATGTGACAGAAATGGTCCATGTTTAAGCTGTCTGTCTATCTGTCTGTCTGTCTGGTAATGGCTGGTCTTAGCCAGGGACGTGAAGGGGGCGGTGACGGCAGGCGTCCTAGTCGTCCCCTTCCAGAGGAAAATCCAGGGAGTCCACTCGTGGTTAGGATTGTTTGATTCCAGCTGAAAGGTTCTGGGTTCGATCCCCGTTGTCCACGGTCTGAATGTGTCCCTGAGCACGATGCCTGACCCCTACCTGCTCATTGAAGACCTGCGCTACGAGTTCAGTCCCTTTGATGGAAGGGCTGGATGACTATGTGGTGGTGGGGCAGATGGGACCTCTGTCCACGATAATATACAAGGCAGAAATGTTCATAGGATTTATCTTACCATATGAACTTATCTTTGCAAAAAAAGTTCCACACACACACACACACACACACACACACGCACACACACACACGCGCAAGAGATTGACTGCTTAATGATGTCCAGGCAGCCTGAGACGTTACTAATTCCCGGTCCCTGGGGCATTGGAGGAGCGTTTAGGGGACTGAAACGGCTGGTTAGGGCCCCTCCCTGCTGAGAGGAGGGGGGTGGGAGGGGCAACTGGAGGGCTGAGGTGAACCCGGACCGGGTGGGGGGGGGGGGGGGGGTAGCCCACAGCCCACAGCCCACAAACCTGCTCTCCCACAGCCTGTGAAGTCTGTCTGTGTGTCTGCCTGTCTGCCTTTCTGTCTGTTCTTCTGTTTGACTCATTGTCTGTCTGTCTGTTCTTCTGCCTGTCTGTCTTTTCTTCTGTCTCGCTATCTGTCCCTCTGCCTGTCTGTCTACCTGTCTGTCTGT
>NC_136952.1:2940860-2988360 GCF_949987615.1 Pollachius pollachius
CCCCGCGTGCCGGTCCGTCCCTCCTCCCCCCCTCCCTGCCTCCGCAGCTCATCTCCCTGGCCGTCCTTCTCTCTGTCCTCTCTCTCCCCCCCCCCCCCCCCCCCCATCATATTTTTTACCCTTCGCATTTTCTCTCCTTCCATTTTGCTCCCTCCTCTTCACACCTTTTGTGTCACTTCTCTCCGTTGTTAAGGCTGATTCTCCTGCTCCTCCTCCACTCCTCCTCCTGATCCTCCTCCAGCTCCGGGTTTTACTTCCTTAATCACCTTTCCTACCTCTCTTACCTCCCTATCTCCTCCCCTCTCCTACCTCAAAACCTCCTCCATCGTCTCCTACCTCCCTACCTCTCCTACCTCCTACCTCCCCTACCTCCTCCCTACCTACTCCCTACCTCCCCACCCCCCCTACCTCCCTGCCTCTCCTACCTCCTACCTCCCCTACCTCCTCCCTACCTACTCCCTACCTCCTACCTCCCCTACCTCCTCCCTACCTACTCCCTACCTCCTACCTCCCCTACCTCCTCCCTACCTACTCCCTACCTCCCCACCCCCTACCCTCCTCCCTCTCCTACCTCCTACCTCCTCCCTACCTCCTCCTCCCTGTCCTACCTCCCCACCTTCCTACCTCCTACCTCCTACCTCCTACCTCCCTCTTCTTGCTCTTGGCTGAACCCACAGATTGGAATGGAGCAGTAGAGATTACTTTATGGCCGCAGCCATTGCTTGACATTTTGGCGACCGGCAGAGGACAGGATCCATATTTAGCAAGTTGAGGGCGGGAATTTAATGGAACGACTATTGCCAGTACTCTGTGACCAAAACACATTAATATTCAACCTTCATAACTCTCTCAAAATACATGACATTACGATGACGTAGTCACCGAGATGTGGAATGTTTTCGCTTTGTTTTACGAGAATGAAATCTGATTTTTCCCTTTTACTTAGAGTGGTGCCCTGTCCAATCACTGTGAACTGCCTATAGGCCGTTAGATGAACTACACGTTACTCTCTACAATGAGCCGCCTGTAGACTGTTAGATGAACTACAGGTTAATCTCTACATTGAGCTATCTATAGCCCGTTCGATACTGCCGCTGGCTGTAACCCAACAGAACAGGGTTCTGTCATAGTTCTCTGTGTTATTTGGGCTTCCCTTATCCCTCCCTACCCCTCCCCAACCACCCACCGCCAAACGCAAAAATAAACATCAAAGCAAAGCGGTCATCGAGGAAAGCCTGTTTGATCTGTTGACCTATTGATCTATTGATCAGCCTTAATGAGGGAAACTTAAACAGCCGGGGAGTTTGACTTTAGAAGTTAACGGTCCCAGCCTCCAATAAAGTCCAGCTAATGAAGGTCTCTCTCTCTCTCTCTCTCTCTCTCTCTCTCTTTATCTCTCTCTCTCTTTATCTATCTCTCTTTCTCTTTCTCTCTCGCTTTCTCTCTCTCCACCATCTCTCTCTCTCTCTCTCTCTCTCATCTCTCTCTCTCTCTCTCTCTCTCTCTCTCTCTGTCTCTCTTTCTCTCTCTCTCTCCACCATCTCCCTCTCTCTCTCTCTCGCTCTCTCTCTCCACCATCCCTCTCTCTCTCTCTCTCTCTCTCTCTTTCCACCATCTCTCTCTCTTCTCTCTCTCTCTCTCTCTCTCTCTCTCTCTCTCTCTCTCTCTCTCTCTCTCTGTATTGGTTGGTGCTGTGTCACCACCTCCATTCGGCGGTGTGTCGGTGTGCCTTGCTCCCGGGGGTTAAACCCTCTGGTAGTGTCATGGTGTGGAGACCAGGAGCACGAGGAGGAACGGGTCTGGACCCTCTGCTGGGAGGAGCAGCTTGGCTGTGGGGGGGGGCAGCCCTCTCCCTGCTGGAGGGCCATTCAGCCATGTGTAATGCCCACCCCCCCTGTCCATCTGTGTGTACGCCTTCGACGTCCCCAGGAGTCAGGCTGTTTCCCACCTCCGGACGCTGTCACTGCAGACCCCCCCCACCCTCCTCGGAGATGTGGGCATCCTTGTCTGACGTTGTTTGCTCGATTCATTGATTGATGGCCAGACGGTGCTGTTTCCACTGGGATTCAGAATCTTTCTTTGGAGGACAGATTGGAGGTGGAGCTGCTATTGATGGAGTTCATTCAATCCCCCCTCCCCCCCCCCACCCACAGGGAGCAGGGACTGTTCTTTTATGTCTCCTGTGTCAACATGTGGTCTGTTTGGAGGAGGTAATCTCTGGTCATTCACTGGAGAAGGACACGATGGATACTAAATCATGTGGGTTGTATGCCGCTGTCGCCTTGACGACCACTGCCACCCCCCCGCCCCCCCCTCCAATTGAACAGTATCCTCCCATGTGACCGTGTCTCGGACCGACAGACGCCCACAGACGGACGTGCGTGTTCCACTGTAGCGACCGCTCTCTCTCTCTCTCTCTCTCTCTCGCTCACCTCTCTCTCTCTCTCTCTCTCTCTCTCTCTCTCTCTCTCTCTCTCTCTCTCTCTCTCTCTCTCTCTCTCTCTCTCACTCACCTCTCTCTTCGCTCTCTCTCTCTCTCTCGCTCACCTCACTCTCTCTTTCTCTCTCTCGCTCTCGCTCGCTTTCTCTCTCTCTCTCTCTCTCTCTCTCTCTCACTCTCTCCCTCTCGCTCACCTCTCTCTCTCGCGCTCTCTCGCTCACCTCTCTCTCTCGCTCATCTCTCTCACCTCTCTCTCTCACTCTCTCGCGCTCACCTCTCTCTCGCTCACCTCTCTCTCGCTCTCTCTCTCTCTCTCTCTCTCGCTCACCTCTCTCTCGCTCACCTCTCTCTCTCTTGCTCACCTCTCTCTCGCTCACCTCTCTCTCTCTCTTGCTCACCTCTCTCTCGCTCACCTCTCTCTCTCTCTCTCTCTCTCTCTCACCTCTCTCTCTATCTCTCTCTCTCTCTCGCGCTCGCCTCTCTCTCGCTCACCTCTCTCTCTCTTGCTCACCTCTCTCTCGCTCACCTCTCTCTCTCTCTTGCTCACCTCTCTCTCGCTCACCTCTCTCTCTCTCTCTCTCTCTCTCTCACCTCTCTCTCTATCTCTCTCTCTCTCTCGCGCTCGCCTCTCTCTCGCTCACCTCTCTCTCTTGCTCACCTCTCTCTCGCTCACCTCTCTCTCGCTCTCTCTCTCGCTCAAATCTCTCTCTCATCTGAGTCTGTTGATGGCGATGATGATGGTGGTGGTGATGGTAATGATGATGAGGATGATGATGATTCAGTTTCCATGCTTTGCTGTTTTCTGCATGATCATAACATTTCTTCCCTCTTGTTTTTCCTTTCATGTGCCCACTGCCGTGATGAGTCATGCTCATATGTAAAAGTCGGTGAAAGGTTGAGGTACTTATACAACAACAACAGCACCAACAACACATGCTGTGAATGTATGTGTGAGTCAACCCACCGGCCTGCCTTTCCATTCCCTCTCTGGTGTCGTGTGTGTGTGTGTGTGTGTGTGTGTGTGTGTGTGTGTGTGTGTGTGTGTGTGTGTGTGTGTGTGTGTGTGTGTGTGTGTGTGTGTGTGTGTGTGTGTGTGTGTGTGTGTGTGTGTGCCATCGGGGTAACAACAAACCACCGACAGAGTCCAAACCCACTCAGGGTGCCACTGAGCTCTGATGCCAGAGGCTCCTGTAGAGTGTACCGGCGCCGTCAGGTCATATTATGGGATGTGGAGGGGAGCGAAGGGGAGAGACGGAGGCTCAAGGTGCTGCAGCCGCCCTTATAACTGCCTCGCTGCCGGAGGGTTCAGCGCTGCCGCTGCTGCCACCGAAAGCTTCAACACAGGGAAAGCTGAGCGGTAGGGCAAAATATGCGCACGTTCACGTGGGCGGCCACCGCTTCCTGGTCTAAAGCCCCTTTTGTAACCGCCTCCCCTCTGCCGCCCTTCCCTCATTGAAATGAACGGAGGCGGCGAGTTGCCCCGCGGCGGTGTGAAAGCAGCTTCAGGCTTTGCCGGCGTTGTCGCTTTGTAAACGCTAAGCCCTTAAATGACGTTGTGATCCAATCAAACGCCCTGTAAACCGGACTCTTACCGATTTTAAACCACCGCCGTTTGGAACACTAATGATTTAAATCTGGCCCGTCAAACAGAGACGTCCGCGCTTGAGATGGCTGACTCGATTATTATAATTACTCTAATCGGATTTCCAATCCGAGCGTGTTTGTTTGCGGCAGTCAGTGTCTTTGTTACATAGTGGCGGCCCGTAAAGAAAGCGGACTGGAGGACGGGATGTGGAGGCGGGCGGAGGCTGAGGCAGAGGCTGAGACTGAGACTGGTCCACTGAGGCTGAGACTGGTCCACTGAGGCTGAGACTGGTCCACTGAGGCTGAGACTGGTCCACTGAGGCTGAAACTGGTCCACTGAAGCTGAGACTGGTCCAATGAGGCTGAGGCTGAGACTGAGACTAAGACTGGTCCACTGAGGCTGAGACTGGTCCACTGAGGCTGAGACTGGTCCACTGAGGCTGAGACTGGTCCAATGAGGCTGAGACTGAGACTGAGACTGGTCCACTGAGGCTGAGACTGGTCCACTGAGGCTAAGACTGGTCCACTGAGGCTAAGACTGGTCCACTGAGGATGAGGCTGAGACTGAGACTGGTCCACTGAGGCTGAGACTGGTCCACTGAGGCTGAGACTGGTCCACTGAGGCTGAGACTGAGACTGGTCCACTGAGGCTGAGACTGGTCCACTGAGGCTGAGACTGATACTGGTCCACTGAGGCTGAGACTGGTCCACTGAGGCTGAGACAGATACTGGTCCACTGAGGATGAGACTGGTCCACTGAGGCTGAGGCTGAGACTGGTCCACTGAGGATGAGGCTGGTCCACTGAGGATGAGACTGGTCCACTGAGGATGAGACTGGTCCACTGAGGATGAGACTGGTCCACTGAGGCTGAGATTGGTCCACTGAGGCTAGAGGAGGAGCCCTGCGCTGTGCACGGCTACAACGTGCACATTCAACCCAAAGATCAGTGTAGGACGATTGGATTAGCATATAATACAATCATTATAATATAATTGCTGGGTGTTTGTGTGCGTGCGTGGGTTTTGAATAAGTGAATCGGTCTTGGTACCAACTGTTTCCTCTCTAATAGCGTCCTACCGTTCGCCGTTGCTCAAGGCGACTCAAGGTGCTGACTTGTTCCGACGGAACAGATGTCGATCTGAAAGCAACTCGTAGTTTCTACAACAGCGTTGCGTCGCAGTGCGCCGGCAGGACTCTCTAAGCAGGCCTGCAATCGAGACGACGACCTACTGGTAGTTAGCGGTGAAGTCCTCTTTATAATCGGCTACCGACTGCTTTTCCCTTTCAAAGAGGAAATCCATTCCGTTTGTTGGCGTGCTGCCACTGCACAAGCAGTCTGTGTTCTTCCTGCAGCCGTTATGGATCAGAACGGGTTGGCACGCAGCCTGCTTACCGGAGACGGTGGTTGCTGAGGACCACGCCGTGGTTGCTAACGACATCACTCCCGTGTCCTTCTACAGTCTCCCGAACTGGTGGCTGCCTGACTCCCACCTGAGAGGTTGTCGGTTGGATTCCCACTGACTCCCACCCAAACCTGTAGCCTGATGTCCTCACACACACCCTTAATGGGAGGGATCTGAACTCAGACGATCTGGATGAAGACTCAATCGTAAAACCATGGAAAATCAACTTAACAATGATAAATGTACTGTATCATACAGCGCTTTTCCAACCAGTGGCCACTCAAAGTGCTTTACAATACTGCCTCTTGTCAACCGTTCATGCACACTTTTTCACAAAGACGGCGGTGTCAGCCACGCAGGGCGACAGCCAGCTCGACGGGAGCAGCCAGGGGGAGGCGTCTCGCTCGGGGTCACCTCGGCACTCAGCTAGGAGGAGCCGGGGGATCGAACTGGCAACCTACCATTCACCAGCCAACCCGCTCTACGTCCTGAGCCACATGCGCCCCAGTTGTAACCAGTGAGTCAACGTAAACCACCGGGCACCGCATCCAGTCCAGAATCGATGAACACCGAAGAACCCCCCCCCCCCCCCCCCCCCACACCTAAGTTTCATCAAAGGGGGCCGCTGGCAGGGGCCCCGCAGAACATCAGTGCAGCGATGCTCAAAGGAGCGGGAACCGCTGGCTCCCCGATGAGAACCCTCCGGCTCTCCCCCCGCTCTGGAAATAGACCCGGGTTCCTCCAGGCTGCAGCCCCACCCCCCCCCCCTGAGTTGAAGACCCAGGGCCTACTGTTGGGGAGCATCCCTTCATCTCTCTGTACACACAGAATCCCTAAAATACACAGAACCCTCTGAACACACAGAACCACCACAACACACAGAACCACCACAACACACTAAACCACGAGAAACCTCAGGACACACAGAGAACACACAGAACCACCAGAACACACAGAACCACCAGAACACACAGAACCACCAGAACACTCAGAACACACAGAACCCTCAGACTGCAGAACCCACAGAACCCTCAGAACACGCAGAACCAGCGACGGTGCCTGTGGACAGAACGGACTGCGAACCGCTGGAACCCAACTTTAGAAATGCTGGGTTTGGGAGATTTCTCAGTTGCTGAATTCGGGAATAATGTTTCAATAAGCTCAGTGCCTGATCACATGACTTGTTAATTCAGATTGATTCCAAGCTATCATCGCACCCCGAACCAAAAAACCACGGCTGCCCACCCAGAGCTCGCACAGGAGAAGGAGCTAGACGCTGGCCTCTTTCTACTTTCTGCAATGAAGTTTGAGGATTAAGAGTCCGGTGGATTTCCTATCTCCACAACCTTCACTCCTCCTCTATTTACCCTGCTGCCATATCTATAACCTTCTCCCCCCCCCCCTCATACTCCCTGGAGGGGGTGGGGAGAGAGGGAGGGGGCGGGGGAGAGGGCGGGGGAGTGAGGGAGAGAGAGAGAGGCAGAGAGGGAGGGGGCGGGGGAGAGAGGGAGAGAGGGGGGTGGGGGAGAGAGGAAGAGAGAGAGAGGCAGAGAGGGGGGAGAGAGGGAGAGAGAGAGAGGCAGAGAGGGAGGGGGAGAGAGGGAGAGCGGGGGGGCAGGGGAGAGAGAGAGAGGCAGAGAGGGAGGGAGGGGGGGGAGAGAGAGAGGGGGCGGGGGGAGAGAGGGAGGGAGGGTGGGAGGGGGGGAGTGAGCTTGTAACTGTGCAGCGTGAAGGACGTGGGCAGCCTGGCGGTGGAGGAGATGGGGGGGGGCGGGGGGGGGTATTGATTTTCCAGCAGGAAAGGCCATCCAGAGTCTGCCCTGGGGGCCCGACGGGGGCAGGGGCCGCTGTGTAGCGGACGGGGCCCGGGGCGGCCAGGTTCAGCTGGACATGTTCTGATGTGTTCTCGTTGTGCTGCCAGTGTGTTTATTTACAGAAGACCATGATGACCTGCCAAGGGCTGTCTCTGTGTGTGTGTGTGTGTGTGTGTGTGCGTGTGTGTGTGTGTGTACGTGCGTGTGTGTGTGTGTGCGTGCGCGTGTGTGTGTGTGTGCAAACGTGCATGCATTGTGATTCTGTGCGGAAAGATTAGTCTCTGCATGCCCTTCAAGACATACTCATCTTTCCCTCCGGCTATCCATCGAGACACTAGGGGAGAGATAGACACACGCACACACACACGCACACACACGCACACGCACACACACACATACATACACACACACACGCACACCCCATGATTCCACTGGCAGCGGCGGCCACAGCAGATGGAGATGGGTTGTGGGGGGGGGGGGGGTATCCATGGTAACCAGAGGTAACTGCCCATGTGTGTCTTCGTGCATGTCTGAGGCGTGTTCACGGGAGAACATTACACTGTTGTTGTTATTCTCCTCATTCTTGTTATGGAGAGAGAGAGAGAGAGAGAGAGAGAGAGAGAGAGAGAGAGAGAGAGAGTCACCTTCGATTCGACGCAGTCCGGAGGTGAGTCACTTGGAGGACCTCTCTCTCTCTCTCTCTCTCTCTCTCTCTCTCTCTCTCACTCACTCTCCTGTTTTCGTTGTGTAGTTGTGGAAGTCACGGTCTCGTCCATAACGAGGCATCGTGTCGTTGGGTTCTCATGCTCGCGCTGGTTCTGGAGAGCCTTTCCTGGCTCTCTGGAGGGTTCTGGTTCTAGAGAGTCTCTCTCCCCTACAGAGGCTTCTGGTTCTGGTTCTAGAGAGTCTCTCTCCCCTACAGAGGGTTCTGGTTCTGGTTCTAGAGAGTCTCTCTCCCTTACAGAGGGTTCACGTTCTGGTTCTAGAGAGTCTCTCTCTCCTCCTCAGAGGGTTCTGGTTCTGAAGAGTCTCTCCTCCCCTCCAGAAGGTTCTGGGTCTCCTTCTGGAGAGTCTCTCCCTCCCCTTCAGAGGCTTCTGGTTCTGGTTCTAGTTCTAGAGAGTCTCCCCTCCCCTACAGAGGGGTGTGGTTCTGGTTCTAGAGAGTCTCTCTCTCCTCCTCAGACGGTTCTGGTTCTGGTTCTAGAGTGTCTCTCTCTCCCCTACAGACAGTTCTGGTTCTGGTTCGAGAGAGTCTCTCCCTCCTCCTCAGACGGTTCTGGTTCTGGTTCTAGAGAGTCTCTCCCTCCCCTTCAGAGGCTTCTGTTTTTGGTTCTGGTTCTGGTTCTAGAGAGTCTCCCCTCCCCTACCGAGGGGTGTGGTTCTGGTTCTGGTTCTAGAGAGTCTCCCCTCCCCTACAGAGGGGTGTGGTTCTGGTTCTGGAGAGTCTCTCCTGGCCCTCGAGGGGCTCTGGGTTCAGGACGTGTCTAATAAAACGGGCCTGTGATTACAGGAGTCCAAATCAAATGTACTCAACTCGTCCGCCCCATCTCAATATTAATATTACAAGTTAATTACACGCTCTCCCCATTTAATAGTGTTTTTGAATAATTGAAATAATAACAACTGATGACTCATACCGGGTCCTCATCCTGTCTCAGCGGTCTCTTACACACTCCACACACACACATCAGTGTGTGTGTCGTTGTGTGTGTCCCCCCCCCCCCCCCCCCCTCTCGATTTTTTCCTCATCGATTCGACCGCCGAGCAAACGACAACATCATCCCCACAGGAACCTTCTAACCAGACGTGACACTGCAGTGTCATGGCTCTCAGCTCTCTCCCCTCTCCTCTCTGCTCTCCCCTCTCCCCTCTCTCCTCTCTCCTCTCTCCTCTCTCCTCTCTGCTCTCCTCTCTGCTCTCCCCCCTCTCATCTCTCCTCTCTCCTCTCTACTCTCTCCTCTCTGCTCTCTGCTCTCTCCTCTTTCCTCTCTCTCCTCTCACCTCTCCTCTCTGCTCTCTCCTCTGCGCTCTCTCCTCTCTGCTCTCCTCTCTGCTCTCCCCTCTCTTATCTCTCATCTCTGCTCTCTCCTCTCTCCTCTCTGCTCTCTGAACGTTTCCTTGTTGTTTTTGACTAAAATGTAAAAATTGTTTCACGGGGGAATTCTCTGTACAATTCATGAAGTCTGCTTCTTCCGAGTAAAAACGTTTTTTTTTGGTTTTCTATCGGTGATGTGGATTTGACAATGTTTGACCACGCCCCCTCACACCTGCACTATGGAACACCAAACCTCGGTTCTGTCTAAATACCTTTATGATGGCTGCAGAAGCTCTTCCTCTTCAAACGGTTTCCAGTTGTCCAGTGAAGACCCTAGTTCATAACACAACAACTCTCTGTGTGTTTCAGCGAGAAGAGGAAGCTTCAGGTGAACGTCAGCATGCCCATCCAGTGCAGCATGAACGGCAGGAAGTGCACTGTCGTCGTGGAGACCAAGATCAACCAATCACAGCCCGAATTCACCAAGGGTCGCTCCGGGTATGTCCTCTCTGTGCCCGGGAACTGAGGAGAGAGAAGGAAGGCCGTCCGTGGAGGAGATCAACAGATGTCCGGACCCTGAAGCCAGGAGGATGAGTCAGTCCTGATTCAGTTCTGCGTGGAGCTCTGGAGACTCTCATCAGCACCACAGACGCTCCATCGGGAACCTTAAGTTTAGCACATTTCAAAAGCCATGCCAAAATCTGATTGTTTGCTTTATGTTTATAATGCGATGTTTTGATCTGAAGCGTCACTCCTTGGTAGAAGTAATGACGTGTTTGAACACTATAAAATCACACCGATTCTTTTTTGTTTTTTAACTTTATTTTTAATTTAGAAAGAATCAAGATGATGAGATGATGGGAGTTCCAAGCCAATCATGTGTCAACAGGGCAAGAAGAAAATCATAATTATTATAACCCAATGCCACATTTAGAGATAATTATGATTATGTCCTGGATTATAATATGGTTTGTCACAGATGTATCGCGGTGACCACTTTAACTGTCTCCTTTGTGAACGTGTGTTTGGTTTCTGACGGGGCGTTGAGCTCTTATCCGTCAGGCCGGCCAGGTGATGCGTTCAGACGGAACCTCGTACCAGTGTGAGAGGTGTTGACGCGCTGAATCTCCGGTGACATCACAGGAACGCGGAGGACCGGAGGGTGATTCATCTGTTTTCTGCTGGTCTGAGGAACACACTTCAGGCTTGTGGTGCACTAGAAGGATGTGTTGAGCATATCCAAGTTGGCCTGCTTTAGAGGAAGGGCTTGAAAAAAAGTGAAGGAAGAATTTCATTAATTTAAATCTAAATATTATGTCCCCCATTGCAGGGTCTGTATATTAATACCAGTCAAGCGATTGTATTATAATTGTTATAATATCTGTAAGAGACGCAAGAGTCCAATCTATATATATATATATATATATATATATATATATATATATAAATATTCTTAAAATAATAAAGTTCCATTCTAAGACCATAATATATATATATATATATATATATATATATATATTATGGTCTTAGAATGGAACTTTATTATTTTAAGAATATTTTCACTCCATCAACGTGTATTCCAATTATCACTAATCAATATGCAGTTGAGAGAATCACGTGACTTAGTGACAGAATTAAGGACTTAAAATATTTGTACATTATTTGGACAAACTGGCTAGCTCGTGGCTACCATGGCTACCTGCTAGTGAAGCTCACAAGGTGTAGGCTAATTCCTCCGGGCTCACACCCTCACGCCATTTTAAATCCCGCCACACGGATCCCAGGTAGAACCTGAAGTGTCGTTCAGGATCCCCTCGGTTTCAGTGCGTTGGTCTTTGCTTTGGTCCTTGATGAAAGGACCCGCCACATCGACGACCCCGTGTGTCTGGGTCTGCGTCGAGAACACTAGCAGAGGAGTGGTGTTGAAGTGTTTGTTCCCTGTGGCCCTGTGTGTCCCTCCTTTGTTAGAGTATTGTCTGGTTCCTCGGTGTTCAAGCCGTTTTTACATAGCTGCTGTTGGTGGTCATTATGTATATGCTGCTTGCTAACAGTGGGCCCTCTGTTAACCTCGCTCATAACTATAACTCATAACTCATAACTATGGTCTCTCTCTTCCTGTCTCTGTCGCTGTCTATTTCTCTGTCTCTCTCTGTCTCGGTCACTGTCTCTCTCTGTCTATGTCTCTCTCTGTCTCTGTCTCTCTGTCTCTGTCTCTCTCTGTCTCTGTTGCTCTCTGTCTCTGTCCCTGTCTCTGTCTCTGTCTCTGTCTCTCTCTCTCTCCCTCTGTCTCTCTCCCTCTGATTGGTGAGTCTTGGGTGTGCCCTTGCTAAAGTCCTGATCAGAGGGCCCTGGGCCCATGCCCTACTTAAGGCGGTGGATCTGCTGGATCTGGGCTCCATTCCATTAAAAAAGAACCCAAATGAGTTCCACCCGTGTGCAGTCTGCTGACTGTACACTGGGCTGCCTGGACCCCTCCTGCGTCTTAATGGGGCTGTGTCCGGGGGTCCGCTCCCTTCCAGGAGGCAAAATCTCCTTTTTACGCTCTGAGGGGTTGGTGGCAGATGAAAGTGTGGTCGTACTTCAGCGACGCCCACGCGTGTATTTATAATTGGAATATTTCGCTTTGGGTGTATTAAGATGCATCAGCGTCGGCCCTCGCACCAGCTCTGGCCCAAGGGGGGGGGGGCCCACGAGACAAGTGGCATGTTTGCACGGATGAGAGACCCTATAGCTCTCTGTAACCTCCTCCATCCCCAAAGGGTTTCCTCCTCCTGCTCCTCCATCACCTCCTCCACCTTAATGATGCTCCTCCACCTCCTCCTCCTCCCCCCTCTCCTCCTCCTCCTCCCCACTCCCCATTAGAACGGACGCACTGTCAGTTTCTGAGGAGCAGGGTGGGGGGGTACGGTTCTCAGAACAAAGCCCCTCTCGGCCCTGTCTCTGCCCCCCCCCCCAGTGGAGAGTCATTTGGCAGCCTGCCCTGAAGGAGGGCTTTTTAAACATCTTCCAGGGCTGTTAACATCGCTGCTCCTCCTTTTGTTGCTGGCTAAGATGAGCAGAGGGTTGGGGGGTTGCTGAGGCCATGCAGACACTGGCGACGGATCCGAGAGAAATCTATTCTTATTTTCAGTCATCGCTTTTGAAGTCAACCTGATTTTAAAAAAACTGTTTAATTAACAATAATTGCAAATATAACGTCCCTAAAAACGAACTTCCAATCAGCTTTCTTCCATACACTTTCGGGTTAATTAGCTGCAATATGAGTCGATTTATACACTTAAATGATAGGGAGGCTAAACACAGGTTAATTTAACCTTAATCGATAGAGATTAAAATTGATAGATGTAAAGATGATAAGCTGGTTGTGGTTGGTTTCTGAACCTCTTCGTCGATCTGATCCAGTCTCAGTGTTGAATAATAGGCCGTTAGCTTGTGGGTCTCTCCAAGGGGAATGTTTTTAGGGATTAGGGATATATGAGGATTCATTTTTTGTTTTTTTATGAAAAAGATCATATATACAGGTTTAATTTTTGTTTCTCTGCTAAGTGCCTTATTGTAATAATAACATTGTCGATTGCTTCATTCTGTAATCCATGTGGTCCGAGTTGATTGTTTGATGTAACCCTCTCATACGTACCCATGGCTGTGTCAAAGTACTGGGGCTTATTAGATGTTTAGGTGATGTATATGTGCTTTGTTTCTTATGAATGTCTAAGACGTGCTGGGTCTAGCTCATGAACCTCGTTCATGTTTTTCCTTTCAATTTCTGAAATATGCAAATACCAACATTTACACAATTTACATTCACTAATCCAATATGTGCCTAATTTTGTATTTTGAATACTTCTGTATGCTTTAACCAAACGTAATGAACGAACCAAAGGTCAGCTTCAGCAATACATGTATGCACACCTTCCATGTCCTACTGTGTTCCATGTGCAAGATGTAATTATGCATTCCAGATTCTATTTCATTAATCGTTTATTAATAAATGTACGTCAAAGCATAACGCGCTCATGTGTTTGTTCCGATGGCCAGATGTTGGGCAGGACAAGGTAGTGGCTAGAGCCTCATCCTACCAGCCCAAAGGTTTCAGGTTCAATTCCCATGCTCAGAGCAGTATATAAACATAACTTTACCCCCACTAAGCAGCAGTATATAAAAAGTACTTTCCACAACTAAACATAAGTATATAAAAGTGATTTCCGACACTAAACAGCAGTATATAAAAAGTATTTTTCCTCCACTAAACAGCAGTTCACAAACAGTACCTTCCTACCAAAGGATGTCAGACTAGCTGTTGTTCTCCCCGAGCTGACGCTGTCATAACTGGGCGGGGCTTAGCGTTAATCCGCCCACCAATCGCAACTGTCGTGCCGGCCGAGGTGTTGCTGAGTGAAGGCTGCTGAGGTCAACACAGCATGGCTCTCTGCCGCTGCAGGCTCAGCCATGGCTACCCTCTGACTGACGGGTGGCTGGTGACGTGGGAGGGGGGGAAGGAGGAGGTGGAGGAGGTCAGGGCTCATGATGGTAAAAGGCGCAAGAAAGCAAATGTTGAATGATTGAAGTGGGCCTTGAGTGACTTGAGTCCTTAGGGCAAGTGTGAAATATTATATATTGTTATTTTTATCGTTATGTTGTTCCTTGCTATCCATCTTGCTCTATAATATATATTATAAATCATATTTATATATATATATGATATATCGTATTATATACATGCAAGGAGACTCCGTCTCATCTCAGACTAGAACGGCCCCTTTTGAGTCCCGGTCTATAATGGTTCCCTCACCCCCCCTATCCTCTGTTCCAGGTCAACCGATAGGTGAGTCCATCGTTCCTCCCCGTCAGGTAGAGCCTGCAGCAGTGCAGTACTGTGCTCCCTCCCAGCTGATGTGAAGCTCTTTTCCCTCCAGTCAAACCCTGAAGGCTCAAATGACATCATCCCATCCCAGTGCTCTCTCGTCCATGAAGTGACGGGGGTCAGGTGTGAGTGAGGTACTGGATAAAGCCTGAACCACATCCTGGTGATGGTTTAACTGGTGGTCTAACTGGAGGTAGAACTGGTGGTCTAACTGGTTGTTTAACTGGTGGGTAGGACGAAATAAGGACCCACAACGACTAGGCGATTCTTGTACGACCAGTGCATTTTATTTTTTTTTCCATCACAGTACAAAAATAAATCAAAGTAAGCAGAAATCAACTGATAATGTTTCAAATACAGGAACAACTTTTTTGTCTTTTTCAAAAAGAATATTTTATTGAACAGCATCAACACGCATCACTTCCTCCGACCACAATGGCATGTATTCCATTTTCAGCTTTTTTTTTTGCCCCTAAGAAAACAATATTCACCCGGTCATCTGTACAAATAAACCTCTCACAGTCACTCCAACACACACATTCACGCACACTCGCAATCCTTGAATGCCTCAAAACTATTTTTGTTGTTCTACAGAGTACTCAACAATATACAGAAAGGAAAATTGACAGAAATGTTAAACTATCCCTTTTAATGTGTTTTTTTTTGTCAGATATTTTTGTAGGTTTTTCAAAAGTATTTTCTCAAACAACGACTCAGTGATGCAAGTAAAAAAAAAAAAAAGGAACCGGACGGAGGAGAAAAATCTGACCCTTTATCCTTCAGACGCCCTGCTGTTTTGTTTTGTCTTCAATGTCATAGCAGAGGTCGACCTGGGTGTTCATGGAGAGTCACAAGCACTCACACCCTGCAGAGCTCCGGTACGGACCCTAGCCATGGTGCCGAAGAGCCATGTGACCTTCTCTGCAGAACACACTAGACCCGGCTGAGGAGAGCCACGATGCTCGGGAGATGGGGTTGTGATGGAGACACGGGGACGTGTCCACCCGCCTTGAGGCAGGGGTCCGAGGACTGGCACCAAACCACAGGGGGGTACGCTGAACCCCCCAAACCCGCCCTGCCAAGCGATGATGGGCCAATGAACTGATTGTACTTACAGTTTCGTTTTGGATTGGCCGATCACATGGGTACCCCGCCGCACACACGCGAGCACACACACATTGGACACGCCCCCCTGCGCCATGCGCAACTTCACACAACACACATAAGAGACGTTTTAACTGTGATCGGATGACATCTATAGGTGTAGCGCCCGGCTGGTTCATGTTGGCTGATCAGACTGGGAGCCTTTTGGGTAAACAGCTCTGCTGAAAAGAAAACATGCGCCGCGCCGGTTATCGTTAAGACGCGAGACGCGGAGAGACCGACCGGTGTGCACGGTTTGGTTGCGCTAAGTGTTGACCGACCTTATCGTGAGACGCAGCTCTGACAACGGCTAGTACGGCGCGGTTGAACCGCCGATATATTTGCAGAAGCTTTAAGGGAAAGCGCGACATGATTGTCACCCACGATTGAGCGTATAATCAAATCAGATGAACAGCTGTGTGTGCGCTCTTAAGGTAAACGTGGTGTCCCAATACCCTGTAGAGCCTATGGTGGTGTCTGTGACAGGGGGAACTAGAGGGGGTTGTATCCCCTCCACCTGGATGAACGTTGATGTTGCGGCCACACGTCGTTTGGACAGAACTCGGTGACGTCATCGATTCCTTTCTTACTGATATGGTTGCGACCTCAGTTTGACTTTACTCATGCACGGGCGTTTGTGTGTGTGTGTGTGTGTGTGTGTGTGTGTGTGTGTGTGTGTGTGTGTGTGTGTGTGTGTGTGTGTGTCTTTGTGTTTGTTTGATGTCTCCAAGGATCACTCTTTAGCATAGGGTCTGCGATGTGTTTGTTTGTTTTCAAGGTCAATCCTTACGATGACACTTTGGTGATGTCAGATTTAACGATGGTCTTCAATAATCGGAGGGCTTTTAACGCGATATTCATAGCTCAAATCCCTACGGACATTCATGTGTATCAATCACCATCAATCTTCATTCCCACCAAAGACAAGTTCACCAGCATTGCCTCTAGAAAATCCTTGTCTTGTCCAGCCCATTCAAAATGTATTTTCCCTTTATGTACACATTAATGTCATTAGAAGAATACGTAATGGCAACAAATGAAGCATCGGTATACATATCGTGATTCATATTGAACATCTGAAACCAATCTATCGGCTTCCGTTTGACCTACAAGGTTTGATCAAAGATATGGCACTGTAGTAACATTTACTAAGCTGAAGAAATCATAAACACAAAGATGAACCTTCATTCCAAAGTGTTTGCTCTTTTTTTTAACACAACTTTTAGACAAAGTACAAAAGAATTTCTCTGTAAACAAATAGCCTATTTTAGCAAGCATAGCTAAATCAACTAGCCCCACCTTGTTCACAGCATTCTCTAACGCAGATGCACTTAAAAATCAAGTCCAAACAAATAAATAAAGGCATTGCTCCTGCCCTTCTAAAACTGTAAAATTGCATGGCACACGTGCATTAGATTAAGTTATTAAGTAATAAAATAAAAAAAGAGAGGACAATTTTCTTTCCAGAAAATCAATAAATAAGCATCCATAGTTTAGGGGAGATGGAGAGGAAAGAGAACATCCATTCAATTGTTGGCTTGCTTTTCATTTTTTTTTCTGTGAGGAAAACGAGGTCGGTCCTGCGTGGGCAGAGCAAGTAACCAGCCCTCCACTCAGGGTCGTCCTATTCTGGTAAAAGGTCCTATAATACAGTGTAGGCTCTTACATCCAGCTGTCCTCCGGCCGACCCCCCTATCCTGACTCACACTGAAACGGACACGCTCAGACCCACGCGGTGCCCAGTCGGCCGTGGGGTCTCCCACCCGCTGGTCGTCAGTGCGCCCTGCAGAGAGGTCCGGTCTCGGTCAGTGGACGGGGGTGGGGGGGGGTGTGAGTGTGTGTGAGTGCTGGCGTTTCAAAGAGCCAGGGTGGTTGTCCGCCGTGGAGCCTGCTCAGCAGTGATGCGTGAAGGAAAGTGGTCACGCGAGATTGTCTCCTCTCCCCCGCGGTGGTACAGCCAGCGCACGTCCCCCTCCTCAGACAGGAAGTCAGCGCACGTCCCCCTCCTCAGACAGGAAGTCAGCGCACGTCCCCCTCCTCAGACAGGAAGTCAGCGCACATCCCCCTCCTCAGACAGGAAGTCAGCCCCCGTCGCTCCACATTCATTGCTGTAGATTCATTATTCCGCTTCGTCCTAATCTCTTTTTTTTTTTGTCTTTGTCTTTTTTTTAGGGTTTTTCAATATTTATTATAGATATATATATTTATATATATTTATAGATTTGTGGTAGCAAAGGATGTACCCGAGTCTGGCATTTTGAAGAAAGAGGTGTCTCTACCCGTGGTTTGTCTAGAAATAGGAACTATCATATAACATCTTATTGGTGGAAAAAAAGAGATGGTTTGGTGGCGTTTTGATCCATGAAATCCGGATGCCTTCGAATTCAGACAGCGGTGAAACGCACTTGGTTGAAACCAAATGAAACATTCAGAGATTTATTCATGATTACTGAATGATTACCCCCCCCCCCCAAGCCTCCTCAACCAAGCCGGAAGCCTTATAAAACAAACCACATGTCGATGTCAAATACAACTTCAATATCCTGTGCCACAACCGGTACCAACAAAACACAAAGAGTGAGACGGTCAGAAATGCCAGACCAGAATTCAGCCTTGCTCCGCCCGCCCACACCACTCCCCCTCACCGATCCAGGCCAATCAGCAGGCGGCTGCGCTCCTCCTCCTTCTGGCTCTCGTTCTTGAGGTCGGCGAACACCTGGGTGAAGTAGTGCGGGTCGGAGTTGATCTGCAGCATCTTGCCGCTCATCAGGTTGATGATGGACAGGCAGCGGTCCCAGAAGGTCTCCTTGGAGGTCTCCACCAGGAAGGGCTTGAGCGGGTAGGAGATCTCGTTGCCCATGTAGGAGTAGGACAGGTAGAGGCAGGTGAGCAGCACGGCCTGCAGCTCGTGCTCCGACGCCACGTCGGACGGCACCACGTCGCGGCACAGCATGTACACGAACACCACGTTGGCGGGCGTGATGAAGCCCTGGTCCTGCCAGCCCTGCAGCAGCAGGGAGCGGTCCACGGAGCGCAGCCACAGCACGGGGTCGGTGGGGGACAGGTGCTTCAGCCGGTAGCAGCGCCGGCACAGGAACTCGCCCAGGCAGCGGAGCAGCTCGCTGGTGGACGCCTGCACGATCACCCTCTTGGGGGTGCCGGGGGCGGCGGCCGCGTTGGTGGAGTTGCCCAGCGGGGCCTTCTTGACGGAGGACACCGGTGGGGCGGCGGAGCCCTTGGCGGGCGGCGGCGGCGGCGGCGGCGGCGGCGGTGTCCCGTCCTGGGCGAAGGTGGACAGGTTGGCGCAGGACTGGGACTTCTTCAGGTTCTCGTTGTTGAGGTGCGTGACGTTGTTCTGGTAGCCGTTGGGCTGCACCTTCTTGGAGCTCTTCTTCTTGGCGGACACCGCCACGATGCGCTTCCATGGCAGCACGTTGATGAGCGAGTGGCGCTTGAGGTTCTTGTCCTTGGCGTTCTTGCTGTTCTGCACGGCCGTGTAGTGGCCCACCGTGGCCGGCCCGTCCTCGAAGAGGGCGGCCTTGCGGTAGCTGGGCGACAGGGACAGCACGGTTCCCATGGTGACGGCCGGTGGGTGGGGGGAGCTGGGGCGTCCGTCCGGGGTAGGGGGGGGGGGTGTTCAGTCGCTCCGGGAGGGGTGGGTGTCTCCGGGGGGGTCGGCGCCTCGATGGTTCTGGGGGACAGGGGGACCCGGGCTACAGGCTGCCGGAGGTCTCAGGCATCTGCAGCTCAGGGCGGGACGGGGACGGCTCTCTGCGATTGGCTGCCGGGGTCTTCAGCGCTCGCCGCTCCGTGTCTGCGTGTGGCCAGCGGCGCCTGCAGGGGGGGGGAAACACAACAGACGGGTCGCTCAGAGACGAGGGCGTGTGGGGTGCTCGGTGTTCTGCTGGCACTGCAGCTCCTGGACGTTGTTTACTACGGATTTTCGGTTTTAGTCGTTCAGCGGTTCTTCGTCTGGTGACTCTAAACATGTCGGTCCTCTGAGATGCATGTCGTTACTAGCAGGTGTGGGCTGACTTTGGGCCACTGGGGTTCAAAGCCAGACCCTTCCTGCTGTCGGTCAAACACCAGAAGACCGCCCGCCCCCCCCCCGCCCAACCTTTCAGATCGCCCTGAATGTGCGGGAACGTACACAGGCGGTAGGCCATGCTCTCAGAAAGCGACACATTCATTTATGCAAATATGCTAATACTAATAGATTGTATTGTGTGAAGCTGCATTCTGAGACCATTCAATGTCACTACTTTCTATTCATTCACTCAAACGGGCCAGCATCGACAATCGCTGTGTCCATGTAATGTCAATGTCAATCATCTGTCTCACTATATGATGTGTTGTTTTTATGCTTTTGTATTTCTCTGCTGAGATGAATAAAGTATATCTTATGTTCTATCTAACTTCAACCTGCCATTGGCTACAGATGAAATCGTTTTTTTAAACTAAATCTGGTACATTTAGATGTCCGATGCAATGGCCATGTTGATTAAAGTATATCTTATATTATCTTATCTTAATGTAGACTGTCCCTTTTAAATAAATAAATAAACAAACTATGGGTTGAAAAAATAGGCTGCTGCTAAACCCATTCCCATAATAAATAATAGGCTATAAATGATGATCTGGGACTGTATTTGATTTAGTGAGATAAGCTACAATGCATGTGCCATTTACAGGGTACTCATTGTGAAGTGTGTTTTAGAGATGAATCGAAGCTTAAAGCGATGCTCTAGATGTGGGGCCAATGGCCGCCCGTCAGACACACAGGAACGCAGCCTCAAATGGAAGCCGAGGACGTAAACATTCTAATCTGCAGGAGGGCTGAGCTTCTGCTCACATCGAGATGGGCCTACATTCCCCCCCTGCCGTTAATCTATCGATGATCCTAATGCCAATAGATCGAAACACGAGCGGTGTAGTAATCATCATAAACACTGCTTTTCAAAAACCTTAAATCACTGGAGTTATGCACGGTGGCGCATTACAGGAAACGACGGACAAGTCCCTCATTCCATCACGCAGAACCAGAGATCACCAGCATCGGCACCCGTTCGTCTCTTCGCTGACCCTCAGGATGGTGGCCTGAATAAAGCGCATTTCCTCCAGCATGCGGGCTTGCGTACACCAGTGCTCTCCATGGTGCTGAACACCAGTCTGCGACGAGGCGGTGCCCAGTACAGTGAAATCATGTCCTGTTATTATCGCGCCCTCTACGGAGGCTCCCTTAACGAATCTAATTTAATACAATACAATACACTACACTACACTACAATATTAGAATTTAGCCTCAAATGTCCCCTTCGGCGTGTAACATTTAGAAACATCATATTATTACTTTCTGGGAGGCATCAGGAGAAGATGGGCCACTTACCAGATGTTTGTATTTCGCTCAGTGGGGAAAAACAATCGCACTGCGGTGATGCGCGGCTGGTGTTTTGTCAAAGCCCTCCGTGTGTGACCGGATCCAGACGGATAATATCTCCACGGATCGAGTAAAGACGCAGAACAATCCAATCCAGGAACACGAGAGGAAGAAAACAACGTTAACGTCAAACACGCCCGATGCTTCGGTGTGCAGGCATCGATGGGCAACTGTGGAATGGACGCTGGGATGAGGATGCGCTTCTGGTCCTTCTCGCGCGAGATTCGGACGCTGTGAAGGAGGTGCGCTGCTGGTCCTTGGCGCGCGACGCGGATGCTACGGGATCTGCAGCGTGCAGCGGCGGTCTCGAGCGGACTGGGTGGACTGGGCGGTGCTGGGGCGCCGCTTTGCGCCCAGACTGGGTTTTGCTTCTGCAGCCCTGTCCAATCACAACCGTCTATAGGAGCGAAGAGAACCCCGTGAACTCATTCTACGCATGTTTCTCCATCCTATGGTATGTGTTTTTGCCTATACGACAGAATGGGTCTATTTTTTATTATTTTTTTATTTTATATTTATATATTTTTAATTGATTTCTATTTGAGTGAATAGGCTAATGTGTTTATTTTCCCATTGGTTATTTCCTACTGTATGTAGGCCTTTGTCTAGCCGATATGAATATAGGCCTATAGGTATATTTTATTATTAGGCCTATAAAAATAATCTTTTCTTCCTATGGTTTATTTTGTTAATATGCAATTGTTTTTGCAAAGTAACCAACAGTTTTGTAACGTAGTTTCCTTTCAGTTTTACATTCTAATCATAACGCTAACAGTAAAAATTTAAATAAAAAATAAAAAACGGTTGGTTTATCTTTTATCACGTGACTGTGATCAGCGTGGACGAAGTAATACGAATATCACTTTATAGTGACTAATAACACACCACACTGATTATTTCTGCAAGAAAACAGGTTTTATTTATTTTTTATTTTTTTATTAATGCACATGAATGAATGTCCCTTCCCACAATGCATCTGACCTTGCGTCGGAGCGGCGAGGCGGCGCAGCGGCACGACCGAGCGGCGCAGCGACGCAGCGACGTATCGGCGGAGCGACGTAAGCACGCGTCACGTGACGAGACCACGTGACGTGCACGTACTTACGCCGCTCCCCACGCGAGGCCAGACGTCTCTCCACCACCAGGGGCGGGATTTGAATAGCAAGATGGCGGCCGCAGCGGTAGTCGAGTTTCAGAGGGCTCAGTCCCTCATCACCACGGACTCCAGCGCCTCCATCGACATACTCCACTCGATAGGTAACTACAGACTCACGGCAGTGGTTATTCGTTATTACACGTTTTTAAAAGCCACGGACGATACGATACGAGGCTAGGCTAGCTGCTAGCCCCCCAAGCCGGTCCGTGCTGCTGACTCACTGCAGGACGGGAGCGTTAGCATTAGCTACAAACCGTTAGCTAAGGGGCTAGCTGAAGGGGTCCCGGAGTGGCCCTGTGCGGAATTTGCTTAAAGTGTTTATTGCTCAGAACTATGACCAGGATGGCAGTGAGGGGTGAAGGGGTTTGTGTGTGTTGGATTTAATTAAAAGGCCTTTAATAGCAGCTTCTGCTCGGGCTAGCATGGTCATTATTGTTGTGAAACGTTTTGGTGGCATGTCATTAAACCCTTTGTTTTTCATGGTCAAACCACAATGGGGTTGTTTCTCTTTTGAGCCATATGCGGTTCAATCGCTGTCAAGTGTTCGGCATCAAACGTTCACGGCGGTGTTGGGAGCGTGTGTGTGTTTCTGGTGGATCCAGTAGAAGCTAATGAAGCTAGCATCCCTGTCCCGGCTGCTCCTGCCTTGTCACACTAGCATTGTAGCTCACAGCATATCCTGGACAACACGTTGAACCCTGACCCTGAAGCGGTTGGGGATTGGTGTTCCTGGTCGGTTGAAACCAATGGATAACGCTCCCTGACGGATCGCATGTCAACACCAACACTGAAATACCAGCTGCGTGGAACCAAGCGGCGCAGGGACGTGTTGATTCAGGAGCATCCTGAGCTAAACTGACTGGTTTCTTTCCTTCCAACAGTGAGGAGAGATGTCCAGGAGAGTGATGAAGAAGCCGTCAGGGTTAAAGAACAGAGCATCCTGGAGCTCGGTACTCTGCTGGCCAAGACGGGACAGGCTGCTGGTGAGCGTCTTAAATCGTCTTCCCTCCTAGAGTACCAAGTCATCTGGAGAGCAGAGTCATGCATCACTAAATTATTAAGCAAATGTAGCTTCTTTTTTTTTAAATGTATAACTACTTGTATAACTTCTTCGAATGATTTACATTTAGGGTATTTAGCCTTAGCCTTTATCAAGAGCAACTTACAATAAGTCCATTTGTCAGAAGAAGAGGAACAATATATCGCTGTCAGTACAGTAAGGATGTTCATAGAACCAAGTGCCAAGCACTAACAATCACTATGTTAACCCATTCACCGTATACAACAAAGATAGCTAGAAGAAGAGGCTACACCATGCTAAGTAGTATTTTTAAGTGCCAGGATGTACAACATACAATAAGTGCATTCATTAAGTGCCAGGACTTTCACAACAGACAATAAGTGCGTAGGAGGGTTAAGGTGGGAGGCTATGCAGAGTCAAGGTGAACAAGTGAGTCTTGAACGTCAGTCGTTTATCTTCTTTCCAGATTTCCCTTGTGCTCATTTAACGGTAGAGAGCGGCCGAGCGCTACTTGGTGATTCTTTCCGTCAACCCGCTGACGTCTCTCACCATGTCCCACAGAGCTGGGCGGTCTGCTGAAGTTCGTGCGGCCGTTCCTGATCTCCATCAGCAAGGCCAAGGCGGCCCGTCTGGTGCGCTCCCTGCTGGACCTGTTCCTGGACATGGAGGCGGCCACGGGCCAGGAGGTGGAGCTGTGTCTGGAGTGCATCGAGTGGGCCAAGACTGAGAAGAGGACCTTCCTCAGACAGGCGCTCGAGGTGAGGAGACGCGGGGACGGGAGTCGGATGCTACACTTCTACTTTCTAAATGCTACAGAGCATAAGGGTTATTCAAAGTCAAGTTTATCGTTTCCATAACAATAAAAATAAAATTGCTTATGCCCACATAAAAAATAACCTCAGTTGAGGGTAGATAGGGTATACATGCATCTGTGCCAGTAGTTGCAGGCACTGATATAATACATTTACACTAAATTAATAAGTTAACATTAAACAGACAAACAGTTAAACAAGGTTTACAAAAGTATGTTTAAATAAGGAAGATAAAGGATTGATGTAACTCAAACAGATATTTTGCCAGATGTCAGTTCAATTCAAATGTATGTGTATAGCCCTTATTCACAGCTACAGTCTCAAAGGGCTTAACAGGCTGTGTGTTTATGACACCCCACTGACCCTAGCCCCCCAGAGGTCAAGAGAAAACTCCCTTAAAGGAGACATATTATACCCCAATGTGCGAGTATGATTAGCCTTACAAGCCGTTTCGAAAATCTGCCCCATATCACTAGTGGGCGTGTCCACCTAGATCAGTGCTGGATAGATCAGTCGACCAGCCTACCCAGTGGACTGAAGTCAACGTCGCTCATCTATCCAGCACAGATCTAGGTGGACACGGTATACCATGTCTCCTTTAATTAGCAAGGAAAAATGTTGGGAAGGACCATGGAGTGGGGGATCCCCCCTGCCAGGGATAATCAGGAGTGCAATGGATGACATCATTTACATAGAAACACACTGGGCTGCTGGCCGGTTAACTGTCGGGTTAATCCAGGCGTTCGGTTGTAGTCACCGCAACACGCTAAACCAGACAGAATAATGAATTATAAGGGGTAAGTTGGGGTTAGTTGATCACTGGTCGGTCTAGGTACCTAGCCTTTAGGCGGTACCTACATTGAGACCTACCAGTATAATGTGTGAAACATCGTGTCTTTCACGTTGGTTTACTATATAATAGCTTTGACCTTGTCTTTGTATTTCCCTTCAACAGGCACGACTGATTTCGCTCTACTTTGACACCAAGAAGTACCAGGAGGCCCTGTCTCTCGGTAAGGGATCCCAGGCTGTAGGGTTTATGTGTTGGCAAGGCGACAGAACAGGCCTCAACTGGGGATAAGAAACTCGCATGATGTTTATAAGATGGGATGCTGTTTTAGTTTTTCTATTTGGGCAAATGGGAGGTGTCAATTTATCAACGGATACAGGAAACCACAAGGCAGAGCTAGGTTGCAGACCTGCCATTAAGGGTGTTCAGAGCTGCCCATTGTTAATACTGTCTTCAGATAACTCTGGTTTCGTTTTTAGCCGTCCCCACAGTTAAATAAATTCTACCTTTTTTTTGGTAACTGCTCATTGTGCGTTCCTCTTAATTTCCAACCAGGCACCCAGCTGCTCCAAGAGCTGAAGAAGATGGACGACAAAGCTCTGCTGGTGGAGGTCCAGTTGTTGGAGAGCAAGACCTACCACGCTCTCAGCAACCTGCCCAAGGCCCGCGCGGCCCTCACCTCAGCCAGGACCACCGCCAACGGCATCTACTGCCCCCCCAAGCTCCAGGCAGCTCTGGACATGCAGTCCGGTGAGAGAGCCCTCCGTGCCGTCCATCCATCCTGTGCAGTGCAGCAACGTGTTTATCAACCGTTCTGTTTGGCCCCGGACCGTCGTCAGATGGATGGTCTGTCGACGACGCCCTGGTACCGTCACTGCATGACTTGACTCTGAACTTGTCGGTTGTGTTGCAGGGATCATCCACGCAGCTGAGGAGAAGGACTGGAAGACGGCCTACTCCTACTACTTTGAGGCCTTTGAGGGCTACGATTCCATCGACAGCCCCCGGGCGGTCACAGCACTCAAATACATGCTGCTCTGCAAGATCGTCCTCAACTCGTAAGAGACCTCACTAATGGGTTAAAGATCTGAAGAGGGGTTTTAAACATTGACGGTATGCACCACCTGTCTTTACAACGGCGCAGTGGGCCGTGACAGCCGGCTCGTCAGGGTGAGGTGTCTTGCTCAGGGACACCTCGACATTAGGCTAGGAGGAACCGGGGATCGAACTAACAACCTTCTGGTTACGAGCCAACCCGCTCTACCTCCTGAGCTACATGCTGCCCTCGTAGCCTTCTTACTGGCCTAATATAATCAGTAGGGTTCTTAAGCCAGTTCTTTGTGGTTCTATACAAGCACAGTGTTGTGATGTTGACGTTCTCTCTCTTCAGACCAGAGGAGGTGCCCTTGCTGATCAGTGGCAAGCTGGGCTTACGGCACGCCGGGCGACAGGTGAGGACTCGCCTACGCTCATATCAAATCTTTTTACACTCTTTAAACCATTTTGATTTCATTAAGCACACAATTTAGTTGCTAATATTTACGTGTTGTTTAAAGGCATCAACGCAGCTCTTAATGGCTTCCCCTGCAATAATGTTTGGCGGTTTTCCCCCCGTTCGCCTTCCTTCTCTCAGACAGACGCAATGAAATGTGTCGCCCAGGCCAGCAAGAACAGATCATTAGCGGACTTTGAAAAGGTAAGAGCCTTTCTGTTCAATTGCTCTCTGGAGTGTCCTGGTCTACTTAGCACATCACTTCCAGTGCAGCCTCGTCTTTTCTCAGCAGGATAATGAGGATTGCTTTGAACATTTGCCACTCTTCTTGTCTTGGTTTCTTATTCTCAGTTAATGACGGTCCATGGGTTTTAGCTCCAAGTTCTAACTCGACGGGGTCAGGATAGTCTTGTGGTTCGCGTGTTTTGCTCCCAGCCAAAAGGCAGTGGCTTTAGGAGGAAGAGTTTGCCAAGTGACTGAAAGGCAGACGAGTGATTTGACACCATTTCCAATTCGCTTCACTTTTCATTTTATTGTGAGTTCCCTGTTCTACATGAACTTCTTTCCTGACGGCCCTTGTGTGGCCAGGCGGGACGGTTTCAGCATCTGTGTCGTGTTCCCCCAGGCGCTAACGGAGTACAGATCAGAGCTGAAGGACGACCCCATCATCAGCTCCCACCTGGTGACACTCTACGATAACCTGCTGGAACAGAACCTCATCAGGGTCATCGAGCCCTTCTCCAGAGTACAGGTACCGCCGGCAGCCTCCATACCAAGGGTAGACTGGTGGCCTGGTTAGTGGGGTGGCCTGGTTAGTGGGGTGGGTTGGCCTGGTTAGTAGGGTGGGTTGGCCTGGTAACGGGGGTGGGATTGGCTGGTTAGTGGCGAGACCCGGTTACATGGGTGGCCTGGTTGGTGAGGGGGACGCGAACCGGTTAGCGGGGGCCGAGTTCGTCACCATGAAGGGTAACGCTGACTTTTAGAGGTTGTTGAACACATGGCCTCCGGTGATCCTTTGCGCTCCCAGGCGGTGGTTTCAATGGTTTTAATGTTCATTAGTATTAGTCCCAGCCGTCCGACTCACTTCTAATGTGTGATTTGTTATTTTGTTTTTCAGATACTTCACATATCAGAAATCATCAAACTCTCAAAGGTATAGATATCTCCATCGCCACGTCTTGTTTTCATTTGATCCACCTTTCTTTTACTTTCACTTGTGTACGTGTCTGGTTTCTGATTTCATTGATGTTATTCTCGCCAGGGGGATGTGGAGAGGAAACTGTCACAGATGATCCTGGATAAAAAGTTCCACGGTACGTTTTAATTTGAGACGGTCTCTCTAGACCCACCGGTCAGGCCTTCCCCCCCCCCCTCGTCCAGAACCCTAACGTGTCCTTCTGTAACGTATTTTAAGCACATAAGCTACCCCCCACATAGCCACAAGGAAGCAAGATCGAACACATAAGCTGCATCACCACCACATAGCCACTAGGAGGCAGGATCGAACACATAAGCTGCATTACCTCCACAAGGAAGCAGGAGCGAACGCATAAGCTGCAATTACTATAGATAGCCATAAGGGGAGCAGGACCAACATACAAGCTGTAATAATTACTCCAGCCACAGATGGCAGCACCTTTAGACAGGTGAGGAAGCCGGAGCCAATACGTCACATAGGCCACGCCTACTTGATACAACCGCGGAGCGGGAGTGAGTTCAGGCCAGAAACTCACGGCCGCCCTGTTGGCAGCCCGGGGCTGGAAGACAGGTCAGCCGTGGGTCGCTCCACGCGCCTGTTCAATACAACTCCCCTCCTTTTGCCTCATAGTTACCATCATACCAAAATACTTTAACAAATAAAGTGAGTTAATTTCAAGGGAGTTTTTTCTTGCCCTTGTGGGGGCTTGGGTAAAGGGGGGTGTCATAAATATTTAGCCTGTTAAGCCCTTTGAGACTGTAATGGTGATTAAGGGCTATACAAATTGAATTGAAAAGTGATCCGGCTTAGAATACTTTCTTCAAAAACACGGCACTTCCAGAACCCTAAGGCGTCCGTCCAGAACCCTAAGGCGTCCGTCCAGAACCCTAAGGCGTCCGTCCAGAACCCTAAGGCGTCCGTCCAGAACCCTAAGGCGTCCGTCCAGAACCCTAAGGCGTCCGTCCAGAACCCTAAGGCGTCCGTCCAGAACCCTAAGGCGTCCGTCCAGAACCCTAAGGCGTCCGTCCAGAACCCTAAGGCGCCCGTCCAGAACCCTAAGGCGTCCGTCCAGAACCCTAAGGCGTCCGTCCAGAACCCTAAGGCGTCCGTCCAGAACCCTAAGGCGTCCGTCCAGAACCCTAACGCGCTCTTCCCCCTTGTGCCGACTCCTCCAGGGATCCTGGACCAGGGCGAGGGGGTCCTGATCATCTTCGACGAGCCGCCGGTGGACAAGACGTACGGAGCCGCCCTGGAGACCATCCAGAACATGAGCAAGGTGGTGGACGCGCTCTACAACAAGGCCAAGAAGCTGACATAGGTGAGAGCACCGCGGCTGCATCCGCACGCGCCAGTGCTGCGTGGGGAGGCGGCCGACGTCGACGCTGATCCACCTTCGCCGTTTCGATATGAGCGAATAAAATGGACGAAACAGAAGTGATGCATCGTTGCTCCTGGAGTAAACGGATCGGCTCGGGTCGGTCGTCGCACGATTTTGTGTCTTGTCTGCTAGAGTGTGTTTGGACTGTCTGAGGTCCATTCTCTTAATCTGGTATCGTAGGTTTAATGGGCATTGTACTCGTTCGTTTTAATACATGAAGTTAAACAAATGAATGTATACTCAAATAAGGAAATAGCACGTTTCATGTGCTAGTTATTTATATGAATATAGGTATTCTTTGTGTATAATCAGCTGTTGAGAGTGTACAAGTGGGTATGTTGCTGAACCAACTGGGAATACATTCTAGTTTGGCTTAACAGTAAGCTTATGCTGACAAGAATGGTAAATTAAATGGTCTGATCATATACACTATGGTTCAAAAGTTTGGGGTCACTAAGGTCCTTATTTTTTTTATAGAAAAGCACTGTTGACATTAAATTGATCAGAAATACAGTCTAGACATTGTTAATGCGGTAAATGACTATTCTTGCTGGAAACAGCTGATTTTTAATGAAATAGCTACATAGTTGTACATGGGCCCATTTCCACCAACCACCACTCCTTTGTTCTAATGGTACATGGTTTAGCTAATCTTGTTAAAAGTCTAATTGATGATTAGAAAACCCTTGTGCAATTATGTCAGCACTGTTAAAATTATATTTTTCATGGGAAAACGTGAAATTGTATGTGTGACACCAAACTTTTGAACTGTAGTGTACGTGTCAAGAGGCCCTTCAGGAATACAGCTCATGCCACAGCACTAGTGTGACGGTCCACGGCCGTGGAAGGGCGCGGTACGCTTTGTTGTGACCGACAAGGCGTTCACATCTTCACCTCCTGCTTCTCTCTCCTGTCCCCAGAACAAGCGGTGACCACAGCAGAGCGATGGAGGAAGTGTGTGTGTGCGTGTGACCCGCGTGTGTAATATTTTAAGAAAGGGACTAGGGAGAGCGACAACCGTCCCACAAACTGCATCAAACCGGATTCCCAGTGCCCACTCGAAAGATCTCTCTCTCCCCGCCCGCCCGCCCGCCCTCAACGGACAAACTTCACCATCACCTCCTTGTCTCTTTGTTTTTGTTTTTGATATCCATGCAGGATTCTGTACAACATGCACTGGTCACAGCAGGCCATCAGGGAAAACAGTTCAACCACCAATAAATGATTACAAGTTTCAGAATACATATGTTCTATAATATATATCGTATACAGAAGATTGGGCTTACAAAGCCCTACTTTAACTCCACTGCAACCTCAAGGGTGTGACCTCCGCAACCTGTTTGTAATGTAATGTGCAGGCACACGGTTTTCTGTCCTCCTGGTTTATATTCTAAAGAGGCACATTGTTTTTAAGAGATTCACACACTAGGCATCCACCGATTTAAAGTGTTGGTCAAACAGCGCCCTCTAGTGTACTGGGCCCGCCATATCAACGCCAACCACCTGCTCCCGCTCTCCAGAAGCTCAACAACATATTCACCTTCTCCCTGATGTTGCCCTTTCTCTTCTTCTTCTGCTCGTATAAATCCGCCCAGTGGATCCAACCCTTCCACGGTGGCCAATGATTTCGCCCTTCTGTTTGCCAATGGTTTTTCATGTATAAGTAAGAAACGCAGAAGTGGAGACGGTTCATGGCGACGTCCGACTAACCCCTAAGATTATTTCTTCAGTCTTAGTTCCTAGCGCAAGTGGGATATGCTAGTAACACGTCATTTGTATGGTTTTCATTATTTCAACCCCCCATTCCCCCCCGTCATTTATGAAGTCATTTTTGAAATAAATATTTTGTATTTTAAGGATTTTGTCTTGCCTCTTGCAAAAACAAGATTAGCGTAATGCATTTAATTGGTATGAGCGACAGGGTAGGCCTACATATTTGAGAGGCTGCTAATAGTTTAAGGGTCAGTAGTAAGTCTCAATTGAATGACCCTTACAGTGTCTGAACTATACGCTGCACTGGGTTGACAATGTGCCTGTATTTAATATCAATGGGGGGTGGGAATAAAACATAGTGGAGGCAAATAATCCTCGTGTTATAGGGTTTGAGATTTGCCCACTGTTTGAAATTCAATTATGATTCTCTTTCTGCTGTTGCCAAATGGTGTAAGGCCACACGACATTAAAGGGCATTAAATAACAGTTAACAATGACGGCTTTGAATTGTGATTTATTTTGCTTAAAATAGATGTGGCAATGTATCGGTGTTAAGTTGACACACCACCCGTGTTTAAACCAAACCAACCTGAAGCTTGGCGTCAGCAGAAAGGGCATTCCATTTGGGGTTCGGTTCATGGCTGTATATTCTAGGTCTAAGCCTTGGTCATTGTACATACTCAAGTTTGGTCATTGTACAAAACATTGGAACTAAAGTGTATTTGTTTGAGGCCATTTGTTCACAGTACTCTGATACTTGCCGTCAATTTAGTTTTCCTGACACGCAGATCCAGAGCCCCAAAGACAAGCACACATCCTAACTGGGCCATTTCTAATTGGAAGAATCAAAATAATTCATCCCACTCCTAAAAAACAAAAGAGAGCCTAAAACAATTTGCCTTGAAGAAAGTAAAAAGTTAGTATTATGGTTCCTTATTGGTGGAAGGTATCTCCTTTATTCTCACATTTGTTTTTCATCTGTGTACTACCTACTCTGAGACGTTGAACGCAATCAGAGTGAAACGAGAGAACCATCTGATGTTCAGATGAATTAATAAAGTCTGATTCTTTTGAAGTTGTCTCTGAATTGTCTTTGAAAAATGTCTGTCAAAATGCTAATGATCCGTGGTTGTGCGGATGTAATACGGATGTTTACCTGTGCGTGGCTGATATCATTCAACACAAAAAAACAAAGGTCTTTTGAACGTCATGTGCGTAAAAACGCCACCAGTCGATGCCCCGCCCAGAGAGGCAGTTGGCGTTCACGTTGTGTGCGTGATGACGTCAGCACTCAAGGCCCCGCCCAGAGAGGTCGTACGCGTTGTTCTGTCAACGTCGCGTTTTTCTACACTTGGATTTAAACACCAAGAGTTCAGAGATGGCGGGCCGGGTGAGTTAAAATAACATCTCATGTACAAAATAACCTCTTAACAAGCAGTGTGAGGTTAAGTTAAGGGCAGGGAGCACTTACCCTTAGGGCTCCAACATTGGTCTGTGAATGAGACGTCATTCAAATCAGCCCGGAAACGAGAGAGAGTCTCATGACTGTTCACTTAACCTCACTTTACATCACCTTGACTCACTTTAACCAGTGCTAACAGCTGCATGGGAGGTGTTACCGGTCAGATGAGCAGTGAAACACTCAGTTTAGTTAGTTTGACAGGTTGTTCAGAGTTGAGTCAATGCTCTGAGACAGCAGCAAAATAAATAGCATTAAAATATCCCCCTACACAGTAGCAGATACATTAAAACACAATGCAAGAGTGGTAAGATGTATCAATAATAAAATAAGCAGCACTGTTTAATCGTTATAAGTTTGGTGGATTGTTGACGATGTAAACACAGTCTGCTGTGTGTGTGTGTGTGTGTGTGTGTGTGTGTGTGTGTGTGTGTGTGTCTGGCTCACTATAGTGTAGACAGGTTTGAGTTGTTAACACCAAGACAAACTTTATGAATACCGATTTTTCCATGTCAAATTCATGTTGGAAAAGCCTTTACTGGATCAGATGAACCATACAAGGAGAAGAAGAGTATTTACTCTTCAGACTGCACGCTGGAATAATAATATGTATATGTCTGTAATGTATATATATTTAATGGGTGCTCTGCAGTAGCTTTTAAGAAAAGATGGAACTCGCTGTGTACAGTGGTTCAGGAGACAGTTTCCCATCAGCCAAATAAACAGCAATAGTAGAAGTGAAGGTGATGACGACTCTTTTAGCCAGAAGTTACGGGACATGTTGTCAATAAGCAGCAGTGGGACTTCCTGGTGGAGGTGGATAAACATCTTCTAGGGATCCTGATCCACCTCTCCCACGAGGACCTCCTTCTTAATTGAAGTAATCTGATGGAGGGGTTAACCTCAAGGGACTACGATCCACCCCTTCCAGGAGGACCTCCTCCGTCCTGAAGTGAGGACACGTAGACTGTTGGAGGGGTGAACCGCTAGGGACGGCTGCAGGGTAACGAGGAGGGCAGAGACGACATCATGAGAACGCCTTCTCCCAGTCTGCTGATCAAAGCCCAATAAAGTGTCTGTGTCTCTGTGTGTGTGTGTGTGTGTGTCTGTGTGTGTGTGTGTGTTGCCTTTGTTTCAGTGGTGCCTTTTGCAATGAGCATCTGAGTTGTCGATGTACGCTTTTCCTGGAGTAATGCGAATGTTTCTCAAATCCTTTGTACACTCCTGTAACGGAGACGGTTCAAACCGGACTGGAGCGTGATGGATTTCTTGTGCCTCTGTTGTGTTACTCAGAGTCCTCCAGCACCTCAGCCTGACCTGACCCAGGGCCTGTTGTGTTTCTTTTGTCTTCAGAACATGCAAGCGGCGAAATGCCCCACAGACGAGCTGTCCCTGAGTAACTGCGCTGTCATCAGCGATAAGGAACAACAGTTCGAACAGTGGGTTGGATCCTGTGTGTGTGTGTGTGTGTGTGTGTGTGTGTGTGTGTGTGTGTGTGTGTGTGTGTGTGTGTGTGTGTGTGTGTGTGCGCGTGCGTGTGCGTGTGGGTGTGTGTACATGTTAGTTTCTGTTTGTTTGTGTAGAATCGTTGTATGCATTAGAAAGAGGCCAACATCCCGTCGCCCTCCTGGTTCCTCCTGGTTCCTCGTGGTTCCTCCTGGTCCCTCCTGGTTCCTCCTGGTTCCTCCTGGTACCCCCCCCAACTGCTCTGTATCCCGGGGGTCAAACACACACCCGCTCTCCACATGCATAGGGCGCCTCGCTTCGTCCGAACGCCTCTGCTGAATGGATGAACAAGATTATTTATTTTGGAGGCTTTTTTCAGAGCTGTGTGAACATGTACTCAAACTCATTGATTATGAATGCCTGCATGGAACGCAACCTTACCCCTACTTCAAGGAATGAAGGCAGATTGCGGAGCTATGTCTAGGTTGATTTTACTTGATAAAAAAGTTACAAATCTCCCCACTGTATTGCTGGAGTATCTTCATCACGAACCAGCCCTATAGCTCTCAGATGACCCCGGGATGAGGTATCTGGACTCATTGTGTGTCCTCCATCCCGAACCAGCCTTATAGCTCTCAGATGACCCCGGGATGAGGTATCTGGACTCATTGTGTGTCCTCCATCCCGAACCAGCCTTATAGCTCTCAGATGACCCCGGGATGAGGTATCTGGACTCACTGTGATCTCCCTGCAGGCACGTCTTGGTCCGCAACGTGACCCACAAGTACGTCTTCACCCTGAAGACCCACCCCAGCGTCGTCGTGGGAACCATCGCCTTCAGCCTCCCCCAGGTAGGCCTGCTGCTGCTGCCGTGGCAACCGGGTTACAGTGGGGGTACAGTGGCCCGCTGCTGCCGTGGCAACCAGGTTTCCGTGGGAACAGGGTCGCATAAGAATGCAAAACATCTGACAAAATGTGCTTTATGAAGACAACAAAGTGGGAATGGATTAAATACAAACTGAATCACAATTATTGCAGAAAATTTGGTAGTTTGTTTGAATGGTAAAATGCTACTTATTGTTATGTCAACACTTTTAATGACTTTACCTCATAACCTGATAACCATAATAATAAGTGTTTCTCCCTTTTTATAATATAAATACAGTAAATATATCGTAGTAATACTAATTGAATCATCTATAATGTATATGAAATATCAAAGTAGTCCAGCACACCACAGGTCTTGAGAGCGTCGTGTTCCTCTGGACTGCAGGACCTCTCTGCTCCTCTGTCCCACCGCTCACAGTCCTCTCGTGTCTCTTCTTCTTACTCTGTCTCTGCCTGCTCTCCTTGCGTCTCTAATCTTGGCAGCTGCCACAGCCATCAGGTAACCCCCGTAACCTCTTCTCGTGGTCTTATTTCACCAGCTACACGTGCCGCAGGGTCTAAGGACCATAAACAAGTCTTTGGGCTTTATTGTGTTTCTATCCCTTTGAACACTTGTTGATTGTTGTTCAACAAAGTTTTCAATCAATCAATCACGGACGGACTAGAGTCCACAGAGGCCGGCTGGACACAAGGGTCCTCCAATGAGCCTCATGCACCCTACAGCCAGCTCGGTTCTAAGCGCCTGCTGGTTGGTGAATGATGAGTTCACCCCTCCCAGCTAGCATTGAGAACCAAGATGGCCACTGCATGCCCGAGGGCCCATGTTGCATCCATATTCGCTGAATCAAAGCGAGCTGCAGCTGTAGAGTGTGCGTTAAAGACATGAACGGCCACAGGGAGGTGCTGTGAAATGAGACCATGTTCCAGAGGAGGGTAACAGCCATGTCTGATGTTGTTGTTGTTGTTGTGTGAGTGGAGATGTTGGGTTGACTGGAGAAGGAGGCTCTTCTGTGTCCGTGCTTGCTGCCCCACCCTATAAAAAGCAACTCCTTGTTCTGTGCAACCATATTCATTTTACACTGTCCCCTTCTGTGCTTTTTGTTTGTTTGTATAATAGCATCGCCAAAGCTCCCAACAGAGAGAATAATGACTGGTACAATGGAATGCTTCAAGTTTTTCCTTTTCTTTATTTTTTTTTAGAGAAAATGGGCGGGACTGTCTATCGGACAAGACGTTGAGGGTAAGACATGGACGCGCTGTAAACCTGGCTTCAGAATCTCTCTAGATCCACTACACTCTGCTCTCGTCATTCCTGACGAACAGGGATCGATGCTAAATGTTTTTATGTGCATGCTTTGTTGGCATGACGTCACTTTCCATAAATGCCATAACAACGTAAAGTGTCAAATCACATATGACTGTAACTGAGCGATGCAGACACACTGAGGTGGTGGTTTCCCAGAGACCGTTGTGTGCTGAGTGTACTCAGATCTCTGTGTGTTCCGAGTGTACTCAGATCTGTGTGTCCGTCACACCTGAGTGCACTCAGATCTGTGTAGGTTCTGAGTCTACTCGGTGTATCTGAGCGCTCCGGCACTACTGAGTTCCGTTTGATCCGCACTGGCAACAGAACTCGCTGGTGTCCAGGGATCCTCTGTACTACAGAGAAGCACATTGGCACATGAAGAAGGGCCGAACACATACAAAGTCCTAAGCGGCCCAGAGCGCCCGGACTGGTGACCAGAGACAGGCGGACAGTGAAGCGAAGAGGCTTTATGCCCGACCAGTAAACCGTCGTTGGCTAGAGGTTCTCATGTTGGGCAGAGAGTCAGTCCGCCGGAGATGTGAGCTAGGCTTTCTTCCTCATTTAGACGATGTCGACCGCAGGGGGTCCTTGTTAAATGATGAGATGACTCTGCTCGTTAACATAGCATCACTTTTGAAAGAGAAACCTAATGGCATCCAATGTAGGAATAGCACAAGAGATGACAGACCAAGGCCATGTAGAAGCAGGCAGATCATGAAGGAACCGGGGACAGCAGCTGAGCAGGAGAACACGGCTGCACCTCTTTCTCAGGAGGTTCAACCGTTGATTTGAACATGCCTTTACAGCATTGATCCACGGTTGGTTTCGGATCTTGGACCTATTGGATCAAATGATTGGATTATTTCTGTAGCAGACATCGTGTCTATGGAGAGATGATGTAGGTAGCCTGGTAGCAAGGCTTCTGTACTTTTATATTCTAATGAATTCTATTTCAATTGAACTGAGTGCAACAGGAGCCACAGACGTAATCTATATGATATCAATAACATTTTCTCCAAAGTCTTCCTCCTAGCCGCTAAGGGGATCCTAACGTGATGAGGGTTGTAGAAGCAGACTAAAAGCCCTCTGAGATCCCCGTTCACTGTTGATCCTACTTTACCTCCATTTCTCCCATCATAAGCGTTTGTTTTAATGCACACACAGGGTGAACATGAGAGGAGTTTGGGCTTTACTGCTTCTCAAAGACTTTTTGGAAGTGCTTATCTTTGGGACTTGGCAATAGAACGGTTTATAAAAAAAATAGCTTTTTGATTTTGGTAGGATTATACATCATGGTTCATCATGAAAGAATCGTAAGTAAAAGGTTCTTTTTGTCGGTTTTCTCGATCAGTGACCAGCTATAAGTTCGATAAGAGCCGTCAGTATGTGGGCTCGATCCTGCTGGAGGTGGACTTCCTGCAGAAGAAGAACGTGGACAGCAGTCCCTACGACTCGGACAAGATGGCCGCAGAGTTCCTCCAGAGCTTCAGCAACCAGGCCTTCAGCGCCGGCCAGCAGGTGATCAAGATCCACGGTCACATCAGTTAGTCTGTCAGTTAGTCTGTCAGTAACTACTACCGTCAGTTACTACTACCGTCAGTTACTGCTACCGTTAGTTACTACTACCGTCAGTTACTACTACCGTCAGTTACTCTGTCAGTTACTACTACCGTCAGTTGCTACTACCGTCAGTTACTCTGTCAGTTACTACTACCGTCAGTTACTACTATCGTCAGTTGCTACTATCGTCAGTTACTAGCACCTTTGATTACTACCGCCGGTAGTCACATGGGGTAAAGTCTCTGCTCAATGACTCAATATTAATGGTAAACGGTACATGCTCATATGAAGGTATTATACCATTGAAGTAATTATATAGTTTGTGTATATATACAGTATATATAGGATCTTTTAAAGTGCTTGTATACACCATGGACTCTATGGATCCTAACCGTGGATGTCGGTCCCTCTGATTGGCTGAAGCTGGCGTTCAGTTTCAGCGACAAGCTGTTTGCCTTGGTGGTGAAGAACATGGAGGCCATGGACCCCAGCATCCTGAAGGGGGAGGGAAGCTCCGGCAAGAAGCAGAAGGTACCTGCACAGCCGCCACTGTCTCACCTGACCACCAGGGGGAGTGCAGAGGCTAGGGCCGCCTGCTGTATGCTGTGGCTGTCTTTATTCTAGCCAGTAACGAGTGTCTGTATGTGGAAGTAGAGGGTTGGTGTTTTTCTGTTCTTCACTGTAATGTTGTCTGCTTTTCTTTTAAATGGAATCAAATCTAAAGAAGTATCTCAGGAGTTAATGACTGAAACGCTGTGACACTACCTTTATGATGGTATATATTTTGTATAAAAATACACCTCAGAATGCATGCTTTCGCGTTTGTGTCCAAGCATCCCACAAGAATATTCTTTGTTTATTTTTTTTGTTCAAGGGGGTGAGACCAATTAAAAGGCTGACTCATTGGGATTTGGGTCTGATTTGGTCCCGATATGTTCCTGATTGTGTCCTTATTTGGTGCTGTTCTGCCCTTCTTGCAGATTGATATCGGTTTGTTGAATGGCAACAGTCAGGTGATCTTCGAGAAGGCTGACACCTCTTCCGTAACGCTCATAGGTGAGTGAGGCATGCCAGGCAGAGCGGAAAACGTTCACCCCCGTCTGAGGGCGTCTCAATCTCCCAACACAACAGCCACTCTCAGACACTCAACATGTCACCACACGATGCATGCATATTTTGTGCTTTTATTTTGCTTTCATTTGACCGTGCATAATTGTCTACATAAAGGCCTAAACTGTTAAATTACACAGCCTTAGTCGACCTGTATCTCAGATGATTCATATTGAGGGGTGATACATAATCTATTTCATGTGGAATTAGGGTGATTCTGAGGCGTTGGAGCCTGGTTAAATTAACCATTATTCCGAACAGTTTCATTAGCCGACATTTGTTTCAGCCACAAGGGGGCAGCATGCCCATGTCAATCTCTTTCTCCATCTGGATTTGAAGTTTGATTGTAGGGATAGTCCACTTATTCCCAGAACATAGGAAAGAAAGACAAAACCAATCAAGCTGTAGAGGATTTAGCATTACAGTAAATAGTAACTTGTTTTTTATGCAATACAAATAATGAACCATAGCTTTTAAAGGCTCTATTAGAAGCAATTACAAGTTTTTTTCAATCAATATGTCTCCCTCCTCTTAAAACTCCTCCTCCCTCTCCTCCCTCCTCTTCCTCCCTCCTTCCTCTCCTCCTCCCTTCTGTTCCTCTCCTCCTCTTCCTCCCTCCTATTCCTCCCTCCTCCTCCTACCTCCTTCACCTCCTCTCCTCTTCCTTCTCCTCCCCCTCCTCTCCTCCCTCCTGTTCCACACTCCTTCCTCCTCTCTCCTCCCTCCTCCCTCCTCTTCCTTCTCCTCCTCTCCTCCTCCCTCCTGTTCCACACTCCTTCCTCCTCTCTCCTCCTCCCCTCTCCTCCCCCCTCCTCTCCCTCTCCTCCTCCAGGGAAGGCCAAGACGCGGGAATCCCGCCAGTCCATCATCAATCCCGACTGGAACTTCGAGCGGATGGGCATCGGAGGTCTGGACAAGGAGTTCTCCGACATCTTCAGGCGGGCCTTCGCCTCGCGGGTCTTCCCCCCCGACATCGTGGAGCAGATGGGTGAGACGGCTGTCACACATCGGGCTCAACCAATCATGTTGCTGGGTTTCCGTCTGTCAAACCTAAAGCCTAAATCCAGCGCTGTGTGACACCGCCCAGATCAGAGGGGCTGAGAACCGTTGTCAGGGATACCAGACCATCAGACTTCTCTCAGAGTGAGGGGTCCTCTTTGCTTCAGGGGTTCAGGACTCAGGACTGGTTTCGGTCCCAGTTCATGTAGTCTCCCATAATCACTGCTGTCCTCGATAGGGACACAGTTGCAGAGTAAACGGTCCCAGAGAGAGAGGCCTTGTTGTCTTCCCCAGTGAAACCAGTCACCCCGCAGGGTGAGTGACGGGAGAACAGGTAGGCCAATGTCCTGCTGGAGATGTTTTCCAGGTTGCCAGTCCATGACTCTCCGACACGGGCGTCACACACCACAATGCTTTACTTTCTCTGTACGCACATAGGAAGACAGAGAAGAACGCACGCACGCACGCACACACACACACACACACACACGCGAACACACACACACACACCCAGACTTCGAACCTCATCCCCGTACGTACATACCCACAAGTGCCCCCCCCCCCCCCGGGGTGTCCGGCGCTGGATGCGCTGACCTTTGGGCGGGGAGGGGGGAGCCCCTGGCTGTGGCCACCTGGCCCCCGTAATGAGATGGCGAGCACAGATAGCGGAGCTAAAGGTGACGCAGTACCGCCTGTGTGTGTGTGTGTGTGTGTGTGTGTGTGTGGGTGTGTGAAGGGACTCGTCTCTGTTAGTTTGAATGCGGACAGAGAGGGTATTCTCCACCAGTGTTCTCCCTCCCCCCCCCCCCCCCCCCCCCCACCAAATGTTGGGGAGGGGGGGCTCGCTGCCCCTTACCTCGTCTCCCCTTTAAGGTAGCCCCCCCCCCCCTCCGGCTGGTCTTATCTTTCGACCCCACCTTTCCCGCTCCCCCACCTGTCGTCACCGTGACGACCCCCCCCCCCAGATGGTCCTCTGGAGGGGGGGTTGGGTGGGTGGGCCAGGTAGAGGGGGGGGGGGGGCTCTCCATTAGACTGGGCAAAGAAACAGACCTGGGTTTCTAGAGAGAGTCCTGGGTGTCTGGAGACAGACCTGGGTGTCTGTAGGTCTAGAGACAGACCTGGGTGTCTGTAGGTCTAGGGACAGACCTGGGTGTCTGTAGGTCTAGAGACAGACCTGGGTGTCTGTAGGTCTAGGGACAGACCTGGGTGTCTGTAGGTCTAGAGAGAGTCCTGGGTGTCTGTAGGTCTAGAGACAGACCTGGGTGTCTGTAGGTCTAGAGACAGACCTGGAGACAGACCTGGGTGTCTGTAGGTCTAGGGACAGACCTGGAGACAGACCTGGGTGTCTGTAGGTCTAGAGAGAGACCTGGGTGTCTGTAGGTCTAGAGACAGACCTGGAGACAGACCTGGGTGTCTGTAGGTCTAGGGACAGACCTGGAGACAGACCTGGGTGTCTGTAGGTCTAGAGACAGACCTGGGTGTCTGTAGGTCTAGGGACAGACCTGGGTGTCAGTAGGTCTAGAGACAGACCTGGGCGTCTGTAGGTCTAGGGACAGACCTGGAGACAGACCTGGGTTTCTGGAGACAGACCTGGGTGTCTGTAGGTCTAGAGACAGACCTGGACACAGACCTGGGGGTCTGTAGGTCTAGGGACAGACCTGGAGACAGACCTGGGTGTCTGGAGACAGACCTGGGTGTCTGTAGGTCTAGGGACAGACCTGGGTGTCTGTAGGTCTAGGGACAGACCTGGGTGTCAGTAGGTCTAGAGACAGACCTGGGTGTCTGGAGACACCAGATCCCCCCCCCATCCAAACCCTAGTGCGGAGCCCTGGTTGTACGGCTCGAGGAGGGAGGGAGGGAGGCTGAGGCTGACCCCTGTGCCCACCCCCCCCCCCCCCTCAGGCTGTAAGCACGTGAAGGGCATCCTGCTCTTCGGCCCCCCGGGGTGCGGTAAGACGCTGATGGCGCGACAGATCGGCAACATGCTGAACGCCCGCGAGCCCAAGATCGTCAACGGGCCAGAGGTCCTCAACAAGTACGTGGGCGAGTCAGAGGCCAACATCAGGAAGCTGTTCGCCGACGCAGAGGAGGAGCAGAAGAGGGTGAGCACTCACTCACTCACTCGCCCACACCCACTCACTCACTCACTCACTCGCCCACACCCACTGACTGACTGACTGACTGACTGACTGACTCACTCACTCACTCACTCACTCACTCACTCACTCACTCACTCACACCCTCATTCCCTCACTCACTTTCTCTCTCTGACACACTCACTCACTCACGCAGTCACTCATTCTCACTCACAATCAATCACTCTCGCCATCACTCACTCACTCTCTCTTCCTCACTCACTCACACAGTCACTCACTCACTCATTCCAACACTGAGTCTCTCTCCCTCTCATACTTACTCATTCACCCACTCACTCACTCTGACTTACTCACTTGCTTTCGCTCTCTGAATCGGTCACTCACTCACTCACTCACTCACTCACTCACTCACTCACTCACTCACTCACTCACTCACTCACATACATACACACTCACTCACTCCACTTAAATCCATGATACATTTTCAGATTTATGGATCCCACTTGCAATCACAAAGGACAAATTTAAGGTGTTATCATCTGAATTATTCACGTTGATGACCTAATCCAGTTTCTCGTCATAGTTTGAATCTCTGAGTGAGTATGAGACGCACACACACGGTATTAATTGTGTTCACATGATGGATACATTCTTAGAGCTGCAACCAATGATTACTGTCATAGTCGATTAATCTAACGATTATCTTTCAGATGAATCATTTGGTCCATAAAATGAATAGCCAAACGTTTGTCTTCCTGTGCTGCATCACATTGCATCTCTCTGTCGCCCTGGACCTTCCCCCCCAACGATTCAATCAGGGACGCATCAGATAACGGGGAAGGGAGTGCTGGCCTGACTGTTCACAGCCTGTTCCCAGTATGGCTCAATGCCCTCCTTCTCTCCCGCGATAGCATCTGTTCTCTAACCAAACAGAAAAGCTAATTTCTGCAGGAGTGGAGAGATCTGCCCTTTACTCACACATAGCCACCATGCATTTGGTCCCATCCTGTGTGTGTGTGTGTGTGTGTGTGTGTGTGTGTGTGTGTGTGTGTGTGTGTCTGTGTGTGTGTGTGTGTGTGTGTGTGTGTGTGTGTGTGTGATGACGTTGGGCCCTCATGATGGGACACCAGTGTGGAGTCTCACTCTTCACCACCTAATGAGGGGCCCAGTTATCGCTGACCTCCCCTTAGAACCACTATACACACACATACCGAGGCACACACACACACACACACACAGCGATACCGAGACAACACGCACACACACACAGCGATACTGAGACACACAGGCACACAAACGCTGGCACACACACTGTGTAATAAAGTTGCTTTAAATGCTAGTTATGAAGACTGACGGCTGGTGGGTGACCCCCCACCCTGACTCCTTCAGGCCTCATCTCCCCCTCTCAGCCGGCTAAGACTCACCTCTCAGTAAACACTCACCTATCAGCTAAGACTCACCTCTCAGTTAAGGCTCACCTCTCAGTCAAGACTCACCTCTCAGCTAAGACTCACCTTTCAGTCAAGACTCACCTCCCAGCTAAGACTCACCTCTCAGTCAAGACTCACCTCCCAGCTAAGACTCACCTCTCAGTCAAGACTCACCTCCCAGCTAAGACTCACCCATCAGCTAAGATTCACCTCTCAGTAAACACTCACACATCAGCTAAGACTCACCACTCAGTAAACACTCACCCATCAGCTAAGACTCACCTCTCAGTCAAGACTCACCCATCAGCTAAGACTCACCTCTCAGTCAAGACTCACCCATCAGCTAAGACTCACCTCTCAGTCAAGGCTCACCTCTCAGCTAAGACTCACCTCTCAGTCAAGACTCACCCATCAGCTAAGACTCACCTCTCAGTCAAGACTCACCTCTCAGCTAAGACTCACCTCTCAGTCAAGACTCACCTCTCAGTCAAGACTCACCTCCCAGCTAAGACTCACCTCTCAGTCAAGACTCACCTCTCAGCTAAGACTCACCTATCAGCTCACACTCACCTCTCAGCTAAGACTCAGCTCTCAGTCAAGACTCACCTCCCAACTCAGACTCACCTTTCAGCTAAGACTTAACTCTCAACTAAGACTCACCTCTCAGTCTGCTTAAGCGAGGAACACACTGGCCAAACCGTTGGCCATCTGAAACGTTTGGGGAGACTCGGACGAGTTGGGGAACAAATCTGTTCGTGTGCTCCGCTGAGTTGGAGTGGTTTCCTTCCCCCCTTAAGCTAATGTATTGCTATTACGCAGCATTTCCCATGACCTTATGTTGGACAACAGCCATAATCCATCCAATAATACTCTGTAAACGCTTTGTGTGTCCCCATCGCCACAGCTGGGCGCCAACAGCGGCCTGCACATCATCATCTTCGACGAGATCGACGCCATCTGCAAGCAGCGCGGTAGCATGGCGGGCAGCACGGGCGTCCACGACACGGTGGTCAACCAGCTGCTGTCCAAGATCGACGGCGTGGAGCAGCTTAACAACATCCTGGTCATCGGTGAGAGGAGACACACACTCACTTCTACACACAGCCCGCCCACACACACACACACACACACACCCTGTGATGAACGCACACACTCCCATTGCCACACGCAACCCCTACCCCACACACCCTGTGACGAACACACAGCCCTACCCTACACAGCCCTACTCACTGTGATGAACACACACACCCCGACTCACTGTGATGAACACATACCACGACATACACACACCCTACCACACACTGCGCTACCACACACCGCTACCACGCACACCCTGACTCACTGTGAGGAACACACACACCCATACCACACACCCTTACTCACTGTGATGATGAACCCTACACACCTAACCCTACACACCCTGATGAACACAACATGAACTCGCTCTCTCTCCCTCTGTGTCTCTCTGTCTCTCCCTCTCTGTCTCTCTGTCTCTCTCTCTGTCTCTCTCTCTCTCCCTCTGTCTCTCTCTCTCTCTCCCTCTGTCTCTCTCTCTCTCTCCCTCTCTGTGTGTTTCTCTCTCTCTCTGTCTCTGTCTCTGTCTCTCTCTCCCTCTCTGTCTCTCTCTCTCTCTCTCCCCCTCTCTGTGTCTCTCTGTCTCTGTCTCTCTCTCTCTCTCCCTATCTGTCTCTCTTTGTCTATCTCTCTCTCTCTGTCTCTCTCTCTCTCTCTATCTGTCTCTTTCTCCCTCTCTGTGTGTGTCTCTCTCTTTCTCTCTCTCCCTCTCTCTCCCTCTGTCTCGCTCTCTCGCTCTCCCTCTGTCTTTCTCTCCCTCTGTGTGTGTGTGTCTCTCTCTCTCTCTCTCTCTCTCTCTCTCTGTCTCTGTCTCTGTCTCTCTCTCTATCTCTCTCTGTCTCTCTCTCTATCTCTCTCTCTCTCTCTCTCTGTCTCTCTCTCTATCTGTCTCTCTGTGTCTGTGATCAGGGATGACCAACCGGCCGGACCTGATAGACGAGGCTCTCTTGAGGCCGGGCAGACTGGAGGTGAAGATGGAGATTGGTGAGTGCAGACCGCCTCCCTCCTCCTCCTCAGAATCCGACCCTCGACCGCAGCCGAGCACAGAGTGTTGGATCCCGCCAGGAAATGTGCAACTCTGGAATATTCTACAGATACATTTCTTATTCATTTATTCTTTATCTGAAATTTAAGTTAAGGCCACGTGTATGCTGATCTTACGCTAATGAGAAGCTGAATCAATGCCGGTCATCCGCTGGGGTATTGTATGCATCGCTTAGCTTCACCTCATACCCTTTTGGAGGGTTCTCATCAGAGGGTCTCAGGCCTTGAAACAGAAGCACGTCCTGACCCTGTTGTTTTTCTCTCCCCTATCTCCTTTTCTCCCCCCCACTCTCCCCCAATCTCCCATCTCTTCTTCCCCTTCTCTGCTCCCTGACATCTCTCCCCTTCTCTCCCTCTTCTCACTTCTCTCCCCCCCTCTCTCCTCTCCCTCCCCTTCTCTCCCTCTTCTCACTTCTCTCCCCCCCTCTCCCTCTTCTCACTTCTCTCCCCCCTCTCTCCTCTCTCTCCCCTTCTCTCCCTCTTCTCACTTCTCTCCCCCCCTCTCTCCTCTCTCTCCCCTTCTCTCCCTCTTCTCCCTTCACTTCCCCCTCTCTCCCCCCCTCTCTTCCTTTCTCTCCCCCCTCTCTCCCCCCCTCTTCTCCCCTTCTCTCCCTCCCCCCTCCTCCCCCCTCTCTCTCCCCTCCCACCCCCCTCTCTCCCCCCCTCCCCCCCAGGCCTGCCTGACGAGCGTGGGCGTGTCCAGATCCTCAACATCCACACGGCGAAGATGCGTGAGTTCAAGCTGCTGGCGTCGGACGTGGACGTGAAGGAGCTGGCGGCCGAGACCAAGAACTACAGCGGGGCGGAGCTGGAGGGCCTGGTGCGGGCCGCGCAGTCCAGCGCCATGAACCGCCACATCAAGGTCGGCCCGCACGCAGCCAGGGGGGCGGGGCTAGAGTAGAACACGCCGCCGGGGGGGCGGGGCTAGAGTAGAACACGCCGCCAGGGGGGCGGGGCTAGAGTAGAACACGCCGCTGGGGGAGGAGGGGCTAGAGTAGACCATGCAGCCAGGGGGGGGAGGGGCTTGAGTAGAACACGCAGCCAGGGGGGCGGGGCTAGAGTAGAACACGCAGCCAGGGGGGCGGGGCTAGAGTAGAACACCCGCCAGGGGGGCGGGGCTAGAGTACCACACGCCGCCGGGGGGGGGCGGGGCTAGAGTAGATCACGCCGCCAGGGGGGCGGGGCTAGAGTAGAACACGCCGCCAGGGGGGCGGGGCTAGAGTAGAACACGCCGCCGGGGGGGGAGGGGCTAGAGTAGACCACGGGGGCGGGGGACTATGGTAGTTCCGACAAGGGGAGGGGGGGGATTGGGGTACGCCGCGGGGCCCGGGGGGGTGACTAGGGTAGATCCCCGGGGTCTCACCCTCCACACACAACCTTCACATCCCACACACATACACAACTCACATAAACACGCGCACACATGCACGCAGACATACGCAACCCGCACACACATACACGCAGACATACACAACCCGCACACACACACACACACACACGTCAAGTAAATGGTATTAGTACAGCCCTTAATCCCAGTTCCAGTCTCAAAGGACTTAACAGGCCCTATATTTATGACACCCCCCTAACCCGAGCCCCCCAGAGGGCAGGGAAACTCCCTTACACACACGTGTGCAGACGCTCAGTCAGAATGCTAAATATTGTGAGGTGATGATGCATGACAGACAGGAGACCTTTACGCTTGTGTGACTGCCCGTCTCCTCTCTCTCTCTCTCGCGCTCTCTCTCTCTCTCTCTCTCTCTCTCTCTCTCTCTCTCTCTCTCTCTCTCTCTCTCTCTCTCTCTCTCTCTCTCTCCCCCCCCCCCCTCCAGTCATGACCCCTCCCCTCCACCTGTCTGACCTTTCATCCTCTGAGGAGCGCATTGTCCTTGTCAATATCTGTTTGGATGTGCAATGCAAACGACAGCATGATTCACAGCTGTGTGTGTGTGTGTGTGTGTGTGTGTGTGTGTGTGTGTGTGTGTGTGTGTGTGTGTGTGTGTGTGTAGGCCAGTGCCACGGTGGAGGTGGACATGGAGAAGGCGGAGAAGCTGCAAGTCCACAGGAACGACTTCCTGGCCTCGCTGAACAACGACATCAAACCTGTGAGTCACTGCAGTTACCTGATACCTAGTGATCTCTCCCTCTGATCAACCTGCCATCAGGTACATGTGACCCGTTCAATTTGTCACAAGCTACCAGCTCGTTAGTCATGTGACCTACTCGATAGTCACATGTGACCAGCTCGTTAGTCACATGCTACCAGTTCGTAAGTCACATGCTACCAGCTCATTAGTAAGATGTTAGTCACATATGACCAGCGTGTTAGTCACATGTGACCAGCTCGTTAGTCACATGTGACCCGCTCGTTAGTCACTTATGACCCGCTTCTAAGTCACATGTGACCAGCTCGTTAGTCACATGTTACTAAATGCAAGTCACATGTGAACAGCTCGTTAGTCACATGAGACCAGCTCGTTAGTCACATATGACCACATGTTAGTCACACATGACCACATGTTAGTCATATGTTACCACAGGTGGAAGGCCTGAAGGGAGGGGTGGGCTCTTTTCAGTTGGATACGACTAGAACCGAGCTCTCCTCATTCCCAACCCTACCGTTGAGATATGAAATATGATATAGAAAAGCCCTATTTTTCAGCACAAATGCAGAATGCCAGAATCCTACAATACGCGATGATTTAAGAATAAATCAATGGCTTATTCGACTGAGATAGGAGGACTGAGGCTCCAACAGTCACCAGTGTCGTCTGGACTCTCTTCCCCGCTCTTCAACTCTCCCTCGTCCC